>NC_064893.1:18800000-19425000 GCF_929443795.1 Astur gentilis | reverse complement strand
CCCTGCAGGTGATGGTCCCCCTCTCCAGGAGCTGGGTCCAGCAGGCAGGATTGCAGGCAGAGCACAGCCCAGCAGGCAGGACATTCAGCCTGCATCCCACTGGGTGGCCGTCTGCTGGGCCGTCTGGCATGACACGGCTGTAAGCCATGGCTGGCTGCAGCTTGGCCATGCCCCTGGGCAAGGCGTGCTGTGCAACACAGCCTTGGGGACACACTTACTGCCTGACCTGGGCAGCACGGGACTTGCACTGGGAACTGGGATGCCCGCAGCCTTGCCCCTTTGCTGGGGGTGTCCAGCACCATGCTGGAGCCATGGGTCCCCCAGAGCCACCAACATGTCCCCGCAGCTGGAGTCGAAGGCAGGCAAAGGGATTGCGGAGCGCGCGCTGCCGGACTGGAAGGTGGCATTGAAGAGGGAGCGTGAGGAGCACCAGCATCTCTTGGCCGAGTCGTACAGCGCCGTCATGGACCTCACCAAGCAGCTGCAGATCAGTGAGAAGAACTGGAACCAGGAGAAGGTGGAGCTGCTGGCCCGCTTCAAGGAAGAGCAGCAGCAGGCAGAGCAGCAAGCGAAGGACCTGCAGAACAAAATCAACCAGGTATGGTGTCCCCCCCATCGTGAACGTGTCCTCCAGCCTCTGCCACTTGCCCCCCATGCATGCCCCAAGAGAGTTTGCATGCGTGCGCCGCGGACAAGTGGCAAATGCTTTTGCTTGCCCAGAGGGGCATATGTTGCACATGTTGAGTGACCAGCACGTTCTCCAGTTGCAGAAAGGAGCGAACCCATGGGCACTGAAGCACTCTGAAATGGAGAAGCACGGCAGCAACTGGAAAGAGGTAGGCAAGAGAAGGTGTAGGGCTCTCGGGGTGCTCATTGGGCTCAGGTCTATGCTAAGGGTTAGATGGGAGGTTGTGCGAACCCCAAATAATGCCTCCTTGAACACCAAATGAGGCTGCAAGGGGGAGCACCAGGGACTGAGGAGAATGAGAGGGTGGAGAGCGTGGCTGAACCTCAAGGGCTTCAGTGGAGTTATAAAAAGTTGATTTAAAATAGATATGGGCACAGTGAGCCCCATGTAGCCCTGGGAATGGGATGCTGGGCCTGGGTCCATGGGCGAAGGTGGTAGTGCTGGAGAGGAGCAGGGTGCAACCCCTGCTCCAGCCCATCTGTTTACTTCGGTCCTGTGCTTGCTGGCACCAGAGCTTTCTTTGTTCTCCTAGGCTCTCAATGAAAAAATCACAGACAAAGAGACAATCTCTGAAGCAGAAGCCAAGGGAACCAACCTCAAAAGGTGAGTGCACTGGTGCCTGCATGGTCCCTGGGGCACAGAGGAGGCTGTGTGGGGCTGTCCCCAGGCTTGGTAGCCTGGGCAGCCAGAAGGAGATGCAGCCATGGTCCAGGGTTGTCCTGGAGGCAAAAGGCTCCCATGAGGAGCAGGACTGGGTGCCCAGGAGGGTCCTGTCGGGGGGGGAGCAGGGTCCTTCCAGCTGCCCCCCAACCTGCTGCCCTGTCCTGTTGTAAGCCCCGTTCTCTCTCCTCCTACAGGACCAAGTCCGTTTCCTCCATGTCAGAGTTTGAAAGCTTGCTCGACTGTTCTCCCTACCTCCCTGGAAAGACTGGGCCGGGGCTGGGCGACCATTCCCGAGGCAAAAAGGCATCCACAGCTGCCCAGCTGCTGCCCAATGGGATCCGGGACAGCGCCGGTGTTCCTCCCTCAAACTGTACATATGTGAATATTGAGCAACCTGTCCCCGACAGCCTGGCCGAGGAGAAGCTGGGCATCTCCTCCTGGGACTACTCACGGGCAAGCAGCCTTTCCAGGCATGACACAGCCCAGAAGCAAATGCAGAGGAGCTACACGGCGCCTGACAAGACAGGGATCCGCATCTACTACAGCCCGCCGGTGGTCCGGCGGCTGGAGACACCTCTGGTGCACAACAAGGAGGGGAAGATCATGATCGAGCCTGGTTTCTTGTTTACCATGGCCAAGCCGAAGGAGCTGGAGGAGTCAGCCAGCGCTGAGAGCACCTACAGCCAGTGGCTGTGCAACTTTTCCAAGCAGCAGCGAGAGCTGCTGGATGGCAGCACAGTGGAGAGCACGGTGCCACCGGTGCCCCGCTTCCCCCCATCGCTGCACGACCTGGAGATCTCCGGCAACATGAGCGATGACATGAAGGAGATCACCAACTGCGTGCGGCAGGCCATCCGCTCCAGCTCGCTGGAGAGGAAGGTGAAAAGCGCCTCCAGCCAGACGGTGGGGCTGGCCCACGTGGGGACGCAGACCATCCAGACGGTGAGCATCGGCCTGCAGACTGACTTGCCGCGTGGCAGTGGCGTGCACAGCAAGAGCTGGTCCCCACGCAGCTCCTCACTTGTGTCTGTGCGCAGCAAGCAGATCTCCTCCTCCCTGGATAAGGTCCACTCCAGGATCGAGCGGCCATGCTGCTCCCCAAAATACGGCTCTCCAAAGCTCCAGAGGAGGTCTTCCTCCAAGCTGGATGCCTCCAAGGACAGGAGCCTCTGGAACCTGCACCAAAGCAAGCAGAACGGCTCTGCCTGGGCCCGCTCCACCACCACCCGCGACAGCCCCGTCCTCAGCAATATCAATGACGGCTTGTCCAGCTTGTTCAGCGTGGTGGAGCACGCAGGCAGCACTGAGTCCATCTGGAAGCCGGGCTGCCCTGAGAGCAGCCGGGCCAAGCCCGAAGCACCCAAATACGGCCTTGTGCAGGAGTTCTTCAGGAACGTCTGCGGGCGGGCGCAGAGCCCCACCGCCCCCCCAGAGAAGAAGGAGCCCACCGGGGAGGAGGGCAGCAAGAGGGCCGAGCACCCTAGCCCAGCCACCCACCACCCGGCCGAAAACATCTCCCGCATCTTGAACAAGAAAGTCCTCAAGCAGAGCAGCTGCGAGGACCCCAAGCCCTCGTCCCCCGGCCAGGGGAGTAAGGACGCAGCCCTGCGGGACCCCGACCTCATCTCGGCCATAGCCAGTGAGGTAACGAGGCAGGGTGCCCCCCGGGGTGTCCCGTCGTGGCAGGGGATGGAGTGCCCGACCATTCTAACCCCGCTGTGCCCTGTCTGTCTTTGCAGGACACGGCGTGTGACTGCAGCTCCCAGTCCCTCACCTCCTGCTTCGCCCGGCCGTCCCGCTCCGCCATCCGCCATTCCCCCTCCAAGTGCAAACTGCACCCCGTGGACCCCCCCAGGGCGGAGGAGAAGCCGGGGGCCTCGAGTGAGTGAGGATGGGGGGCCGGGGGACGCAGCGTGCCTGCTATCCACTCTCCTGCCGGAAGAGCGCCCGCGCTGACGCCCCACGGGGGCCCCTCTCAGAGGCGGCACGGGCGCATCTGTCTCCTAACCGTCCCCTCGTCCCTGGGGACGCTTAAGAAGCAGATGTGGAGCCGTCGGTGGAGGCTGCCGGCAGCCCCAGGGTGCGTGGGGACATCCCGCCAGGGTGGTTGCTTCACCTCCCGCCTGTGCAGAGACCCGCTCCCTCGGAGCCACTGCCGGCACTTGGGGGTCCTCGCCGGTGCCTACTGCTCTGGGGATGTCAGCTGAGACCCCCACTGTGCCGAGGGCTCGCCGGGGCCCCGAGAAGGGGAGAGCAGCCACGGGAGGCTGCTCGTGTAGATAGGGCAGGGCTAGAGCAAAGAGCGGCAGGGATGCCGTATGGATGCAGTGGATGGAGGCGCGATGCCGTGTTGGCCCCCGCGAGCGGAGGGTGCTGGCTCCGGCCCCCACGGCCGCTGCCAGCGCTGCCCGCCCTGCCCGAGCTCCAGCGCATCCCTGCCAACCCCGACTGCGGCGCGGTTGCATCAGCCGCTGGGCCGCGCGTGCTTCCCTGGGCAGGAAGGAGGCGGGGAGGGTCCCTGCGGTCACCCATGCTGGGCTGCGTGTGGGGGCCCTCCCTGGCCACCTTTCTGCTCTGGGGGGGCTGCTGAGGTCCTTCACTGCTGGGAAGGGTCCATGCGGTCTCCCTGGCTCCTCCAGCTGCAGAGACAGGGTCGCTGGGTGCACAGTGTGGGGAGAGACAGCATGTGCCTGCGTGTGTGCATGCACACTCATGTGTGTGCCTATCTCCTGCCACCATCCCGAGGGGCCACAGCTGTGGTGCCCCCTGCATTGCACCCACCTTCCTGCCTGGGACCGCTTGTAGTTATTTGCTCCTCCAAGTGCTGAATATACATATTTCTCTTTTATTTTTCCTTCTTTTTTTTTTTTTTCTTCTTCACTTTTGGCTCTGCCCAACTCCGGACAGCCTGCAATGTAAAACCAAGTGCATTTTAAAAATACCGAAATGAGCTACATTGGAGATGCATCAATTGGATTAAGAGATTGTGGGTTGGGAGGCTGCAGCGTGGCCTGCGGTCTGTGCTGTGCGTCCCTTGGTCACCACCAGAAAAAGCCTTATCCAGGGAGGGAGGGGGACAGCGGCCACAGCCCCCACAGCGGTGCGGAATTTCCGAGGCTGGGGTGCTGCATCCCAGCCCCACGCAAAGCAGTGTTGGTGCCTCTGTGCAGCCCCAGGAGAGAACAGCAATTTCAGAGGCAGCTGCCTGACCTATTTTTGAGCTGCCTGCCAGGGGCCAGGCAGGGATTCACCCAGATAGAGCTGCCTGCAGGTGCCCACATTTCCTGGGGCTCTGTGCATTGTCCAGGGGCTATGTACCTTGCTCTAGGGGCTCTATACATAGCTCCAGGGGCTCTGTGCATTGCTCTGGGGGTGTGTACATTGCTCCAGGAGCTCTCTGCATTGCTCGGAGTCCATGTGCACTGCTCCAGGGGCTCCATACGCTGCTCCAGGGGCTCTGCACGTTGCTCTGGGGCTCCGTAGGCTGCTCCAGGGGTTCTGCGCATTGCTCTGGGGCTGCGTACACTGCTCCAGGGCCTCTGCGCATTGCTGTCATCTTGCAGCTTTGCTTAAAAAATGCTCCTGCTGCCGAAGCTGCTGCCCCCTCCCGTCCAGAATCATGCCGCCTGCAGCAGGCAGGCTGCATCACTGCCACGTCGCAGCCTCCGTCAGCATCTCCGCGACGGCCACTCACTGCCTGTGTCTCCGGACACACCAGCATCAGCCAGGGCCCAGCAGGCCCAGCACCGATGGCCTTTTGCTCCTGCAGCGCCTGTCTGGCCCCACGGGGACCCTCATCACCTGGGTGCAGGACGCACTGGGCAGGTGCTGCCCACCCTCACCAGCAGCCGGGGCCAGGCAGCATCCCTGCCTGCCTCGGAGAAGTCGGGTCCCTGCACCCCGGCAAGCGCAGCGCTGCCACGGGCAATGTCCTGCTGTACATAGATCCTTTCGGGGTGGTTTTTAGCATTTGCATTGGTAACAGGGGTCTTGGTTTTGTTTGGTTTTTTTTAAAAGACTCTCTACTTTTGGAATGTGGTTTCTCATTTTTACAACTGCCTTTTAATTATTTGTAATATTGGTCAGTTCTGTCTTACTCTGTAAATAGTGGTGCTGGGCGTTTCCCGTGGAGCCGGGGTCTGAGCCGAGGCCAGCAAGGGATTCGCAAAGGCAAGGGGAAAAATTTGCTTGAGGTGTGGAGGTGGCCGATTCAGCCCTGGCCCCCACTCTGCCTCTTCCCCTGTCCTCCCCACGTGCCAGTCCCCAGCCCGGGGCGAATCCTGAGGTGCTTCGGGCAAAGCCACGCTTGCCCCTGCCCTGTCCTCCTGCTTCCTCTTGTCAGCCCATGCCAAGGTCGCATGAAGGGCACTTTCTGCCCCGATGACGGGCCCCCTGCCCGCCCTGTCCTGCACCCCTGTACTGTGCCTGCTTGTCGTGTGATGAATAAAGGCCCTGCAACCCCTCACCCATGCCCTTGGTGCTGCCTTCCCGTGCTGTGGTGGGGGGACCGTGATGCCTGTCCTGTCTGGGGAACCGGTGCTGCTGCGGAGGGGAGTGTGGGGTGGTTGGGGCACCCATGGGTGGGGAGATACATCTAGATCCTGTCCCTCTGTCCCCGCCATCCTGCCAGCTGCCCAGCCCACACATGGTGTCCCATCCTCTCCTCACCTGCCTGTCTCTGCCCGGCGCCATCCCCATGTGCTGACCCCGACTGTGCCACGCCACCAGGACTGCTTGTCATTACCCATGGGTCCTCCATGGCCTCACTGCCAGGCTCCCCTCAGCTCTGCGTTGTTCTTGTGATGCTGGTGTTTCTTATGCCTTCCCTGTCCCATCCTATCCTGCCCATCAGCTTACTCCAGCCTGCACGCAGACCCCACATCCCCATTCCCACCACTGCCCATGGCTTCTTGCCCTTGTGCCCATCGTGCCCTGCAGGTCCCAGCCTCCTCCAGGCTCACTACATTAAACTGTTCCTCACTGAGGTCCTCCATTGCCCACCATGACCGACCCCTCCTTCTTTTGCTCCTCCATCATCCTTCATGTCCCAACCCTTTCATCCCTACTCTTAGATCCCCCATGTCCCATCCTTCCTTCTTGTTATCCTCCATCCTCAAGTACATTCCTTTCTGCCTGCACGTGCTCTTCTGTTGCCCACCATGTTCCATCCGTCTTTATTCTCCTCGTTCATCATCCACCTAAGCCAACCCAGACCTCCTTTCTGTGCTCCTCCATCACCTACCCATCCCATTCTTCCTTCCCTTACTCCATCACCCACCATATCCCATCCCTTTTCCTGTGTACCTCCATTTTTCATGTCCCACCCGTCCTTCTGCTGCTCCTCCGTTGTCTATCCATCCCATCCCATCCCATCCCTCCTTCTTATGCTCCTGTCACCCACTGTGTCCCATCCATCCCTGCTATCCTCTTCCATCACCCACCAGGTCCCATCCTTCCTTCCTGTGCTCCTGCATCCTCCATCATGTCCTATCCCTTCTTGAGCTCCACTGTCACCCACCACCTCTCATCCCTTCCTGTTCTCTTCCGCCCCTTCACATCCCATCGCTCCTTCCACACTCCTTCCAGAATGTGCTGTCATCCACTGTGTCCCATCCCTCCCTGCCATGCCATGCTCCTCCATTACCCATCATGTCCCCTCCCGCCCTCCTGTGCTCCTGCATCCTATATTACATCCTATCCTTCCTTATTGTTCTCCTCCATCACCCACCACACCCCATCCCTTCTTCCTGTGCTCTTCCATCACCCACCATCTCCCATCCCTCCTTCCTGTGCTCCTCCATTGCCCTTCATATCCCACCTCCCTGTCTTCCTGTCACACTTGCATCCCATCCCTCTCACCTGCTCCTCCATCATCCACCACATCCCATTTGTTGTTATCCTCATCCTCCTCCCACCATCTCCACATGTCTTCTTTCTCCACCTCCACCCTGTCCCATCCATCCTCATCCAGCTTTGCCTCCAGTTGCTCTTTTCCTTTCATATTCCTCATGTCAAAATCTCACCATCCCATCTGATCCTCCATAAGCTCCCACCATCGTTCTGTCCTCCTGTACATCTTACCATCTTCTTATCCCTGCTTATCCTCCATTAGTTCCCACCATTACCCCAATCTGTTTCAACATCCTTCACTTATCTTCACCCCATCTTTCTTCATCCTCTTCTACCTCCTCCTGTCTCCTCATCCCCCTCACCCTTCTCCACTTCCCCATCCCCAAATCCACCCTAACCTGCACCACTGCCCCATCCCTCCAGCTGCCAACATTGCCCAATCCCGCTTCCTCCTCCTCCACCCCCACATTTCCAATCCCCTCCTTGTGTTTCTCCATTTCCCACCATCTCCTCATCCATTCTCCTCCATTGCCCCCTAAATGTCTCTCCATCCCTCCTGTCATCCTCATCCATCTCCCACTGTCTCTTCATCCCTCTTCTTCCTTCATCTCCATCTCCCCCTCTCTCCTTGTCCTCCACCACCTGCCATCTCATCTTTCCTTGTTTTCCTCTTCCATTTTGCCCACCTTCATCCTCCTCCACCTCCCACTGTCCCCCATCCTTCCCCATGCCCCAACACCACCCACTATTTTCCTGTTCTTCCTCATCCTCCACTTCCTGCCATCTGCCCAGTCCTCCTCATCCTCCTCCAACCTATCTTTTCCTCTTCATTGTCCTTTACCATTGCCCATACCTCATTGTCCTCCATTTCCCACCATCTCCCATACCTTCTCCTTCATGGTCCATCTCATACTTCTTCTTCCTCCACCTCAGTCTCTCTGTCCTTCCTGTGAACCTCCACTTCCCATTGTTCCCCATCCTTTTTCATGCTCTTTCACCTCTTGCCCTGTCCCTCCTCATACTCGACCTCTGGCTATCTCACCACCCCTTGTCATTCACCTCCCACACTCTCCCTGTTTCTCCTCATACTCTTCCACCTCTCCCCATCTCCCCATCCCTCCTTATCCTCCAAGTGTCCCACCTACTTCACAGATTTCCCCTCCACCCCTTCCTGACCTCCAACCATCCTTCCTTACCTCACACCTTCCTTTCTCACTGTCCTCTCATTCTCCTTCACTTCCCAACTCCATCCGGACCTTCCATCTTCTCCCAGCCTGACCTCTCCCATTCATACTCTCCTCCATCCTCCCTGCACTTTTTTATTCCATACACATCTGACTCCTGCTGTTATTTTCTCCTCTTCCTCTTTCCCCTGCCTTGTATCCCATCCCTTACCCTCCCAGGAAAGCCACCACCAGCACAGCCATCCCTGATGCAAGCAGGAAGGGCCCTTACTGTTGGGGATGGAATGTGGGGCTAGGTTAGATGGAGAACCAGCCTCCCACCCTACCCCCACTACTCAAGGTACTTTCATAGTAGAGGTAGTGGCCACAGCTTGCAGGCAGGGAGATTCATGCTGGACTACAGGAAACACTTTTCCCTAGGGCTGGTGCAGCTGGAACTGGTCACTGGGGAAGTGGGAGGATCTCTGCCCTTGGAAGGTTTCACAACTCAGCTAGATAAAGTCACCGATGTCCTGATTTAGCATTAGCCATAACTATTTTGGAATATGGAGCTTGACCAGACCCCCTTGGGATCCCTTCAAGCACACACATCTTTGGGAGGCTTCTCCAAGTAGTAGAAGATGTCCAGGAGGGGCAAGGAAGGCCAGACATGGCTTTGTATGCAGTGCTTGGAATGCTGCAGGACATGAGGAACTATCCCTGCCACTTGCAGCTGCTCCATGGTGCTCAAGCAAGACTACCCTTATGCTGCTCAAGCAGAACCATCCCATGCTGCCTGAGCAGGACCACTCCACACTGCTCAAGCAGGCATCTTGATCAGGATCACAACAGCCTGCTTGAGCAGGACCATCCCATACTGCTTGAGCAGGACCACCATATGCTACTCCAGCAGGACCATTCCATACTGCTCAAGCAGAACCACTCCAGATTGCTTGAGCAGACCACCCTAATACTCCTCCAGCAGAATCATCCCATGCTGCTTGAGCAGGATATCTTCAGGCTGCTTGAGCAGGATCATCCAATGTAGCTTGAGCAGAACCTTCCCGTGTTGCTCAAGCAGGACCACCCTATGTAGCCTGACCTGGACCACTACAGGCTGTTCAAGCAGGATCATCCCAGGCTGCTTGAGTACCATGGGCCAGGCCAAAGTGGCTTCCTGAAAGACTGCCAGATCCCAGGCCAGTGAGCTATCCCTGAGATGACCCCTCAGACCCTAGAGCCAAGGACCCTTGCATCATCTTTGTTTGCCTTCCCTCTGGCTGGGCCATGCAGGGACATGGCCATCCCCTTCCAATGACCTTATGGCTGTACTAGGGCACAAGGCTGCTGGCACTGCTGCCAAGGGGAGGACAGGTCTCCTCTGCATTCCAAGGGAGCCCCATACTCTGAGGGACCTGCATGCAGGGCCTATTCAGAGCATCCCACATCACTCATGCACAAGAGCCAGCCAGCCTCGTTTGACTGCAGACCTTGCCTTGCAATGTTGGAGGCTCCCAGCCATCCCATGGAGGGGACTCTGCCCTTTCCAAGGGGATGTGTCTGAGGGACCATCCCACTGCAATACAGGCAGGGACAGGGCAGCCAGTGTCTTGATGGGGTGGGGGTGACATTTGTAAAGCATTCCTGTCCACATGCCTTCCTGGCTGGTAAATCTGGGGGAGGGTGGAGGGAACTTGCTACCTGTGTTAGAAACTAGCTGAACTTACGTGTGTCCCCAGGCTAGATTTCTTATTCCAAATGTTCAAACTGTTGTATATTGTACTGGGATTTTTACACTGAATTATTGTAGAAAACAAAAAAATTAAACCAACCAAGTCTGTTAAAAAAACAAACATTAAAAATCTCTATGAAAAAATAAATAAAACCTGTCTTCAAGTCCTTTTCTTACAAAAGTGTCAGAGCAGTGATGTGTCTCCAGCAGTGGCTTTCCTGTTCCCAGCCCTGCCTGTCCCAGCCCCTGGGGACACCAACTATGGTGAAGATGCAGCTCCTGTGGGTTTGTAATGTCCTGGGTGATGAAGGAAACAGCCCCCATCTCGCAGCATCTGCCTGACTGTGGAGAGCCTGAGCCCCCAGCGTGAGGCTGCATGGGGTGTTTGCCAGTGGCCCCCTTGGGTCCCCAAAAGCTGTGTCCCCACCACAGGGGCAGGGCACAGTCAAGGCCACGGGTGAGCAATGCCTGGAGCCCCATTTTGGGGTCCTGGATACTGAAGACATGGCTGGGGTAGGACAAGCTGCTGCCTGTCCCCACTGAATCTGGAGGCAGCTTCCAGACAAGTCACCCACAGCTGTTCACCCTGGTGCGTGGTGCTGCAAGGTCCAACAGGTTTTCCCATCAAACAGCCATTCCCTGGCCCAAATCGCAGCCCCGAGGTGTGAGCAGCTCAGAGGGCTTTGCGCTGGGGATGCATGAGACCACACCACCCTCTGGCGTCAGCACCGACCTCAGCTCCCTGCCGGCCCTGCTGCAGCCACGTCCCTTTGCTCCCAGGTCTGCCTGGCTACCAGCGCATCCTTGCACCACCCCAAATCCTGCTCACTTGAAGCACGCCCCATCCTGCTCCCAGCATACAGACATGCCCACATGGTGTGGGGCAGGACATGGCCCAGCCAGAAGGAAGCAAAGCAAGAGTAAATCAGACCCACTTTGCCGGGTGCTGTCATCAGCCCTCGCGGTGCCACCAAGCACCGGTGCAGCGCAGTCCTGCCACCCCCCAAGCTGCCTGAGTGTGGGACATGCTCCTGCGCCCTCATACAAGCCCAGGCTTCATGTCCGAGCAAGGTGGTGGGGTACAGGACTGGGCGACAGCTTCAGCCTATCCTGTGCAGGTAAGTAATGTCTTTCTTGGTGCTGGGTACCGGAGAAGCATCCTGGTGAGGCTCAGCTCCTGGCTGCTGCAGGCTCTGGGCAGGGCGGAAGCAGATGGTGCCAGGGGACAGTGTGGGGACGTGTGTGCCCAGACCCCATGGCTGGGATGAGACCCATCGTGGCCAGCCCACGTGCTGCACCATGAGACCTGGCTGAAGTGAATTCATGCCTGGAAACCGCATCACTGGCACTTTGCAGCCTGCACTGCTGGCGCCTCAGCCCCCACGTCACTGGCACCTTGTGACCTGCGTTGCTGGCATTGTGGGCCCTGCATTGCCGGCATCGCAAACCCCACATCACTGCCACTCCAGACTCCGCGTGGCTGACACTGTATACCCTGCATTGCTGCCACTGCAGACCCTGCACCACTGGCGCTGCTGGGGATCCTGCACTGCTGGTGCTGAGGACCCTGCACGGCTGGCACTGCGGGCCCTGGCGCAGCAGACCTGCATGGCTGACAGCTTATCAGTAGAGGGCACGCCGCGGCTGCCTGCCTGCCCAGGCTGTGTGGGCCTGTGCTACATACACAAGGTGCAGGCAGGAGCCTGCAGGACATGGCTGCTCCACGGGCCACAGTCACTGAGCACCCCAGAGCTCCAGCTATCTCTTACTGCTCAATAAAACAAAGTCAAAAGAAGGTGGCTACGTTTATGGGTGTGCAAGGACACTCTCTGAAGCCTGGGAACAGCTATAAAGCCACATGGGGAAGCCAGTTATTAAACCCCGATCTCCTCTAATGTGCCGCTGATGAAGGCTCCATCTCTCCTGAGTCCGGTTTCCCTTCCTCTGCAGCCCGGCCCTCTGCCCAATCTCTTACCAACCTGGTCCCCTCTTCCAGAATGAAAATAGCAGCAGCCAGCAGAGCCCAAGTAAACAAATGAGCTGCTGTGAGAGCAGAGTGCATCTTTATAAGGTTAATTGGTCCCATCTAGGAGACAGACAGGCATTTTTTGTGGCTAGATCGCTCAAAAAGCTCAGGCAAACAGCACTAACATGTCTCCTGGGCTTGATTTATAACCCTGATTGTGTTACTAGTTCATCTACATGTAAAATGATTATGAATATATTGTCCGTACTCTGCAGAGGGCTAAATTACCAGGCTCTGATATTCATCAGCTACTCTTGGAAGCTTAAACCAGCCTGAAATTCAGAGGTCTCTCTCCCAGTGACGGCAGAGGCAGGAAGGAAACAGCTTGGACTTGATCTTTGTGTTCAGCACAACCTGGCCTGTTTTAACACCCCGATACCCCAATAGCTGGGGGCAGGCGGCTGGAGGGGAGGGAGGCTGCATGAGCCATAGGCCTGTGGAGCCAGCATGTGCCAAAACCCAGAGACATATTGGTATTTAGCAGTTACATTTACAAACAAAGGAGCTGATAACTCCCAGCAGGACTGAAAGGCTGTTATCAAGGTGCTGATTAAAATTTCCTTTGCAGTCAATGCAGAGGAGGAGTGTCATCAGTGGGGAGACCTGTGCGATCTGGTGTTTAACCTTATTGCCGCTATGTGCTGATTCATTCATCACAAGTGAAGGGCTGCCCAGCCTGGCCACGTGCTGAAAATTAACATAGAAAACCCCAGCAGGAAGATCCACAGCCCACTTCCTGGGCTTCACTGTTCCCAGGATACTGCTCTGGGGATCCACACTGCTTGAGTCCAGACAGTACTGTCATGTGCGGGAGAAGGGGGATGCCAGCGGCATAATCCAAGAGTGATCATGGTGCTGCACAGTGCTTTGCCTTCTGTCCCTGCAAGGCACGTTTGAGCCTGCAGCACCAGCCATGCCAGCCTCGAGCTTCCTGCTAGCAGTTCCGCTGCTTGCTTGTGTGTCGTCTCCCACACAAGGGTCAGCACAGGTATCTGCTGGGAGCATGAGCACGACAGACCCATTTTAATGTAGCTAACCTTGAGTACATCCCTTTGCCAGCACCAGCCAGGCCATAAGCTGACCCTTGCTGTCAGATATCCACCCTGCTCCCTCTCTCATGCCAGCTCTGCAGGTCCCAGGAGCATTTGTTGGTGTCACTTGGGATTCCTTCCAGATCCTTTGCTCTTTCTTTCTGCCCCTCAATTCCCTGCCCTTGCAGTCACCTACAGTTCAAGAAAAATTTCCCTTCCCACTGGAGGATATTCTGATAAGGCCTGCCACTGCCTCTGGCATGTCCATGCAAGGCGTAAGTTTGTTTGCGCTATGACATGTTCACCAGGGGTTGGGTCCATGCTAAAAAGATGTCTTCTCTGATTACTATCATTGGCAGCTGTATCACCAAGCTGCTGAACCTGCCTGGCCAGACCTGTTATGGCCTCGCCAGGCCCTGGTCCAGGCTGCCCTGTCCAGGAGATGCTCCAGGATGAGTGGACAGTGGGAGAGGACATGGCTTGCTGTCCTCTTCCTCCATGCAAGCCCATGGGCTTCAGCCATCACGCTGACCTTGATGCTGCTCAGAGACCTCTGCCTTCCTGGGTTGCTTCCTCCACCCTGCGGGTTGCATCCTTCCTGCTGTGCTGCATCCTGCACTTCCAGATTTTGGCAAAGAAAAACATTCAGCTGCAGAAGAGGCCCTTCCACAGGTTTTGCTCAAAGCTGGTCCCCAAAGTAGCTCACATTGACAGCACCCCAGATCTGACCCAAATCACCCTCTACACAGAGCCCATGCTCAGCAGAGCCTCATCCCAGGCAAACTGGATATCCTCATCCAGTGCACATCCCAGTGACATGGATGTGTGCTCCCATGGGAGGGCTGTGCCACAGCACTCCTGGGATGTGTCTCAGCCCTGTGGTGGCAGAGATGGTGAGAAGTATGGAGAGATTCTCTGAGGTGCATTGGCAGCATGCACTCAGTGGGGCATGGAGGTTTTAACCACTCCTAACTCACATGGATTTATCAGCAAGTGGATTTTAGAGTGGAAGAGACTTTGGATCAAGCGAGCAGGGGCAGGGGGTGGGGCAGGTGGAAGGACGAGAGGTCTGCTTGTTTCAAGCTACCACGTATCTGATATGCTTAGTTATTTGCATGAACAGGGATGTGATTCACACACACTTTTTGGCAATAAGGCCAGTCAGAAGGGAATGCCCTGTGACCCCAGGTAGAGCCACCCAGGTGAGTCAACTGCTCTACCACAGCAGTGCTTTGCCCAAATTAATGCAAGGCTGCCTCCCACTTACCCCACCGTACAGAAGGCCTGAGATGCATGGACCTTTTCTGATTTTTCCAGTTTCTTTCTCCCACCCCCAGCATCTCTAAGACTGAGGTCTTACCTGTCAGGGAAGGTACAGTGAAGAGTCCCACCATGGCTGTTGAGCTGCTGCGGGTGCTGCACTAGAAAGGCTTTTTCCAGAGTACCCCAAGTAGACAATGTGAGCAAGGCACCATGTATCCTGGCCAGTATCTTTTTTTTTGACTCTCTGAGTTTCTGCAAAAGACCTTAATATACATTAATGTGTACCTTTTATGTACTTTTATTCCTTTACAGGAAGAAGAAATGAAGGGCCCAAAATGCAGCTGCTTTTCAAGGGCTGCCTGTTGAGTCAGGAGGAGAGCTGGGAGCCAAGCTCAGAGCAAACCCTGTAGCATCCAGCCCCACCACACACCAGCTTTCAGGACAGGAGCCCAGCTGGATGCAAGCTGTGCTGGCATGGAGGGAGCTGGAGTAGCAAAGCATGGTCACGCAGCAGGAGCCCTTTCTCTAGACCCTATAAAATCACTGAAGGGTGGCCTGGACATGCCCATATTTCAGCTGTGGACCACCGAAATGAAATTTTGAGAAGGGCTGTGTTTGTGCCACAACACAAGGGTCTGACTGATGGTACCCCAACTATGTGGTTTGCGGCTCTGTACACAGGCACTTGGAGGGTTATTAGACTCCTGCAAGAGGAGAGAGCATGGGAAAAGGTGTTGAGGAGGCTATTCTGAGTTTTCCTCTTTGCAGGTGCATTGTGAGAGAGGATGCAACTGCTCCCCATCAGGCAGCTTCCTGGGCCACAGCTGTGGAGAGCTGAAGCACAACAACAAAATCCCCCGGCTGCAGCAGCCCATACTGGGCAATGCTGGACAGAGGACAGCTGATGGGCTGGTGGGACATGGTGCTGCCTTGGCCTCGTGGTTTGATACATCCTGCCCACAGCAGGCAACAGTTGCTGGAGAGAAATCATGCTGTCACTGAGCCTGGTGGAGAATTCCAGCTGGACAAATCACTGAAAGCAAAAGGCCAATGAGAAGGAAACCAGAGGGTACCTCCCAGATAAACCAGAGGGTACCTCCCAGATCTGCAAACCACTTCTTTGTTGGCTCTGGGGGACCTGTCCTGTGACAGTGAGAGTGACAAAACCCTTGCTCAGCAGTGGGGTGAACTACAGGCCCCTGCCTGGCATGTAGGGGAACAGAAGGTTTGTTAGCAAGCTGTTAAGCCCTGCTGGCTGGTAAATGCAAAATCCTTGAGATGGAGGCTGCTAAAACTAATGGTTGGCAACTTGTAATAGAAAATTTTCAGTATGAGGTGGCTTCTGAAGGATTTTAGAAGTGCTGGGCTTGTCCCGCTTCTCAGGAGAGGATCTGTGTGATTTCCAGTTGGCGTTGTTAAATGATGTGCCATGTGTACCCCAAAACTCATGGGGCTGCGCCTAGACCATGACTGCAAGGGGAGTGCTGGAGGAGTGTAACTCCCATAGCTCCTGGGGAGATTAAAAAAATTCTGTGCCAGAGGGCCCAGGCTGCATGGCCAAATTGACTTTTTCTTCAAAAAACTCTCTTTGTAATAGAGAACTTGGAGGTAATGATAGTACTGGCTGGTGGAGGGAAATACCTTGGAAGGTTTGGCTGTGTCTATACTATGTCTGCCCATGGAGCGAGCCTGTGCGTGCAGACTGGTGGTCCCAGGCTGAAACTCCAACAGGGAACGTGCTAAAACTGGGCATCTGGATGGATGTGGACTTGTGCTGGAGACTTTGCCTTCATCCATGTGATTTACTAGTAGAGACTGAGCCCCTGCACTCTAAGATCTAACTATTCCTTCCCGTGATTTTTTTGTTAATAACAATGAAATGACTAATATGAGGCCATGCTGCAGCTTTCCAGGACAGTAATTTTATACCATATGGCTAAGGAAGCTTTGTTACATGTGCTACAATGTGGTGTGAGGGCAGCTGGCCGATTTGGAGTGTAAAGCCTGCTGAGGTCATGTTGGGGAGGTTGTAGAGCATGTCTGGAGTGATGCTGCCTGCAAGATACAGCCCATGGAGGGAGTATCATCTGAACCGTTCCTGCGTTTCATCTTGGAGGAAACCAGCTATGTACTCCCAAATGGAGTCACAAAAGCAGCTTTGCCCTCAAGCAGTGTGGGCAGCCAGCACACTAACACCAGGGCAGGGAGCTGCAGCATAGATATGCCCTTCAAAACTAGGGAGCATCCTTAATAGACAATATGCACCAGCACCAGCCACTTTTATCTGTAGAACTGTTTCTGGCCTCTTTGCTCACGAGAACATCGCATGGAGTGGCAGATGATGCTCACCAGTCCACAGGTTTGCATCTCTTGCAGTGTACAGCAGAGCAATGCTCCCAGGGAGTGCACTGAACCATGGAAAACACCAAGGATCCCGGAGTGGGCTGTACCTGCTCACTGACACCTGACCACTGCTCTCCAGCATGAGGAGTCCTGTGCCAAATTCAAGGTTATGGCCTTTTATCTTTTGAGTGCTCCTCGTCCTTAGCCCAAACCACCACAAAAATTGTCTAAGGCTCCCTGGGCACAGGAGAGCTTTGCTTAAAGGGGTGATATTCCCCAGTGCAGAAGAGGCATTCAAGGTTTCAGCAGCCTACCTAGGCAATGCCATCAGGGCAGCCCAGCTCAGCACGGGAAATGTTGAGGACAGAGCTGACTGTGGGTCTGCTGCAGGAGGTACCGCCATAGGCAGCTCCTGCCTCTAAGGCCAGAGACTCACGGAATCATGTTGGTCCCTTGGGAGACCCCAGGTCCAACCTCCTCCCACAGGGCTGGTTGCTCAGGGGCTTGTCTGGTTGAGTTTTGACTGTTTCCAAGGGCTGAGACTCTACCACCTCGCTAGCCCCCTGTTCCAGCACTTGACTGCCTTCATGGTGAAAAAATTGTTTAATTTCTCACTAACTACACAAGATCTGTACATTCTTTTGCAGGGGCAAAGGTGCTCAGTGAACTGATGTGGCTCACTGTACTCAACCAGCCAGTCAGTGGCGGGGAAGTTGGAGCGTCGTGGATGGAAATGAAGGTTGTTTTCTGCAGGGGGCTGGGCACCGGGCGTGGCCATGGCCTCTGGGCTTTTTTCCGGGCTCGTGAAGGAGTGTCTCATCGATGGCGCCCTGGGCTGTTCCCCTGCGCCTGGCAAAGTGGCAGGGACAGGCCCTGAGGGGGCATGGCTTACAGGGGACACTGCTGACCAGGGAGACATGGCTGATGGGGCAACACTGTTAATGGGGGAACACTGCTGGCATGGGGGAGCTTGGCTGATGAGGGGGGGGACGTGGGCTGACAGGGGGCGCCACTGATGGAGGGGACATGGCTGACAGCGGGACGTGGCTGACACAGCGACACCACTGGCAGGGGGAGACACCACTAATGGAGGCAGCTTGGCTGGCGGGAGGAGACACCAGTGACAGAGGGGACACAGCCTGCAGGAGGAGACACCAGTGACAGACGGGACACGGCTGACAAGAGGCACATGGCGGGTGGGAGGAAACATGGCTGACGGGGCGGGGGGGGGGGGGGGTGTCATGGCTGACAGGGTGACATGGCTGACAGGACCGCACCGCTGACAGGAACACACCGCCCGCCGCCCCGCTGCCGGGTGCCGGCGAGCCCCTGCCTACCCGGGCCTCCTCCGGCCCCGGGGCGGCCCGCCGGCCTCCGCAGGCCCCGCCGCGGCGGGCGGGCCGGCCGCCTCTGGCGCTCCGGGGCGGCGCTGCCGCCCCCGCCCCCAGCGCCCGCCGTGAGGGCGGGCCGCCGCCTCCGCCGTCCCCGCCCCCGGCTCCGCGCCGCTTTGAAGCGGGCTCGGCGGCCGCTCGCACGCCCAGAGCCGCCGGCGCCCCGCCATGGTGCTGCCCGAGGAGCAGGCCCGGCTGTACCGGCCGCGGCCCGAGCTGCTGCCGGCGGCGCACGTCCCCTCGCTGCCCCACTACGAGCGCCTCTACCAGCGCTCCGTGGAGGAGCCGCACGGTGAGCGCCGCCGGCGGGAGCTCCCCCCAGGCCGGGGGAGGGCCGCGGCGGGGCGCGGGAGGCCGGCCGGTGGGGGAGCGGTCCCCGCAAGGCGTCGCCGGTTCCTGCGGGGGCTGCTCGCGGGGCGTGTGGGGGGGAGCGGGGCTGGGGGTGCCGGGCTGCGGGGGCGTTGGGGCCGCAGCGACCCCCCCACGCGGGGGGTGCGGGAGTGTGGGGGCTTGCCCCTTGAAGGGTTGTCTTCCTTATCCTGCCTGTTTCTGGGTGACGAGCTCTGGCCGTTGCCTTCGCAGAATTTTGGGGTGACATTGCTAAGGAGTTTTACTGGAAGAGTCAGCACACGGGGCCCTTTCTGAAGTACAACTTCGATGTGACGAAGGGGAAGATCTTCATCGAGTGGATGAAAGGGGCGACCACCAACATCTGCTACAACCTCTTGGACAGAAATGTCAATGAGAAGAAACTTGGGGACAAAATTGCTTTTTACTGGTAAATTTCTGGTTTTATTATGGTGTCGAAAGTGTGTAAATAGCATGCTAAAGTGTACAAACAGTGCCGATTTTTACCAAGGTGAATTAAAATGTGGTAAAACCTGAGAGGCTTTAATCTTTACGTAGGTACAGCAGGTGTTTGCTTTCTGTGTGTTTGAGAAGAGCCGTGCAGTGAAGCTTCTCTGCCTGTCCTAGGATGCACTGAAGCAGCCTAGCATAGCCGTGGGGAGGTCCTGACTCCCAGTGCTGCCTTTGCAGTTGTACCTGCTAAGAGCAGTTAGATAGTATGAGGCAGGTGCCACAATTGTCTAGCAAAGTAGGTAGATGTGGGTAGAGCCATGGGATGAGGAACAGCTAGCATCCAACAGCAAAAAGCTAATGAAACCCACATTTCCTGTATTTGTGTTTTGTGGGTCTGGCAAGTTTCCAATCCTGTGGCAGAAAGGTTCCTCTAAAACCTGAGCTTATATATTGATTCCTTGCACTTGAGTATGTGTAACACTGATGCTTTCAAAAAGGCTGGCTTCTCTAAGCTATCTTTGGGAAGAAAAGTTAACTTCCAGCCCTATCTGAAGTATGTTTGTGTTTTGTTTTTTTTTCTTTTCACCAGAGTAGTTACTAGTGTTAAAAGCCATGTGAAACTTGAAATTTTCATATTGATGCAAAATAGGTTTCACTGGTGATGTCCAAGATCCAGAATTAATGCTCTCCTACTAAACTAGCTCAGCTGCACCAGAGCTGAGTCCCCAGACTGAGAACAGTGCCTTGCCCACCCATGTATTTTGCTGTTTCCCTTGAACTAGCATGCATTTATGTTGCATTGGTATGACTGTATGTGGCAGTGCAGAAGCACAATTAAATGTACTACTTGTTAGGGATGCAGTAACTTGTTGGGTTATGGTGAGTCCCTTCAGTGGAGCAGCTGGAGAAGTCTTACTGTCAATGCAATAAAAATACCAGATCCTCCAATGATGAACAGCTGTGCTGCTCTAAGTGATTTTGTGCAGCTGAAGGCTCCCCCCCAGTCAGCTGGCATAAAGGTGACTAGGGGCTATCCTGCTACAAAAAAGAACATGTTTATACCAGTGTAGTTCTGGCTGTGACTGTAAAATTAGGTTCATACTAGAGTTTCTATCCATAGAGCTACTGTTCTAGTAAAAGAATTACACTTACTGCCTAGTAAATAGTCATATTGATAAGACACAGGTGAAATGATGGAAAGTATTTACTTTCTTGCTAGTCAAATACATTCTCTAACTTACTCAGATGTAAAATGGTTGCAGGTCCTGAATGAAAACTCCTTTGTAAACTCATTCAGGTGAAGGTGTGCCAGCAAATGAAGCCATTTGGCAGGCCAGTGCTGGCAGCTATGCTGGGGTTTATGGAGGAAGTGGGTGCGTTGTTCTTCTTGCACATAAATCTTTGGGTGACAGCTAGGCAGCAGCCTACAGCTTTTATTTGGTTTTGAAGATTTTTCTTGTTAGTTATTCTGGCAGCCTTTGTGGGGGTATTTGTGATGCTAAGCAAAATTTGGAGTGGATATTAAAATGGTGGGTGTCTGTCAGTCATGGTGCTCACAGTGCTGAAAAATAAGGTCTCTCTTCCTCCTTAGTAGTCAGTTTTCCCTGACTATTTGGGGATAAACTCTCCTAGTGTGGCTCTGTCACAAGTAACCTGGTACTGGGGTGTCTGGAGCTGTCAGCTAGGAATGGTGGTGGGAGGGATGGAAGAGGCACACTGAACACATGTGTGGTGCTGACCTGCAAACTTGTGGCACTGAGGTCTTGAGGAAGTGGGGCTAAGGGTTGAGACTTGTAAAATTACTCTTCTAGGAGCATGTGCATGCCTCTCTGGACACATGCTTTTCTTCAATAACAAAATGTAATTGCTGTCATCTTGTCCTTTCACGTTTTGTGTTTAACACTATTGAATGAGCCTGCTTTCCAAAAACACTTGAGACTTGTCACACTCCATGAAAGGTCAAAAAAGAAATGAGACCCTCTGAAAGCCAAAGAGGATTCCTGGGAAAAACTTGAATTTTTTTTTTAAATACCTTGGCCGCTTGCTTGCTTGCTTCTAAGAAAGTCTGTAACCTGCTAGATGGGAAAAGGTACCAAGGTATTGGTGACTGTCAGCTCTGTGAGAGCTTTGAAAAGATACAAGACCATGGTCTTTGCTTTCACAGAAGAGAAGTTAGGGAAAAAGTTAATGTTTCGAGGCATTGCTGAGTGTCTCTGAGAAGAGATGTGTCCTGACAAAACTCAGAGCTGCTGTGCGCTGCTGACTGTGGCTGTCTCAAGTTTTGCATGGACTGGAAGGAGTGGGTGGTTTATCTGGATCTGTTATGGTCAAGCTGCCCTGAAGGTTCCTGCACCACCAGCAGTCTAGGACTGCCCAAATTGGCTCCACTCAGAAGGTCTAATCCCAAGCCACATGGAATTGCTCTTTCAGCGCAAAGGGCAGTATGTGGGATTGCTTCATGCTGCAGAACTTGTACATAGTTGACATTTACTATTGTGGTATCATCCTCTTGGTGCTGTTAGGACTATGTAGTTCAAAATGACCATCCTGAGTTGGTAGGAAACGCGTTTACCCTGTTGCCTGTTTCACTATGATATCTCCTGCTGCTTTTGAACGTTACAAGTATTTCTGTTTCTGCCACTTTTGATTCCTCTTTCTCTGGTATTGCTGATGTGGCCTAAAAAGGAACAGAAGCTCCAGGAAATGTTTCTGATAAAGTGCTGCTCTCAGAAGTTAAATCTTTCATAATTGCATGGAAAGGCTGAAGTCAATAACACCGGTTACTGTGCATGTAGATACCTATGATGGCTTTTGCATGCCAGGCAAAATGCACTGGGCAAACTAGCTTGGACACTTGAGGGCATTTGCAGGGGACCTGAAGCTGTGCTGAGGACTTTGTGGTGGGTAGTGTTAATTAGAGCAGGAGCATAGTGTGCCTTCACCATGCTGTGGGCATACCTGCATCACATGGACAAACAAAACAAAACCTTAGTTCTGTGCTGAAGTGCCTGTTAATAATCTCATAAACATCAGCCTGGGCAGCTTGTGGAGGTAAAAATGTAACCAGGTGGGAATTCAAAAAGAACATCACCTATAACAAAACTCTCTCCAATTAGACCACGGGGTGCAAAGATACTTGGAAGCCTATTCTCTATGTAACCTATGCGTAGCTGAAGCACTAAGTTCTTGCCTTTGTTTCTCAAATCAGTCACTCCAGCTGCAGCACTGGTGGTGCCTGGTGGGATCAGGGGCCAGGGGCAGGAGGTAGTGCTTTGCACATTATTTTTAGCCTCCCTGTAGCCTAGGTGCATGGGCTTAGCAGGGTGCTGCTGGCTTCTGTCATCTTTGGGAGAGCGTATCAATTTTCTGCTTTCTTATGCTTGTATATGAAATAACACATCTAGAGAGGTGAAACAAAGATAGAAAAGGCTGCCAGAGCTTACTGGAGCTTTGTTTAAACAAAGGAGTAACTGCCTATGGTTCCCATTCTGGGCCTAGAACAAACATGACATGCAAAGATAAAATGGAGAAGGTTGGTTGTTATTTTTTTAAATGTAATAAAGGATTTAGTGGCTTGTAGCTGTGAGATTTCTTCCAATAAAGGAAAAAATCCCAACAACTGTAGAGCATGTTTAAAAAACAAACAAACCAACCCCTGAAAACAACACAAAATGGTCCAGAGCACTTCTGGAGGTTTTTATTAGGAAACTGGAAATAGTTTTTGGACAGCAGCCTTCCAGAGAGCATACAGATTGTCAGACCCTGGTTTGGTCTAAATGTGCTGCTGGGGCCTAATGGGACAAGACTATAGCTGCTGGTTCCTGGGGCCCCTGTGAACTGCTGCTGCACCTTGATCTGGTGGCTGTTCCTCACCATGGAGTGCTTCATTCTGGGATGTGCCATCCCAGAGTCAAAACTGAAGCCAGATGAAGCTGTGTTTCAGTTGCATTTCTGCTGTAAAGGTCTGGACCTCTTCTTTTTGCAGAAATAATCTTGCCTTAAACTGCTGAGCATGAAGTGCTTGGTCTCCATAATCCAGACCAGCACTGTGTTTTGTTTTTCTCTTTAGATATCTTTGCAGGTATCAGTCTTCCACTGCTGTCATATGCACAGATGCTGTGACTGAGGATGCTGGCTGTTAACAGCCAGACTTTCAGAAGTGGTTAACTGTAGCCAGCTTCTACACGATGCACTTGGCTCTGCCACTCCCACTGGCTTCAGGACTTTTTAGTGTCCTGTGCCAAACTGACTCTTCATTTCTTTGGTAACTTCCTGGATGACTTGTCATACTTCCAGTGATGCACCCTCTTTCAGCACTGTTCTGGCAGTGAAATAATGTCCCTAAATCACACAGTTTGTTTAAAGAACAAAAATTCACTACTGGGAAGGTTGCTTTTACTGATACACATTTGCAGGTGTGTGCCTGCAGGCTGCTGAGAGCAGTCAAAGCTATATTGCAGGTGCTACCAAATAGCCATACCCAATGCTGTTCTTCCCCCATTCCTACTGTGGAGGCATTACTTCCATAGGGGAATCTGAGTAAGCTCTACAGCAGTGAGAAGCATTACAGAAAAGTTCCCATATGTTTGGTTTATGCTTGCAGCACTACCCAGGGTCAGCACAGCTCCTTTCCCTGATAGGGATTCTCCATGGGAAAAGGGGTGGCCCCACTCAGCCCTGAAAATCAGGGAGGCTTTCTGGGGTGCATCCTCAGCCATCCATGTCATCTCCCCATTGCGTGTGCTGAGAGTGGAGTGATAGATTGGTGGTCTTGGCAGATACTAATTATTTTGGAAGCGTTGCTGGGCAGTACAATGCTTCTGAAAATTGGGCAGACTAGGTGCATCTAAAGTAGGTAATAAAATACATTGACTGTACTTGTATTTTATTAAGCCAGAGATCTTGTACCCTCCTTCAAGGGCAATGATAGTTGTAGCTTTCCATCACAGAAAGTGTAACTGTCTTCTGGTGGGTTTTGTGAAATCTTCCAGCCAGGGAGGGGGTTTACAAAACAGGCTGCATCTGCTTGAATGCTTTAGAGCGATGTTTCTCACACCTCCAAATGAGAACACCTCTACTTTGTGGGCCCCTTTCTGACTCTGAGCTGCGTGGGTAGTGCAAGACTGGGAATGGTGGGAGCATCAATAGAAACCTAGTATTAGAATAAGGAGTAAAAGAAGTAGCTGTTGTAGCTCAGACACACCCAGGTCATGTGCTTTCCTGATTTCTTTGGTGGAATTCTTCATCTCCCAGTTCTGGGACAGTCACCAACCAGTATGGTTAGTGCTGTGGTAGTAGTGGAAACAGCCGCTGTGTTCGGATGCTTGTAAGTAAGTGCAAACTGGGACAGGAGGGACTTGTAGCTTGTCCTCAGGTGTAGCTCCCTGGCTTTTCTCCATTGATGGATTGACTCTCCATCTTCAGCTGTGGGCTGTTTAGAGCAAAGCTGTGCTGGACTCAAAATTAACTGATTTCATATGATCACTCTGATTGTCCTACTGTGGCTTTGGTTGCAGATGAGATACAAAGATGGTGCTGCCCCAGAGCAGCATGGTGATTCCTGCTTAAGGGCTTGGAGATTGTTGGTTTGGCCTGAGGGGCTGGAAAACACAGGGATCATGGTCTTAAGCTTGTTTCCAAAGGCTACATATGTGTGTGCTAAGACCCGGCATCTGCCAGTTTTCTCCTGTCTTATCTCCAGGTTCTTCTGTCCCAAGTGTTTCTGTTAATGGCTTGTACTTGTGTGCTGCATCCTATATCCTCTTTATTACTAGTGGAAATCTCCAAGATAGCTACCAGGTGAGTGATTGTGCCACAGGAATGAACTAAATATGTGAAAGCAGCAAAATACCTACCTTCCTTAGGCAGGTACTATCCTGTGGGCTTCCAGTGTGGGGGGTGTGCTTTCCTGGATGCTGTGAGTCAGGGTTTTTGAGTGCCATGTTACTCAGCTGGCAGGCACGGAGTCACTTGAAATTGTTTTTCCTTTCTGAGGGCTGGCTGGAAAGCAGAGCTTGACTCATCCCTGTCAGGTACACATGCTGGTTAGCAGGGAGATGCTGGGAAGGATGGTTAGTTTGATGTTTTGGAGATCTCAAGTCCCGTTCCTGCTCTGCAGAGCCTTTTCTGTCATAGGATGCAGGGCAGAGCAGGAGCGGGCAGCCAGGAAGTGCTTTTAGCCTTGTGCTGTTCTGCTCTGCAGTGCGGTGAAGGAAGGAGACAAGTATTAAAGGTTGGTGACCACTTGGCTACACAGTGCCTGTGGTCTCCTGTGGTTTTGTCCATTCAGAAGCACCCCTGAACTTGTGCCTCCATGGGAGGGTGTTCAGCATTATTGAAGATTTCACTGGAAGTAGCTTTTACTGAGCTCAACTAACCTGTAATCTTGCTCCTGTAGGCAGAATGGTACTTTTCTCCTCTATTAAATCAAGTCTGTAAAGAAAGAAGGCACTCGGGCAGCACTTGTGTGGTTGCTCCGTGGCTGAGCAGTGAGGAAAGGGGTCGTCTAAGCTTTCTTGCTTGGGAACACACAGCAGCAGCAGCCTCAAATCAGGGGAGCAGCTTTCATTTGGGTTTTGTTGAAGCTGTTTGCTCCCAGCCTTTTGCTCTGAAACTTGCGGGAGCTGCTGCTGGCAGGGATACAGCATCTGTCTATATAAATACAAGGAATATTGAGGAAGTATTTGACCAGATAAACAAGTTGGATGTCAGTAAGTGCCCAGGATTAGATGGCATGCACGCCAGAGGACTGCACGAACTTGAATGTGAAATTGCGGAGCTGCTGGCCAGGGTATGCTGTATTATTGCAAAGGGCTGCTGTACCAAGGACTGGAAGGTTGCCCGCCTCTGTCTCTCTAGAGAGGGCAATAGAAAGGGGGTCCTGGAAACCAATAAATCTGACTTGCATCCCTAGTGATACAGTGGAATTGGGTCACTGTGTGCATGGACCAGTGCAGTCTGCTGGGAAAGGTGATGGAGCTGCTGTGAAGTGAAGTCCTGCTGGCAGACCTGCTGGAGTGCAAGGCAGGTGGCACTGAGCACACCGATCCGGCTGTTTTCAGACCGCCTTTGTGAGGTTTCCCACAAAGGTTGTTCAGGAAAGTAATTTAACCATGAATGGAAAAAAGGTCTTTCTATGGAGCTGGTTTAACCTTACCCTTTGCTTTTAATGGTCAATTTTCAGGACCAGCAGCAGGTCGCTCAAGGATCAGTGTTGCAGCTGAACTGCTGATGGTGGCCAGGCTCATGTGCCCTCCATAAACAGCATCTCCTGCTGCTGCTCCTGGAGACAGAAGACCGAACCCTGGTTCTGACCCAGCATGGTATTTTGTTTCAATCTAAAGGGCTCTTGGCTGAGCTGCTGTGAACATCCCAGTGCTGAAGGGCAGTACTGCTGTGTAAAAGAGACCTGTGGTACCTTTTATGTTCTTATTTAGTATTTTTTCCTCATGCTGCTCATTGCTTTGACAAAGGTCTGGCTCTCTTGATTCAGCATAAGAGATTTAATAATTTTTCACTAATTGCTTCTTACACCTCTATCTTAAAATGTTGGCTTATACCCTGTCCAAAGCCACCTTTCTGCATGATTCTGGGTGTGTGGTTGCACAATAACTACCTGGGGGAGTAGCGAGGGGCATGCGTGCACAGACAACAGGTCCCGGATTTTCAAACATCTGTGAAACTTGTAACGCTGGCAGATATTACAGGCACCTTGATATGTTTTAAGAGTAGTTTGCTTACTGTAGGGAGGGGCACCACAGTTATGCAACAATGCTATATTGTGGATCTTGGCAGAAGAGTTGAAACTTGGGGTGGGTAAATGGAGTTCATGGACAGAAGGATGGTGAGCCCCTGTATGGATTCAGGACATGGAAGATCAGAGCCTTCAGTTTGCTCATTGGACTAGAAAACCTGATTATTTTATTTTAGCTGTGTGCCTTGTGTGTTCTCCCCTGGCACCCTGGTGTGAACGGAGCAGAAGTGGACAAGGACTCAGGCTCGATGTGGATGAGATTTGCTCTGAGTAGTAGTGTTTACAGGGGACAAAGTGATCAGGCTTTGCCAGAAGACATGCAAGTGGGTGCTTGTTTCAAGCATGGCATTTTTCCTATGGGTAGTTGCATTTGTTGTGCCTGGTGGGCTTTCTGTGCCCCAAGCTGTAGTATTGATTGCCAGTGCTTTGACAAGACCTCTTGACTCTCACCAACACAATGAGCTTGCATTTTCCTCCTGTGCTCAGCCCTGCATCAGAGCTGTTATTTGTGGTTGGAGCAGGGTTTCAGTTCTCTGTTTATGTTTCTGCACATCACTTGTTGTAAATGTTGAAATGTGGTAAGATGTGAAATTGCGAGCCCTGGTAGTTCTCTGTAAATTCAAAGCCCATAATTTTCACACGTCACCTCCCTTCTTCAGGGGAATTCCTCAAGGAAATTGATGGCCTTCCTGGTTACTTTCTCACACCTGGGTACCTGATAGTGAAGCATGTTTTACATTCCTGTTGCCACTGACCATCTTCTAAGAGATGTTTGATGTATAGAACGAGCTGACAGTCCAGCAGGTGACATCTGGCCATCACCTGTCAAGGCTTCTGAGGCATGAAGTTGAAATGTCCACCAAAAATCTGATTAAAAGTTTAATTTCATCATGGCCTTGATGGATATTGTTTGAGCCTCTGTTGAAAGCACCTTGCCTGACTTTCAGTGTTTCTAGAAGGTCTTGAAAATTTGACACTATGCTCCACTGAGAGATGCAGTTTTTCCCAAAATGGGGCAGTTCCCAGCTGCAGGTGGCTTGTTGACTATTTTACCTACAGAAGCTTCATCCAGGGTATGTTTCGTGGCCTGGCTGCAAATTGTTTAAACAAGGAATCAGCTGTGTTGTGCTGAAATAAGCTTTCCTCCCATTGGACTGGTAAAAATAGTCCGTGCTCCTCTGAAAATATTACTTAGGTAAACATCTAAAATGTTTCCTCTCGTGTCAAAATCTCG
The DNA here is from genome assembly GCF_929443795.1 of Astur gentilis. Taxonomy (NCBI): domain Eukaryota; kingdom Metazoa; phylum Chordata; class Aves; order Accipitriformes; family Accipitridae; genus Astur; species Astur gentilis. The sequence continues at coordinate 19,397,062 of NC_064893.1, read as the reverse complement.
TGTTCTTCTACAGCATTCTGTGGATTTGGCTTGCTGGGTTAGAAGTGCTGGCTGAGGTCTGTCAAACTCAGTGACCTACTGCATAAGTCTTGCGTATGAGCTCTGTTGCAACACTACATAATCATTTTGTTTAAAATAAACTTTAAAATTATTTTGTTTAAACATCTTAAACTTTCCTCCAAATAAAATAGGTAAAAAGCTATCATTTTTCTTCATTGGCTGTTTTCCTGCACTGTAAAATACTTAAGAAAGTAAGAACATAATTAGAGTTAATGCACATCCTCCTAACTTGCTGGTTACTCAATATGAAACAAGTAGGAAAAATGGGAAGCCACACAGGAGCAGAATTTCCTTGTCACTGAGCAGATACCCATCAGTGCAGAATGGCTGCTGACACTATCACCAGGGTATTTACATGTGTTCTGTATTACTTGTATACTGCCGTATTTTGCCAAATGTGGCAAAGTAATAGTAGATTTCCCTTGAAGAGGGGCTTGCTGACTGCTGTCGATCCTGTCTTCTCTAAAACTGTTACCCTTGAGTGTTTGGGCTCTCAGGTGTGAACACAGGCTGTACAAACCCCATCATATTGAGTTTACTCACTCGCTTACCTTGGCTTATGAACCAGCAGCAGCGTAAACTGGGAGGTGTTGGTTACTTTAGAGGTGTCTGAGCACCCCACAGCATAGAGAAAGGGGCTTGAAGTAGGTTTTAGGGTGTAGCCTGGCAGGTGAGTGGGAAAATTGGAGGGAATTCTGGAGGGTCAATAAATAAATGAGTTATCTTGAAGCAGTGTCCACCTCCATCTGGGCACTGTGCTGCAGGCATTGCTCCAGGGTATGGTGAAGTGAACAGTGGTTGGACTGCACAAGATAAATTTTATTTCTTTAGATGCCTCTGGTACTTGTTCAGGTTCTAAAAGGCTGCAAATAGAGTAGCTGAGAATATATTTAATGAGAAGGAAGGACAGAAAGATTGATGTGGTTTTTCCTATGGGACACTAGCAGCTATGCAGGGTGTTGGGTGCATTTCCATATGGCTATTTTTAAAGGTGATTAGAAGACTGATTCCCTGATCGTATCATAGAGCATAGAGATGGTGGCCCAGTGTCCTTTTAGAAATACACTCTAACTGTTTTGTAAAATACAGGTATGGTAATGCCTGCATTTGAGTCTGTTGGGCTGGAGAGAAAGGGCATTGGGGTCTGGACTGTCGTGGTTTAACCCCAGCCAGCAGCTCAGCCCCACACAGCTGCTCGCTCACTCCCTCCAGTGGGATGGGGGAGAGAATCGGAAGAGTAAAGTGAGAAAACTTGTGGGTTGAGATAAAGACAGTTTAATAGGGAAAGTGAAAGCTGTGCATGCAAGCAAAGCAAAACAAGGAATTCATTCACTACTTCCCATGGGCAGCCATCTCCGGGAAAGCAGGGCTCCATCGTGCTTAACAGTTACTTGGGAAGACAAATGCCATCACTCCAAATGTCCCCCCTTCCTCCTTCTTCCCCCAGCTTTATATGCTGAGCATGACATCCTGTGGTCTGGAATGCCTGATCCCTTGGGTCAGCTGGGGTCAGCTGTCCCGGCTGTGTCCCTTCCCAACTTCTTGTGCCCCCCCAGCCTCCTCACTGGTGGGGTGGGGTGAGAGGCACAAAAGGCCTTGGCTCTGTGTAAGCACTGCTCAGCAGTAACCCAAACATTCCTGTGTTATCAACACTGTTTCCAGCACAAATCCAAACCATAGCCCCATACTAGCTGTCATGAAGAAAATGAACCCGACCCCAGCCAAAACTAGCACATGAACACAGCACATCATGCGCCACAGAGCACAGGGCTTCTGCTTTGGCACGGCACAGCGCTGTTTGCCCACCTGGTTTGGGTTTCTTTACAGCGATAGGAACCTCTTCATCCTAGGTACATGATCAACTTTTAGTTGAGTTGGTGTGGCTCAGAGATGGATTTGACAGTGGAGCTTTGTTAGGCCCTACTACCTATGTGTATGGGGGGGCACTGGAGGGGAAAATCATAGGGTGGTTTTAATGCGGGTCTCAGGGTTAACTGTATGGTTTTAGAAGGTGATGCTGTTAAATTGGTAAGATTTTTCTTTTCCCTGAGATTTCTATTGCCAGGTTTACTCAACAGTGTTCTCTCAGTGCTGCCAAATATTTCTGAACATACTGGGAAAACCTTTTCACCAGCCCCTCCCAGGCTACGCTCCATCATTACACAACTTTTTCTTTCTTGATCCTTGTCATGCAATGGGATTCAAGCATGATTGCAGGGACCCTAGAGCTGAACTTTCTGGTAAACCTTTTACTCAAAAAACCTCTCAGCCTTCCCAGAACTCCTTTAGGTATTTGCTGCCATGCGTTACTCTGGTGGGAGATAGGTGACGTTAAGCATGGGCAGGACTGGGCAGTCTGTCCTGTTATTATGAAATGTTCTTGTGAAGGTTTTCTGCAAACCCATTTCAGCTTCCCCGGCTCCCTCCTGGAGTCAGCGGTGCAGACCCTGCTGGAGACCCTTCTCTTTGGGCAGTCTGTCTAGGAGCATTTCCATATTGAACAATCCTTGCAAATACAAGCATTTTTTTCCAATGAAACGGTGTCTTTTTCTGATTACCTTGCACAGTTGGTCTCTCCAAATTTCACATTTCAATGTAATCTTTTTTCTCAAGGACAGATTTTAAAGGGCTTTCTCTACTTGCGTGCCATTCCTGTGTCAGATGGGATAAGCAAGGCTGGGGATAGAGGGAGAAATTATATTTTTTTTCAGTTTTGGTGGCTGTTGTTTCCAAACTACCAAGCCCTCTCCAGGCAGACCCGTCTTCAAGCTGCAGGTTTCCTGAGTCTCCTGAGAACAGCCAGGGCCAAATGGCAGCAGGAGGTTTGTGAGCAGCTGATAGCGGCGGTAGCTGAGCACACAGCCCATGCATGCTAGTACAAGTGTCAGAAAGGACCAGGGCTCTCGCTGCCCATGCGGCGTGCACGTGAGCCCATTCCCCAGATGGCAGGAGCTTGGCCCAGCCAAGCTCTGCCTGGCATTTCGGCTGCTCTAATTCTGGACACAGGGTGGATTGGGAAGCCATGAGCCCCTTCCAGCTGCCCCCAGTGACCTTGCACGTGAGGAGGTGCCACTGTGCAGGAGCCTGTGGTAGAGGAAAGCTCCTGCCTTTGCCTCGTACAGTGCTCTGGGGACAGGCTGCTGGTGGAGCAGGAGCTGGAGAACTTGATGTCTCCATCCCATTGCCTCTCAGGCACCAACTTGGTCCCAGGCTTAGGGCGGATTTTGGGGTCTGAGCTTGTTTTAGTGTAGATAGTACCAGAGATGTTTTAGGGCAGACATTCCCACAGTCCCCATCTCTACTGTACTGGAGGCTTTGCACAGTTCCCCACTGCACAAATTCTTTCCATGATGTTGCATCATCTGGGAAGGGGTCCTCTCCCTCTTTCAACACCTTTTTCAAACTGGGAATCCATGTTTTCTTAAAGGTGCTTTCCAGTAGCTAAAATGCAGAGCCTTTTTCCTGCATTAAACAATACTGCTCTGTGTGCTGCCATCGCCTCTCTAGTAGTTGGGGTATGAAACCTGGTGGCTTTGAGGTGGTTTGCTTTGCTCTGAAAACTTACCTTCCAGGTGTCCCACACCCTAACTTTGGGTTAATGCTTTTATTTGAGGGTGATGTGGTCACAGGAGCTTAGAGGAGAAACTTAAATGATCTTCAGCCCCTTTGGCCCTCAGTGGGAGTATTTACAGGGGTCAGATAGGCTTTGGCTCTCTGCCCTAGTTTGCTTTGGTCTGTGATTTTTCTGTTTCTGACTGACTGTGGATCTGCAGATAGTCTGGCAGATCTTGAAAACTTGTAACACTTCACTTGCTCGGCTTCATTTCATCATTTTCTCCTGTACACCAGCTTCTTTTACTGGTGTTACAACCCTTGTAAACCACAATTATCATTGGCAATTACTTTGAAAACCATAATTCCCACTGATGCAACCTGTGCTTCCTGCTGCTCCATGCAAACACTGAGGCAGCATTGCACAGGGAAGCTGTATTCATCTGGTACTCAAACAGGTTATGCAAATAATTTTTATTTAGAAATCTGGTGAAAGAGAGAAACCAAACAGAATTTCTGATTTGTTTTTGGGTCAGCTTTGCTTGGCCCGTTTGGGTGCTCTGGGAAGCGTGCATCCCCTTGGCCACTGAGCAGTAGCAGGTTAAGAAGTTACTGCCCCTCCCTACTGCTTGTTATCCTAGAGCTGAGATGGGCTCAGCTTGCTTGGATGGGCAATGTAAGGCTTGCTTGGTTACATGATGAGTGGTTGAAGCAGACCAGTGCTTTGAAAAGTCCTGTAGTCAGCCCTGATGCTTGGCAGAGCACAGTAACTTCTTAACCTGCTTTGGTGCAAATATCCGGGAGTGCATCTGGCTACAGCTTCCCTCTCCCACGCTGCTGCTCTGCATCCCTGACTGCTCCACAGGGTCAATGCTTGAGTTAATGCAGCTCTAAAGAAATTCTCGCCTGCTCTTACAAACCATTTTCGCAACTACACAATGTATGTACAACACTAAATCTTTTGCTAGCCTACGTGGTCACTCTAACAGGGAGGCTTAACCTTGATTTAGCTACATGGTGAAATAGGTCTGTGACTTTGCATCTCCAAGGCCAAACTCCCAGCAGAGCAGGCAGGCAGTCTGTGAGCCTCCTGTAAGCGTGGTTGTGCCACAGAGGTGACAAGTGTTCAGGTTTCCCACCTGAAGTTTTCTTCCTCCCCTGCCCAAGGTGACTTCTCCATGTGGTCATTTCTTGCTGAGACACTGGTAGGGCCACTGAAGGCTTGTGCTGTGGGGCTTGTGTGCATCACGGCACCTGTTCAGAAGTGGGGACCCTGTTATTTTAACTGCTGGCAGAAGGGAGCAGTATGATAAGTGCTCTGCAGAGCCTGTGCTTCCTTTAATAGGTTGACAGGGATCTATTTTGTGCAGAGCTGGGCACTACCATCCTGCACACTGCTGTGGTGATGGTCCCTGATGCCCTTGGGCTATTTGGTCCTGACAATGAATGGCTGCAGGCAGATAGAAAGCTATCATCTTTGCATGAAACCTGACTTTTTCAACAAAGCACCCATTTTTTAAGAGACAGCCTGCCTCACAAGGTCCCCAGTTGTGCATCTGTGTGTTTGGTTTAAAGGACTTGCATTCACTTAGTTGATGGGTGGTTCAGCTGAGACCATATGGCCAAAAAATGCCTTTCTCCAGCTGAGCGTGCACACAACATGCAGTATGTAAAACATGGGCTTCTCAAGTACTAAAAAACTCAAATACATTCCTGCTGTGACCCAGGTGATACTGTACAATTTTGGATTACTAGTTGCTAAATGCAGGACTCAGTTTGAGGGAGATGAGCAAAACATCAGACTCAAACTGTGTTTCACCATGTATTTCATCTAATGATGTATCTGGGAAGTTTGGGAGGATGAAAATCAGTTTTTCCTTTCAGAAGAAGGCTTTCTGTTAGATCAAAGATTGCACGCAAGCAATCACAGCAGAACTGCTGCCAACTATTTTCATCACCAGTTCTTAAAAAAGGATATATATGGGGGATGTTGGATTCTCTGGGGCTTGGGCTGCATGCTGTAGGTATGGAGGTGAGCACTGCGATAATGCTTTCAGAAGTGTGACTTTTTAATTTTATTTTTATTTGGTTTTTCAATTTAATTTGGACAAGCACGTCTGTGTGAGAGGCTCAAGACTGACAGCTCTTGCTTATATTCAATGGGTGCCAAAGGGAAGATGCTACTCACAGAACTTTGCTGCCAGGAATTTACAGGCTTGCTTTTGATGCACGGAGTATTTGCTAGCGTGCAAGTGGGCATTCCTTTAAATGCCCCATCTAAAATACATAATTCTCTGGGCTTTTGTGCCAGAGAAGAGGACAGAGCAATCTCTGAGTGCTGCTGTAGCCTGCTGAGTGTAGCTGTAGGCACTCCAAACTATTTTCAGATGTGGGGAGACTTAAAGCAATTGCCTGCTCTTGAGAGACTGCTCAGAGGCCTTTGCCGGAGATGCGGTGAAAGGAGGCATCTTGTTCTGTAGAAATGTGGATGTGACTCATTTCCCATTAAACATGAGATAGTCGTAAAATCTGAAGCCTGAGGTTTCCCCTGCTGATGCTAGTGGAGCTCTTTCTTGGTCACACGAATCAATGGAAAGGACCTGAAAGCCCTCTGAAAATCCTTGCAAAAGTTTTAACTTCTCTTTGACCTTGCGTTTCTCCTGCAGTGCCCCATGCGTGCTGACTTTGAGGAGAAGCCTGGGTACATTCCCTGGCCTGAATTTTCCTCCTGAAGCCTAGCGAGGAGGAGGACCTGGCATATTTGAGATGCGCAGCTTGTGTGCAGGGAGAGCAGGGATGTCTGAGTGGTGCCTCGCACCCGGGTGGCTCAGGGCAGGGCAGGTCCCTGTCCCTTGTGGGTACCACGTGTGGGAGACAGCATAGCTCTGCCCAGGCTGCTCACCCCAAAAGCTGCAGTTTGGTGTGGCCTGGCTGCTGTCTCCCCTTGGCTGCCAGGCAAGTATAGGGTGCTCAGTGCAGCCTTTTACATAGGCTCTATCTCCATCCCTCCATCAGTCCATCTTGCAGCAGCAGCGACCACCCCAGCCTGAAGCAAATCAGCACCTACAGATACCTCTTTGCAGAGTGGGGCATGGCCAGGCTCTGTTGCAATCTCTTAAGCAGTCATATTAGAAATGCAGCCAGTGAAGGCTCATTCAAGGCAGGGAGCTGAGCCTTCCCGGAGTGCAGGATTGCAGAGCTTGTGTCAGAGGACTCCAAGGTTTTGCACCTTCTCAGGCAGGTATTACACCACCGAGTTGATGGCACTGGGAACCAACGTGCTTTCTGCAGTGTCCTTGGCTAAGTCTGCCACCAGCCAAACCAGCACTTCACCTACAGCGTCCAGCTGAGCCCCCAAATAGCACACACAGCCGTGGGCTGCCTGCCTGCCTACCTGCCTTACATGGGAAGTCTTCCAGATGGGACAGCCTGTGCTAGTCTGTCCTCCTAACTTAGTAAAGGTTGTAATTAGATCCTATGCTGCAGCAGAGCACAGGCAAAGGGACGTCCCTCCCCCCTGCCCTGTTCTGCAGGTTTACCCTAGGCTGGGAGGTGGGTTGCACAGGGCCTGCCCACAGCACTCAGCAGACCCAGGTGCAGAGATCTTCAGGTGAGGTATTAGTGGGCTGGTATCCTCCAGCATGCATTTGGAAGTGTTATAGTTGTCTTTAAGAAATATTTTGCAGCCAGGCTCATGGCTGAGGGGTAGAGCTGTACTCGCAGCAATACTGCACATCTGGACCCAGGCAGGTTTGCACAGCACTAGCCTAGATGTTGCCACACCTGTGGTGTAGATGCAGCAAGGAAAACCTCTGCACAGTGAGGGAAGGCACTCAGCGTGCAGCCAGACGCAACAGGAGCAGATGCTCTTCCTTTGAGCCAGATCAGTTACAGCTGCTCAGTCCAGCACTGAAATCAGCTCTTGGATCTTTGACCCTCAAGTAATGAAGTCAAAACGGAAATTCTCTGATTTCCTGGTTTCTCTTTACTAGCCGAGAGCCCTGCTCTAAGGGACCTCGTCTAATGGTTTCACATGTCATTTAGCTCAAAGCAATGCTCTTGGTTATGATGGGGAAAGGAGAGGAAGCTGCCTGGATGCCAGGGCTGAGCTGACTGCTCTGGGCGCTGGTTCTCATTCCCAAGCTGTTCTTTTTCTTTGTATTCTTGTTTCTCTCCTCTTTGCACTTAAAAGGGGCAAACTTGCATAAAGGATCAAGCAGGGAATCCCCTTCCAGGAGCTACTGGTGGGAAAATATGCTGCCCTGTGCATGTCAGTGCAGGTATCGATGGACCCAATTGCTGCAGAGCACCATGGAAGCCAGTAGTATAACTAGGTATCAAGAGGGGTAAGTCAAGTTTGTAAGCAACAGATCCATGAGTAGCTTTTAAATGGGATGATCTAAGTGTAACAACCAGTTTGGAAACCCTGTCCTACACGGGGCAGGAGGCGCAGAGCTTTTATCAGTGGGCCTGGGCTCTCCAACTCTTCTGCTGTTTCCAGCAGGACTCCCATCTGCCACTGGAGCATGAGGTCACTGTTGTGCTGACACACAATGCCACAGAATTACATGAGAAATGAGGGTGTTCCTTTATGCATTTCTGCATCACAGGAGCCTTCCTTCTGTTTGCATTGCTGGGGAAAGGGGGAGCAGTGGTTAGTTTTAGCTAGAATTCAGTACATATTTTTTGTATGCTCTGGACTATTTGAGATGTTAAAGAAGTGAGGTTTCTGTTCCCGAGTTAGCCGGAGCCTGGCTGCAGTCCGAAGGGAGGACACGTCATGGAGGTGCTTCCTGGCTTCTCCCCAGCACTGGTGTTGTTTTTCATTTGGCTGCACATGCTCAGGGGGACACTTTTCCAGGGGGACTATCAGCTGAGAGTGATACCCCTGTTCTTTCATGGATCACTAATGTTTCTGTGCTGGCTGCCCTGGGGAGAGAGCTGGGAAAGTGTATCCCTCCTTCCTGGGTGTGGGAGACATCTGCTCTGCCGAATGTGAAGTCATTTCAAATTCTTTGTTAATCTGATCCATTGGGAGTGCCACCTCATTTGCATGGCTGAAGCATTGTGTCACATGAAAATTAGCTGGTTTTTACTTTGGTAGGAAACTGTTTCCCTGGGGATGCGACATTCCTGTTCCATCTCTGGGTGCAGCTCTTGGCTCTTCTTCCTGAAGAGCCAGCCTCAGGAGCTCAGGTGTGTCTAATGGTGAGGTCCCACTGAACTGGCACCTGGGCTGCAGGAGCCCAGAGTTGGTTCATAGAGGACCACAGAGAGAATAATGCAGAGGAGGCATGGCACTGAACAAATACACACGGGTATATTTATATATGACCTTGGAAAATAAGACAGTCCTTGGCATCCCATACCAGTCCATCAGATGGTAGGTATTTAAGGGCTGGGTGTTGCTGCACAGCAACGTTGGCCAATGTTTCATGCAGACATGGCTGCACACATAAGTGCATGTGAACAAGGGTGCCATGCCATAAATCCTGGCTTGCTCTTGAGTATGTGCACTCTTAGCTTTCGTTCTGTTGGACCCTTCTTGCCTCTTTGAAAGTACCATGTATTTCTACTGCATGCATTCAGTTGCTTTCAGGTGTAGTGATCTACATGGGGGTGGGGACTTTGGACTAAATTTTCATGCTATTCGAGAAGTTTAGTCCAGGATTGGATTTCTGGGGTTTGGTTACTCTGAGCTTGGAAGGGCAGGTGAGGAAATACGTGTTGTCAAAAGCAGTAAGTACCTCTCAGTTTGCGGCATCACTCTTACCTTGTAATGCTTTTACAGTAACAAATATTACCTTGCTTTTCCAGGGAAGGGAATGAACCTGGGGATTCTGCAAAAATCACATACAGCGAGTTGCTGCACAAAGTCTGTCAGTTTGCCAATGTCCTCCGTGGCCAAGGTACGCGGCTGAAGCAAGAAGAGCATTTGGACACTGGGAAGGCATTAGACCAGGGTTTTGGATATTGGGTTCAGTTTTTGTGTGGTTGCCAGTCTGTTGAGTAATTCTGTGCAAAATGCTTCGCTTATCTCTGTTTCCACAGTTGTAAAGCAGGGTGGATACAGATTTGCTCTGCAATGCACTTTTGGAGATTCAGCTCTGGCTCTGTCTGTGAAAACTAATCAGTGCTGGTCATGTCAACTGTACAAGGAAGAAATCTGTGCTCAAAACTTCCTGCTCTGGGGTTTTCCAAGAAGCAGTGGGCACTGGTTACATTTCTGCCTTGTTCAAGGGCTGTGTCCAATGAGAACACAGAGTGTTCATTGTAGTCATCTTACAAGAGCCATAGGGCTTGAAAGGCAAAATCCAAGGTTGGTTCAGCTCTAACTCCAGCTGAAGCTTTATTGTGTGCATATAAATGCTGATTTAAAATCATTAGTTTCTTTCTGTATCCTGTTCTTTTGGCATGTGACCTGTTCATTTTGAGAAACACCATGCTAATTTTCCCTCCACAGGTGTGAAAAAAGGCGACCGAATTTCCATCTACATGCCAATGATCCTGGAGCTGGTTGTAGCCATGCTTGCCTGCGCCAGGATTGGAGCTCTGCACTCCATTGTGGTAGGAATAAGCCCTTTGCATTGCTCTTGGTGCTGAGGTCTTTGGGTTGAGCAGCTCTTGCTTTTGGGAGAGGAGCTGGAAAGATGGGTGCTGACCATGAGATGGATGGAAACTAAATTAAGGTGCTGCTGTTTCGTAGCCCTTTTCTGCATTAACTGTGGAATGAGCTCCTTTAACTCTCCATCAATGCCTGGTGGTATTGTTTACCATGGGTGAATTGCACAGCTGCCATTGGGTTTTCTGGCTTGGGTTTTTTTTTTTGCGTACTTGCTCACTTGGTTGTGTAATCTCTGTCAGTTTGCAGGTTTCTCGGCAGACTCTCTTTGTGAGCGGATTCTTGACTGTGGTTGTTCTCTCCTCATCACAGCAGGTAAAACATGCATCTGTGCCCCCGTCCTGGTTTCAGCCCCTGAGCCATTACTGTTGCCCGTCTGAAGGATCTTTATTTTAAAAGCCAGATGCACTTGGAAATGGAAGAGGAAGGAGCAGTGTTTCAGCTGAGCTGCCGCAAGGCGGATGCACTGCTTGTAGCTGCACTTGAGTACTGTTTTCCACTTTGAACCTACAGTGAAGCATCTAAGCAGTCCACCCACTTTGTCCTGTAAAGCATGATGTCACCAGCTGCTAATAACATGTTTCCGAATGCTTCTTATCCATGTTCCTCTTCAAAATCAGCCAGATGTTTGCAAGATGTATCATTTATGAGGCAGTCCTAATATGAGAATTCCCTCCCTTTCCAATTTCAAGGACATGGCTGCTGCAACTCTCAGCCTTGTAGAGTAAAGGATCAAGAAAGTGGTAGTGTTTGCATGTAAGCCCACTGCATTTCCCCAACTGTTTCTTGCAATAATGCAAAAAATAATGGTTTTATTAATAGGTCCTTGGCAGGGAAAGGACCCACTAAACTGCAATCTGTGTTATGGCCGTGTTGGATTATTTCCCACAGAATATTCCCAAGAGACTTGTCGGGTCAAATTGGAACCTCTCCCAGGGAAGGAATTTCACCATTTCTCTTGGCATCTGTTTCTCTAGGCTAAAAGGCTGTATTAGGAAACCTTTCCCATCAGCTGCCTATCTGCTTTCCCTCACTCCTGTGCATGAGCTCTCGTCTGCCCTCCTGAAAATTGCTTGTTGCTTCCAGCTGTCCCAGGCTGCCTTGGCTGTGAAGCCCGTCTAATGTTTTCCGTACCATTTTGCAGATGCCTTTTATCGAGGAGACAAGCTGATCAACTTGAAGCAGATTGCAGATGAAGCCCTCCAGAAATGTAAAGACAAGTAAGTTTGGATTCCCTTGTAAGAAGGGCTTTGCTGCTGGAATCTGCTCCTGCACAAATGGAGATGGAAGTTTTCATGGGTGGGCAGACTCTGCAGCTGGTCACATACGAGCTGCACTACATTCATGAGCCTTTCAGAAGTAATACACGCTTCAACTCCCTCATCTTAAAAATATTTTCTTTTAACTTTCCTCTTGTCCATTCTGACTTGAAGGCCAACGTACTGGATGAGAGGATTTGCTGGAGACAGACTGATCCACCATCATTATGGCCAATGGCAGATCTCCCAGTTCTGCAGCAGCAGCTGTTGGAGTGGGAGGGAATAAGGCACTGCCATATCAGTTGTGAACAGTTGGACACAGTGCCATGGGGCACGTCAAGATGAAGCTTAAGTCTTGCTCCAGAGCTGCTAATTCAACAATAATTAAATAAAGCAGAAATGATTCAAGTTTGGGAAATGGCTGTGTAAACAGGAACAGGCGCTCCATTTGACGTGCAGCGACATGTGCATAGGATCAGGGCCTGACTGCACACAAGTGTATGGTGAAGCTGCTTTATTATTTTATGCATCTTCACTGAGATACTGTAAACCATAAAGAAATAGACAGATCTATCATCAGATTTTACAGAAAGGGAAATAATCATGGTGAAGTGACTTAGCCAAACTTACAGACACAATGTTTGCATAGCTTCTGTGAGACAATGTGGTCTTGTAAGTTAGACGAAAATTAAAAATTTAGGGCAGATAGTCTGTGTGTTAGAAATTCAAACTCTTTAAAAGCATTTAAAACTCTAAAACTTGAAAATGTAAGTTTTTATGTCTGTAAAAGTAGGTACCTGGGAGGACAGAAGTGATCCTAAAGTTGGGAATTAACTGATGGTGACAGTGTGTTGGTACCCTGACAGGGCTGAAGGGAGATAAGATCATTTTGTTTGCATTATAGGTAGGCTGTGTTGGCCCTCAGGAGGGAAAAAAAGCCCACTCTTTTTCTTGATGTATAATCTGGCTTTGGAAGCCTTTCCTCCTTCTGAATCAGTCAGTCATGCCTAGGGTTGGGAGCAGCCACCTAATACCTCCTGGGTGCCATGGGAAGTCTTGTTCGTGGTCACAGGTGGGCAAACTTGGGATTTGTAAGGAAATCTCCCCAGCAGTGACCAGTGAGAGATGCTTGTGGCATCCCTGCTTCCTCCATAGGAAATCGCACCTGATAAACCCCCAGTAAGCTGTGAACAGAACCTTCCTATTCTCCAAGCTCTGTTCCTGTGGCTGGTGTCCCTTGGCAATTCATGGTGCACCTGGAGTTTGCACGGTGGCATATGCTCTAGCTCAACAAAAGCAGCTTGGGGCCCCTGCTCTGCCTCCAGTGCTGCCTGTAAAGCCCACGAAGGGCAGGCTTAGCTCTTGCCTGAACAGCCTGATCTGACAGCTCCTGCCTTTTTATAGGGGCTCCCCTTTGAAAAAGTGCATCGTGGTGAAGCACCTGGGGAGGGAAGAGGTAGCAGTGGATGGGACGTGCAGCAAGTCTCCTCCTCTCAAAAGGCTGTGCCAGGACATACAGGTATGCTCCTGGGGGATGAGAGGGGGGATTTTGTTGCTATGGGCCCGAGCCCAGCAAATCAATTAGTGCAACACCACTGCAGTGCTTCCCTGGATGCTCCTTTTCTCTAACTCCTGTTCCTGTTTCTCCCCTCCTTGCTGTTGTTGCATTGTGAGTGGTCTGAAAAATGGTTCCTTTGCCTTACCAAGATCCTCTCCCTGCTGCTTCCTTTAACACCATCACTAGCTTCCAGCCCACAGGACCCCTGAGAGCACAGCGGGGTATATCTTCGAGAGCTGCTCGGACAAGAACAAGATGCCCATTTTCCTCTGCCCAGTGAAGGACTTTTCCTTCCTAACCCTGTATCTGTCTCCCCTTTTGTGGAAAGACCAATGCTATCCTGCACTGTAGCTGTGAAAGTGGAAGCAGGAAAGGAAAAACAGGAGATTTGTGCTTGTGGCGTGGGTTCAACACAGCCCTCCAACATGACAACAATCACACACTGAGAATAGTGCAGTCTCTGTGTAGCTGGCACAGTAACTGTGTCAGCTGTCGGGGCTGGGGCTTTCCCTTGCAACTGAAACCAGATGAAACGATGTGGGCCAGAGGCACGTGGCGAGATGGGGGTAGAAGGAGGAGAAGGTGTCTTGGAGCCGTGGCTGCCTGCTGAGCTCCTGAGGCTGGTGTGCAGTCTTGCTGCACTCAGTGGCTACCTGCTGCCTTCATCCTCTTAAAAGACAGCCTGTTTTCGACTACCTAACAGCTCCGTGTCTTGCAATAGTGTCTTCTGTCCCTATGTGTTGGGTGATTATTTGCATTGGGTTATCCCCAGGCTGCTGCTTGCTCAGAAATAGGTTGTATCTGGGGAGCGCATTTGAGCTTTGAGCTCTGCTTTCAGAAGGGATGGTCTGTGCACGTCCCTGGAACAAGAAGTCCAGCAGATTCTATATCTTTGAGTTAATTTTCCTTGTTCAGCTGTGTTAATTTTATTGAGGTGTTGCTCAGTGTTTGCCAGCCTGGCCGTGTTACACTGGCCGCCTCCTCTTGCAAGGGCAGGGTAACTGCAAGGGGTAGGAAAACTGGAGCAGACCAGCCTTCCTGTGCAAGGTTTCCCTGGTCAGGTGGTGGCAGAGAAGCCTGTCCCTGCGCTGGTCACTGTTGGTGAGGTGAGGTTGTTGTGCAGAATGTCCCAGGAGGAGGCTGGAGGGTTCTCTTACCCTTTGGCTCTTGCTTGTTCAGACACTTTATATTAAAGATTGCTTTCCCTTGTGAGTGCATTTTTACCATGCCGTTGGTCTGTGTAATGCTATTGGGGTGTCCGTGGGCTGTATGCTGGCTTGGTGCTTCTGTACCCACCTGGCTGTATGCAGGGGGTGGCCTCTGTGACCGGCTCTGGAGGCAGTGGGTACCCAGGGAATGTGATGGAAACGGGCAGGCTTTTGCTCAGAGGGTGTCTCCTGGCCTGGCCCCGGATCTGAGCACTCTCCAGCCTGCCGGGACAGTTTCCCAGCATTTGGGCCTGTGGGCTTCCAGCTCCCTGCCTGCAAAGCCCAGTGTGGATCCTCTGCTTCTCAATTTTCACACCCTCTTTGTGGATTTTTAACAGGAGAAAAAGACTGAGAGCTCACAGAGACTCCATCCCAAGGTATTTACACACAGCACTGCCTTCCTCCTCATGGCACCTCCCCTCCGCTTTCCCCTCTGGCGCTCCACCTTCCTAACCACTCCAACTCTGCAGAGCCACACGTGCCTTCCTAACTGAGTTACCAGCAGTTGCATGTTAGCGATAGATACCACTTGCCGCTTGGCCAGAGCTGCCCACGTTTTCAGGGTAAATGCAGTACCACCAACTTTGCTGCCAGAAACAAATCTGCATCCATAAAAACCCCTGAGTGCGCATCAGTGTGCTGATGGGGGGAAATGCAGAACTACTGGGATGCGCTGTCAGCATTTGGATGACGATTCATCTCTGGCTTTTAAAAGCAGCTCTTGCAATGCACTTCCCTTTGTGGTTAGGCTGGCAGGGATCGCCTGCAGCTTCCTGGCTGTGGTGGCATGCCACAGGCAGCAAACCTGGAGCTCCAGACCAAATGTGTGGACTCTGCCCACCTCATCCAAGGAGCTGCAACCTCAGGACCCCGTGAGCAGGCAGGCAGAGGCAGGCCTGGCCTCAGGGGCTGCGTGCCGTGCCATGGGTCTGACCTTCTGCATGGGGCAGTGGACGTTGGGTGCTAAAATGGAGGGATCCTTGAAGGAGGGATGCAAGAAAGCAAGTATTGGATGGGCTCGTGTGAGCCTACCTTGGGCTTGTTTGACCTGGTGTCTTGCTGGGATCTTGCTGGTGGGACAGACTTGTGGAAACTGCTCTCCCAGGTAAAGCCAGGAGCCCTGGAGATCCGTGAGAGCTTTCCAAGTGGACTTGGTTATGCCATGCTGTCAAGCAGCTAGTGTCCCCTGCACCACATGTGCAGGAGCTGCATGCTGAGCTGTGGGGTCCTGGTGCATCCAGATGGCACACGAACATCTTTTGGGCTGCAGAGAGTCACCGTGTGACCCTGTGGCTGCTCTCCATGCACCCCAGCCAAGGGAGCTCTGGGGACTGCGCAGGCACTGGGCTCTAGCTCTGCAAGGAGATGTACCCCAGCTGGGAGCTGCAAGGCTCCGGGTCATCATGCCTGCCCTCGCAGCGATGTGGAAAGTGGAGGTCTGTGCTGAGGCTGGGGAGTGTTGCCCACTCAATTGCCCCCAAGCTCCTCTGAGGAAAGGCAAGAAGGTCAGGTGGAGTTAGGTCTTGCACTGAACTGTGCCAGCCTGGAGAGGTAGCCAGCCAGCACATCTCTCGAGGTGACCTCTGCTCATCAGCCACAAGCATTGGTGGCTCTGTTACAGCTCTGGCATCCTCAAGCAGTTCCTTCAGGTGGGCAGCGCTGGGTGGTTCTGCATTGGAGCAGTCACTTCTTGTCAGGGTAATTACCTTAAAATCCAGATAAAGGATTTTTTTTCAGGTCTGCAGGGCCAAGCATTGTGGGCTCAACATGTTCCTGGTTGTCTTGGGCCATGCTGCTGCAGGGGTACCTGCAAGGGTGTGCGGGACTGGTGCGTGTGTGGCTGTGCTAAGTAAGGCTTGCTGCTTTGCTGCTCAACTGCAGCTTGAGGCAGGCCAGTAGGGCAGGAGGAACCTGTTTGCTGTGAGAGGCAGAGCAGCTGCTGCTGCAGGCCCTCTCCTGGCTGCTGCTGCTGAGAGGGATTTTTCAGGGTTACCAGTGGTTTGGACAAAATGCTTCAGGTCTTTCAGCCAGACCGTGTTTAAAGGTTTTCCTTGTGGCTGTGGGCTAAGAAAAGGAGCTTCTGGAGTGGGAGCTGCAGCTCTGGTGCATGGTTTGCAGGAAACAGCTCTGGGGCAGCAGCTGTGCTGTGGACATCTGCCTCGATGGTCCATGAGGGGGGCGAGTTTGGGGCTGCACCCCTCATCCCCCACTCTCTTGCTTTTGGGCAGGCCTGTTTCTAATCTTCTGCTTTTCTCAGACCCCCTGGAACCCAGCCATGGACATGTGGTGGCATGAGCTGATGAGCACTGCCAACACAGAGTGCGAGCCTGAGTGGTGTGACTCGGAGGACGAACTCTTCATCCTCTACACGAGTGGCTCAACTGGGAAACCCAAGGTATGCTTCCCCACTCACTGCCCATGGGGATGGTCTGACCTGCAGTAACACCTCAGCTGTGGGAACTGGTGAGGGTCATGTTGGGAGGCGCCAATAAGAAGAGGAGCCATGGAGGTCTTGGGAAGGGGGCTGTGCTGCTCAATTCCTGCTCAGCTGCAGTTCGAGCTCAGTGGACTAGTGATGCTCAGCTTGGCCTGGGAGGGTGAGGGCCCTGGTAAAAGCTTGCCCTGACAGTTGCGTGCCTTCTCCTTGTAGGGTGTGCTGCATACAGTGGGTGGATACATGCTTTTTGCTGCCACCTCATTTAAATACGTGTTTGATTACCAGCCTGAGGATGTCTACTGGTGCACAGCTGACATTGGATGGATAACGGGCCATTCCTATCTCACTTACGGACCCTTGGCAAATGGGGCAACTAGTGTGCTAGTAAGTGCTGGATGGCAGCTGGATACTTTCACTCCAAGAAAGTGGAGATCATGATGCTGAGCTGCATCCCTGCATTGCTCTGTGATGAGCGTGCTTCTCACTTGGGTACAGTGCCCTGGGCTCTGCAAGGAAGGGTGGCAGTCCCCAAGGAGGGCATGTGTGACTGCTTGGTGGCAGACAGGGTGGCTAGTTTGTATGTGGCTTTTGGGTCGTTAATTTTTCAAATGCTCCCCTGTTTCTTTCCCTTAAAGTACAAGCCTTGTGTACCAGGGGAGCCAGGGCTACTGCAGGGTAATGCAAAAGCTGGATCAGGAGCAGGAAGTGATGTTTTCACTGCTGATACTGATTTGACAACCTGCATTTATCTCCTGTGCCTGTATCTCCCTTGGCAGTGTACGACTGTAACTTGTATATAGGTCAGGGAGTCAGAGGCCTGTGCCCAAGACTCTCTGGGGTAATGCAAGCAGGAAAATCACTGTCACATTGAGGGAGTCCTTTTTGCAGTTCTTGGTACTTTTGGTTGTGGTTCTGTCACTGTGTTTGGACCTCTCTCCCTGTACCATGTGGGCAGGGTCATTTGGGCTGGTGGGAGGGATTGTGTCACTGTGGTAGCCACTCAAGTGCCCCTGCTGCTAGGGTGTTTCAAGGGATGTTTGTTAGGACAGCTGGGGTGGGTTGATGTCAAATCCATCCCAAAGAAGCATTAACAGAGGTCTCTGGACTGGGCTGGTTTCACTGCATGATGCCCCTGGCATTCCTATCAGGACATGCTGAAGTCCAACTGCTGTTCCCCATTGCTCTCAGCTCCTCCTGCTTGGGAGGGTGCTGCAGGTCGCTAGCAGTAAGGAACAACTGTGTCAATGCCCTCTCTCCTGCTTAGTTTGAAGGTGTCCCCACCTACCCAGATGTTGGGCGAATGTGGAGTATTGTTGACAAGTACAAGGTGACCAAGTTCTACACAGCACCCACAGCTATCCGGCTGCTGATGAAGCATGGGGAGGAGCCCGTCAAAAAGTGAGTGCCAGTCTCCAGTGGCATGGGGATCCCTGACTCTGGCACGGCCAGAGGCTCCCAAGTGGGGACCAGGGGCCCCAGCTTCCTCTCTGAGCAGCAGCTTGCCCAGCGTATTTTCTGAACAGACCAGGATCTTCTGCCTTCTACACAGCAATACACAGGCCATACTTCTGCACTCCCAGCACTAAATTCATTATGGCACTTCTGAGCAGGTCTTCCTCTTTCACCATAAGCTGCAGCTAAGCTCAGAGATTGCAGGTTCTCCCTGCCTCTGACCCAAAGCTCACAGAGGGGTGCTGGGCAGAGAGCCCCTCTGCATGCTGCTGCTTGGCCCAAGGAAGGGAAGGAGCAGAACCAAGTGGGAGATTGGAATGGAGACACCAAAATCACAGAGGTCTCCTTTCTTCCTCCATGGAAGAGGACTGAGAAGGGTCTGAACCATGCCTGGAAGCCCCAAGTACAGTTTGGGTAGCCCAGGGGTTCCTGCAGGCTCTGCTGTGCAGCAGGCTCACAGCTGCTTCTCTCCGTGGCCTGCTGAGCCCCTGCCAGCCCCCTCCTCTCTGCAGGCACAGCAGGAAGTCTCTGAAGGTGCTGGGGAGTGTCGGTGAGCCCATCAACCCAGAAGCCTGGCTGTGGTACTACCGTGTGGTGGGAGAAGAGAGGTGTTCCATTGTGGACACATTCTGGCAGACAGAGACAGTGAGTCCTTGCCTGGGTGTTCCTGGGACCTCTCTTTCCCTTGTGCTCCCTGCAGGGTGTCTTTGCAGGTTTGCCATAGTGTTTCTTTGGTTCTATGTGAACTAGTTGTTTTGCTTGCCCAAGAGACTCCAGTATGGCCTGCAAGTGTTGGTTCCCTTCTTTCTTTCCTGGACCTCAGACAGGCTCCAAGGGGAGACCTTCCACTCCAAAGGGTCCCTGCCAAGGTCTGCTCTGGACCCTGCTCTCCTCCCCGTCTTTCTCTCCCCCAGCAGCTCCAAAGCTTTGTGCCCAAACACAGGCTCCCTGTTCCCTGCCGTATGCTTCCCAAGGCCCATCTCCACCACTGCCCCAAGCAGCCCGCATCTGACTGGGATGTGATGTGACCAGAGCCAGTGCAAACAGCTGTGGGATGGGCTGGCATGGCCAAACTCATTTGGTTTTGCCTCTCTTTGCAGGGTGGCCACATGCTGACACCCCTCCCTGCTGCCACCCCCATGAAGCCAGGCTCTGCTGTGAGTACTTCTGTTCTCCTCCCCAGGGGCAGAGAGGGCTCCCCAGGGGACAAGGCAAGGCACCGCAGCAGCAGCTGGCACTATCTGTACCATGGCGTGGTGGTTACCAGCCTGCCCAGGGTGGTTGTGGGACAGTGGTGCATGTGGGGACATGGCCACCACCCAAAATCCCAGGCCTACCCTGTGCAGCTGCACTTACAGGCCCCATGTGCTGCAGCCTCTCCAAAGCTGCCCTTGCTCTGCCTCCCCACTCCCTCTGGTTCGTGGGGTTTTAATGTGTGGGCTCAACTCCATGTCTCCTTGCTCTCTGGTCCCCATGGCAGACGTTCCCCTTCTTCGGTGTGGTCCCTGCCATCTTGAACGAGTCGGGGGAAGAGCTGGAAGGAGAAGCAGAAGGCTACCTGGTAAAGAAGGGCTGATCTTCCCCACCTTCTCCTTGTCCGTTCCTCGTGAGCTCTGGGACCTTCCTGACAGCATGCACACATCTCCACTTACTCTGGGTCCACACAAGGGACACTTTTGGGTGGTAGGAACTCCCTTCACTGCCATAACTCGCTGGGAGCTTTATGCTGTGAACAAACAACAGTTTGATCAGTTTGAACACAACTGATCATTAAATGCACTTGCTCACATGGGTGGGGCAGGAGGATGGGAACAACTTTTCAGCCAAGCTCCTTCCCCCATGCCAAACCTGGTGAGACTTTCGCAGTAGATCAGCACTGGGCAGCAAGTGTCTGGCTGTCATCACTCACATCACTCTCTAGCATCTCTATCGCTGTGGTGCAAAGCCTGGGTTATTGGTTTTGCTCTCACTGACTCAGGTCTGCATTTTTCACTATCAGGTATTTAAGCAGCCCTGGCCAGGAATAATGCGCACACTGTATGGAAACCACCAGCAATTTGAAACCACGTACTTCAAGAAGTTCCCCGGGTACTACGTGACAGGCGATGGTAAGGTTGTCTGGGAAGTGCATGGCTGCAGACGCCTGGGGACAGCAATTTAAATCTTGCCATGTTCTGGCCTCAGAATTCCGTATCAGTTGCTCCAAGAGCTGGCATTGCTTCCTCACGCTGTCGTTTCTGGCTATTTTTAGGTTGCAGGAGAGATAAAGATGGTTATTACTGGATCACAGGGCGAATTGATGACATGTTGAATGTTTCTGGTAAGAACGAGTTTTGTCTTTAGTGGGGACCAATGTGCTGACACTAGTTAAGAGAGACATGTTGCTTTATGGGGGACGCTTCTGCATCTGTTCCTGACACTAGTTAAAAAAGGCACCTTGCTTTATGGGGGATGGTTCTGCATCTGTGACTCTGCCTAGCAACCTGTCCTCAAAGTGGATCTAATTGCTGGGTCAGGGTTATTTCCAAGACAGACAAGTCCGTGGCTTGGTGACTTTCTGCATCATTTCCTCTGGAGACAATGCACTGGAGGGAAGGAACCTTCTGTAAACTCTTAGAGGAGATCCTTAATCAGCCAAGGTGCCTCTGTGCTGAAGGATTTAGGGCTACAGGGAATCATAGAGGTTAGGCAGGACCATGTGGTCCCTAATCTAACCTGCTGATCCATGTAAGGCTAACCTCGAAGCTGGATCAGGCTACTCAGAGCTGTCTACAGAGGTGGAGATTCTCCCACCTCTCAACTGAGTCTTTGAGATTCAGCTGCTTCTTAGCCCATCATTTTCCATATACTGCATTTAATAGCTCCCTTCCTCCTTTCCTGGAGGCTGTAGCCTACAGGTACTTACTGGTGGCTGTGAGATGCTGCTGTACTTGCCCCTGGATCAACTAGATCCTTTCATCTGATCAGCAGTGCTTGATCCTCCACCAACTGATCATTCTGGGAGTTGACCACCTTCCTGTGGTTTTCTGTGACAGCAGTCCCAGTCAGAGTGCAGGTACAGGAGCAGAGGTGTACAGGAGTGAGTTGTGCCCCTGCCCTGAGATGTGGAGCGTCGTCTCATCTCCCCACGACAATGAGCTGCAGCAGTGCGTGGCAGGGCTGGTTCCTGGGCTCTGCAGATCCAGCCTCTTCCTCCTCTGCACCTTCCAGCTGACCATGTGGGCAGGTCTCTTCTTACCAAATCCAGCTCCTCCTCAGCCTGTGCTTTGTTTAATCCCGTGGGTGTGAACAGTTCATGATCTGTTAAAGAAAGAAGCCTAAAGGTGGGAGGGAGAACAGCCAGGGGAGGTGGCCTTACCTGCAGGTGAGTGATAACCTGTCAGCCTTTTGGGCAGCCCAGCCCCTGCACTGCTGAAAGGAGTTTCTCTCTCCAACTGTTGTCTTTCCTCAAGCAAATGAAATTGATGCTCTCAAACCTATAGTTCAGGGTCTTTTACACCTGCAGACCTCTTCCTCTCAGCTGCCAGGAGGCTGCAGGACCCCAGCCCTGTGTGAGTCTGTAAAGCATTGCCTCTCCTTGCTTCCAGGCCACTTGCTGAGCACTGCAGAGGTGGAGTCAGCCTTGCTCGAGCACGCCGCCATCTCAGAGGCTGCAGTGGTCAGTCACCCACACCCTCTGAAAGGCGAGTGCATCTACTGCTTTGTGACCCTGAGAGATGGCCACGAGTTCACCAAAAACCTGATGGATGAGCTGAAAAAACAAGGTAACAACAGCCAAATATTTGGGAGGTTACGTAGCAGGGAGAGGGAGGACAATGTTGGGCAGGTGATGGAGGGGTTAAAGGCTTGGGTGCTTGGTGAGGGTGCGTGTAGTCTGGGGAATGCAGCGTGGACAACTGCGACAAGGTGCCCCCTCTGAGTAGAGAGCACGGCTGGTGAAGACTAAAATTAGTTTTCCCGGCCTTTGGCTGCTCATGTGATGCCATCTCTACCTCTAGGGAGCTGGCAGCCACATGAAGGACTGGGGTATCCAGCAGGCTTTCATTTGCAGCAGCGCTCTCCTGTGTGGGCACGGCTCTTGCTGGTACATTTTGACTTGCTGCAAGGATCATTTGGTTGCTTTGGCGTAGTACTCTGGGCATCTGTGCTCTGATCTCAAGAGAGATCTTCTGTTGCTATATGCAGCCTTTAATACATGAAACGGACCTGTGGCAGTTTCTTCTCTGTAGGGACCCAACAGCACATCAGCCCTTGCTCTATCAATATGGTAATGGGGATTGCTCTAGCCATTATAAAGGTCTCTTGAAGATGGAAAGAATGAAAAAACGAGTACTCTTGCCTTTGGGAAAATGTGCTTATAGCCCCATTGGCATTGCAGGTCTTGCTGCCCCCTCCCACATCCCGGAGGCTTGGGTGCAGCAGCCCTAAGCACTGCCCTACCATGTTCCCCAGGAGCTGGGCTCTGCATGTCTTAACTTGGTCGTCCTGCCTGAAAAGGATGTGTGTGGTATCTCCTAGTACCTACAATGAAAATTGTTTTGTTTTGTTTTGTTTTGTTTTTTTTCAGTCAGAGAAAAAATTGGACCGATAGCAACACCTGATTACATCCAGTATGCCCCTAGCCTGCCCAAAACCCGCTCAGGTAAGGGGCCCAGTGACAGTTCTGGGGAGAACTGAGTAGTTCCTGCCCATGGAAGGAAATCAGCCCTAAATTGCTTGTCCAGGGCCACTCAAATTCGGGGGGGGAGCAACCTCAGGGCAAGCAGGATGCCACAGGTCTGGGCACTCCCCACTCCTGCTAAGGATGCTGAAGAGATCCTGACTCCTGCTTTCCTTTCATGGCTGTCATTACAGGAAAGATTACCAGACGGATATTAAGAAAGATTGCCAAAAATGACCAAGATCTGGGGGACATCTCCACTTTGGCAAACCCAGGCATCATAAAACATCTTTTCAACAGCAGATGTGACACTAAACAGTAGCAGCATGACCTGTCCCTGCTGAGTGGAACTGTAGCAGCAGCAGTGTCCTGATGAGCAGGTCCCTTGAATAACCGCTGTCTGCCCTGGAAAGGAAACCTTCACCTGTTGAATGTACAAACGTTATGAATGAGGGAAAGGCTGGCTCTGGAGAGGCTGTGTCTCACTGGCATGTCCATGCATTGGAGGAGTGTGTGCATTGTGTTCCAGATGGGTATTGTACATCTGAGGTTCAGCCTTGTGCACAGAGGGACTTGTCCTCCTCCCTTTTCAGCACCTCATTCTTGAGTTTTTTGGGGTTTTTTTTTGGGGGGGGTGTTAATTAATTTTATGTAATTGAGGGGCCCTGGCACTTTGTGCACTGTGGGAAGGAACTTTGGGGGTTGGAGGGGAAGTGGTGCTGGAGTTACTCAATGCAGGCAGGCAAGGGAGGTGCATCTGCCACTGCTCACATGCCAGCTAAGCTTCCTTTTCTACTAGGAGTGCTGCAAGCAGCAGGAGAACTTAAAAACACTCTCACTTCATAGCTGTAGCTGAGTTTTAGTCTTGCATCCACTGCCCAAGCCTGTTGCTAGCAGAGGTCCCCTAGCCTGAAAGGGAGTGAGGCAAGGCTCAGGGGAGCTCTGTGCTTTAAACAGGTTTTTTTTAGAGCAATTTGATACCAATATCTGCTACTTCCTAACTGCCTGGTGCCAGCTGGTGTGTTTTCCCAATCCAGGATCCTTCACTGGCCATGGACATGATCAGAAGCCACGTATGGTCTTGGAGAAAAGGTCTTGGTCTGACATGTTCCACAGAGCACCCCTTCCACCTGCTCTGCTGCCACCAGCTACAGCTGAACTCAAGTTGCACAGCTGGATGCTCCTTTTGTGTCCTGGGGTAAGAGTGGGTGCTGTTGATTCCAAAGAATGGAGGGGAAAAGCCATGCAGAGGCACCTTACCCATTGCAGGCAAACCAGGTGCTGGGTTATAGTGCACTACAACCGTAGCTACAGCAAGGCAGGCAGGGCTGTGTTAGTTCTAGGTAATGTTTTCTCATCAGGAAAAAAAAAATGTTGGAAAGTTAGCTTTTGCTTAAATCTGACATAGCTTTATGATGATGAGAGGAAAAAACCCCAAAACCTCTAGCCCAAGAGCCTAAGCATCACAGGGCTACTGCCAAAGCCATTCTTCTTCAAATGAATTACATTTAACTCCAGCCCTGGGTTGAGCTGGGAGATACCTCCTTTGTAATATCTGTATGAAAATTGCATGTGAATTGTTTGATTTTGCACTTAAACCAAAGGAGAAATGGGCTTTAAAACTTGTTGCAACAGCTGTTTTGGCAAGTGCCAATGTACAGGCTTCACCTGCAAACGGAGCTGACTTTTGGCTGGGCTAGAAAGGATGAGGCAACTGCCTCTGAGGCTGGCTGCTCAGGGCAAGTGTTGCAGGTGCTCTGTTGTCCAAGTCCCACTTCTTACCTGCTGCTCTCACTGGCACAGCACTTGTCTGTGATCTATAACCTCACTGAGTGCCAGTGTCCCCCACAGCTCTGTACCACTGGATGGTGCCCCCTTATTGACAAGGATTCCTACATTATCTCTCCTCTGTTACTCTTTGTCCGCTATGTAATTTTGGCTGGAAACAGCTAGAATTTTATCCCAAATGGAATAAAGTTCAAGGAAACAAAACGGAAACAGGCTTAGAGCGTGTGCACGGGTTGTCTGCTGTTGAGCCTGGGGGAGATGGGGGTGCTCAGACATTGCTGTTGGACCTGCCATGCCTGCCCCTAACTGGGGTACGCTTTGGGGGATGTGGAGAGGTAGGTTACTGCCAGTGTGATGCTTTTTCATGGACTGGGATTTACAGGCTGCGACACAGTTCATGCTGCTGCTCTGCACAGGGGCAAGGGCAGAAGCTCTGGCTCCAGGGCTGGAGCCTATACTTCAGTTTTTCCCTTGTCTCCAGCCAACATTGTTCCACTAAGGCTCATGGAAAACACAAAACAGTGCAATAGCCATCTGTCATCAACCCCCCCCTCCCCCCGCACAGGACCAGTGCCAGGGAGATGGACAAGCACCCACTGTGAGCAGCCAAGGAAGCTCAAGGCTGTTGATAGCTGCCTTGCCTCCACACCAGGCCTCGTCCTCACCCAGGCACAGCAATGGATACCAGCCTCTGCCTCCACTCTGTGGTCCCCCATGTCACCTTGGGCTCAGGCCACACCAGCAGCTGCCTCCAGCAGCTCAGGGGTGCTGCTACAGTGCTCTCCTGCTCCTCACAGCTGCCATCTGACCTTGTGCCCTTGCTGCTCCAACAAACTGCACAGTCACAGATCCAGGCTGGGAGCATTTCCTTCTGGAGACGGTCTTCCTGGCACCCCTCACCACAGCAACTCTCCATCCAGTGATGCTGGTAGCACTGTGGAGCCAAGTGCCAGGACCCATCTCCAACATGGTGCTGTGCAGCCCTACAGCAACCACAGCAGAAACCGGTGGGTTGGCTTTAGCTGTCTCTGGTGTGAAGGTACATGAAGGGGCCATGCACAGGTGTACACCTGGCCAGGGAGGAGGCAAACACCTCCCCTTCGCATCTAGTCTCAAGCCAAAACTGGCACAAGAACAGCATGTTTTAATCTCTGGCTGGGGGTAATCAACTCCCCCCAACAAAACCACCACCCAGGAATTGTAAAATCAGTCACACTTCTAGAACTGAACTGTTTCCAAGGTGAAGGACTGATGATTGAAGCACACAGCACTACTGCAATACACCCAGCAAGGTGCAGGTCTGTCAATCAGCATGTTCATTCTTCAGGAACACTGGTTTTATGCTGTTTCTCTCTGGTGTCACTAGAAGGGTAGAGCTGAGGCTGCCTGGCTGCTTTACCAGGGCACTGCCAGCAAGGTGCATCTTTTATGTTTCCCCTTGAACTATGTGGCTGGGAAGAAAGAGGCAAAAAGCCCATGGATAGAGAGCCTGCACTCCTCTGTCCCTCTGCTGCTGCACTGTTCCCACTGATTCATGAAACCTGGAGGGAGACATGTCTCACCATCCACAGGTGCTGGTCCCAGAGTGAAGGGCTTGGCAGCTGGGGCTGTGCCCACTCAGCCTCTTCTACAATTCCTTTGCTTCCTTGCCACAGCCCCCAGACTCGGCCCATCCCATGTCCCAGCAGGACCATTACCAAGGCTGGGGCTCCCTGGCACTGCTTTTGGGCTGGGCTGTACATGCTGCAGCAGACCAGCTGGGAGATGCTCAATGCATGACTTGCAGTGAGATGCACTGGCACAAGCCTTTGGGGATTCAGGTTTTATCAACATACTGGCTGTGACAGAAGGCTCCAGTTTAGCATCACACTGGGATCTGCCACCATCATTGAGGGATTCTTGTGCCTTGTTGTGGGGATCTGTTGGACAAGGCTGCAGAAGGCAACAGGAGCAGATGCAGCCTTGTCTAGCACAGAGGCACTATGTGGGCTGAGTACTGAGTCCAACAAAGCAAGCAAGAGGCCTTTGGGGAAATTACACAAGGGCAGCTGTCCCTTGTGCAGGAACCCTGAGGATCCTCAGGCACAGGGAATAGTAGAAAGTGGGGCTGGAGGGGCCATGGGCATGTGGAGCTAGGCTCCCCTCTTTAACCTGGAAAGCACTGAGGCACTGGGCCACAAATCCCACAGATGAAGGCTGTTACTTGCACATATACCTTTCTTCTCCCATTCCCTAAGCTTTGGGGTTGTGTATCTCCAGAAATAACCCAGCACCAAGGAGCACGAAACTGGGAACAGCATGAGTGCTTGTTGTGGCACGTTCACCCTTCAGCTTTGCAGTACCTACCCCTGCCCACAGCCTAGACCCCAAGGGAACTACCCAGACCAATGCAGTGCTGAGAGATCACAGCTGGGACACACATGGGGCAGGGCCCCCTGAGCAGGCAGAGCAAGGGAGTCCCTTCTTCCTGCATGAGGAATTGCAGAGGAGAAGCTGGGGCTGGCACACAGGACGCTTGAGTAGTTTTGTCCACGCAGTCCCTCATCACAGTTCCCAACACATCAGACCTTGGTAAGCACACCCTAAGGAGAACATCCCTGTGGCAGATCAGCTCTTCAGGCAGCAGAGTGAGGCGGGCAGGATGGGACATCACCTCCTCACACCAAGTAAGGACTGTCCAGCACTGCTACCCCAGCTGCTACCCCACCATCTGCATGCTCGATTGCCTTCGTCCGCAGGAGGTGGCCGGCGGCCTTGTTCATCACCATCTCCTTATCCTGTCTGCAAAGAAAAGGGCAACTGAGCACCTGCAGAGCAGAAAGCATATGGCATTTCCTCTTGGACAACTTGATTCACGTTCCCTGCCACAGCACAGGGCAAGTAACCAGCATGTAAAAGCCCTGAGGCTAATGCAGAGGTCTCTGCAGACAACAGTTGTGCCTGTTTTGTGCCTGTTTTGTGCCTGCCAGCAACAGTGCCCTTTTTCAGCTGGGCCATTTTGGTCTGATTGCTCTGCACATAGGCAGTGTCAGGTTCTGAATGCTGCCAGAGTACATTTGTTTCTAAAATTGTACGAGAAGGACTTTAATTTATAAGCTATGGAAACATTTCTATGGGCCTATGAGTGTTTTAAACAAAACCAGCAGCTATTTAGGGTTGAACACAACCACATTAAGCCTTCAGGTATTCTGAGATCGCCAGGGCTTCAGAAAAGCACGTGGCTGCATCCAGAACCCAAAAAGCGCTCCCAGAAATCAGGATGAGACACACCAGTTCCACATGGCTGCTTGTTACACCAGTAACTGCCAGCACCAGCTCTATGGTTTTTCAACAACTCGTTTGGCAGCAGGTACAGAGCAGCAGTTCAGCATCTGAACACAGTGCTCAGAGAACTGCTGACAGGGGCAGAGACTGAACGGTCACATCTGTCACCTGTACCTCCACCTCCCCAGAGACATCTGCCCTGCTGCTATGCTCAGACAGCACAGAGGGGAAAACGCTCCCAACCCAAGTGCGAGCTGGAGCAGGTAACCACCCTGTAACACAAGCACGTTTCTCACCTGACATAGACACCAAAAATACCAAGCTCTGAGATGCACTCAGACACTTGTAGGGGACTGTGAGCCCTCAGCAAGTAATTCATTGCTGGCTGTGGTTTGATCTTATCCATCAAGATGTAGGAGGTTCTCTCAGGGCTGTCTCTGATCTTCTCCAGAACCTGCCTGAGCTCTTCACCATAGAGGTTGTTCCCTGACAACAAAACCAGCAAGTCAAACACTTCCCAGCACAGCAGAAGCTGTTGGCCCCAGCTACCCAGCCTTGGCAGCTCAAAGAGACCCAGCCTTTGCCTCCCCACATGCTGCCTGGGCTCCCCACACCCCAGCTCTGGGGCCTTAGGGAGCTCCTCCAGGAGCAGCACTACCTACAGCCACGACTAGTCCCCATGGCTACAAGTAGCTACAAGCCACCCCACTCCACCTTTTATCCATCAGCACAGGACCAGGTACCATCACAGAGCTACTGCCTCTCCTGGATACAGCACAAACCGCAATAAAAACCCACACAGACCCAGTCCAACTCATACCTCCACCTTCTCGCTGCGGCTTCAGCACAAATCGGTCAGGGTCAGCGATAGCTGTAGCAGCTATCTTGTCACCCTCTTCGCCCTGGTAGGAAAGGATGGCAACAGCAAAGCATCAGGGAGGAGAAGGGGCTCCTTGACAGACCCCTCTGTCAGGGGTCAGGATCAACAGGGTCTCCCAGGGACCACAACAAAGCCCTCTCATCTTCTTAACCTAAGAGAAACATCACACAGGCCAAACACACGTCTGCACGTTCGTTCCTGCTTCAGCCCAGCTCACACTCACCATGTCCAGGGAATAAAGTCCAGCAAACGTTGCTCTTATTCGAGCAATAGCCTCCGTGCGGCCGGGCAGTAACCTCTCCAGCGTCCCTGGCCGGCTCAGCTCCTGCTGGACCTTCTTGGTGCCTGCAAGCTGGGTAGCAATGTCAGGGCACTTCACTGCCCTTGATCTCTCCAGCAGCAACCGTGCCTCCCAGTTCTGAGACAGAAAGAGAGAAACCATCCCATCAGGACAAAAGGGGGGGGGGGGAGGGGGAAGTAGGTTTTCTATACTCTTTTCTGTTCAGTTATTGACATATGATTTGCCTCCTCCCTCCCTCCCTGGCAGGGATGGGGGGTGAGAATAGCACTCCAGAGACAAGCAGACACGCATACATGGATTTCCCACCACCTCTGGAAACAGCACAGGCAGGTTAGTCTACTGCCTTTGCCTCCGCCCCCTCCTCAGCTTGTCCAGTGCTGCCACCTCCAGACAACAGTAAGATCTGGTCTGTATTATTATTACTTGCAGCCTAATGGTCCTAGCAGAGGACAGAGTGTGATCTGCAATCAAGTCTAAACCCTTTAAGCAGGTGCCAATACCTGTGTTAACGCACACTGTACAGAAGCAATTCAGTGCTTTGGTAAGACGTCACCACATTACTGGTTATTGGAGAAGAAAGCCACTCATTTTTCTTATCGTGTGAGTGCCAGGGACACCCACATGCACTGCAGAGTCACAGCTTCCTGATGCTATCAAGCCACGCTGGACAGGACTAACCCCACTCAGGACAGGACAGAGGCCCCTGGGATCACAGGGCATTTCAAACTCACTGGCAAGGCCACAACATGGGCAGGAAGAGTGGTCAGTACTGACCTGCTGGTCGTAGTTCTTTGGCACGTAGCCCTCTCTGTAGTACACCACTGCTACCTCCTGGCCGTCACTGGAACAGAAACCAGAAGTATTCACAGAACCAGGCCAGTCCTTGCCCACCTCTGCCTGAACCCCCCAGGACCGGGGGGCTGCAACAGGGTCAGGCAGACAAGACATTGCAGCATTTGCCCCTTCTCTTTGGCATCCTGGGCTGTTCTGCTCCTGGCTGGCTCTGCCAGAGAAAGCTGAGGACTACAAGCCCTGGATCCTCTCCGCTGAGCCCCAGCTGGTTTGCCCTGTCCTGAGATACAGGGAGCTGACACCTGGCCTCTGCCATGACTAGCCAAAGTCTTAATTAGTTCAGGCACCCAGCCCAGCAGGATGGTAAGAACCTAAATTTTTTAATAGCTTTTGCCACCGGGAGCCAGGCCTGGGAGATTCTTGAAGCTGGCAGGGAACAGGGTCCTTCTCTGGTGGCAATTCAAGGCAAAACATCAACTCAACAACCTACCCAGGCAGCAAAACATCCTGCCAGGGCAGGGCCGTCAGCATACGTGTAGCACCACACCCCCAAGCTTTGGCCACACAAACTGTCTGCACAGTCAAGGAAAGCAGCACAGAAACTGCTGGCAGCCAGGCAGTGTAATTAATTGGAAAGGCATTCATCAATAAGAGGAGAGGATGTTCTGGAGGAAGTACAGTAGATACACTTTCCCCTTAACTGTCTGACAATGACAAATGTATTCACTAATTAAACACAGCAGAGGCACCAAAGGTCAAACCATGGAAAAACTAGCCTAACTACAGAAAAAAACCAACATTGGCATGAAACCATATCTTCCATTAGGCTTGTACAGCTCCAAGCACATTACCCTGGAAATAGGACAAATGTCACGCTTGAGATCAACTACCAGCACTTGGAGTCTACGACCTGCATGCCCTGGCCTCCACAGGGAGTGGGCAAGACACTGAGTGGATTCAAAACCAACAGATACCATAAGGACATGTAATGCTTCCTCCTGTAGCACTAATAACCCAGCCTAGCTCCCACTGGCAGAGCATCACGTGAACAGTAAACAGGAAATGTCTTTGTGGAAGCCTCTGAAAAGGCCAGGACTTTTTGTAGCAGATGTATGTGGAGGAAGTGAAGATCCCACAGAGCTCTGAAGGCTGCAACTTGAAGGAGGGAAATTATGTTTCCAGCTGTAAGGGACTGAAGTGTGTATGCAAAATCTCACCACTGTGAAAACAAAATCATTTCAGCTCTAAGGGGAAGCAGCAGTCTGGAGCATGGAAGAGAACTGCTTTCTCAGAAAGTCACTATTTACACTCAAAACATACCACCAGCTCTGTTTGAAAATTCCCATTTACAGCCCTGTGTGCCCAACACACAGCCAGGAACGCGCACCTTGGCTCATACTCACATATACAGCCTCTTGGCATCATCCAGAGACCCCTTTTCAAACACGTCTCTGAAGCGCTTCCTGATGACCCGAATATTCCTGTTAAGAGAAGAGTAGGAGAGTCACCAGGCTGCCAGAACACTGCAGGAAACAGAACACATGCCTAACGCTCTGGATTTTTCCATATTCACCTTTCACCTCCTAAGTTTCTAAGAGATGTCAATATTTTGTTGTTTTTTTTTTTAATCCCTACACAACAGATTCACTCACTGTTGGCTTCAAAGCCAAGAGCTGCAGACAGACAAGTGACTTCCTGCACGTTTTATCTCCTTTAAGCTTTATAGTCTTCCCTCCACACAGCGGCAGTGTGGACTTGCTGATCTGGAGACTGTTCCATACACCTCCTACTGCTCTAGCACAGGTCCAGGGCTAGATCTCATCAAAGCACTTCTTCCTCCCAAGTTCTTTGCTCCACTGCCTCGTTGCTTACTTTGCCCAGATCTTTCACAATGGGTTTGAAGCTTTGTTAATTTAGCTTTTGTTAAATACCCTGTGCCCAATCCCAAGTCAGAGAGCAAGCAGTAGCCTCATTAACCCCACTCTGCTCTTTATTGTCCTGCCTAAGAGACATGGCCCACAGAAAAGCTACCACTGGTGCAGCTTTGAGGACTACACAGGCACAAAATCAGCAAGGAATCAGACCTGGAGACCACAGGCTTTGATGGTTGCTGGTATTTCCAGCAAAGAGCTTGTGACAGGCTTTGGGAGGCTAGAAGACAAAGGTGGATGCTGAGGCTAGGCAGGAGGCCACCAAAGGAATGCTGAAGAGAGCTGCATAATAGACCCCAGAGAAGTCCAAGATAAAGGCTGCCCTGTTACATACCAAGACATGATCTCTCACAGTCCCAGAAATGATAAAGTGTTTTTAGTTTATCCTCGAGCAGGCGACAAAGTAAAAAGCAAACGGATTCTGCACACCTCCATCTTTCCCTGGCCTGCTCCTATGCTCCCACCGACACGCTGTGCCTGCTGGAGAGCCTTGGAGATGCCCCACAAGCTGCCTTGAGGTAAAGACTGTGATCTGGCAGCAGTTCGCTCTGCTTCCCTTTTCCAAAACTACTATCTCCTTTCTTTCCCATCCCAGGAAAATTCAACCTTTACCTGTTCCAAAGCTCATTTTCTACACATCGCTGATCAAAAATGTTCCTCTGGACTTCTTCCACTAGAAACATCACCACAGCACTGGAAAAAATACCAAGGACATCATTAAACCCTGAGTCACTCCACATGCACCCAGGACCACTAACTTTTGATCTCTGTGATTCAGGCTTCCTGCACTGCTCCTGCTCATTTTCTCCAGTGTTTCTAAGGGTCAGCATGCAAATGGAGAGCAGTACCGACCCTGCATAATTACCAAACCAGGGTGGGGCACAAGGACAAGGGCGGGAGGAAAAGCAAGCTCTGCGCAGGGTTGTTAAACCACACTTCTCCAGGGTCCCTCTGCACCTCTCTGCCTTTGTGACACAGCAGCCTTGTGCACTAAGACAACCACATTGCTCTTCCCAGGGCGCCACAGGCTTTTCAAGAGCAGCTTGTCTTGCAAACAGGCATCTTTCAGAAAGCACAATTTCAAAACTTAACACATGCATCCCCAGAGGAGACAAGATAACCCAGCCTCCAGCACTTCCTCTGTCCTTACCTTTGGGAACCGTAGAGCTCCCAGGCTTTCGCAATACCCAAGGCAAGCCCTTTAGATGGGTTGTTGGGCAGCAGGCGTGATGCCTCCTCAGACTTTCCCAGCACTTTCAACACCCGCCTATGGAACAAAAAAAAGTTATAAATGCCCTGACCAGACCTAGGGAGCAGGAGTTTGAAGCATACACAAAGACACGGAGTGCAGCAGGCCATGTGGTGCAGCTGCTGCAGCGCCAGGCAGCATGAGCCAGAGATGCTCCCTTACCCATGGACTGCTGCAGTGCGGGAGGTGAGGCCTCCAAAGCTGGCAGCAATGGTGTTTATTTCTATCTGCTTCAGAGCTGGCGTCCCATCCACCCCACAGTCAAACATGTAATCAGAGCGGTTTATGCCTAAAAACACAGACTGAAACAGAGGGGAGGTGAAGTGGGTTCTCCTGTTGCCTTTAACTGCAAACCCCTTTGATGATCTCACTTCAGAATCCTCCTGGGGCAGATCCTGTCACCGTCATTTTGATAAAAACCTCTGCAAGACATGCCTGTGAGTGCTTTGACCCTTGCTCAGGGCCCACAGCCCTCCTCAGTACTCCAGAAGAGTTAATACCACTAGTGAGAGTAAAGGAACTTCTGCACGGACAGCCTGTCCAGCACAGGTCCCAACATGGCACACGTCCTTGCGCTCTCCCGACTCCCAGAGGACAAAGACAAATCATGTTAAATCCTCCCAGTCAAGGCCTGACTGTCTCCAGGATCACTAACCAAAGGTCATGACTGTCAAACAGGGCAAGGTCCTGAGCTCACAGGCTGTAACCAAGACACCATAGTGCAGAGAGTGACTGGCCTGACTACAGGACAGTTCAAAGCCCACAGCAGCAAGCTTGCAGACAGAGACCAGGCAATCCCACCACAATGCAAAGGGGCACGGCTGTTGACAGCTGGGGTCTCCTGCCAAGGTACCTGAGCCAAGCCTTCCTCCAAAACTTGCATGTGGATTCTGAAGAGTTGAGCTGTGAAGTCATCTACCTTGATGGTGCTAGAGAGAAAGAAAGACCAGATCAGCCCCCTTACACCATCACAGGGGAACAAGAAAATTAATTGCTCTCTAGAAAAAAACCTTAGCATGGAGAGTTTTAAACTGAAAGAGGGTAGACTTAGATTAGATGCGAGGAAGAAGTTCTTTACTGCGAGGATGGCGAGACACTGGAACAGGCTGACCCGAGAGGTTGTGGATGCTCCATCCCTGGAAGTGTTCAAGGCCAGGTTGGATGGGGCTTTGAGCAACCTGGTCTAGTGGAAGATGTCCCTGCCCACGGCAGGGTGGTTGGAACTAGACGGCCTTTAAGGTCCCTTCCAACCCAAACCATTCTATGATTCTATGACATTCTCTGGCACAAATGGCAGGGCTATAGTTAGATCAAGCCCTACAGCACTGTTAAGCATCTCGCCATGAATGTACTCTTCATCAAGTGCCACAGTTCATAACCATAATGCAAATCTAGTTTGCTCAGCACAGCCATTCTATGAAAAGTGCCGCTGTAGGAGGTGACTTTCATTTGCAGCGCAGAGAGATGGGACAAGCAAAAGCAAAGAAATGCAGAATTCTGCAGAAACAGGAAAGAAATCAGAAGTCTCTGTGCCTGCACACAGAGTTCATACAACAAGCTGCAGGAGCTTCAAATTCCCCCTGTCCTGTTGAGCTCCAAATCCTGCACGCTGGAGTGCCAAGTGCTCCAGTGGCCACAGGAGAGCAGGTCCGGCTTTTCTTCAGGGTCCCAAATCCCTGAGCTAATTGTGAGCAGCACCTCCAAGGATCTGCCCCGAGACACTGAGCGGGAGTTGGTACAAGGCAGGCGTCTGAGTGCACGGAAGCCCCAGGCGCTGCGTTCTTTAACCACAAGTATAAACATGTCCCCAGCCACAAGCTCTGGTTGCAGCCAGCTCTGGAGCTAGCACGAGCATTAAAGCAGCTCTGAGGGGTCAGGCTTTAGCGAAACAAGGAGGACACTGGAAAACAGTTTACTTTCCTCTGTCCCAGTGCCAGTGAGCCAGCAGCACCTGCACAGACAGGCAGCAGGAAGGGAAATGAGTTTTGTGGAAGCATCAGCGCTACTGATCAGACTATGGGGGCCACAGTCAGGGATGCTCGCTCCAGCACAGGGCAACAGCCACAGGTAAATCCAGCAGAGTTCACAAGGCAGAGCTGAGCAGTCCTCCAGCACCCAGAGCTTGCAGGTCACCTCCCCAGCACAGCTGGGAAAGCAGGGGACACAGGGTGACTGATCAGCGGTAGGGGGAAGGAACAAACACCTCTTCATAACTGCAGGCAGGCAACAGAGCTGGTGGTTATTGGATAGCCACAGGCAGATACAAAACAAGACCAAAACAGACTACTAAATCTAGGACTCGAAGAAGCCTCCAGCAATTTGAATTTAAGGTCCAGGAGCCAACAAACTCACAATTAAGAATTCACAAGCTTCAAACACTGGCAAAATTTAAGATCATTGCAGGGAGTCAACTCTTGGCCAGATATCCCATCTTCTGAGGCCCAAGGAGACCCCAAAACACCAAGACCTGATGGAAATTAATCTTAGGACAAATAACATAGCAAAGGAGACAACTTCTGCAGAGGACAGGAGTGCCCGCCTCAGCTTGAAGGACATGAACGGATGGAAGGTAGGAATGCCTGAAATATGATAAAATGCTTTCCATTTAAAATATTTCATTAAAATGCAACATGCAAGAACGTTACCTGGCCAGAGTATGCTCCAGGAATTCTTTGTTTTGACTAATAGCATCCACCAGCAGGTTAAAATCTTGCTGAACAGCGTATGCTTGTTCAAACAGGGCACTTGGTACTGCAGACGGAAGCAGTGTGAAAGGAGCATAATTCACCACCTGCAAACAAGGATGGAGCAGCAGAACAGTCAGGTCTATGCAGTTTAAGTTGGGCTAAAGAGGTGCTTCCTCTGCTTGTCTGAAAGCTGAAGTCACCCCCAGCCCTCCTCAGCGCACCCTGAACAGACACATGGCCTCAACCCCGCTGACCCCTGACTTTTGAGGGCTTTGCTTTACAGGCTGTCCACAGGGCACTGTGGAGGCAGAAGCAGGTGCTCCAGAGCTCAAGCTGGGCTGAATGCTTCCCTCTGAAGGATGCTTTGTTTCCACCTTAACTGGAGAGCACTGTCTCCAGAACACCTCTGTTTCAGAGAAAAGGTGAATTTACCAGTCCTGGGTTCTGGCCATCAGAGTCACTTCCTTTGATCCCTGCTCACTGAGTCCCAGGGGTGACTCTGGACCCCTGGTTCACCCCACAGCTCAGGCACAGGGCCACCCTCAAACACAAAACATTACACCAGAAAGAAGTTCCCAATTCACCTTGATTTTTACATGAGACAAGGGACACTGGCAGCGTGTTTGGCCTCTCCTCCCAGCCTCCCTCTTCCTCTCACCCTTCGAGGTTCCCTCAGACCCCTGACCTGACCGTGGCGTTGACATTAAGGAGCAGACCCCGTGGTGGAGACCTCCCTTCTCATACCTCTGCCAGCTCCCAGCACAGCTGCCTGCTTGCTCCCAGGCTCCTTGGGGACCCATCCCCGATGGTGTCCCACCCTTCTTGCACAGGGGTACTTCTTCCTCTGAGATCCTTCACAGTAACCCCCTCCAACAGGCCGAGACCCCCATCAGCACCCCCGCCCCAGCCAGCTGCCACAAATTCACCAGAGGTAATCCCACACATCAGCCACCCCCATCCCCATCGCCTAGTCCCAGGTATGGGGGGGAAGGTCGACTTGCAGCCGGGAGCAGGCCAAACACAGACGCCCCTCCGAGGGATGCTCCCCTGGTTCAAAGGATCGTACGGGTGTTGAGAAGCTGGGAGAGGGATGAACTCCCACCACCACACACTGGCAGGGCCCCTGGCAATTTCCCAAACCTTTCCAGATCTATCCCTCTCCGTGGAAAAGGGGAACTGTATAGCAGGGCAGTCTCTAGGGGAGGCGCGGTCACGAGCAGGATGGGGTGCGAGTTACAGCCCCCAGGTCGGTCGTGCTTCAACCCCGCTTCAGCCAGGCAGCCGGCTGCTCGCCGCAAAGCAGCGCTCGCTGACCAGGGCGCAGCAAACCCAGGGATGGCAGCCGGCTCCTCCCCGCCCTCCTCTCGCTTTGCTGACTCACAGCCCGGCCAGGATCGAACACGTCCCGTGACTCCGCTCCGGCACTTACATCCGACGCGTTGGGCTCCCGCTCGGTCCGCATCAGCACACCTTCCAGGAGCGCCGCGTCCACGGCCACCGACGCTGCCTCCTGGATGGCCGCCTCGTCCCGCAGGACGTCTTCCCAGGGCGCGGCCATGGCCAGCGCTGAGGAGGCAGAGCAGAGGTCACCCACCTGGCCCCCACCGCCTCACCTTCTTCCCCAAGAGGCAGCCTGGCCCTGCCCTCTCGAGGGGGCGGCGGCGGGCAGCCCGGGAGGGCCGGGCAGCACAGAGCGCAGCACCGCCCTCGCTGCCCACCTCAGGCGCGGCGGCGGCCGCACAGGGGCCCCGCGCCGGACGAAGGCACCTCCACACCCCCAGCCGAGACCGTGGCCAGTCCCGGCCGGCCTGGGCCGAGCCCCCGAGCCGAGCCGAGCCGAGCCCTGCCTCGGGAGCCGGCACCGCGCATTGCCACGGCTCGAGGCCGCCGCTCGCCTCAGGAAGGCCGGTGCGGGACCCTCGGGGCGCTGCAGGGCACGGGCCTGCCTGCGCAGGGCCGCGCCGCGACACCCCTTCGCCGGCACGGCACGGCACGGCACGGCACGGAGCTGGCCTGGCCTGGCCTGGCCCCCGGCCCCTCGCTAGGCCGCGGCCCCCGAGGCGAACGCCGGACCCGGAACAGCCCCTGCCGCCCCCCTACCTGCTCCCGGCCGCTCCGTCCCGCCGCTCCGCCCGCCACCAGGCGATTGGACAGGCCTCCCACCCTCGCCCCGCCCCGGGAACCGATTGGCAGCGCAGGCCACCTACCAGCGCGGGGAGCGACACCTCCGCGTGCCAATGCAGCCGACTGGGGGCGGGGGAGGGGGAGGAGTTGGGAGCGCGCGTGCGTGCCTGAAGCAAGGGAGGGGGGTGGTACTCCGGCGCGGGGGTGCGTCAACGGGGACGTGTGACGTCGTGTGACGTGATGCCGGGCGGGCGGCAGCGGCGCTGGCGGGGCGCGAGGCGTGCTGTGGGGCTGGGGCGCTGGGGGTGCTCGCCCGCAGCGGGGGGCTCAGGCTGATGAAAAGCCTCCGCTGCTTCCAGGAGCGACGCTGCTAACCCACAGAGAGAAAAATTGTCGGCCCTTCCACGTCATCGTCAGCAATAACGACGTCATAGCCTGCAGAAGGGATGTCCATAGCACTGCGCAGGCTCCAGGAGAGTCCTGGCGGAGGTGCCCCGTGGTGTGTGGTGGGCTGCGGGACCCCTGGGGAAGGACCGCTCCTGCAGAGTGGAGCAGGGCTTCCCCCCTCTCCCTCGGTATCGTAGGTGCTCTGTCCAGTGGGGACACAGTGCCGCACGGCTCGGGAATTGGCGCTGGGTTTGGTTGCTCCGGCTGGAAAGCAAGGGCTGCATGCCATCCCTGTGGTCACAAAGGTGAGGTGGGCACCGGGCTCGCCTATGCCCGCAGCCTGAGGAGCAGTTAGGGGCTTGCTAGGGACGTTCTCCAGAATGGATCCATCACCAACGCTTGATGAGATCATGCCTCGTCTGAATATCGGGGATCGATGATTTTGTGGATTTACTGGGGTAGGTCTTGTTTTGCTGGGTAGAAGTAGTCTCCAGTGTAAATGCTGAGCACATTTCCCTGCCTGCTGTGATACCAGTGATCTTCCCACTGGTGTCGACCTGAGGATTGGCATCCTCATGGGAAGGGCAGTGGGAGAAAGGCCCAGGACCCTGTGACTCGGCTGGGGTGGTGCTGCTCTCTGGGAACAGCCTGACAAAAGTACAAGTGGTGATGACCACCTCCTGCTGCTGATGAATCAATCACAAAATACATGGAGGCATCCAAAAGAGATGTCTCCAAAAGCTGTTGTGTCTCCAGGATTTGGCCAACATCTGAAGACTTTTGGTCATTTTGGGGTTGCTCGGCCAAGGCGTTCGCCCCAGGAAAGGTTTTGTCCTCTGGTGGCAAAAACCCCCAGCTGTCCCATCCAAGAGACTGTCCTCCATTGGTCAAACCCCACCCAGATGGAAAAATCAGTGGTCCACCAATTTTTCTTCCGCTGCACAGCGCCGGGCTCTGCTGCAGAAAGGGGATCCCAGTGAGCATCTTCTCTGTGAATGCCTGTGTCAAGCCACACATTGCAGAGTCACTCTCAGGAAACTGAACTAGAAGGTGGCACCCATGTTTTGTAAAACTGAAGGTATTTGCAGTCACAAGACCTCAGCTGGTGAACTGGTGGATTTGAATTTGTGTTGTCCCTTGGAGGCAGCGTGTGGCAGGACCGGCAGAGTGCAGGCAGTGCAGCGTGGCAGTTTGCATGTCAGCTTGTTGGCACTTTCTCTTGTACTGGAGCTGCACCATCTATTGCCTTCGCAGGAGCTGAAATTTGCCCTTTGCAGGCAGGGGAAGACAGTGGAACTGCAAGCCTGGCTTTGGAAATTAAAGAACCTGAACTGAACTGATATTGGACACATCTTCAT
Organism: Astur gentilis; assembly: GCF_929443795.1. Taxonomy (NCBI): domain Eukaryota; kingdom Metazoa; phylum Chordata; class Aves; order Accipitriformes; family Accipitridae; genus Astur; species Astur gentilis. The sequence continues at coordinate 19,357,493 of NC_064893.1, read as the reverse complement.
GTTTTCCATTTCTTCAACATCTTCGTTGCCCATGTCCCTTTGCTGCACTGCACCGACAGGACCTGGAAAGGGGGTGGCCGGGGCTACCTCGATGCAGCCGAGCCCGTTGGCAGCCCCCATTGCAGATGTCTCCCCATTCGTTGTTCCCAGAGGGGCTGTTGAGTGCACCCGGGTGTCCCCAGGGCGACATCCCCGACCATGTGCCATGCCGCAGTAGGGAGGCACTCCTGAGTCCTTGGCGGTCTCTGGGACGCCCTGCGGCATAATGCAAGCTGATATTTTTCTCCCACTTTAGATGTGTATTTACGCTCACTTTGTCTTAGTTCATCAGGAGATAGGGTTGCTCTCTGCTCTCGTTTCGGACAGATCCGAGGCTGGGGGCTGTTCTGTGCCTCTTCAGTCGAGTACATCTGGTAAATCTCAGATTTCAGAACAGTTTCATATACTTGCAGGACATTCATTTCCCAGCAATAGAGCTTGAAATGGCAGTGTGACAAATCAAGGGGTTCATTTCTGCAGGAACGTGTCTGTATTAGTAACAGATAAAATTTGTTTATGTGTAAATAAATCCAAACTAAACCAGGTCCTTCCTACTTTTTTGTTTAACTATACAAAGGAACTGTCAGTCCTAACTCGCTCTGCCCTTACAATAAGTGTAATAAAATGAAACAACCCTAACGTTTGCTAGTAAGGTACTGTCAACACAACAGCGTAACTAGAAAAAAGATTTATTGTCATCATAAGGCAATCATTTGTGTACCTACTGGAGTAATATAATGACTTAAAGCATTTTCACATCGCATTTATGGTATAACTGTGAGGCTCCAACAAAAGCAGTGGCACTGGACTTGGTTTGCAACCTGCGTTACAAACGTTTGAAATCGTTGATTGCTGGTGAAGAGAGGGTTGTGTGATGCTTGTGTGTAGCCAGCAGAACAATGGCTGAACACCAGCCTCAGATCTGCATCTTTATTTGGACTTAATTTTTCACTAATGCAGCTTTGGGAGGGGAATGAGTAAATCCATGTTATGATGCTCAGATCCTGCAATCAGAAAACCAGGAAACTGTGCATTATTTCATTGACTCCAGTGTGCTGCCCGTGGATGCTAATTTTTTCTGTCTGCTGTACCACTGGGGATTAGCTCGGACATTGCCTTATGTCAGGGAATGAGAGAGGGAAGGGGCTGGTCTCTCACCCAACCTGCTCACAGTGGGACTGTCTCTAGCATGAGATCAGAGTGACTGTGGCTTTACTTAGCCAAGCCTTAAAAACTTCCCAGGATGGAGACCTCCCCATCACCTTGGTGACCTGTCCCAGGGCTGTAAGATGTGTCACTGGACTGCCTGGGAGGAAGAGCAGATCCTGTCCTCGCTTGGCCACTGACTTGATGACTTTTTGCAAGTGACTTTATCCTTTGCCTTGTTTCCCATCTGCCCTAAGAACTACTGTTATCCAGCAGCAAAAGCAGCACCAAGTCTGGAACTACACCAAGTACCAAGCTCTGCAGCAAGCCCTTCACCCCAGAGCCTGTCTGTTCAGGAGAGTCTCCAACCCATCTAACCTGCAGAGATGCTGTGGGTTGATTAAGACTGTATATACATACATACATATATATATATATATATGAACCTAGAGCATGACAGCTGAGGAGGGTGCCAGACTCACACGGGCATGCTGTGCTCACACGTGTGCTGCTCAGGTCCTCACCCACGCCTACAACCTGGGGCAGCAAGGGAAGGCCCCAGGAAGGGGCACCCTGCAGTGGGATGCATTAAGAAGTGGGTGCAAAGGCAGCCTCCCACCCTGGGACATGCCTGCGCACGGTGGAGGGATTTCTCCAGCAAGATCTGGGCAACGCCTGTTGTTACACTCGCTTGCCCTCCACAGACGGATCATCACTGGTGGCCAGGCCAAGCCGTGAGATGGCTGGCTCTTTATCCTATTACCAGTGCCAGGAGTTGTCCAGGTCATTGCAAGCCTCTTAGCTCTGCTTTTAGAGATCTATCTCTGAAATAAAGCTCTGTGATTATAGCTCTCCAGTGCACCCACCTTGTCTCTTTTCTGGGCTCGAGAGTTCTACTCTCTTTTTCCTCCCTGCCATCCCTTTGATCAGTAACTGTGGATTCACATCTTAATTAATACACATCCAAGGCTGTGAATTTGGAAGTGGACTGGTGATCCAGTCCTGTCTTGCTGGAAAACTGCTCTGTGCCAGGAGCCTGCCTCGACCCCTCCATGGGGCACTGGCTGTTTGCCTGCGTGTTGGTCGAGGGATGGAAGCAAGGAACAAAGTCCAAGAGTTTTAATGACTATGCAGAAGGACAGAGTTTACTCAAACAGGAGCATTTCTCCTCTCAGTCCTCAGCCCTGAAAGGATCCTGAGTCCCCCCTCCTCTCTGTTTGCTCTGAGAGTCTGAGAAAGGGCATAAAAAGCTTGAGTTTCTAAGCAAAACATTGCAAAAAATGGTCCCGTTTCATTGCAAAAAGTTGGGAAAAGCTGCTGCCCTGTCCTTGGGAGTTCCCAGGATGAATGCACCCTGTTCAGACTGGGAAAAGTCTTTTTATAGAGAGCTGTGACTTGCCTTGCCTTTCTCTCTTCCAAATTCAGTCTGCAGAAGGAGATCTTTTCAAAGTAATCCAGTAGCCCAGGGAGGATTTGTACATGCAGATAGACCATAATCTCTGCTACAGCATAAGGGAGCCACAATGCAGCTCAGAGAAGGTTAAATGATTAAAAAATATGGCAGACATGGTAAGTATTTGGCATGTTACATGCAACAAAAGATGAACAACAGCAACTGGGACATTATCTTTATTTGCTAAAAATAGACTCCCACAAAGTTTAAAGAAAAGCACTTTATACTTTTAAACCTCTCCTCTTGCTGTTAAAGAGCCTTCAGAGATGGGCTTTGTGGCTTTGCGATGTCGCGTCCCCTTTCAAAGGCTACCCGGGGCTCAGACAATTGAAACTCAATACAATGTCAGCCACGATGCGGGGAATAAATAGTTCTGACATGACCGTGCTTTTCTCACTCGTCAGAAACTGACGTGTGAACGGGAGCTTTGTGGCAGGTACGTCCCCCACACAGCCACATCCTGCACCTGCAGTGCCCATGGCACAGCCCAGGTCCCCCAGCCATGCCGGGCAGAGGCAGCCCGGTACCGAGAGCGCTGAGTGAGCAGATCATTTGTCCACGACGCTGCTGAGTTATGCACGGGCATTTGATACACTGCAGCTGACGGGCCGGTTGCAGAGCTGGGTGCCTGGCTACCCATCCGTGTCTTCAAAGAATCGCTCGTCAACTGCACGCTGGCACACTCACTTTCCCTGGTACCCTGTAGCAGTGGCAAAAAAAATAAATCCCTCAATTCTCCTTTGCTCTTCCAGCTGCAAAGAAACCAACTTAGCCAAGTCTGAGGTTTTGGCCAACTCTGTTGTATCTCAGGATATTTGTGCATTAATGCAGAAACTCGTTTTTGCAACAGGGTAGTACTAAAGCCGTTAACTTGACCCTTCAAGCAGAGAGGATGATATGATGTTCGGCACCAGCCAAATAAAGAGAGAACAATGGGGCTATTTTCGTGGAAGAGAGTTCAGAGGGCTCCCTGGGGAGCTGAACCTCTCGCTGGCCCGTCATGCACAAGAAAAACAAGACAGAGCTCTTGCACCCTGGTTTCTCTGTCGTATAAATACCAGCTTCAGCCAGGGCATGAAAGAAATCTATTGTCTCTAAGGCCGTATTTCAATGCGAAATGCTCTGGTAAGGCCAGCAATCTTAAACCCCCCACACGTGTGCCTATTGTTTGAAGTGCAGAACAATTGAAGGGTGCTCTCATGGGCTAAAGATAGAAAGGCAGCTGGTGCTGTCCTTTTCCCTGTAACTGAGAATAAAACAATGCCCAAGTATTGTGTGCATTGCTGGAGCGATGACATTGGACGCTCTGCCAAGAGAGCATCTAAAAGATCAATGAAACCCGGGTTATTTATAAATGGGTAGTGTCATTTCTTCCCCAAAGTAATTTCACTTCCTTAGCTTTTCGACCAGGCTTTTCTGTGCCGTGAAGTGGCCGTGGAGTGAGGTATAAATAGCACCGAGCCAGGCTGTGAGAGAAGCAGCACGACTGGCTGGTGGAAAACGAAGCTGCCGTGCTGAACCTGCGTTTGGCTCTACCTTCGCTTCCCCGAGATGTGCCCAAGCTTCTGCAGCACCGGGGTGGGGACCAGCCATGGATGCTGATTCCCTTCTGCCAGCAGGGAGCAGGTCCCTACAGGGACAGCCCCAGCAGCCACCTCGCTGGCCATGCATAGACCCAACAGCTGGTCCCCCGGGGCCAGAGTCCCACCAGGACTTGCTTCCTAGGGGAGCTTTTAGGGAGGTTTATTTCACCCACTGGCCAACAAACAGGCGGTAGCATGGGCTGCGTGTGTGTGTCCAGCTCAGCTGCTATGCTGGGGTGCTCAAGGTAACCCTTGAGCCCAAATGCCATGGGACAGAGCCTTGCTTAGGGACAGGGGGCATCTTGTAGGGGAAAGCTGCTGTTTGCAAGATGGCATCGCACCAGGCCGTATTCAGACTAGAGACTGGAAACCTGGAATCAGACGTTCGCTGCAGTCTGGAGAAAGAAAAGCCCATCTTGTCTGGTGGCCCATAGTGAGATGAGAAGGTCTCCTGTTATGATATAAGGACATGCAGGAATATTGCTCCCTCGTGGGTGACAGCCAGTCTTGAGAAAGGTCCAAGACTACCAGACCTCATGAAGAACTCCCATGTCTGTTGCCACTCCATCTTGAACAATTGTCCCTTGCAATGAGATAGACTGAGCTTGATCTAGTGTGAGGCTGGATGACCAAGCACAGTGGGGAGGACAAGCTGAGCAGTGTCTGAGCCTGCAGTGAGCAGACTGCTGGGTCAATGGGCCAAGAGAGCAGAGCCATGGCCTTCATCAGGCCAAGGAAAAAACTGCTGAAGCCAAGCAGGTCCCAGCCCAGCACGGCCACCTCTCTCAGCTTGTGTCCTCAACACCACCCTAGTCTAGTTTCCCATGGAATGAAGGAAAATGTGGATGAGGAATGGAGAGAGCAGGGGACTGTGATGGGATCATCCCAGGGACCAATGCTCTGTGAGCAGCTGGTTTTTTGGGACTGGTGTGTGTGCAGGACACCACCCAACCTTGTGCTCCCAGATCTCAAAGCAGATGAAAACTGATGCAAAACCAGAGCAGCTAGGGCACTGCAGGGGCAGATCCTGCACACAGACTGGCAGAACCGCATCCCAGCTCTGGTTCTAATCAGTCTCTGCACCTCCCTTGCAGCCTCCAAGGCAGCTCTTGGTCATGATTTCCAACAGCTGCTCTATGCCAGGGTCTGTCCTGGCAGGCCAGCTGCAATTAAGGTGCTATTAAGTATTCAAATGAACAGGGCAAGATTCTCTTTTCTGTCATTGCTTTGAAGTGCATTGCCAAAATCTCAAGCATCTTCACTGAAGACTCACACGTTCCTGTAATTTTTGCAGAGTTCAGTACAACCTTCATTCCTAAACAGATGCTTTATGGTGGCAATTCCCAGAAGAAAACCCCTCGAACCTCAAAGCTGGTAAATTCAAAGGGAACAAATAAAGCCTCTCCAATTTTCCCAGTCTCCAGGTGATCTCACTGTCTCTATGCCCACATGTGACCTTGCTTGCTAACTCTGGATACAAATTTCTCACATCATGTCTCTTCCAGGTATTTTCTCAATCCTGATACTTACTTCGGAGACTTCCTGCATGCAGTGTAAGCACAGTGCCCGGAGGGTCAGCCACCAGTGTGCCCATGCTGCCCAAGCCTCATGCCATGGCAAGGTGTGTACCACTGCACCGAGGCGCTCATGGCAGCAGCAGCTTCATGCATGTTTGCAAAGACTTAATGATGCAGCACTTCATCTCTGGCCAAAGGACAGCCAGCTTAGGACAGGGGGACAAGCACTGTCCCCAGGGTGGGAAGTCCAGGCAGCAGGGAACTCATGTTGGGAAGTGTCCAGGGAGCTGTGAGATGAGGGGATGCAGTGCTAACTCCATCCCAAGCCCCATAAGAGCATCTGCCCTTTGGGGTCCCTGCAGCAGCATCGCTGCTGCACCCATCTCCTGCTGATGTCGAGGGGTACATGGAAAGCTGTGCTGTGGTGGCGGCTGCTGTCTCTCTTGCCCTGGTGGGACAGGGCTGTAGGGGTTTAGGGGGTTTGCTTTGGAGGGAGCCTTGCATGGCCAGGCTGAGCCAGAGGGATGCTGTCGGACTGGCAGCACTGGCCTGTCACCTCCGCCTGTCTCACTATAAGCAGACATTCTCACCCGATGGAAATATGCCTGAAATAGCCCCTCAGCAGATTGTCTTTATCTAATCAGCCACCCTCACGCTCCCCTCCAGTGCATTTCAGGGAGCTGATAGTGGTGATATGTTAAGTGTGGAAACCTCTAGTGAACTGCCCGACACGTAGAGTAATTCTCCTTCCTGCAACTTATCAGAGCCTGCTAATGGGAAACATTCCTCCCAGGGATTGGGGACCAGCCGGAGGATTTCTCCAGAGAGGTTAGCTGAGCCCCTGGCACCCTCCTGGCTTTCCAGGGCTGTGTAGGAGCTGATCTGACCACAAAATGCTCATTGAAGGGGCAACTCTGAAGTCTGGTGCTGGTGGTGTCCTGTCCCATGGGGAGAGGCTTGTCCAGCCCTTGGGGGCATGGCTGAGGAGCCCCATCCTCTTCCATCATATCAGGGGACACCAACATCAAGCACAGAGCTATGGGGGGAAGAATGGGCATGCCTCAATGGTCAGGGGAGATGCTCCCACTGCTGAGGATGGTCGTGCAGGGCTGGTGGGACATTCGGCCAGACTGTTTGCTTTGGGCAATAGCCACCTAAAGCAAACTCCCCTCTGCGCAGGCTAAAGCCATGGGCTCCTCGTTGTGCTTGTGGGGTTTTGTGGGAGGTCCATAGGAGCCCTCTGTGGCCACTGCCCCACTGAGGATACCCCGTCACACATGTCTGAGCAAGGCACAGCTCAGGCCTTGCCAGCAATGTGAGGATGAGCTTCCTACCACCCTGAAAACCACATCACAAACACCAGCGGCAAAAACACCCGAACCCAGCGGAAGTGCACTTCAGCAGCTGCTGGAGCGACCATTCCACATTTCCCCTTCTACAGATCTCCTTGGCCTTTGATGGACCCTGCTGGAACCTCTTCAAAGAGGGAGAGAAACTAGGGCGAACAGAAGGAACTGCAGAAGGAATCTCCGAAAATAAAATCGCTTTAAAGATAAGGCAGGGGAGGGGGTGAGCAGAGCACGGGGCGAGTACATGCCCTGAGAAGAATGTGTGAGGCTGGGCCAGCTGGTAGGTCTGGGCCGAGAGTTCGTCCCACTGCCGGGGCGCTCATGGCAAAGGTACTTGGCACCGGACCTGCCAAAGGCCTCGGGTCCCTCCAGGGTGTGGGTGGAAACCTGACTCCGAGCCCAGGACAGAGAGGCAGAAGACCACCAATGTAACCTCAGAGCGACCTGTGGCCCACCGGCATTTGTGGCTTTTCAGGACACTGAGACTCTGCCATTTTGCCATCTCGCCATCTCGGCAAGGTTGAGCACCTCTGTCATGCCATGGTCAAGAGGGATCTCAGGACTGGTGTCCCCCTGATGATCTCCCCAGGGGAGCTGCAGTAGATGCATCTGCAGAATCCAACTTTGCACCAGCTGCTGCCAAATCCTAGTGAGGACCTGAGCTTCTGAACACCAGCCTGGTGAGAGAGTGCCCACATGGGACATAGAGATGGGGGCTTGCACCTCGTTTTATCCTGATGTGCTCAAAGTCATCTTGTTCATGCTACAGGCTCCCCTCCATGGGAGCATTTTAATTCATGGGGAAGACTGGCACCGTGCAAAGCCCTTACGTTACGCTGAGCAGCCAATGAAGGCAACATCAACCCATCACTGAGCCCAGCCATCTTCTCTGCAGGGGCTCAAGCCACAGGGGACAGGCCTGGAGTCCTCTTCCATCCCATGAATCTTCTAGACTTCACTCCAAAGTAGGGTGGGAGGGCAGAGGACCTGCCTGTCAGGGGTGTGTGTGGGAGCAGCACTTGGAACCCAGACTTGCAGGGTGTAGCAGCAAACCATGTCTGTGTCCTGGATGGAAGGACTGACCACTGCTGGGGCTTCAGCAGAAACCCCCTCCACTGCCTGGCTTAGGTTCAGGGCAGGTCCTGGGGCTGCAAAAATCTCTCTGCAGCCTGGGCTGTGTGCCCAGGCTGAAGCCATATGCCCTAAGTACCTCCTGGTGCTGCTTATTCTGGCTGTGGCAGAAGCCACGCCATATCCAGCCTGGGCACAGCACTGTGCAGCTAATCCTTAATCACCCCGTGTCTCAGTATCCCCTACTCTCAGGAGGATACAACAGCCCCAAGTTATTTTGGGGTGTGAGGGGTGCTGAATGGGGAATAGCAAAACCCTGCAGCCATGGGCCCTGGTTCTCCAGTATCACCTCAGTGGGTTTCTTTCTAATTTCTGTGTCCCCAGGACATGACCACATGACTGGGGAAGCAAGAGGTTGTTTGGCATGAAGGCACCCCCCGGCCGAGAATGGGGGATGCAGCCATCCAGACCGTCTACAGGGGCCAGATGCTGCCCCCCCCGCACGTGCATTTGGGGGTCCCAAGTCACCCAGGTCTAGTTAGGCTGATTTCCAGCTCCCAAGATGGTTGCAGCTCATTTCACGCAAGTCTGTGTTGAATCCAAACAGCCCACGAGTGGCCCTGCTCCCACAGGGAGCATGGAGTGGCTTTGCGTCTGGGAAGGAGCAGAGCAGTGCTGCAGAGGACCGGCCATGTTCCCTGGGGGGCCGAGCAGCAGTAGCCCACCCTGGCACAGTGTGCACATCCCGGCTGCAATCGCCCGGCTGCTCCCTGGGGCCCTTTGCCCTGGGGAAGGTGTATGCTCCTCCTGCCCTTGACAGCGGCATCTCCTGGCCTGGTGTGGGCAGGAGGGAGATGGGGTGCATAAAGCATCCAGCCTTGCTTTGCTTTTTAAATGCACCAAAGCAAAGGCAAAGAGAGGAGCAGAGTGCTGGGATGGCAGGCATGAGGGTCCTTCGGGGAGGCAGCAACACGCCAGCCCAGAGGGTAGAAACGTCACTACACTTTGGATGCCAGCAACTAAAATGGCTTTTCCTTGAGCCTGGAACAAAAATCCCTGTGGTATGGCCATGGGTCCAGCTGGCCCCCACCGGATCCCATTCCCATCTCGGGCAGCCCATGATGGTGCTGCCAGAATGGAGGTGTGCTCTGGGCTGCGATCACCGCATTGTACACAGTGTCTTTGGGTACTGCTGGGGTAAAACGGTGTGGGGGAAACCCAGCAATCTCTCTGTTGAGAGATTTTGAATCTGGCCTAGCCATGAACCAAGCTCCCACACCAAGTGAGTGAGCTCTGGGAGCAGGACCTTGGGGTTACTGCTGGGCAGAGCTTGCCAAAGGCAGAGCCCATCCATGGCAGCGAGGCAGAGCAGGGGGCTTGAGGCACCCAGCCCAGCAGCATGCCTGCCCTGGGAGGCTGCCCACAGGCCACTACAGCTCAGGGGAGCATCAGGTCCCTCTGACAAAACTGTTGAGTTTCATGCATATAACCAGAAAAGTAAATTCTGGCATTTGTGGTGGTTGGTGTTAAATGGGTAGCGGCTGGTGTGCCTCGGGAAACAAGCAAAGCCCTTTGAGAAGAAGACAATGGGGTAGTAGAGACCAAGCCCTGAGGTCCTTCCCTGGTCCCCAGCTCCCAGGCAGTCTGCCCAGGGAGAGGCAGAACCAGAGCTGAGTGAGAAGTTGGGATGCTCCAGCTCGGAAAGCCATCAGCCGCACACATCCTGCCAGGCGGCAGTTCTCCTGGCGGGGTGCGGGGAAGAAGCAGGAGGACGGATTGCTCAGGTGCCGGAGGAAACAGTGAAGCTCTCATTCCTCCGCTCCCCGCCAGTGCAGGCAACGCGGGCAGGCTTGGAGAGCTGCGCTGCCTCCCTGAGCTGGAGTCTCTCACACTGCCTTTGTAGTCGCCTGACAATACAGGAATAAAAATAACCAGGCTGCATTTGCAGAGAGATAAAAGCGAAGTTTGCCTTTTGTGTCTCTCCGGGCAGTGGGACAGGAGCACCAATGGAGCTGTGTGGACATGACACATGGGAATTTCTGACATATCTTTTCCCACTCTGACCTTGACAGACACAATAAAAAGGGGCTTTGCCGCACGCACACAGCCACTCAGTCCTATCACCAAGGTTAGTAATAAAGAGCATGTCTGTGTGCACGCTTGTCCTCTGCTACTAACCCGCTTCACCTCTGCAGGGTGGATGTTCCTGGAGGACAGGGGCTGACTCCGGTGGTACAGGGGAGGGTGGGACAGACCTGGATCGAGAGCATTTTTGCTCAGGTCTACGCGCTTTGCCAAGTTGCTGGCTACCAGCAGTGGCTACGTTTGTGATCGCTGCGGCGTTTCAGAGCTCTGCTGTGTGATACCACGTTAGATGGATTTTAGAAAGCACTATCATAAAAACGCTTTCCAAGCAGCTGTCACGGCGGTCTTCTAGAACGGATCTTCCCAGGAATAATACCTCCAGTCTTGCTTTTATCTTCCTGCAATATTGCTCCGCAAAACAGACCTGGGTCTTTGCAGAGGTTTTGTGCAGGGTACGAGGGCTCCAACAGGTCTGTAGAGCTGGAATAGGTTTTAGCTGAGTTTATCAAGAAAAGGGGTGTCGTTGACAATCTCTGGTGACACCTAAAATGTGACTGTGGATTTTGACACCAAAGCAATGCCAGCTTTCCCAGCTGGAACTTGCAGTGTGGGGCTGATAGCAGCAGAAGGGAAAGTGTTCAGTAATTGTCTTGTTATTATAGTTAGTTATTATTAGCTAGTATTGTTGTCACTATCTTCTCTCACTCTCTAAATTTAAAAGCGCGTTTGGCGACCGTGTTGCTCTCACAGCCCAACAGCGAGTGCTTTCCCCATGCACTGACTCCTTGTCCCTTCCCTCCTTTCAGCATTCAGGTGTCTTTCACTCTTCTTTCACTGCTGCCAAGTCTTCCTCCAGCCGGGCAAGATGTCTATGCTGGACATGAGTGTGTTTGGGGAGGCTGCTGAATACCTCCGGAAAAGCTACACAGAGCAGCTGAAGCTTCAGACAATCCCGTTCGATGGTAAGACCCCGAGGCAGCTCTCGGCACAACCCCGTGTGTGTGCCCCAAGCCAGCCCCTTCGCCATGGCTCTCTTTGGAGACCATCCCCATCCCTTTCCCAGTGCTGCTCCTCATGGTATTGCAGGCACTGCAGACTTGCCCCCACCACCCCAGAGGACAGGACGATCTCAGAAGTAGGAAAAGCAGGTTTTTTACTTTCCCCTTGTTTACTGAAGTGTGGGCGGAGTTGGCCCTTCATCTCCCCCAACCCTGAGGGGAAGGAGGGCTGAGGGAGATGGGCTGAGGGACTGGCGTGAAAGCCTTCTCCAGCTCCACTTCATTTTGGAGGTGTCTGCTCCATCCCAGCCACTGCGCTGTATTGCAGCTCCCCATGCTCAGGCTCCAGGGCCCAACTTGCTCCTCTTGGTTCAGCAAATGAGGAGAGTTTTGCTTCCTCTCACTGTCTTTGTTCATGACGGTCTGAATGCAAGCACACGTGAAGCAGCAGACTTCTGTCAGGCTAAAAGTTGACCCCGGCAAAGTTAAACAGCTGCCAAACATGAAGAAGGCAAAGAAATCCAATCTCCTATGACCAAGAACGTAGGAAGGAATAATCACTGTCCTTCCATGTTATCTGACTGCATTCATGTGGCTTTCAGTTGACAATTTCAAATGGTTTCCTACATTTCAACATGGTTTGTGTCTTTTCTCCTTTCCTTTCCTTTCCTTTCCTTTCCTTTCCTTTCCTTTCCTTTCCTTTCCTTTCCTTTCCTTTCCTTTCCTTCTTCCCTTCCCTTCCCTTCTCCAGGAAAGAAGCGAGTTTGGATCCCGGATGAGAAAGAAGCTTATATTGAAGTGGAAATCAAAGAAAGCACTGGTGGCAAAGTCACTGTGGAAACCAAAAATAAGGAAGTAAGCAAAATACCTTTCGTTTTCCAAGAGGGAGCAAGTGTGTGCAGACAGGGGGGATATGTGTGACAAGATCATGTCTGAAACTAGCCGAGCTCTTGCTGATAACGCTTCCACATTCGGTGATTAGTCATGCCCTGAGGGGACACACACCACAGTGTGTCAGGACACGTAAGCCAATTACTTGCCAAGAGTGGCAACAGTTCAGCATCTTCCATTGAGTGTTTGCTCTCAAACATGGTTTACGGTGCGAGACAGAGCAAAGGGGGACAGTCGGGCTGGCCCAGCACAGCTCCCAGACATGGGAGGAAGGACTGCCTGAAGGCAGCGCCTGCCCCAGCGCAGCCCTTTGCAATGCTGAACTGCTGCCCGGATCACCCTGAAGGTTGACACAAGAGGTAAGGGGCCAATTGGCCAATTCCTGCTCGTTTTAGCTGGGATTTGCAGTGGAGTGAGCGGTGCTGTTGGAAGAACAGGCACTGGGCAAAGGGGTAGGACCAGCTATGTGTAGTGGTGAGGCTCCAGCTTTCCAGCAGTGGGAGGGAGGCAAACCAAGCAGGGATGAGCTGCTACTTGTCAAGAAAACATCCAGTACAAATAGCTGCAAATGAGCTTAATTAATATTCCTTTCTTGGCTATGGGAGTCACACAGCCCTGCAACTTCATTGCAGTGCAGAGACTCATGCTGGTGCAAAACTGGGAGAAAGAAAAAGGGTCTGACCAGGCAGCAAATGGTAGACTTTATTATTTCTATTTCTTGGCTAGCCAGCATGGCACTGAGAAGTGTTCATGTCTGCTGAATTTAAAAGAAACATACGTAATCGTCTTTGAAAAGTGTCAAGGCTTTGCAAATATTTTTGTCTGAAACTGGGAAAAAAAGTAAAGAAATTTGCCCTCTCCAAAATAAAATTTATTGGGCAGGGGGTATAAATTTAAAGTTTATTCTTATGTTTAAAAGATCTTCAGCTTCTGCGAACAAAGCAGTTTCCAAACCTTTTTTGCTGATCCTCTTGAAACTGTCTTTTTTATCAATTTGTCATGGATTTACAAAATCTGAAACTATATCTGCTTTCACTGGATCAGCATTTCTGGCAGAAACAGTTTCAAGAGACATAACCCCACCCTTATTCTTCTATCTACCCTCCCGCTTTTAATACTTATCACCTTTTAACACCACACACTTGATATTCACCTGTAAAAATACCCCAAACAAACCTCTTTGAAAAGTTTCCTTTAATCTTTATCAAAGAGACCATTTGCTAAATCCAGCTTCTTCCATTCAGGCCAGATACGTAATGTGATAGTTTCCCAGCGCTTGGCTTCTCAGGATTAAGTAAATCCAGTTATAAGTGATGGGGTACAGGCTTCAGCTGTTTGCCCAAATAACCAGAGATCTCTCCATGCCGCCGCAGGGTTTTAGGCTGCAAAGGAGAGCGCAGGATGGGGGTGTTGAGCACGTTGTGGGGTGACATCTTGGTGCCCCCCAGCTTGGACCCTGTCTGTCTGGCTCGGCCACACCCCATCACCCTGGGGAGGGAGCGGGTCTGGGGCTCGCTTGTCCCAGCTGGGCTTTGTGGCCAGGGTGCTGGTGGGGCTGCCCTAGCCCCGTTACCCCAAAATGGAGGGCAACCCTGTCGGGAAGACAGCAGTCACGGGGCCAGGGTTGTCCCCAGCATGGGACTGTCGGTATGCCTGTCCACCTGGCGGGTTTTGGGGGAGAGGGTGTTTGGTGGGGGCCAGGGTCCATCTGACATGTCCCCCCTCCTCCGGCAGACACGGGTGGTGAAGGAGGATGAGGTGCAGCTCATGAACCCCCCCAAGTTCGACATGATTGAGGACATGGCGATGCTGACGCACCTCAACGAGGCCTCTGTCCTCTACAACTTGAAGCGCCGCTACTCCCATTGGATGATCTACGTAAGCCGACAGCCCCCGGGCGACGGGGGTCCACCCTGTGGGGTGGGGAGGTGAAGGGGCGTCGGGGCACCCGACGGGGCACTCATCTGCCCCCCCTTCTCCCTGCAGACCTACTCGGGGCTCTTCTGTGTCACCATCAACCCCTACAAGTGGCTGCCCGTCTACACCGCGCCGGTGGTGGCAGCCTACAAGGGCAAGCGGCGCTCCGAGGCACCCCCGCACATCTACTCCATTGCCGACAATGCCTACAACGACATGCTACGCAGTAAGCCCTCGCCTTGGGGTCCCCCATCTTGGGGGGTCTGGGCTCCTGGGGCAGGGGGTGAGGCACCAGCCTAATGCCCGTCCTTCTCTTCCAGACCGCGAAAACCAGTCCATGCTCATCACGTAAGTGCCCCTCCATGCCCTTGCCTTGCCCAGCCCTGGCGTGAGTGGTCAAGGCCCCCCCGCGCTGCGCTCCCGGGGGAGCCACGGGCAGGCACCCCGTGCCCCAGGAGGGCCCCCCCGGCCGTGTCCCCTCCTCCCCACCCCGGCAGCTGTCGGCCTCCCCCCCGTCCCTTCCCGCCCAGCCTGCCGCTGCCGCCACGCCAGGTGACAAAGCCCCGCGCGGGCCTGGCGGGCAGGCTCCCCCGCACCCCGACAGCTGCGGGAGCTGCCATGGGGTGCCCCGACCGCCGGCATCCTCCGAGGAGCGATGGGGGAAGGAGAGATGGAGGCCAAGGCCAGAGGGAGATGGCGGCGGCCGGAGGGGCGGCGGCGGGGGAGGAGGGTGACGTGGGAGGGTGTAGGCCAGGTTGATTTCAAGTGACATATAGATAAGGGCTATATAAAGGACACTAAAGGACCCTATGCTGCTGCCAGGAGCCACGGACATTTTTAGCCTCGGCCATAGCCTAATTAGGAAAGGCAGGGGCTGAGGAGAGATGCTTGGCGCGTGTCCGGTGGCGGCTTTGCTCCCCGGCTCCCCCCCGGCTCTTTGTGGCCTGGGATTACAATGGGAGAGCAGCTAACTATAGGGATGAGCTCAGCGGGGCCCGCTGGCCACCCACACCCCGCGCCAGTGGCACGCCGGCCCCAACGCTCGCCCGGGCAGGATTCACCCCGGCACGGTGCTACCGCCATCTCCAAGAACCCCCAACAAAGCGGGGCGTGCTGAAACTACCCGAGTGGGAGCAGGGGAGGCCAGTTCCTGGCTGATCCTGGACAGCTGAAGCCCCGGGGCCAGGGCCGTACAGCCTTGGTGGGTGCTGGCACCTCCTGCCATATCTGCGGCGGGCAGCTGATTCCCCACGGCACCTTCGAGGAGGCAGGTGGAGCCTGGGCTTGCAGCTGGAGGACGTGGCGAGGATGGAGCTGGGTTTCGCTCCAAAGTCAAGCATGTGCACCCCCAGACTGGAGGGGCTTGATAGTGCCAGCCTCCCCGTCCCTCTGATATTTTGCTTTTCCCTCCTGGCATGATGAGCGGGGCAGCAGATCAGTAGGGTCTCTCTGTTTGAAGTTTTGCCTGTTCTTTGCCTCATGTCCTTGATCTGTGTATTTCTGTTACTCTAAGCGGAGAATCTGGTGCTGGTAAGACTGTAAACACCAAGCGGGTCATTCAGTACTTTGCCATTGTCGCAGCCTTGGGCGACACACCGGGCAAGAAATTAGTAAGATCCTCTTTTGAAACAAGTTCTTGCTGTTTTCTTCCTTTCTTTATTATTTTTTTCTCCTCCCCCCCCCACCCTTCCCTTTTCTTCTTCTTTTTACTTTTTTTTTTTTTTCTTCCCCCAACTTTTTGCATTTGGAAGCGTGTTTTGGTCTGACCCACCCAGGGCTTGGCTTTTCCCTGACTTTTGAACAAGCAAGGCTTGAAATTATTCTGCTCAAGGGGAAATGGATTTTTTTTATGTGGCTGCTCAATCTGTGCAGCTTGGAGGAGGTGCTTTAGATGCTGTCTTTATTTTCTCTTCCTCCTTCAACACCCCACAGATCTTCTTCCTAAGGAGCATTAAAACAATGGAGTAAACCTGCCATTTCCCACCTTGCCTCTTTTAAGCCTTGCTTTTCATCCTTTTCTCCTTTTTTTCTCCTCTTGTTCATTTTGACCCTTTTCTACCTTGTGCTTTTCTTGCTCTTGTTTTGATTCTTGCATTTCTTTGGTGCTGGTTATTTTTGAGCTGCCCTTGCAATTGCTTATTTCTTCTTGATACGTTGAGGCTCCAGCCTGCTTTTCCCTTGTAGAAGCAAACTGGCTGCTTTAGGTATCAGACAAGCAATACTTCAGCATTATTTTCTTTACTCTTCTTTGGGTTTGGATTTAACTGTTCTTGCTTTTTGATGCATTTCTTTATTTTCTTGACCTAATCTATTTAACAACTTTTTGGCATCTCTTATAAAGTTTAATCCTCCCATTTTTTTCTTGGACGTTTTTTGGCACTAAATGGTCATGCCCTGCTTTTCTGACCATGCTTCTTGTGGTTCTTGCCTGGCTTTTCTGGATTTCTAAAGACAATTTTCTTTCCTTTCTCTAGGCAGCTCTTGCCACTAAAACTGGGGTAAGTGTTGGAGACTCCTAATCTTTAATGCTGAGGACAGAGTTCTGCTGCACTACAAAGCTATGGTGGGATGATGAGGAATGCCTGTGTGGGGCCTCTGCCTTGGGTCTGGGAGCAAGAGCTGCCCCAGGACCTGGGCAGCATTTAGTTCTCTGCTTGGCTTTGTATCACCTCCCACCTTCCCATAGTTTGAAGCTTTGGTGTTTCATCTCTTAGTGACTTTCTACCTTTCTGACTCCAGCCTCTCCTTCAAGGGATCATTACTCTTCAAACACTCATTTCTAACCAGTACAGTGTTTGCCTGGGGGTGGCATGGGCTCCTCCAAAGATAAGGTGAAGCCTCCACTCTCTGAGACGTTGGTGTGTCCCCCCGCCAGCCTCGAAGCCCTGCTGAAGGCAGTGGTGCTGAGGGGCAGGGGAAGAGCCTCTTTGCCACGGGCAGTACTGTGCTCTGGCTGCAGACTGGGGCCCTGATGATGCCTGGACATGCCACCCTTTGCAAAGTCCTTATCTGGCTCAGCCCACCACATTGCAGTCAGCTGATGTCCTTCTCTGAGGTGCATATCTGAGGTGCTTGTTTAGCTCCAAGGAAACAACTGAGTGCCTTCAGAAATCCAGCAAAGGCTCACTCCTTGGTGCTCCCAGCACCCCAAGGGCTCAGCCATTTCAGCAGCTCAGTTGTATGTCCTTGGCCCTCAGTTTCTCTGTCTGAGCACTGAGGGACAGCCTTTAGCTGAAGCACAGTCTTGGTTGGGGGATGCTCATTAAGACAAGTCTCAGACCACTTGGGCAAACTTACTAAGAGTGAGATAGCTGGGGGGCTGAATCTGTGGGTCCTGGGGCAGCCCATCATGGGGCAGCCCTCATTGAATCCCACAGGCCAGGCAATTTTAGATCAGGCTGAATTTAAAGATAAGAGAGCAAAAGCTATTCAAGTGACAAGATACAGTTTGTTAGTAAAGCTGTGATTCAGAGCTGCTCCCTGTCTCTTTTGCCCTTCACGTGCCTGGAGCTGTAGAGCTGGGGAGCAGTCATGGGCCCAACACTGAAAAGACAGCATGGCTCTTGGTGGGCAGAACCCAGAGCTGGTGTTTCCCACCTAAGGAAAGCCCCATGGACTGTAATGTGTCAGAGCACAGGCAAAAGCTCTCATGAAAAATTCTGCATGTGCCTGTGCCACCAAACTCTACTACTGTTGTCAAATCCCACTGTCCTTTGTGTGGCTTGGCACAAGCCTCTTGCTTCTTTCCTTGAATTCTTGTCCTGCTTTGCCTGCATTAGATGGGGGCCGTATTTATCTTTGAACCGTACATGTGAAACATGAACGGAAAAACAAGGTTAGGGGAAGATTAATCTTGGGGCTTGCTCAGGAGAGCTTCAGTAAGTTCAGCAGATCATGCCAGCTAGGACCTGTGACGTGTTCCCATCACACTGTGACCCTGCTGTGCATGTTTTTGGTGTAGGGAGTTGTAGATCAAGCCTGTTTTCTGGATGTCTTCTTTTGCAATGTGCCGTGACTTCAACTGTCCAAGGCTTTCGTTTGGTGGAAGAGGAGATGCCTGGCAGAGTCAAAGAGCCTGAAATGTTTCAGACTGTTGTGGTGACAGTGCGCGCTTGCTCTTGGTTTGCATATTGTAGAAGCCTAAGAAAGGGGCTAAAGAGTCCTGTGTGCAGAGCGGACAGTAGCCTGGATCTTCAGAGGGACCAGTTTAGGCAAGGAGAAGCCCACAGAGAGTACTGCTGCAAAATCTAGCTCTTCTGACCCCTAAACTGGGCTGCATAGCCTCATGAGACAAGGAGATGCCTCAGGAGCAGCAGGCTCTTAAAGACAGCTAACGAGCGTAGCAGGCAGATGGTGCAAGGAGCCCCACTCTCTGTTCCCCTGTGTTGTTGGTAACAGATCCCCTCCAGCTGGGTGGGAGCTGATATATCCTTTGGTTTTATTTTCCAGGGCACCCTCGAAGATCAAATCATTGAGGCTAACCCAGCTATGGAAGCTTTTGGCAATGCCAAAACCATAAGAAATGACAACTCCTCGCGTTTTGTAAGTGTCTTAGCAAGACAGAAAGCTAATGTGCTGCGTTTATGTAAGCTGAATACGTTGCTTGTGGTATTGTGTTTTTGAACGGTGTGAGCCAAAGGCATGTAGCAAGATTTGCTTCCTAGTGGGATTGGACTGCTGAGGCCAAGCTTCTTCTGGTTACATCGGTGCAGTAAATGTGTGCTGGTCAGAATGAATCACCTTGATGTCACAGCCTGTGGCTGGAGAGAAGTCCCTTGCAGGACCAGAGTGGAGAGGGCAAGCATGCCCCTTTCAGGGAGCAGCATCTTTTTTGCTAGGCCCAGCCTGGGTCTGCTGTGGGATGCAGAGCTCATCAGCCACAGGTGGCCTTGATGTCTGTTCTTGTGCCTTGAGGGAAAGGAGACACTCTTGGGTGATATTCCTCAGCACATCACAAAGCAGGAGGCTGTGGACAGACTCAGTATCACACTCCCCAGCAGAAGTGCTTAGCTTTAAGAACAGGCCTGAGGACAGGGATTTATCTGCTGTGACTGAAATTTCTGCCTGCCTAGAGTTTAAAGCCTTAGGCAATGCTGTCTGACCCACTGCACATTACAAACTAGAGAACTTCACCCACCTACCCCTCACAGAGCCCAGTAACTTGCCTGGCATCAGCAGAAGCCTAAGAAGTGGGAAATTGCCAGTGTCTTGTAGCTGTCTGAGATGTCTCGGAGCTGCTTAGAATTGTACCTGTGTAGCCAAGCCCAGCACTTACCTCCTGTACGTGTTTTCAGGGCAAGTTCATCCGGATCCATTTTGGCCCCTCAGGGAAGCTGGCCTCTGCAGACATTGATATCTGTGAGTAAACATGTGCCAGCTGCAGTAGGGAGGGATTTCATCTCGCTATGTGTGCCAATGCTGGGTCACTTCCAGGAAAGAACAAGCTCTCCTCTTACCCCTCTACCCTATTTGATTCTAGATCTTCTGGAAAAATCAAGAGTGATTTTCCAGCAACCCAAAGAGCGAAGCTACCACATCTACTACCAGATCCTCTCTGGGAAGAAACCAGAGTTGCAAGGTAAGGCAGCTGAAGCTGCAGCATAGCCTTTATAGCATGATGGCCTGAAAATAGCCACAAAGAGCTCTGTTGTCAGCTTTGGGTCCACAGGGACTGAGCAAACCCAGCTCACCATGCAGGTACTCAAATGCTTTTCTAGCTGCACAGGATCATAGGATTGGTGGATAATTCAGTGGAAGGGATTTCAAGAGGTCATCTAGTCCAGCTTCCTTTATCCTCACAGGCTGAGAAACCAGAGTAAAGGCCTTTCTGCAACTGCCTAGGAGCAGAGAAGTGGTCATTCAGGGTCTGTCTGCAGGTTGGGAGCATGCTTTGCAAAGCTGCCTTGCATAGAGTCCTCGTTGTGTGGCGGATACAGCACTGACCTCAGCATGCGTAGGCTGGATATTTACTCATTTTGGGGTAGGGGAGAAGTGTTTTGAAGCCTACTCTGAGCTCCTTCAGCCACCCTAGTGAGATGACCTGTTTCAGGTAAGCTTGAAAACAGCTGCAGAGCTCACTTGCAGCAGCAGCCCTAGTGTAGACTTATCCTAGATGTGTTCCCCAGACAGTCCCAGCTGACCCAAATTTGTATTGGGCAGCCCTGCTCTCCAGGTGCCAGGTCACACAGAGTGCACAGGAAACCTTTCCACACTGCAGAAAGATGGCTGGCACAGGCCCCGGGACGGTCAGCCTCTTGGCTGCAGGCTCTTGAGCTTGTTGCTTGCTTGAGAACAATACCTTATTAGGCAGGTCTGGAGAGCTGTGCAGAGCAGTAATCTTATCTGGTGGTCACAAGGACATGGATGGCCACTTCTAAATCAGTCTGCAGCCAAGCCATATCCCAAGATAGTAAGCAGGAGGCACATCACAGAAGAGATGGACCCATGTGTGGACCTGCCTGGGCTTGAAGAGGCTGTTCCTCCCACTGGCTGATGCCCTCTACTTTGAGGCTGGTGAAGACTTACCTCTTCATCTGTGTTCAGGGTTGCCCCTCTGCCCCAGCTTTGTCTCTGTCAGACTGGCCTCAACCTCTGCATGTTTTCCCCCAACAGATATGCTGCTGCTCTCCCTCAACCCCTATGACTACCACTTCTGCTCTCAGGGTGTAACAACTGTGGACAACCTGGATGATGGCGAGGAACTCATGGCGACAGATGTACGTGTACTTCCTTCACACTGCACAGCCCAAGGCAGGGGCCTGGGGGAGGGCACCACCTCCTTCTGGGCAGATATGGGGATGTGTCCTGGCTTTTCTGTGTCCCTCTCTAAATTAGCTGTGAGTTCCCTCTGGCTTATTGGCTATTGCTCTACACTGTGAGCCTACAAGAAAGAGCAGAGTGACTCTGATCTCCATCAACCGCCTCCTCCAGGCACAGAAGGGAGAGTAATTCCCTGCATTAGGAAGGGCCTGTAGCACATGAGCACTTCCCATGGCTCCCATGAGAAGATGAGACCTCAGCTTGGAAAACCTCCTGCTTGTGGATGCTGGGATATCCTTTTGCTTTCAAATAGATCATGTGGGAGCTGGACTCACATTCAAAATCCCATGGACAGGATTCCTTGGCTAGATGCCCACTGGATAGAGCACACTGTCCAGAGCCCCAGGATAGAGAAAGCACCTTAGGAGATGGTGGGAGGACTCACCTCAGAGTGGTCATTTTGTTCTATCTATTCTGCTTTGTCTCTCCTCAGCACGCCATGGACATCTTGGGCTTCAGCAATGATGAGAAATACGGCTCCTATAAAATAGTGGGCGCTATTATGCACTTCGGCAACATGAAGTTCAAGCAAAAGCAGCGAGAAGAGCAGGCAGAGGCTGATGGCACTGAAAGTGAGTTTGGCTCCACGCTGCCAGAGCTTCCCAGCCTGGGCTGGGCATGCAAATTCCTCCAAGGGCAAACTGTGATAACTTCCCTGGCCTGGTCTGTGAAGGTCAGTGACCATGATCCCAAGCAACTACACTGTCTTAGGACCTGCTGTAGGTGCACAAAGGGGCTTGTCCTTCAGCAGGCATATTTAAGACAGCCTTTTCTGCAAGCACTAGGTGGTCTCATCTGCATCAGACTTGCCTCAGCAACATCATAGGCTGTCACACCCTAGCTGTGCTTCACCTAGTTCAGCCTTCTCCTGCCCTTCATCACCTCTTCTTTTGCACTTCATTAGACAGCCTTCCAGAGCAGATTGTCCACAGAATATGAGCCAAACCATGATCAGGATTGCAAGGACCTGCTCAAGTCACAGCCTCCTGAAGAGCATTTAGACTAGGATACAGTCACTGTCTAATACTTCTCCTTGTTTGTTGCTTAGGAAAATCCAATGCAAATCATAGGTCTAAGAGAAGAGTCAAACTGCAGAGCAAATCTGAAAATTCAGAAAAGTCAGAGCTCAAATATTTTCTATTACTTTTGCACCGCTGCATTATGCCTGGCTCCCAGGCATAATGGAGTGAGCTTCAAGGAGAGGGTGATTTTCCAGCATGTGGAATGATGAGAAGGGGAAGACCTATCACTTAATTGGAAGGCGTAAACAGTAACTGTACATCAGCTTAGGCAGGAATCCAGCAGAAATGACTACCTGGATCGGAGCTTGACATGCTAACATTCATGTAGGAAGAGTTCCCCTTGCCTCAGGAACATCAACATAGGATTCAGCTGCTACCTGGTAATTAATGAAGATTTTGATCTAGCAGTGATTTCCCTACAAAGGTGATTTTCTAGCTACAATCTGCTATTAGGAGTCTATGAAAGATAAGCAAGAAGATCACCTGTCTTCTGGTCAGTTCAAATTCCCTGCATGGGAATCCAAGCTTCCACTAGAAAATGCGAAGAGATCCCTAGATCAAGAAGACTCAAAAACCTGATAGGCACCTGATAAGGTGCAGCAGGTCTGCTATGGCCATCTCCTCCAAACAGTAACTTCTCAGGCAGGAGGTCCAGACTTTAAAAGCATCATACAATATCCAAGATGGGAAATCACACTAGACACTGGAGGATACTCTGGAGCAGGTGGAAAAACTAGTATAGTTAGCACTGATCAGCAGAAGAGCTGGTGGGGTTTTTTTTGGTTTTTTGTTTTTTTTTTTCATTCTGGGACTTTCTTGCTGTCTGCTCATGCCTTTGTACTGTTTTACAGGTGCTGACAAAGCTGCCTACCTCATGGGAATCAGCTCAGCTGACCTCATCAAGGGGTTGCTCCATCCTCGTGTGAAAGTGGGCAATGAATACGTGACCAAAGGTCAGAATGTGGAACAGGTGAGTGTGCTGGGACACAGGCTCCCTGCTCATGCTGGTATGTGACTCATCTACAGGGAGGCCCATTGCAAAATGTTCTCTGCACAGGGCGACTGGTGCTTCAGTTGACTCTCTTGGGTTTAGGAGGAGACTCCAGAGCAGCACAAGGAGATGTATCCACAGTTACTGGCTTTTAGCAGCTGGGAAATTTGGTGGCAGAGCTGGCAGATAACTTTGGATATTAACCAAGGCTGGAGGTTCAATGCAGTATCTTTGAAATGTGGGTTGGATCACAGCCAGAAGAGGTCCAGTTTCTGTGGATCTGCTTCAGACACAGTCACACTCCTGTGAAGAGTTCAGCTCTGGAAAGTAGAAAACTTATCTAAATACTCATCTAAAACTCATCTAAACTGATCTTGTGGGAGACTCAAATGCATGAAAAATGTATCTTGTCAGATTCCAGCCACATCACAGGAACCCAAACCTGGCCTGAATAGTGCAAGCCAGTCCTCGAATAAAATTCAAGAGAACCTTAGGAGCTGGTGTTTTTTCCAAAGTGAACTGTAGGCTCCTGTCATGCACAAGGCTTCTGAAAAGATCACTTTAGACTGAATCTGTATCCTAAAACCTTTGAGGGTAAGACCAGGCCAGGGACACAAGAACACACTTGTGAGCATGTGAAAACTAATCATGGAGCATATACGGTAGCTATGAATTCCCTGGGTCGGTCTGTCTGTCTGTCCTTTTTGTGCCAAGGGGAGCTCTATTCTTCAGCCTCTAGCTCCTACAAAAGCAGAGAGAAGCATAAGTGCTCATGACCTGATTTGCTCTATGATTTGCTTTGGCAGGTTGTCTATGCTGTGGGAGCTCTGGCTAAAGCCACGTATGATCGCATGTTCAAGTGGCTGGTGACTCGGATCAACAAGACCCTAGATACCAAGCTGGCCAGACAGTTCTTCATCGGAGTACTGGACATTGCAGGCTTCGAGATCTTTGATGTGAGTTCTACAGGCCCTCTGCAATGGTTTCGGTGGAATGTTGTAGCTAGACAGCTCAGTCCCCTAGTGTCTGACAGGTCTATCTCCTCCAAGAAACTGCTGGCCTTGATAAGAAAAAGAGCTCTTGTCTGAATTAATTTATCTGGAGCAAAAAGGTTGCTCACAAGGACTGTTCTAACATTGCTGTGGGAACATCTCCAATGATTCCTAGCTACCTGCTCTGGTTGCAATCCAGCTGAGCCTAGCAGAGATCACTCTTCACACCCAGACAAAGCAGAAGTGTGAATCCCTTCACATCTGGAGCTCCTCCTTCTGACACAGGTTTGTTTTGTTCTTGCAGTTCAACAGCTTTGAGCAGCTGTGCATCAACTTCACCAACGAGAAGCTGCAACAGTTCTTCAACCACCACATGTTTGTCCTGGAGCAAGAAGAATACAAGAAGGAAGGCATCGAATGGGTCTTCATTGACTTTGGCCTGGACCTGCAAGCTTGCATCGACCTGATTGAGAAGGTAAAGCATGAGTCGGGGCACAGGAGTGATACTTCTGGTAGGCAGCTTGTTTGAGAGACTGGAACAGTGAGGAGTGCTCTGCTACCAGAAATTAAATTATTCCCTCCCTAGTCAGTGGCGAGTGACCAACTTTGTTGTCCCTGCACTTACAGCTCAGAGCCTCCAGCTCACTGAGTCCTTTTTGACACAAATTTTGACATTATGAAACCAAAGAAATTCTGTTCCTACACACCAGTGAGCCACAAAACCGGGTGCAGCCTTTTTCTCCAGAGAACAGTGATCTCTGCCCCTTTTTTCCTACCCACTTGCTGCCCCCTCTGTGCCTCTTACTTGAGTACTTGCTGATTCAGAGCAGCTTGTATAAAAGATTTCCACCATTGCATGGAGGAAACTCACCTTTTTTTTAGAAAGGAGCAAACCTGTCAGGATACTGGAGAGGATCTCCCCTTTCCAACAATCTGATGAACCTGGGCAAAGCCCCCATGTCTTGCAGGCCTGGCCAGTCCCACTCTGACTGCCTGGAGGTCAGATGCAGCTTCGAATACACCAGTGATAGATTGCTCCATGGTCAATGTCTTGCACCATTTGCCTGAATGAGTCAAGCCTTGCCTCACCTTGCCCAGTGGCACAGAGAAGCTCCCATTCTGGGATGGGACACGGCAACACTGAGCTCAGACCTCTTTATACCACCTTCTCCCTGCAGCCACTGGGAATCCTGTCCATCCTTGAAGAGGAGTGCATGTTCCCGAAAGCCTCTGACATGTCATTCAAAGCTAAGCTCTATGACAACCACATTGGGAAGTCACCCAACTTCCAGAAGCCCCGGCCGGATAAAAAGCGGAAATACGAGGCCCACTTTGAGCTAGTGCACTATGCTGGTGTGGTACGTCCCTTGTCAGCTCTTCCACAGCATTCGCACCTTCCCCCTTGCAGGGCTGTCTTACCTTTGCCTCTTTCCCCTGATGACAGGTGCCATACAACATCATTGGGTGGCTGGACAAGAACAAGGACCCCCTGAATGAGACAGTGGTGTCTGTCTTCCAAAAATCCCAAAACAAGCTCCTGGCCTCTCTCTATGAAAACTACGTGAGCTCTACTTCAGGTGAGGAACAACCTCATCCCTTTTTTGACCTTCATCTCTCCCTCCCTTTGCGGCAAAGCCTCCTCACCCCCTGCTGCTGTTGGTGCAGCATTCCTGCACCTAGTAGCCTGCACAAAGGCAAGACCCACATTGACCCCTAAAAACCTCTCTGACCTGGGTAGCTGGGTGCTCTGGACACACAGTGCTGGCCTAGGGGCTTTAGGTGGGTTGTTAGGAGCAGGCTGAACTTGTGTGGTGCTGTAGAGCTGTCCTGGTGGCCCCATAACATGGGATGTGTGAAGGGGTCTCCTATTACCAAGAGCTGAGGAGCAACACCCAGAGTTGGGTGCTGTGGGAGACGTTTTTGATGGTCTGCGGCTTTGCTCTGCAGCAGGGCACTACTATCTCTGCTTTACAAACAGCAGGGGCTGTGGGCATTTCAGAGGTGTTTGGGGGTGCTCCTGAGTCCTCCAAGCCGAGCAGATGCTTTGCTGATGTAATTAATCAATATTTCAACCCAACAGAGGAACCTCACAAGCCAGGGACCAAGGAGAAACGTAAAAAGGCAGCTTCTTTCCAAACAGTGTCACAGCTGCACAAGGTAAGAGCCAGCCCCTCATCCAAGGCCATGAGGGAAGCATGCTCAGAGGGTCCCAGTATCAGTCCCACTTCCCTACCAAGACTCGGGGTATCTTGCACATGAGCTTCTGGGGCCTGAAGGACCACTATGAAGCAAAAGCTAACACCCTCTTGTCCCTGGGCAACGGGTCTGTACCTGGCAGAGTCCCAGCCCTGTCCCCGTGCTGCTAGGGGAGGACACAAGGCTCCAGGCTGGAGCAATTTGTGCTGCTTCTGCCTGCGTGATGCTTGCACTGCCCGTCAGCTCCTTCGCCTTTGAGAGAGCGGCAGTTAAGACTTGTAGTGATGTTTAGATAATGTATTACATGAACATCACTTTAAGTCTGTGCTACTTCTCTCCTCATTCTTGTCGGCGGGAAGGACAGCCTTTGGGCAGAAGAAAATGGAGGAGGATCTTACAGGTCTCTGAGCAGGCAGCTCTCTGCTGTCCTGTCCAGGGAGGTGACCTGAGCTATTTTACAGCTCAGGATAACACCCCCCTGCCCCATTCCCATGCTCACCACAGGAGTTATTTGTCCACCCCAGAGTTTAAGCAACTGGAAAACAGCACAGAAGGGTTTGTGAACTCAAAGCTGTGTCCTGCCTTGTGGTGACAGGGTGCTCAAAGAGGGCAGCGCTTGTGTCAGAGCCCCTGTTAAGGGAGGCATGTGACTTTTTTCCTACTGGACAAGTCACAGGCCTTGGGGAAAGGTGTCTGCAGCAAGAAGTTGCCCATGATGACATGGAGCTGTGGGAAGGCGTTCCCTTCTCTGAGCTGGTCCTGGACAGGCTGAGCCTGTACGAGCAGGGGAAGGCAGCCTGGAAAGATCAAGGGTGCAGATGCCTTTCCCACAAGAAAAGGCAGGGCCATGTCTTGGCTTGAGTCCTGCCTTGGAGAGAAAAGGAGGCCCAGGCTGGATCAGCAGGGCCTTCTGTCATGGCCGAAGGGCGTGGGCAGCACTGTGGAGGTGCAGGGAAAACCTGATGAGATGAGGACTGCAGCCAGTGTGGATGGCAGCACTAGATTTGCAGGGTGCTGAGCACAGGGCTGACGGGCACCAGCAGAGCTGTATACCAGGAATATGCTCAGTGATGTGTTCCTGGCTCTCCCCTGCAGCAAAACTTTACCTACAAATACTTGGGAAGCATCTGGATCCTCTCTGGCATAGCAAAACCTGCAGGTGCCATTTGGCATGTCTGCCAGCCCAGTCCCTTCAGCTATTGCTCCCAGCCTGGCAGAAGGCAGTGGTCCTGCTACAGGGCTGGGGATGTCCTGTTGGCAGGATAGCACAAAGATCAGCCAAGCAGGAGGAAATTCCCCCTTTCTCATGAAGAGTGGTAAGGGGCTCTCAGTGTCTGCTGTCTCCCTGCCTGTGGGGGGAAAGGGCTGGAGAGAAGTGTTGTAGGGGAGCAGAGCTGTCACCTCATGCCTCATCCCATGTCTGCCCTACAGGAGAATCTCAACAAGCTGATGACCAACCTGCGCTCCACTCAGCCCCACTTTGTCCGCTGCATCATCCCCAATGAGACAAAGACCCCAGGTATGCCTAGACTGAGACACCACCCTGGCATTTCTCTTGGGTAACATCCACATGTGGGAGCTGGCAGGGACTCTTGCACCCACCTTCTCCCCAACCCTTTTCTTGCAGCAGTTCTGCTGCCACTGAGACCTGGCCCCATCTCAGTGTGGAAACCCCTGTGACCCATGCCAGTCTCCTCTGCTGGGGAGAATGAGTTTTGCCAGGCTTCCATTTTGCTGTGGATTGATGGTTGGGCTGCCTGGCACTTGTGTATAACAGCAGGAACGGATGAGTCTTTCAGGCTGACTTCCACCATCCGAGGCCCAGGCTGCAGCACTGATGCTCAGCATAGGCCTACAGGACAGGTTAACACCCATGTTCAAAACCATGGGCTGTTTCCAGAGTTCAGGCTCATGCTGCAGCTTCATTTCCCCTGTCCTCTTGGGCTGCATGTCTGCTCCATCTTTGTTCTCACCCATAGGAGCCATGGATTCCTTCCTGGTGCTGCACCAGCTGCGGTGTAATGGTGTCCTTGAAGGTATCCGCATCTGCCGTAAGGGATTCCCCAACAGGATCCTCTATGCAGACTTCAAGCAACGGTAACTCCCTCTTCTTCCTTGCCCAGCAAACCACACATGTTCTGAGGGGAGACAGACTGCCCTGGCTCTGACCTGCTCCCCAGCTTGTGCAGGGCTGATCTGAACCACCACAATACACCCAGTTGCATGTACAGTTTGGGATAGCCCTGCTGCTGGCTCTGTGTTGCCAAACATGGATAGTTTGGTGCCACACGTGATGAGACAGCAGGCCTGGTGATGTTTGAGATGCTGAATGCAGGGCTGGTGCAGGTGGGTTGTGACAAGGCTCAGGTCCTCCGATCCTGGCTCAGATTTCTTTCTGCCCTTGGGATCCTTGCCATTCTCCAGCTGGTCCCATCCACACTGCTTGGCCTGGGCCTGACCAGGCATGGTAAGGCCAGTGGTCTCCTCCTGCACAGTCCTCCTTGTGTTCAGGCTAAGATCTGGTAGGGTTCCCTGGTGTCTGCCCTGCAGAAGAGCCCACACTGTGCCCTGGAGCTCCTGGTTCATACATGGCTCCAGCTTGTGCTGCAGTGACATGCTTCTATTGAGGAACTGGCATGACTGGGGTACAGGGATGACGATAGAGCCATCAACTCTGTGCACGTGGGGTTCTCTTGCACGTCCTCCCTCTACTTTGTCCATGCAGCTACCGTATCCTGAATCCAGCAGCCATTCCAGATGACAAGTTTGTGGACAGCAGGAAGGCCACAGAGAAGCTGCTGAGCTCCCTTGAACTGGACCACTCACAGTACAAGTTTGGTCATACCAAGGTGAGACCAGGCAGCTGGTCCTTGGGGGACATTGCCCCTCCTGTCTCTCTGCAATCCAAGTTTGCTCTCTGTGCCCAGCTTGCTCTCTGCCTGGCCACAGCCCTGCTGAAGCCCTGCACTCTGCAGGTTGCATGTGGCCCTTGAAGGGATTGAGGAGGGCATAGGAAGAGGCAGGCTGGGAAGAAGCAGGTCTGAGCAGAAGGTCACTGCTGCCTGACCTCATACCACCCAGCACAGCAGCTAGTCCCCACTGGGGAATGCAGTCTGCTCAGGGCAGGAAGATCTGGTGCCCAGCTGTGCCTGTGCCTTGTGTGGGTGCACCTCCAACCAGTGCAGAGTGTGGGTGTTTGTCTGTGCAGGGAGGGCACCTAAACCCACAGTGTGTAGCCCTTGCTGTTCTGTGGATCCCTGCTTTGGGCCTCATGTAGCCCAGGTCTGCCTGACAGGTTATGTTACCCCTGGGCCCTCTGTCCCCTCTGCTGTTGACTGTGTTCTCCCTCTCTTGCCTGCAGGTGTTTTTCAAGGCTGGTTTGTTGGGCATGCTGGAAGAGATGCGAGATGAGCGCCTGGCCAAGATCCTGACCATGCTGCAGGCCAGACTCCGTGGGCACCTCATGCGCATTGAATATCAGAAGATCATCAGCAGGAGGTAGAGTTGTGGGGGGGAAGAGGCAGAACTTTGTGTGTCTCCTTGTTCCTTCTGCACATTTCAGTGTGCTTGACCTGTGGGGCTTGACTATGGCTGCTGGTGGTTGAGTACAGCCCTGTCCTGAAGGGAAGGAGGCAGACCAGTAAGAGGTCTGACATAGGCCTGGTAGGGTCAGTGTATCTAGGTGGGGGGAGCCTTTGGTTTCCACTGAAAGATTCAGAGGGATGCGGAGTGAAGAGACTTGAAAGCCAGGACACACCATCCCACTAGGGCCATTACACTGTGCAGACAATGTGCCATTCATTCAACATACTGCCATTTGTCCAGCTGGTGGAGAATAGAGCCATGTCCAGGCCTGCAAAAGCCAGGTCTCTGCTGCAGTGAGGATGGGACATAGGGCATCTACACCCATGATGATGCTGTGACCCATTCCCTCCAGGGAAGCCCTCTATACCATCCAGTGGAACATCCGGGCCTTCAATGCTGTCAAGAATTGGTCCTGGATGAAGCTGTTCTTCAAGATTAAGCCTTTACTCAAGTCTGCTCAGACTGAGAAGGAAATGGCCAACCTGAAGGAGGAGTTCCAGAAGCTGAAGGAGGCTCTGGAGAAGTCAGAGGCTAAGAGGAAGGAACTGGAAGAGAAGCAGGTCTCCATGATCCAGGAGAAGAATGACCTGGCTCTCCAGCTGCAGGCAGTGAGTGCCTCACCCTCTCTCTGGAAGTGTAAAGATAGTGCAGGGTCCATGGACAGAAGGAGCAGAGCATGCTAGATCCCTCCTTCAGCCTCTTACAGTTCTGAGACCCCCTCATTGCTGCAATCTGTTTGAAATGCAATGTTAAACTCGAGTGCAAACATGAAGCAACATCACAGACTTGCCATCTCAGAGCTGCTGTGGTGATTCGTGCTCCCCTGGCTCTGGAAAGGGTGATCTCCTCACAAGGGGGTGGGAGGGATGGTGACATTTGCTCACCAAACTGTGGCTAATCTGTGCCATTTCTATGCCAGGAAGTGTCATTCCAGTGTTTCTTTCCTCTGGAAAGATTTAGTTGCCATTAGCTCTTTGGCCTGGGTTAGTGTTAGTGGTTGCCCCATGGACTTTGAAAATGGGCAGTGACTGGAGCTGTCTTGTTTTTGTGCACCTGAGCACCTCAGGATTGCTCTGTCCCTTCCACAAGGAGAGCTTCAGCTCTAGGCCAGTATAGCATGGCTGAGAGCCTGCTGGTATGTTCTTGGGGCAGTGGATGACCAGGCTCTCCTGTGCCCATCCCAGGAGCAAGACAACCTGGCAGATGCAGAGGAACGCTGTGACCTGCTGATCAAGTCCAAGATCCAGCTGGAAGCCAAGGTGAAGGAGCTGACAGAGCGTCTGGAGGATGAGGAGGAGATGAACTCAGACCTCACCGCCAAGAAACGCAAGCTGGAGGATGAGTGTGCAGAGCTGAAGAAGGACATCGATGACCTAGAGATCACGCTGGCCAAGGTGGAGAAGGAGAAGCATGCCACGGAGAATAAGGTAACTGACCCTCCCTGCAGAGTACAGCCTCATTGCTCTGGGGCCTCAGTGCATGTGGGGGCACCAAAGAGAAACGTCAGGGATAAGGCTGCTTGTGTGTGGGAGCTGGGGCAGGGCAGAGTGCAAAGAGGTGTGGGAGAGGGCAAAACCCTCTGGTGTCCTGCCTCATTGCACAGGAGTGGTATAAGCAAACGGTTCTGTGCAATGGCAAATTATTTGGGGCATTGACGAACCACCTGGTGGAACCAGCTTGGCCAAGGAGAGAGGGGCTGGCTGCTGCTGTGGTGCTAAACTGCTGTTGATCATGGACTCCTGCCTTTTGTGGGTCGGGCTGCTGTATTAGCTTTGCATCCCCTCTCTCTGAGAAGATGTGTTCAATTTTTGACCTCACTGATCTAGGTTAAAAACCTGATTGAAGAGATGGCTGCTCTGGATGAGATCATTGCCAAGCTGACAAAAGAGAAGAAAGCACTGCAAGAAGCACATCAGCAGGCCCTGGATGACCTGCAGGCTGAGGAAGACAAGGTCAACACACTGACCAAAGCCAAGGTCAAACTGGAGCAGCAAGTGGATGATGTGAGTCATAGGCCAGTGACAGTGAAGTGAGAGAGTCACACCTCCAGGAAAGCCCAAAGGCTGTCCCTGAGTGGGATCTGGAGGGTGGGATTGTTATCAGATCCACATTTAATATGGCCAGTTGATGAATAACCCCACTGACAAACTGCCCCTGAACCAAGGGGTGGTCTAGAGTACCTCATGGAGAGCAGTCCTGGGCTGAGGGAATGGGACTGGAGGCCAGGTAGGAAATAGCTCTGGCTCTCAGGGCTGGGTGAAGTTCCCACAGCAACGGACATGGAGAAAGTTGGGGTTACAGAAACTCCTTTCCCTCCCTATCCTGTCTTTCTTCATTCTCCAGCTGGAAAGCTCTCTTGAACAAGAAAAGAAAGTCCGCATGGACCTGGAAAGAGCAAAGAGGAAGCTTGAAGGAGACCTGAAGTTGACACAAGAGTCTGTAATGGATCTGGAGAATGACAAACAGCAGCTGGAGGAGAAACTCAAAAAGTAAGTGTGTGATATGTGCCTGGGCTGCGTGCTTACTCTGCCAGGCCAATGCCCACCTCTAAATCAAGTGGACATGTGGCCTCCGCAGGGGCTGCTGGGATGTCAGCATTGCTGGTGTGATCAATCCAGGCAAAATGAGGTCTTAGTTTTGCTGGGCACTATGCAGAGATGCTGAGGAGCTTGTCAGCTGCACAGACTAATAGACCAAGGTGCTATAGACCTTCCTCCATGCATGGGGTTGGAGAGGAAAGACTTGCCTGGCAGGATCCTAACTCAGAGCTGGGACCTCAGCTACAAGTACAGACTTCGCCACCCATGTCCTATTCTCGTGGGGGAACTGGAGAACAACACCTAGGGATCTCATAGGGAAAACTTCAGAGCCAGGTTGTCTGCCAGTTTGGCCACTCCAACCCTCCCTCAGAGCAGTCCATGCATTGCTTCTTATCCCTGCAGTCCCTCTCCTGTGTGTGTGCATTTGTCCTCTGGCCCTGGGTGTTATGGTGCAGGGAACAATCTTCCTCTGGCTTCAGGAGCCAGAGGGACTTGGCAGGACAGTGTTTGTCTGACCAGAGGCTCTGCCTGCCTTCTGTACAGGAAAGACTTTGAAATCAGTCAACTGAATTCAAGGATTGAAGATGGGCAAGTGACTGAGGCTCAGCTGCAGAAGAAGATCAAGGAGCTCCAGGTATGGTGGGAAGAACTGCTCTCACAATCCAGGAATCCTAAATTTCCATCAGATGTAATGTGCTGGGGAATCTGCATGGGCCAGTCCCTCTCTGAGCACGGGGGTGTCTCCTTGGCAGAAGAGTGATGAAAAAAGCTGGCATTGTTAGCAGAAGCAAAGCCCTCTGCCAAAATGCGGTGGACTGAAAATTAAAGAATGGTCTATTGAGGTGAATACTAGTACCAGCATGAGGAACAGCTTCTAGGATGTAGTTCTCTGTCCAGTGCCCAAACTCTGAAGATCCAAATCTAGTATGTTGGGCTTCTTCCTATCAGAGTCAGGCCCCCAGATTCAGGCTGTTTACATGGCGGTTCCCACTGAAAAGAAGCTAGTATCAGCCTGGATCCTGATGGCAGGGTACAGAGGAGAGCAGGAGCTCTGCAAAACATGCTACCAAGAAGCACCAGGCATGCCTGCCTCCAAGAATCCCAACACAACCCAAGCGTTTGCTCCAGACTGGTGGCTTGTTGCTCCCCAGTATCAGAGGAGACACCTTGCTCCATTGTGGAGAGTAAGGATGCTGGAGCTTCACCTGGTGCTTGAAGCATCTGCCTTTTTCTGCCAGGCCCGCATTGAGGAGCTGGAGGAGGAACTCGAGGCTGAGCGTGCTGCCAGAGCCAAGGTGGAGAAGCAGCGGGCAGAAGTGTCACGGGAGCTGGAGGAGCTGAGTGAGCGGCTGGAGGAGGCTGGTGGGGCAACGGCCACGCAGCTGGAGATGAACAAGAAGCGGGAAGCAGAATTCCTGAAGCTGCGGCGGGACCTGGAGGAGGCAACCCTGCAGCATGAGTCCACGGCGGCTGCCCTGCGGAAAAAGCATGCAGATAGCGTGGCAGAGCTGAGCGAGCAGATTGACAACCTGCAGCGTGTCAAGCAGAAGCTGGAGAAGGAGAAGAGCGAGATGAAGATGGAGGTGGATGATCTGTCATCCAACATTGAATACCTCACCAAGAACAAGGTGGGCACTGGTTTTGTGTGGGGCAGATTCATCTCTTCTGTGAACATCAATGCAACTGGTTGCAGTGTGTTCAGCACAGCCATGTCCATGTGATGTTGTCCTAGGGAGGTCTTTGCCATGGCCAAGTCCCTCTTTTTCACTAGGTATAGCTTGTCCCTATGTCACTGTGGCAGTGCTTGCAGGATGCTTTGCTTGCCCTAGTCAAGTCTGGAGGATCTGGGAAGACATTTCCTGGGAGACTGACTGCAGAGAGCCACTGTTAGCTTAGCAGAGACACGAGAGCTCTGGCAGGCTCCTGCTCTCTGCCTTGTGTGCACGTGGGATCAGCTGAGCAGGGCAGTGAGGTCCCAGGGTGATGCAGTCGCTGAGCCCCTCCTGGGATAATGGTGCTCTCCGGGCAGAGCTGGGTCTCACACAGGCTTTGCTTGGTGCGTGCAGGCCAATGCCGAGAAGCTGTGCCGCACCTATGAGGACCAGCTGAGCGAGGCCAAGTCCAAAGTGGATGAGCTGCAGCGACAGCTGGCTGACGTGAGCACGCAGAGGGGCAGGCTGCAGACCGAGAATGGTAGGTGGGGGTGGCAGCCAGGGGACAGACACGTGGCTGCTGTGGGGCTGGTCTTGCACTGGGGCATCTGAGTGGTGGAGCTGTGGTTCAGCTGGTCAGACTGTCCTGCTTCTCCCATGGACAAAGAAAAAAATAGCAGGAGCTCCATCTGGAGTGGAGGGCTGTGGGATGTCCACGTTGTGCGTCCACTCAGGCCTTGCAGAGGTGCCCTGTGGCTTAGCAGGGAAGAGGACCTCTCTGGCGATGCTAGTTGTGCTGGGGGATGTGCCCAGGAGGGGCTTCCTAGCTGGCTTACTTTGCCTTTGGCTGCTGGTGTGCACCTCTGCCCATGGGCCCCAGCTTGCCTGCGTGGGGATACAGCTGGGGCTGCTGGAGGTCTCCATGCAGCTGAAGGCCACAGGCTGTGGGAGTTGTGGGCTAATGCAGGTTGCAGCCCTTAGGCCCCAAAGTAGCTGTTTTGGCTCTATTTGAACCCAGGGGAGCTTAGTCGGCTGCTGGAGGAGAAGGAGTCCTTCATCAACCAGCTGAGCCGTGGCAAGGCCTCATTCACACAGAACATTGAGGAACTCAAGAGGCAGCTGGAGGAAGAGACCAAGGTGAGGCTTCTAGGGCATGGCTGATCTCTGAATGACACAGATCTCGGGGAATGGGACATGTGTCCCACTGTGGCAGTGGCCCAGATTCTTGGACTGGGGAGGAGGGACATACCCTGCACACAGGAGCCCTAAGGGCAGCTCTTAGCCTGGGAAAAATAGAAGTTCCCTCCCGCTGCCCCTAATCCCACTCCATGGCCGATGTCCTGGAGCCAGCTGCTCCTCTCATGAGCTTTCCCTTCCTCAGAGCAAGAACGCCCTGGCCCATGCCCTGCAAGCCTCCCGGCACGACTGTGACCTGCTGCGGGAGCAGTATGAGGAGGAAGTGGAGGCTAAGAGTGAGCTCCAGAGGAACTTGTCCAAGGCCAATGCAGAAGTGGCCCAGTGGAGAACCAAGTATGAGACAGATGCCATCCAGAGGACAGAGGAGCTGGAGGAAGCCAAGTGAGTCTCATGGCAGGAGTCTGTTCCTTGCAGGGGGCATGCTTCCATTCAAAGATGCAGCTCTCCCAGAACCCACAGTAAGACTGCATCCTCCTGCACGGACTTGAGGCTGTTTGGGCAGGCTGTGGCCTCTCGTCCTTTAGAGCAGCGGGGTGGGATGACACTTGGGCTGGGAGCACTCATCCCTTGCTGCCATCGACAGGAAGAAGCTGGCCATCCGACTGCAGGAGGCAGAGGAGGCAGTGGAGGCTGCCCATGCCAAGTGCTCCTCGCTGGAAAAGACCAAGCACCGTCTGCAGACAGAGATTGAGGACCTCTCGGTGGACCTGGAGCGCGCCAACTCGGCCTGTGCTGCCCTGGACAAGAAGCAGCGCAACTTTGACAGGATCCTGGCTGAGTGGAAGCAGAAGTATGAGGAGACCCAGGCAGAGCTGGAGGCATCACAGAAGGAGTCACGCAGCTTGAGCACAGAGCTCTTCAAGCTCAAGAATGCCTATGAGGAGTCCCTGGACAACCTGGAGACCCTCAAGAGGGAGAACAAGAACCTGCAGGGTAGGACTGGGCTCAAGCTTTCCCCTTGGACTCAGTGTCCTGCTCTCACAGGCAGCCTGTGGGTCCCCTGTCCTCAGCCATGTGGTGGGATGGGGGTCCCTTGTAGGCAGGGAGCAGACCTTTCTCCTCAGCCAAGCCTGGCCCATTTCCTCCTTGGAGAGATGCAGCAGCCCAGCCAGGAAGCTAGCATGTGTCCTGCCCTCTTGCTGGGGGCATTCTGGGCAGACAGGCAGTGTCACTTGGTACTTGTTTGCAAGTGGTGCGTGTTTTGCTGCCAGGAGTGCCATGGCTGTGGCATGACACTGGCTTGGAGGTGTTGCTCTTGGACAAGCAGGTCTCCATGGGTCCTTAATGCCTCTCCCTGTCCTCTCCTTCAGCCAGACTGCAGAAATGTCCCCAAACACAACCTCAGCTGCTCTCCACGGGGCTGGGGGGACATCAGTTGAGCCTGGGCAGGGAGATGGGGAAGTCACCTGCACAGGGCTGGCCCCACAAACTCGTTCCTGACCAAACGCCCTTCTGTCCCTGCCAGAGGAAATTGCCGATCTGACTGACCAGATCAGTCTGAGTGGCAAAACCATCCATGAGCTGGAGAAGCTGAAGAAAGCCCTGGAGAGTGAGAAGAGCGATATCCAGGCAGCTCTGGAGGAGGCTGAGGTGGGTCCTTGTTTCCCACTGAAGCTTGCACCTCCCCACTGTCCTCGAGAGCCACTGGCCCACCCTGCAGCTCTGGTTGGATGCTGCCGGAGCAGCAACCCACACTGCACTAGCAGGGTGACAGTCCTGAGCCAGGCTGCAACCCCTCTGCACCCTGCTCATGCGGGTTGTGCAACCACAGCGAGGCATTGGGGTGGCTCCACCTGCCCTGCTCCCCATAGCTCTGGGCTGGGGGGCAAGGCCAAGCTGGGGTGGGTGGCTGGGGAGATTCCCCCCCGGGGCCACCTTCTCATGGCTGCTGCTGTCTCTAGGGAGCCCTGGAGCATGAGGAGAGCAAGACGCTGCGCATCCAGCTGGAGCTGAACCAGATAAAGGCTGATGTGGACAGGAAGCTGGCAGAGAAGGACGAGGAGTTTGAGAACCTGAGGTGTGTGTGGAGAGGGGACAGGCTGGGCCATTATGGCAGGGGCAGAGCTGGTACTATGGCCGTGACAGGGCTGCCACAGACTGGGTGTCCCTGGGTGGATGGGGCTGATGCATCATCCCTCCCGCAGGCGCAACCACCAGCGTGCCATGGACTCCATGCAGGCCACTCTGGATGCAGAGGCCCGGGCCAAGAACGAGGCTGTTCGCCTGAGGAAGAAGATGGAGGGAGACCTGAACGAGATGGAGATCCAGCTAAGCCATGCCAATCGCCAGGCTGCTGAGTTCCAGAAACTGGGCCGCCAGCTCCAGGCCCAGATCAAGGTTGGATGGCTGTGGGTGGGACAGATTCAGTGCTGTCCCTGCTGTCAGCCCTGCCTCCCTCCTGTCCCCACTGACCCCGTATTGCCCGGCAGGACCTGCAAATTGAGTTGGATGACACTCAACGCCACAATGATGACCTGAAGGAGCAGGCAGCTGCCCTGGAGCGCCGCAACAACCTGCTGCTGGCAGAGGTGGAGGAGCTGCGGGCAGCACTGGAGCAAGCAGAGAGGAGCAGGAAGCTGGCAGAGCAGGAGCTGCTGGAGGCCACTGAGAGGGTCAATCTGCTCCATTCCCAGGTGAGGGACCACTGGATCCCAGGTCTCTGCTGTCACTGAATCAGTAGGAGTCTGTCTGGCAGTGGGGCCGTCAGCCATGGTGAATGGCTGGTCCCTGTGGCACCGCCCTGCTCTGTCCGCAGAACACGGGCTTAATCAACCAAAAGAAGAAGCTGGAGACTGACATCTCACAGCTGAGCAGCGAGGTGGAGGACGCGGTGCAGGAGTGCCGTAACGCTGAGGAGAAGGCGAAGAAGGCTATCACGGATGTAAGAGTGCAGTGGGGATGGTGCTGTATGGTTTGGGAAGGGTGCCCAGCACCCTGTGGGACTGGTGGGTGGGAGGAGAAGGGAAGGTCTCAGAACTTCTCCATTGACTCCTGTGTCTGGCAGGGCTGCCTGGCCTTGTGGTGATGCCTCTGTGCTCTTGGCCTTGCAGGCTGCCATGATGGCAGAAGAGCTGAAGAAGGAGCAGGACACGAGTGCACACCTGGAGCGGATGAAGAAGAACATGGAGCAGACCATCAAGGACTTGCAGATGCGCCTGGACGAAGCAGAGCAGATTGCTCTCAAGGGGGGCAAGAAGCAGATCCAGAAGCTGGAGGCCAGGGTGAGTTGGCAGGGGCAGATCGCTGGCTGTACCACCTAGGAGCAGGCTCCTGGCACTGCCCCAGGCCCTGTAGCACCAGGCTTTGCAGGGCACTGGCATTGTCCCATCCTTCTGGGGCCAGACTGCCACAGGGGGACTGTGGGCAGTGAGGGACAGTCCCTGAGGACCTGCAAACCTAGGGCTGGCTCCATGCCTTTGCTTGGGGTGGCTTAGCCTTGGCTGTGGCTACTGTGATCTGGGGAAAGTGATTTGACCTCAGCTGGTGCTGGCACTAGGGAGCAGAGTGCTGAGCTGGCCTCTATCCACCCACAGGTGCGGGAGCTGGAGGGAGAGCTGGATATGGAGCAGAAGAAGATGGCGGAAGCCCAGAAGGGCATTCGCAAGTATGAGCGGAGGATCAAGGAGCTGAGCTACCAGGTATGGCAGCACCAGGCGCAGCTCCAGCCCAGCAGGACTTGGGCCAACTCTCCCTGTGCTCAGATCCTTGTGTTATCCAACATCCCACTCCAGCCCAGCCCAGCCCAGCCCTGCTGCCTTCTGGGTGCTGTGCTGGGACCGACAAGGGCAGGACAAGCTTCTCCCTGTCCCAACATCCACCACCTGCTCTCTGTCTTGCCCCTTTGGTGGCACCCCTATGTGGTGGGGAATGATGGGAGACCAGGGGGATATGGGGCTGGTGCCTGGCTCGGTGGGGCGGCTTGGTACTCTCTATGTGTGAAGGGCCCCGGCACCACTGGGACTCCTGGATAAAGGCTGGGGGGGGGGGGGGTGTGTCTGTTGGAGTACTGCTAATGGGGCCAGGGCACTTGTAGGCCGAGGAAGACCGGAAGAACCTGACACGGATGCAGGACCTGATCGACAAGCTGCAAAGCAAGGTCAAGAGCTACAAACGCCAGTTTGAGGAGGCGGTAAGTGCCTGTCCCCACCACTGCTCTCCTGGGGCAGAGGACAAGTGCTGGCCTTCCCCAGGGCTGCCTGAGATGGCTGCAAGGGAAAGGGGCCATGAGGTTGGCATGGGGAGCTCACAGCCTGGTGTCCTGGCTGTGCCCCAAACATCCACCTCTCCTCACCCCATCTAGGAGCAGCAGGCCAACTCCAACCTGGTCAAGTACCGCAAGGTGCAGCACGAGCTGGATGATGCCGAGGAGCGTGCTGACATCGCCGAGACGCAGGTCAACAAGCTGCGTGCCCGCACCAGGGAGGTCATCACTTCCAAGGTAAGCCCAGCCAGCCATGGGGAGGGAAAAGCAGGGCAGGGGCTTCTGCTACCCCTGGAGTCAGAGGAGCCACTGTACAGCCCACAGCCTCGTTGTGCCTGGTGCTGCTGTCCTCACCTGCCACTGTTGCCAAGACCTGAAAGGTGGCAGAGTGCTCCCTGCCACCAGGCCCAGGCTCTCATCAAAGCCCTTTTCGTTTTTTTGCCAGCACGAGTAGCAGAAGCCCAGCTGCCTGCTGTATGTTGGAGGCAAATGGCTGCAACAGTCACTGCCAGCTTTGCACCGCATGAATAAACGTAGATCTGCCAGGACTTGCTCCGTTGTCTCCGTCACAGGGGTCTACTGCTGGAGAGGTGGGGGGCAAGCTGGGGCTATTTTCAACAGCCAGGTAGGGGCAGGAGACAGGCACAGGCCTCCCCTCGCCCTGCTCTCTTGCCCTGGCTTGCTCCAGGCTTTCGGTGGGTTTTGGTAAGAGCTCTTTCCTTTTCCCTCCCCACTGCCCCCCTTCAGCTCTCTCCCCTGTAGGGGACCAGACCTGAGGGGTGAGGGTGGAGGGCTGAATGTAAAAAACACACACCCTGGGGGAGAACATACAAAACCCCCTCCCTACAGTCCTGCAGGGCAGAGGGAGGGTTGTTAACAGCTTTGGCAAAGGGACTGCAAAGAAAGACATCTCCACTCATTTCTTTAAAATAGATTTCTTTAATAGTTTCCATTTAATACGTTCATTTGCAGTTAGTAAATTGGCATTAATCTGGGCAGCATGAACCTCAGCAATCCACGGGGCTAGTGCAGACTTCCAGTATTTGTTAGTGACAGGGGTCTCCTCTCCACCCCTGTCGCAGCACACAGCCTGCTCCAACCTCCACTGAAGCCAGCGAGCTCTCCCCAGCACCATGCAGGACGCTTCCTCCCTGTGCTCTCCATAAATAAGACAAAACAAGGATGAAGGAGAGAGCTGTCTGGTCCCTCTCAAAATAAGATTCTTGAGGCCTCTGGCATGGACAGATGAGCCCACAGGAATGCGGCCCCCAGTTAAAATTTGCCTGTGACCCTCATGCCCCTGCCCACCGCAGGCTGAGCCTTTCCTCTGGAGACCAGTGCGCTCCCTCCTTGGAGGAGCTGCTGTGGGTTTTTTCCTGTGCCCTTCTCTGCAGCCAGCCAAGTTGGCCTCCTGCGTCAGCCTGAAGGCGAAAGCAAAGCCAAGCTGCCTCTAGCAGGCGAGCACCCAAAAGTTACTGTGCTCCCAATGCTGGGGGAGGAGCAACCCACGAGCCAGAAGGCAGGCTGGCGTGATTTCAGCTCAGCCTCACACAGGCCAATAGCCAAGGACAGACACGATTGGACCCTAACTGTACGTTACATAAATACAGAGATTTAAATGAGACTCTGCAGGTTTATAGCAGCAATCATTGGATGCACCAATTAACTAGACTATGGAAAAGGCATCCCTTAACTTAAAAGCCTTTTAATTTGAAGCATTTATTTGAAGTGTACATCTATTACAGTTAAGAAGAAGCAAAGATACACCAAAAACACAAATACCCAAGAACAAAAAAAGTACAGATGAGAAAGAAATCAGCTCTGGGAGGGAGGGGGCCAGGTGGGGGTGACCTGATGAAGAACAGAGAGTTGCAGCTACCATAGCAAAGAGATCCCGCACAGAAAGGGTGCCACCACAGTAACCTCACTGGAGCCGGGCAGAGTCTGCCCAGGGCATTCAGCCCCCCAGGAAGGGACACAAGGATCCCCAGGAGCTCCTGCAAGGCTCCAGGTTTATGCACGAGCTCAGCAGCTCTGACCACCCTGCAAGCAAAGTACTGACTGCAAGTCCACAGCAGGACACGGAAGTGCAAGATGAGTGAGAGAAGGGTGACTTTTAGAGAGCAAGTCCTGCACCTGGGGCTGGAAGCCTCATTCACTCATCCAGGCCCCAGCACAGGGAGCCTCAGAGTGGGTTTCATTCTGCTGGCAACAGTTAAAGACAAAATGCTACAGCTCTGGGACATCCTCGCCACTGGTCCCTCGCCAGAGCCTGGAGAGAGCTGAAGTCATCTCATCAAATAAGTTAAGAAAATTTAAAAAAATTCAGATGCATGTTTCAAAGAAAACGGGTTTCTTTTAGCTGGAGCTGCAAGACACAGTTTGTTTTGTTTTTGGGTTTTTTGTTTTGTTTTGTGGTTTTTTTGTGGGTTTTTTTGGTTTTTTTTTTTCTTTCTTTTTTTTGACTTATATGCAGTAGCTCAGGACTTCAGACTGTATTTCGTTCCTGGGAATCTGACTGTCTTGGAGCAACACAGTTAACACTGGTGAGCAGGCGAGGCATATGCAGGTTTGGCAATCAGGACTGCCAAAACCCAATTTCCCCTTCCCCAACATATCCTACAAAGTTACTTTCAACCAGGAGTGTTTGTTCCCAGCATTTAACACATTCTGATTAAAATAGATCCAGGAAAAAACTGACATCTCCAGTCAATATTGCACTTCAAGATTAATGTGTGTGTTGATATTAAGGACTGAAAGCAGAGACTGACATAAGACTTCCAGGTATAGCAGGTTAGCATCAAGAGCAATGGTCCTGAAAAGGATTTTAAAACCAGATTAGTTACCCAAGAAGGGACAAGCCGCAAGTTTAAAAAATTAGTACATTTTAATGCTAGTGCTCCGTGAAAAAGCCAACCCCTGTTGCAATTCCACCACTGCTGAAATGTCTCTGTTCTCCGCAGCATTGTAAAATGCCTTCAAATGGGAAGGATCTGCAGGAAAGACAGCAGGAACAGAGGTTCTCTCCTAACGCACAGACAGACAGGTTTAGTACCAAATGATCCAAAAGTAGATGGTAAAGAGGTGACTGGAGCTAGGGCTCTCAGGAATTAAAAGCACACACACGCGCACACACACTCACACTCTAATCAACCCTAAACCCCTGATTCCAAACCCCAACAGAAGAGTTACACATGAAGGGAGTCCATGTGGTGGCTCTGCATGTGGCTGGTGTGTCGGGGTCCCAGTCAGACTGGCTCCTTGGACCTCACATTTGGAGGGCAATTTCTGTGCTTTTTGACCTGCTAATTCTGGTAGCCATGAAAGAGAGCCACAACTAAATTGGCACATACAGAGTATCCTCATCTGTCAGCAAAAAAAAAAAAATCTCTGACCAGCAACACTGGAGTGGGAGAGAAAAAAAAAAAAAAAAAAGAGGCTGGTTTTTGCAGGTGATTTACTTTTTATCCCAGAACAACTGGAAGATACATCCCTGAATGTGTTGCCCAGAGAGCTTTCAAAGTCTCATCCGTTAGAGATCAGAGATAGGGACCAGGAGGGGACTGGGGTTTTAACAATGCAGTAACGCTCCACAGTTCCAAGCCGCACACGCACACACACTACACAGCGTATCCCTGAAAATCCATGGGCTGCGAGGTACCCTCCAAGCGCTGTCCATCAGAAGCCAGAGCGAAGAACTACTCCTCAGAAAAGTCTCTGTCAATGTCCATATATGCCTCGTCGATGTAGCTAACTATGGCACAGGGGGATGTCCGGTCTGGACTGAGCAGTATAGATACAGTCTCTTTCCAGTAGGTAAAACTAATACATGAGCTCTGTGGAAAGAGATGAAGAGGCTGATTAGCGTGGTCCACAGGCACCAACATGCAGCAGAAGACACATCCCAAAGGCATTCAGCAGAAAGAACTGAAAATCACTTCCTATTCAGCCTGACTTCCCCAGCCACACAGATTAACACCTCTGATTCACCATTCAGCCCATCCTTCCTGGGGTGTAGAGCAGAAGGGGTGGATGCTGAACCAACTACACCTTCTACAACCAGCCTCCCACTATCCAGCTACAGGCAGGGACTCCCTGCACCTGTGGCAACTATAGCCCTGCTAAGAGCAGCACAGGATGACCACCACGCCAGCAAGTCTTGGGGTGCTTTCCACAGGACAGCTGCCTTCTCTTCTGGCAGCTACACCAGATACTTTTCCTGCACTGTTTGCCACACCAGGAAGAGGGGACAGTCTGGTTAAGGTGTTAACTAGTCTGGGAGCTGCATTCTGCCCTGTCTCCACATCCCTGTGCAGGGCTGGCCATCTCACCAGCCCTGCCTCTCAAACCTGCTCAGCATTGGCAAGTCCCACTTCCGTGTGCCAGAGCCAAGACCTAAGGTCTTGTTTATACAGAAACCCAGCACCGACCCTGTGGCAGTCTGACTGCTTGCAGAAGGGACCTGACTGGCTAAGATGGTGTGACAAACACTACAGAAAGTTACACTGCGGGGCAGAACTTGCTCCCTTCTTTCCCTTCACAACCTCTCACTTCCCATTTTTGCTAGGTGACTAGCAGACAGAGAGTGCTATGATTGATTCTTGCTATGGTAAGAGGTACACATACATTTTCTAAGCATGTGCTGTCTTTATCCTTATTGAGGTAATGCTGTTGCCAGAATCGCAGGAGACTGTGGAAGTTGTTCAGGATGAAGCCTGGGTATTTTTCTGTATATTCCATCTGTTGCAAAGTGCGCAGATAAAAAGGTAGCTTTTCTTTCCTTCGGGCCAGCATTAGGATAACTAAACT
The DNA here is from genome assembly GCF_929443795.1 of Astur gentilis. Lineage (NCBI taxonomy): Eukaryota > Metazoa > Chordata > Aves > Accipitriformes > Accipitridae > Astur > Astur gentilis. The sequence goes on along the minus strand of NC_064893.1, from coordinate 19,313,440 downwards.
TGTGTTCAAACAACTGACATTTTCCTAAAAGTAAAAAAGACACAGTAGGTCAAACAACAACAACAACAAAACAAAAAAACCCCAACACTCCCCCCAAATCAAGATATTGGTTGTACACATATCCTTGAAAAACGTGCTCGTGGTAAGCATGCAGAGGAGGTGCTCCTACATGTATCAAGAAAGAAGGGACATGGGTCTCCTCAAGAGAAGCCAGATTCCTCCCTGCTCCCAGCCCAGTTCATCACTACACAGTATCAGCAAGATAACTGCAAAGTTACTGTCAGCTCTTTACCTGTGTAAGTGTCTGTACATGAATAATATTAATGAGACGGAAAAGAAAGGACATTCTCATGGACATCTGGGACATATATGATAACAGGCGGCACTCTGACAGGACTTCTGCAACTGCGGCAAGAGGAAAGAGACAATCACTGGGTGCTTAAAGCTCAGACACATTGCAATATGGCAGTAAGAACTGCTGCTCAGACTATAGCAACAAACCTGCAAGGTGGCATTTCTCTGTCTAAACCCCAAATTTTCAAAGCCCAGACTTAACATAACCATTATCACTACCAAACACCCCCTCACCCCCCATTTCTTATTCTTTACCTTTAGCATCAGACTGATTCTCAAATCGGTCCAGGGACAGTGTAATGCAGCGAACAAGCATGTTGGAGTCAACCAACGAACTGTTGATCTGATTTAAAAATACCTGGAACTAAAGAGAAATACTTTTAAATGTTGCATTAAAAAAAACAAACAAAAAAATTCATCTTACACGAACACTCATAGATGAGGTCTGACCGAACAGCATTTCATACCCTTTTCAGAATGCATACGGCCAAGAGATGTACTAAATCAATTACTCTGTTGGCACAAGGGGAAGAGGTCAGCAAACCCAAGTAGGAAGAGCTATGAATAGGGTTTGGCGACTAGAGCAACAGTAAGTGTTCTCCAGATTTTTGACACTGAAGGAGTGCAGTTCTTGAAGGTTACTGGGAGAAATCGCCTTGAATTCTGAGCACAAACATGCACTTCACCAAAATAAGGCTTCACAGATGTGGACAATTTTCCCTTTCCTTCAGAAACAAAAGTTAGGTTCAGAATGCCAAAATACTCAGGGTCATTACCTTTTTGTTATCTCTAACAAAAATAAGAGGAGATACACACTCCCGAGCCTGCCTCATCCGGCCCACGCCAATACTGGCACCAAGGGCCGACCAAAGGATCCCTATAGCAAGTACCTTAAAAACCCTAGAGAACAGAAAAATACCAAAGTCCTGGCACCACTAAAAACTCTTTTGAAGCTGTGTCAGTTCAATGAGACCAAGATTTCATATGTTACTTGTTTTGAAAGAGGGAGGCAAGACAGCATGGCTGCTGGCCTCCATAGTTACTCCAGCTCCATGTTTCCCTATGCTTATTTTGTACAAGCAGACAGTGCTGGGGAGGAATACAGTAAGGATTTTCATACAGCATGAGAATTAAAAAAAGTTATACATCAATAAATAGGAAGCACACACAAAGTATAAAGAGAGCTTCTCAAGAATGTGTGAGTCCATTTACCAGAAAACAACCTGAAATTCAATACATCTTTCTTTTAAATACATCTCTGCTTCTATTCTCCAAGGTCTGCCAGACCTAACAGCAACCACAGAAAAATTACCATAACATAAGCAAGAGTATGAGGTCATTCAAAACCTACAAAACAGCTGATGTTACATGCACAAAGTGCACAAGAGCATGAAACCACTTTGCATAGAGAGATGCCCATTCTTGATCTCCATATGCAACTAAGTTTTATAGGTAATTACATCAGCCATGACTTCTTAAAGTGACTGTAAGTTCAAGTAACATCAAAGATATGTCTTTTTGTAGTATCAAATTTTAATGAATACTTTAAAGTCATCTCCATGAAGATCCCCACCCCCAAGCTCCAATCAAAGATTTTTTGGAGCCTGTCTCAATGTCCTCAACTATCAGCTTAACCCAAACCCCAGTGACTTCACAGGAAATGTTCTACCATCTTTGAGCCCTGACCTTAGACCTGCCCGATCATGTAACAGGGCAACGTTTTCTGAACAGCTCAGCGTTTGCTGACTCAGAACAGCTGGGAGCACTTCTGAAAACATGAGTGTATGCAGCAACATACCTGCTTGTGAAGAGACTTTGGCAGCTCACTCCTTAGGGTTTATTGTGCACCAAGCTCAACAATCACACCAAAATCAGCAAATGAATCTGAGTTTCTCAGTGCTACATTTGGTTAGAATAGCATGTAATTTGACCCACTGGGGACAGCTTTTACAAATATTTACCTTCTCATCTGTGTTGATGTACTTGTTGAACCTCTTGAATGCATCAATATTGAATTTCATCAGTTCTCCCAGAAGGTCAAAGTAACTCTGAAGCACATCTCGTGATTTGCACTCACTATCAACAATGCAGTAGAGAATATGCTGGCATGGGAGGAAAACATGTTATTGCCACAGTTTAGCCCAAGCCAGCAGTACAGCATAGACTCTGATTTCATCACTATTTAAAACATTTATCTGCAGGTTTAGTTCTTACATGACAATTCACATGAGTCTTCTGTTAAATTAACTTCCCAGTTGATGCAGGCTACCCAACTGGCCACCCCACACCTGGTTGCCACAAGCAGAATTCACAAATACTTTTCAAGAATTGCCCTATTCCCAGTGAATATTTAACACTACATTTTCACCCTCTTTTGAAATCATTACAGATGAATCCTTCTTGCTTGCTATGGAGTTACAATACAGAGGAAGCTTAACATATACTTAGTTACCTCCAGGAGTCCTCTCTTTAGCAGGAACATCTGGTCTGCATAGGAGGTGGTGCCTCGCAGAAAACTTTCAACTGCCCTTGCTTGCCAAAACCTGAGAAATAGAAGAAATGAGGTTTTTAAATTTTGGAGCAAGGGGAGTATTTTATATACTATAATTTAAATCAAGTTTCCTAATCTGTTTCACTCCAATCTGAAGCTGGAGTCAGACCTCCCGATTGTACAGAAAATCACTGAATGTACTGGGTACGAGGTCCAATGCAAGCTTTGGCATTCTCCCTCACCTGCGCTGCCATTGTAGCCAAGTGCAACAAAGCCAGAACTTTTCACAGCTTATGATTTTCCAGCATTTTCAACTGCTATAAGCTGTATGAAAACAAATCAATTTCCCAGTCAACTCAAAACAACATGTTACAGTGCAAAGTGAACCCACCTGAAGGAGGATTCAGCTGGTTCCTTCTTCATGACCTGAAGCAGTCTGGTCAACAAACCTCTTTTCCCATCACAAACGAGACTCCTAGAGCATGTGAAGAAATTACAGCATGAGTGGAAAGGCTGGCAAACACTGTACCTTGCAGAACACTGAATCCTGTCTCTTCTCCAGAGCTTTTAATGATCAAAATCCCAGTATTAAATGTACAGTACAAATACTCATTAACTTTCATTACTAGTTCTACCAGTGGAAGAGTTCTCACTTGCCTTTGGAAAACATCTGCAATACCTTCAATGTGACTTCCAAATAAATCCTAAGGAAAAATTATTCATTTTCTCTCAAAATTTTAATGATTTCAGAAATACCAATTCACAACTTGTAGGAATTAATAGATTAGGAAAAAAACATATACCACATTTGAGCTTAGGAATGAAACACATGCCTTTTTTTTCCCCTCAACAAATGTAAAGGAAGCTCTAAGTTCTGGTTAGGAGGCAGAGCACAGTTCAGAAACCTAGATGCTACATGAGGTAGTCTTCTTCTGTATGTACTAGTGAAAGTATAGAGGCTGTAGAACTGCAATACTATTTGTATTAAATAGCATCTTCAGTGCAATATCTACCTACAGTAAGCTCATCTCCTGCAGAAGCAATGCCTTGATCTCATGTATCAAGAAAAGCAACATGGAAACAAAATGCTAAGGGTGAAAAAGAAAATAAGTTTAGAAACTGAGCAATACTGCCTGTCTGGCTATACAAACCATCCTGCAGAGGTAGAATAAGATGCTTCAAGTGGCACTCTTCTACTCAGAACACCCCAGCATGCATATTCAGCAGATGCACCCAGGTTAACAGCTAATGTATCAGCACCTTTGCGGGGCAGTCAATGGCCAGCTGAGAAAGCCCTTGTGGGAAGTGGATTTCTTGCAGCATGACAGCTTGTGCTTACTACCACTCAAGAGAGATGAGAAACTTTGCAGGTCAGAAAAAGCTATTTACACCCCTGATCACTGCTTCCTTTCACTGCGCTCCTACCAGGGTGAATTTTCCCCCCTAAATACTTACTCCTTTTTGAACAAAGCCAGAAAGGTACCTGTGCTTAGAAGAAAAGTATCTGAGTAATACAGACACCATTTCTTCCCAATTAGGCACAGTATTATGATAATAATTATAATCTAGAAATCCTCTTAGAGAATTCCATTTTGAAGCAAGATAAATCTGCTCTGTGTAGACCAAGTCCCTGCTGATACTGTGGGAGCATTCCGACAACTAAATTCTGCAGTGTTTCATCTTGTGAGGTTTGTACATCAGAATCATGTATTAAAGAGCTTATTAAATCCAAATAGTCAATCTAACAGATACTCCAATATAACACTAGAGATTCTCTAAGTGGTTTAGCACGTTAATCTAATTTAGCTTATTCTAGTTATTAGCTGCTCTTCAAATAAAGACTCTGAGCAGACACACTTAGATCTGTTTACGTAGACTGGAAATGGACATTATGCGTGCACAGATTGCTCCTGAATCTTAAAACTAGGATTTATTAGTAGCAGCAATTCATGGATTAGAGGCATCCCAGTTTACTTTCCAGGTCCATCTGCAATGCCTGCAGTGAGAAAAGCCAGACAAACAGGCAGACCTCACACATCCCAATGAAGTCTGGGCCATGAACCCAAACCCCACATTTTAGGTTGCTTTTGTTTTTACAGTGCCTTACTCTGAGCACAAGGACACTCTGGATTTGCCAATGACCATAAGTATCATACAAACCTAGACACTTCCCACTTAAACATTTCACTGAAACCGAAGCAATTGTGGTGGACAGAAGGACTTCAAACAAAATGGGTGACATCAAACCTCCAATATAAGTGCTTGTAAAACGCTAGGAGCTGCTGACCTAAACCCTGTATCCCTACTCACCTGTCTGTGTTGACAACTGCATCAACTTCAGGGATGTTGGCTTTATGGGAGATTGCACTCAGCTCATTAAGTTCTTGGCTGTTTAAAAGGAGATACTTGTTCCTAAAGCAAGACAGTTGGGAAGTAGGGGAAAAACATATGATGAATTCGAGAGGCAGACAAACATGCAACTCCATCAACAGTAAAGCCACACGCCTATGAGGGCTGCAGGACTAGGCAATCAGCTTTCACCTCTCCAGCTCTTCACAGCCATTCACACTCTACTGTTCTCCACCACAGCACACTCCCAAGGCAGGCCAGCTAGCTGCTGTTTTGCAAGCCTCCTCCAAAATTTACCAAACACAAGTTTCAACACTGACCAGCTTTGAGATGGTGGCTCTTTGCTGACCTGTTCAAGATCTTATTGCTTGTTTTGCAAATATCTGTTTCCAGAAACACTTGGTTTTTTACAATCTCAGCAACATTTTGCTGAATTTCAGAAGACTTAAATAGCAAACTTTTTCACAGCTTCCTACAGTTTTTCCCTGCCTTATACTGACCATGCTCTTTGCCAGTAATAAATCTCAGTTAGAAAGCAGAAACTGCAAAAAAAAGTACTCAAACATCCTGGCATTTTATTACTCTGAGCAAACTGTTTACTCTGGAAATATTTAAAAACTTCATGAAATGTAGAAAACAGAACAGGAATGGATATAAACCCAAGGAATTTGCATGAAATTCTTTATCAAATACTGATCTTTTCATAATGAAAAATTAATTAATTTATCTGTAAAGTAAATTAAATGCAGAAAAAGTCTGACAAAGTAGAAATGTAGTCCAGAGGCTCCCTTTGACAGAGTCCCTGTCCAATGTCAGCGTGCTCCCTTAGAGCCCTCCTACTTCAACATGCTCAGAATCAGACAGCAAAGACTTATTTCCTTAGGTCACAGGAAGCATAGGATGCACTGATGAGTGTGAGTGTGTGCAAACAGAACCTATTCATCAAAACATAGCAACTACACAGAAGATAAATTATTAGACCAGAAAGGTGTCAGGGATGCCTTCTTGCTTCAAACACTATCTTCCAGATTAGTGCCCACTGAGGCTGTCACATGAAGCTTCTTTTGATCTGGATCAACACATTTCTGTAATGAAAATAGAGCCTCTCTCTCCATGCAACAAACAGTTAGGCAATTTTGATTTGTACGCAATTTTACTGAAGTTAGTATACAAGTACTTGCTCTCATCTCATCCTCGGCTAACTCAGCTTATCTGTGATTTCATAGAAAGTTCATGTAGCTATTTGTTTAAAAACCCTAACCAGATTCCACATGTTCCACCTGATCAAATGTTACAGCTGAAAGCTGTTTTGTGTTTAAACAAGCCTGAGATCTTTGTAGTAGCCACTTAAGTAGGAACACCATCTAAAGAGATTTTATTGGAAAACCTGGAGTGATTCCTGGGCAAACAATGTCTCGCATGAAGGATTTACAATAGGTCAGCCTTCCCCTTATGTTTACAGTATGTCCAGCAGCTCCCCATTCTTAAAGCTAATACTCCGCAATCAAAAAGGCTGATACTTCCAATATGCATATCTAACAGTACTAGATAAAACCTACACAAAACATCACCCTGGCTGCAGATATGACCAGGTAGGCAAGAAGTGCAATATGCCTCAAATGCAGATGTTTGTAAGGAATAGGACACCATCTTGCAGGACTGAATTAGCACAACAGGACACTGACAGAATGCAAGATACTATTCTACAAGTCAGAAGAGATGAACAAGTACCTCTCTATCATCACTAGAGAACTAAAAAAAACAAAAACAAAACCCAAGCAAACTCCATCACCCCTCAACTACTCCAGCAGACTCAAGCTTTGTAAGTATGCCTTTTGAAGGCAAACAAAGCTTTCTTCCTAACTCCAACATAGCTTCCTGATGGCTAGCTGACAAATAATTGTTCCCCTAACATTTTCCCATCCAGTTTAATCAGGTCTTCTCCATTGCTGGCATTTATACAGCAATCATGTTACAACGGCAAAAGACTATTGATTAACCTCTTCAGAGTTACACTGTCTTTCACCCTGATCTTCCAACAGCCTTTGTTTTGTGCTTGTTCCACTCTGAATTAAATCTGAACGTGTCTCCACAGGGCACACGTGCTCTTGTAAGCACACTGGCTCACTACCAACTCTCAGGGAGAAGACAGATAAACAGCATCATGAAAGCTGCCTCCTTATTTCTTCAGCCATAAAGTGTTAACTCATCATATAAATGTTTCAGTTTGTTTCAACAGGAAGCAAAATGGCCTATTTTTAATCATCAACAGACATACTAAGACATGCCCATTGGAGAGCACATCCTTAGCCTTTTCATAGCAGGAGCCGAAAGGCACGTGAACATCTGAGTTGAGTTTAAGGACAGTACAATGTTCCATTCACAGGGAGCCTGCACCGTGCCTAGGACACCCACTGTAACTGCAACCCAGCAAACAATACCACCGAGCCACAACCTACCACAGCTTTTCATACTCACTCATGGTGATCACTAAAGCTCTGAAGAAGCCTCAAGAACTGTATCTTTAAAGTAATGTCCTAAAAAGAGACAAGAAAGGTGAAAAAATTTTGCTTTAGTATTTTTGGATATCATTAAGTACCAAGCTGACATGAAACAGCTGAATTGAAAACCTATCCAAATCAAACCCATTTGGACAGCAGAGCAAGTGACTTGCATACATGGAGAAGGCTGCACTTTGCAGGCTTCCCAAAATAGAACAGAAGTGGAGACTGCCTCCAACCCTATATGCGTAACAGTGAACAATTCCTTCTCACTGCAAAGGCAAAAAAGCTCATCACTGTAGAATATCTAGGTTTGGGGGGGAGGGGGGAAGAAACCACCCCTCCCCACACCCCCAAGAAATCTGTCTGTGATCCATTTTATGTTCTGTGCCTCCTGTGCCTAGACCCACTAGCTATCATTTCCTTAAGCTTTGGTCATCTTCTACCTTTGGCCTCCAGGGACCACAGAATTTACCCCTTTCCCAGTTCCCAAACTGGAAGAGAGGGAAAGAGGCTAAATTGCCCTCTGCTAAATTGCTAGCATGAGCCAAAGATAAATCTTTAAGTGAAAACAATAATTCACAAAAAACTGAATGTTACCACATCTCAATTTATTACAGAAGGACCTGGTTACTCAATACAACTCCTCAGAACTATATGATAGGATAAAAATCCAATACAGAATTTAAAAAGTTACTCACTGGGCTACAATCACAATTTTGGTTGTGTCCATGCAGAACAAGGGCTGATGCTGAATGTTTTCTCCAGATCAGTTTGTCAAACAAGTTATTGAGGCCAGGAATCAGTTTGAACTCTGCTATCATTTTATGAACCTGGAAAACAAGAGAAGTACATACCATAGTCTGGTAAACAGATGAGCACAATTACATCATCTTCTGACAACAGAAAGAGTGAATTCTTTTATCAAACAGCACGTGTTTGTGTTAACATGCACACTAACCACAGAGTATCATTACAGTAGTTTCCATTTGGTGGACATGGATAGAAAACAGACATTTTGGGAGAAAGCTGTTAGCCAGTGCATCAGTTAACCATGTGCCTCTGGAAGCAGCTTTGGAAATCAGGAGATCACTTCCAGCACATCAAAAATACACCTATACCCAACTTCTACGTATCACAAAACTAAGCTGTGAATATTCTGCTGCCAGTCATCTATTGAGCATCCTTTGCTTTTCTAGTTCACACAGCTGAAGCTAAGGTAGTCCTCTCAAGACTGCACAAACTGTCTTGTTTTTGTTCAAGCGGCAGGAGTTCTGAGCAAAGCAGAGTCCAGCAGTACCACAACCACACTGCAATTCAAGCACTGCTCCTTCAGGTTAAGGGGAAGCTGAACGTCTTTAGAGAATGCTCAGAAGGGAAGAAAATGCCAAATTACTCAGGTTTATTTATCAGTCTGCCTGCCAAGCTAGGATGTGGTACTTCATGACATGTTTGAAACAGACTATAGTTACTCAAATAAAACAGCTAATAATTTTGGTGTGAACAGCTGTTAAATACCTTCAGTACAAGCTTTGATACTTTTGATGTAAGCAGTTTGGAAAATGAGGAATAGGAGAAATACAAAGTGTGACTCTCATCAGCTGTAGGCCTATGACAAGCAGTATCCCTTGAGATGTGGTGCAAAGGAAAACCACACACAATTGGGAAGGCCAACATGCTGTAAAAATTAAGCTCCCAAAGCAGTAATGGACGTGTTCCTTAAAATCAAGTCACCTAAACAATAACTGAGGTCATCCCCGAGATGCAGAATTGTAACTAGCAGTATTTCAAGCAGATGACTCCACTTTGTTCTGTTTCCTCAAATACCTGAATGAATCAAAAATATTTGAAGCTGATGCTATTTTACAGGTTTTCGTTCTTATTCTTGTTTGCAGCATAGCTCATGGCTTTTTGCATTCTTCTTGGCTGTAGTCACCAACATTCCCGCTGCTGGGCATCTCCAAATATCACATCTGAGGAAGTATGCAGCTTCTTCCCACTTCACGCATACTACCCTAACAGATTGCCAAGCTTGGAGTCTTTCAGTGCTCCCTTACTTTAAAACATTCTCAGACACTTTGATCTAGTCATAGGCCTCCAACAAAAACAGCTCTGAGGAATCTCTCTGAACAAAGCACTCCCTGTAGTCCCACCATCCCTCAGTGGCCAGCATGGCACAAGCACAACAGGATGAAACCAAGCGTGTGAGCTGCCTGCAAGAGCCTTGGCCCCTCACTAAAGGAGGAGCTCTCTATACTCATCATTTTAACTCATGAATCTGCTCCTTTCCATAAAGAGTATAAACTGCTTATTCCAGATGACTCATCCCTAATTTAAAATGTGTTCAGTTTACTTTTAGTTTGCATAACTCTAAGTTCTCACCTGACAGACAGCTGCATGACAAAGCTCCTCAGTCGCAGTCATTGCCTTTGGATCATAGTCTCCCAGACCCCAAACTCATTACAACTACTCAGCCTGGGGATGCCAAGACAACCCCTGCTCTATATTCATCCTTCAAACTCCTTTGACTTTTTCCTGTTGCTGCTCATGAATTGCTCCATTGCTTTCTTACTACTAAAACTATTATGAGCTTCTGCTGTGTGCAGTTTGGCTCCCTATAGCAGGAGCAAGTAAATCCACTGATTGCCTTTTACCACAATACAGACATGCAAGACAGCCTAGAAAAATATATAAGGAGAGTAATTTAGGGTGTGACCATAATGAGAAGGAAGCAAAGGACAGATCTGCAATGAAACACCACTTATCCCCAAGGGTGTGATCATTCACAACGTGACAGCAGGTAGGAGCCAAGTTGCTGCTAGCACAGTTGTCAATTTATGCAGGTTAGCCAGCAGTCAAGTTTAAACCAAGAATTGAGAGTAAACATTCAGCAATGGGTTGAGTTTGTTGGGAAGCTGCATCATGCTTCAAGCAAATGCAGACCATTATGTTGATTATCATAGTGGACCGAAGCAGGTTTGTAATGCCTTTTAGAAATTCTATGCAAAATTATTCCATTATAAAACCAGTAAGACCTTTGGCTGCTCAGACTGGAAGACTGGTATCACAGATCCTGTGCTTTTATTCCCTCATAGAAAGAGATACCATCAAGCAGCTGAAATGCTTATCAATGAGAGTGCTATGGCAGACACTGCCGTTCCCTGCTTATTGGAGCTTTCCACACAGAACTCAGCTCTAGTTCTTAGTCTGACTGTCTCTCAGAAAGGAGAATGGATTTGCACTGGCCACACAAGTCTTTGAAAACTTCACATAGATTAAGGAATGAAGGATATATCATGTGTTTCAAAGGCAGAGGATTTTACAAAAAGACCTGGCTCTGGACAAGAAGTGTTTGGGAATGAAGTAACTTAAATCTTTCAAGAATTCAATTCCAGTCCTGAATCAGCCCTGGAGAAGTGAACTGCATACCACCTGTATCCTTACACAGTTTCCCCGTTTGCATGGAGGCAGAAGTAGCAGAGGAAGAACAAAGTTGTTTTCCCAGGAAATTAAAAACAAACAACAACAAAACAAACAAACAAACAAGTCAGCTTGAAAACTAGCTATTTCAGCAGCATACTTTCTACCTCGTCACATTTGACAATAAAACACAAGAACCGACCCAGGTAGTTAAGGAAGACAGCATCTCCAGCTCCCTGAACAGGCGGCAGTAGGATGAGGGCAAGCTGCAAGTAAGTTTCTGCAGTATCTATAAAACTGCATTCTTGTGGTGAAATCAGGCAGGGATGAATTATCTGGCTTGATACAATGGAAAAAAAAAAGTCCTAACAGATCCATGTTCTGGTAGTTCCAGTTATGTCTTGGACTTTTTTTAAATTTTGTTTTATGCCCAATATAAACAGTACTTCTAAAAGGAATGACAACAGGATTAGGAGTTTCTTATGGTAGCAATTGTGGTTTCTGCAAGAATTGCTAGTTTCCTCTGGTTACTATTATACAGAATCTATTACTTTTTAATGCTGAGTGTCCATTTTTAGGTTCAGAGTGAACAGGTTAGTTATGTTCAAGACTGTACTACAAACACATTTCTATTTTAAATTCAGATTAAGAGATTTAAGACACTGCCTGTGGTGAGTGTTTGTGACTCCTGTACAGTGGAAGGTTACTAGCAAAGAACAAAATACTCAAGATAAATATGCTCAAGCAACAGCTCCCCAACACATCTACTCTCGCCTAATACAACAGCCCTTCAACAACTCAGAACAATTTGATCCTCCCAGTCTCTAGGGCATCCAAATGCCCCTGCTATTCCAAGCTGCTCTGCTGAGCTGAGCAGACTGCTAATGTTGGAAACCTGTCAAAACTGCACCAATGGATTGCTTTTCTTTTCCCTTCACAATATGCTTTTGACCCATTTAAATCAAACTACAGCCAAGCTGCAGTGACTGGTTCTCCATAAGGCTATGTGAAGCAGGGAACAAATTTTTCATTTTGAAAGCAAGAAATACCAAAGGAACAGATAAGTGGGATTTCTAGGCAGCACCCAGTGCAGACAGCACTGAAGTGTATCCTCCCAGCTGAGAGCTTAACAACAAGCTCACACTCAAGCCAACGCATGGGAACCTACTGCAAAAATCACCCATTCACAAATCACCCCAGAGGATTTCCAAAAGTGAAAGCAGTCAAAGAAGGGGAAGACCTGAAAGGGCTCTGTCCAAGCAGGTGACCAGCGCACCAGGAAGGGGAAGAATGCCTGGCTGCAGCTCCCACAGCATCCTGATACCCCACACACTTCCTCACACAGAGGCAGGATGCCTCATCCAGGAGGCATCCTCCTGCATCCATCTTGCAGCAGCGCAGCAGCTCTGCATAGACTGACCACCCCTCCACCCCACTGGTCAGCACAACTCGTGACAAGCCCTGCCCAATGGCTCATTCTGGTTCTCAGCAATGAAACACTGCCTGTTTGTTTGTGGATCGCTGCAATGATGGGATTTGCCCAGCTTTATGCCTTGAGCTTTGCCCTTCATGTTTCTGTGTCCGTGACCTAATTAATGAGCACTTAGGTTTAAAGAGACATCAACTTCCACATGTGTGACTGTTTACAAGTGCTCACCTGATTCCTTTGTCTCCCCATGAGCAGCACACAGAGAACATACAACACCTCCAGCTTATACATAATCTCGTGCATGATCTTCATGGACTGTGGAAGCTGTGTTCTTGTTGAGGTGTTGGCCAATCCACTTTCATCTGAAGACTCTGAACAAGATGGCAAAGATGTGAGCCTGAGGTAGCTTCAACAGGAAAGGATTTGTTACAGTTATTACTTTTACACTGAAACACTGAAGATAAGACCAGCATGCCTGCTTGAATCTTATTCTCAACTAAAAGTAGTGACATACAACAAATAACCATTTTAAAATAAATGCTGCAGAAGAGAGAAAATACAGCTGAAACTTTAGAGGAGATAAAATTAGATTTTTAAAAATAATTTAATTTTTCCATAATAAGCTAAATGACATCATCTACCTAAAATAAGTAGGATCACCTACATGAATTAATAGATTACTGCACCAGAAAGGACATAGCAGAAAAGGTAATAAAAGTAGGGGTGAGATTATCAGAAGCATTTATTATTAGTCTACTTTCATTTCATACCTCAGTACCAGTATACTTAGGCCACAGTTAAATAATATTCATAGCCCTATCTAGAATTATACTGCTAAGGGCAGAAACAGGATATAACACACCATGATTGCAAGTGGAAAACATGGCAGAAATCATGAGTGAAACAGAGAAAGTAAGGACACAGTGAAACTTGTAGGTTACAGTTCAGAAAGAAGTTAGCTCTTTACACAATACATAACTAAGTGATGAACCACCCTGCCACAGGATAGTGTGAATGCTTTTTGAACCCATGTGAAGAAACAGTAACTAGGCAAACACACAAAGGAAGGAAACCATCAAAGGCTCAAAAGCATAGACAACACCTCTGACTCAGAAGTCCCTAAGCCACAAGGCACTGGAGACTGAGGCAGTATTCTGGGAAAGTACACCTAGGTTTGCTTGCTAACTGATGTTGTGGGTCAAGAGCTCTGACTGGGCATGTTTCACCTCAGCAAAATTGCCTTGTGAATTCCGTTCCAAAATACCAAGCGTTCTCCAGTTTCCACGAAGTTGGTGTGTATAAAGGTATGCCTGAGATGCTGTTGGAGCATTCACAAATTTCATTTTTTTGTGTAATTTCAGAAGATTTAGTAACTCATTGCTACAAAACTAATGAAGCTGGATAAGGAAGAAATGTTTCCAAAGAAGCACAGAAGCAAAGATTTAGATATCAAAATTTTGGAAAAATTCTCATTACGTTACTAAGTACTTTGAGTTCTACAAGACATACACTGCATTTTTGTAATACTGAAGGGTGAAGAAACAAACCACATGCTTGCTTCAAAGCATTTTCCTAAGGTTGCATTAACACTTCCATATGCTCTCCTGGAACATTTTTTTTTTTTTCCTGCAATTAACTTATTTAATTTTTCTGGAACTACCTTTCCTTTTTAAAGAAGTGACCACTTGTTTGGTATGAAGTATTTAGACCTAAAGCCATCAGCCTAAGTTCTAGAGCAAAATGCTGGTAAAGTCACTTACCTCAGTTGTGCGTTATTTTTGTCACTCCAGGGGAGATTAGTGTTGAGGATGTACAGTATTACAGTGCTATCTAGGTGTGCAAAGGGCACAGTTTGCCATAGGACATTTCCTTTTGCTAACTTTAGTTCATGAAAAAAAATATCAGTGCTACATGAGAACAAAACAGGAATCAGACCTAAATCCTGATACGTCAGTTTTTCATGTAAGAAAAAGGGAATCAATACCAGTTGAAATGAAAAGCAATACATGGCAAACACTGACGAAGGTTAAGATATACATCAACCAATAATGGCTAGAGGAATGCAAGCCAGATACCTGTACTGCTCTGCTCTGCCTCTTCATTTGCCACTCTCATCAGTGCATCAAGTACTAGTGCATTGTCCAGCCAGGTGTACCATTCTTCCAACTCCTGGAGGAAGCTGGAAGTACCTGTTGTTTCAGACACCTTCCTTGTTGCCAGTTTGCACAATCGCTCAATGAAGCCTGGAATATTCAAAAGTGTAGCTGAAAAAGAAAAATAATTGTATTATGATTTAAAATCACGAACACAACAATCATCAAATCCTCTATACCACAAGGTACCAAGACATCTACATTAGTAATATAGAAGACTACACAGAAATAAATTCCATCTGGTTAAAAACATCCAAAGATGGAAGAAGTCGGTGCAATCTCCTATTAAGGACTGGAAGAGAGTGTACATACCCTAGGCATAATTCAATCAGTGTTAAACTGGTTTGTGTTGGACTTACACTGGAAAAAAATTAGTTCTACCCTGCTCTAACTGCTTGTTTCCAGCCAATTCCCTTTTGCTGGCACTGCTGTTTTCCAGTCCACAGTGAGTCAACATCAAGGAACTGATTTGGCTGAAAATTAAGCTGGCAGAAATAAAGCAGCAGTCCTTAGAAGGGGCAGCTCCACCTCCCCTTTCCTCTGTGCAATGCTACCTCCTTCAGTTTACCTCCTGTGGTGTGTCATAGCAAACTGAATTAGCTCACTTCAGTAGCTGGGCATAAAGCTCCGCTTTTTAAGCACTAGTTTCCCGAATTAGTTCATCATAGAGAAAAACAGATGGGAAACACATGACAGCAGCCCCAACTCAGAGGGTTTTAATTGTTGTGGAACCGCACCCTTAGAAACAGCAGTTCAAGGACAGAAGTCACTGGTCTGCAAAATACTTGGGGAGGTGCTAGGAGCTGCATTTTGTCCTAAAGTTTTCACAGAATAACTTAATTACAGGACCTGTTTATTATAGATACATGGCTAAGTCTTCACACTTGCAGGTGCAAGTAGAAAAGGACAAAGAATTTGGCCATGAACACTATGTGAAAGAGTTGCAAGATTCTGCCCAGGGGTACCATCTCTGAAAGAACAAGCTCCCTGATAAAATTTTTAAAATGGAATATGCTTTACAGCCCTAGACACATGCTCTAATTGTACAAACAAAAAAAGATTAGTTAAACATTTGCTTGGCTAAGTTCAGCTCTGTAGGATCCAAGCTTATTCAGTTCAACTGAATTAAACTTTGTACCCACACTTACACATACTTGTGCATTGCTCTTTACAAGTAAGCTCTGGCAATCACAGGGCAGAAGACAATACATCCCCCTTTAAAGTTTCTCAGCTTCTGCCTGCTGTATTATGCTATCCATCTCTCACTGGATGCTGTAGAGGTGGCAGCAGTTACAAATGGAGCTTTGCTGTTCATGACTAACACAAAATGGTAGAAGATGAGAGAACCAGCTCCAAAATCCCTTTCTGCACTTCCCAAAATTGTTTGGCATGGGCCTATGCAAACACCTGCTTCAGAGGCCCAAAAGCTTTTCAGCATAGTAAGAGCAGATTCTACATCTGAGGGTACTTTAAATCTCTTAAATTCATACTCATCCTTCTCGGCAAGACTTCTGCATCTAAGAAGTACTCAGCAAAATAAGGAAATCTGCACTGTGCCCAAAGTTTAAGTTGAGATTAGGCCCACAGATTTCCAAGGCTGGTGTGGTAATGGTGGGCAACATGATTAATATTAAACATATTTTATCAAAGAAAGACATCCTGCTCAGGACAATGTCAGATAAAATCAGAGAAGGAACTGCTCCGCCAGCAACCACGCTGCATGCCGTTTTAGTTCAGGAATTCGTGTTTCTTAAGGAGGACACAGAATTACTGAGAGTTACTAAAGGGAAGGCTGTGAAAATGACTGAGGGATAGAAAAAAACCCCAATTATTTTAAGCTACTCAGTTCATCAAAGAGGGCTGAGAAATGACAGAAATTAACTCACCTAATTACCAACACCATATGAAACTGAAAGCTACAAAGTAAGTTTTATTAACAGAAAAGATTGTTTCCAGTAAACTGGCTGAGGAAAGTGAATAATGAAAACTGCTTTGTAAGACAGAATGCTTACAGTATCCTCTAGAAACAAAGGCTACAGATGTGACATCGAGAGGAGGGAAACTTCACACACTGTTGAGATTCTTCTGCATTTGCTCACAATGTAACAGTTACCTTGATTAATTTCAGCTCGAGAAGGACCCAAGTTTTTTTTCTGCTGGGCATTTTTGGCAAGAAGCGTGTGCTTGTCATCACTTCCCGTGTCAAGTTCAGAAATTGTGACAGCAAGGATCCTGCAGAAGTTTGCAAGCTGCTGCTGATCAAAACTGGACACAAGGCTTGCAAGATTGGGAATATCATCCAGTTGTATCATTTCCTGGAGGAGGCAACATCAACTAAGTCACACGTGACGTTCAATAAGTGAACACAGACACAGCCAGGCGGCTTCAGATACAGCTCTTCCCTGGCGAGATCTGTGTTTGTTCAATGTTAGTAAAGAGAAGCAAGCAGGCAGTGACAAGTGAAAAGTCTGAGAACAGCTGTGATTTACAACTGGTGTCACTTATGTTTACCAATTCCAAAAGTATAGATACCCACATTTTAAAGACTAAGTATTTACATAAAATTTGGGGGCCTTTTTTTTTTATTAAAAAAACCCCCAACCAGACAAACCCAAAACCAAATTTAACACACAAATTACATTTCGATATTAGAAAGTTTCAATATTGTTTTCCACTTCTATATTTCCTTTGAAACTCACAGATGAGAAGCATGTCGTGGTTTAACCCCAGCCAGCAACTAAGCACCACGCAGCCGCTCACTAACTTCCCCCCCACCCCCCCCACCCCCCCCGCCACAGTGGGATGGGGGAGAGAACTGGGGGAAAAAACCCCAACCCCAAACTTGTGGGCTGAGATAAGAACAGTTTAATAGAACAGAAAAGGAAGAAAATAATAATAATAACAATAAAATGAGAACAATAATTAAAGGATTGGAATATAAAAGTGAAGCACAATGCAATTGCTCACCACTTGCCGACCAATGCCCAGTTAGTCCCTGAGCAGTGATTCCCCCCCCCCAGGCCAGCTCCCCCCAGTTTAGATACTGGGCATGACGTTATAGGGTGTGGAATACCCCCCTCTGGCTGGTTTGGGTCCACTGCCCTGGCTGTGTCCTCTCCCAAATCCTTGTGCCCCTCCAGCCTTCTTGCTGGCAGGGCGTGAGAAGCTGAAAAATCCTTGACTTAGTCTAAACACTACTGTTCAACAACTGAAAACATTAGTGTGTTATCGGTGTTCTTCTCATACTGGATCCAAGACATAACACTATACCAGCTACTAGGAAGAAAATTAACTCTATCCCAGCTGAAACCAGGACAGGCGACTTCTAGATTATTTTTCTCAGTCTTTTTTATCAAAAGATCTTTTTAGTAAAAAGATGTTGAAAACAGTTCTCAGCCAAAAGCATTTATGTTCAGATAAACTAAGCTTGTTTCATATCTCAGGAAGTACATCATCCTTGACTTTACTCTAAAAAAACAGTGACAAGTTACAGAATCCTGACCCTCTCCACAAAATGTAGAGAGACACATTTCATTCAGCATTTTCCCAGGTTTACACTTCTAATATTTTATTTGCATCACATCGGGGCACTAAGCTGTAATGATGCTGGCAAGCAAGTTCAAAAACCTAGTTTGTGCAGAAGACCTAAGTGCCCCGTTCCCCCAGCCTACAACTTCTCAGAGGTGATGAACCTCAAGGTAAGAGACAAGCACGGGAAGCCTTCCTGATGTCAGGAAGACTACTAAAATATTTGAAGTATAATCAGAAGGCAAGGATGAGAAGTGAATTTATATAAGGTTCATTTTGTTTATTTGAAATACTGGTTGTACTTTAATGACAGCTTGGTACTCGCCCTCCATCATCCTCTGCAAGCTATACAAAAGCATTACAAGTATGAGACCACACGCGTAATTTGGCTTCTATATGAAACATGGCTGAAGTTAATGATCACTGTAAACAGTCATGTTTCAAATAAGCTACAAGAAGCAAGAATGCTAGCTTAGACAATTACCTTCAGCAACTCTCCAAAGAAAGAGTTCTTTCCTCTACTGGCCTGAAAACCCATACAAATACAATTTAAGAAACCAGTAACTAACCTTTTTAACTCCCAAGATATCTTCAATGAGTGTTGCAGTTTGTAGGAATGTCTTTTTGTTTGTCATCAGTGTAAACAGGAACAACACAAAGTCATTTCTTTCTGCCAGTCGCCTTGTGACTCCTTCCGTCTAGAAAGCAGCAAATGCACACGCAGACCCAAAGTCAGAGTCCACCTCGAGAAGTCGCACGTTACAGGCACATGCAGGACAGTTTTACAGATGATGTGTTATCAAATCAGCTATTCCTGAAACCAGGAAACATTGTGTTTATGGTGACCAAAACTAACTCCAGTCCTTGCTTGAAGTTAACGTGATGCTTGCAAAAACTACAGGCTCCAGGATGAGAGGTTTCATCTCAAGGCAGTTGTTTACTTGCCTGAATCAAAAGTAAACACTGCATGCCTGGAAATACGTCAGAGAGGCTTGTTTCTGGTTTCCAATACAAATTGTAACGAGTTCCATTTTATGGTATGTAAATGCAGTCCCCAGATTCTTCCTAAACAGCCAGCATTGCTGCTCAGCTAGGCAGAGTCTGAGCAACGACAATCAAGTACTGGCCTTAATGAACTTGGTGATGAACTTGAGTTCATGCTTTAGCATGACTTTTGGGTTCATCACCAAGTTCATTAAGGCCAGCTTTCACGCTCTGATCTCTGTTGAGAGCACAGCCAGTCTTTTCTGAAATTAAACGAAACTTAAAACTACATCCTTACTGCTTGCAAAGCTGTGTATTATATATGACTGACATATTACCAGCGCTTGCAGAACTAGACTAGCTTAGACACTTCCTGGATATTTAAACATAAGCCTAAGAACAGTTAATATTGCACACATTTCTGTGATCCTAAACTTCTCATTCAAGAGAGAGCAGTAATACTGAAGTGAATTAAAACAGCAGGTAGTCTATAAATTGCAAAGTGGTTTCTTAGCACATGAAGCTATTCACAGTTTGCAAAAGTTGCATTACCTGTATTTAAAAAAAAATAATATCATGTAAGTCAAGGAAAAAAGTGTCCCCTCTCTTCCCCCTGCCATATGTACACAGATACTTACTAGTGAGAACATCATCTGTTAAGACTCAAACTTTTGAGATTAGGTTGATATCTTTAGATAGTAACTGCCTTTTTCTAAATTTTTGTTAAACAATGTTTCCTAGGTTATTACATAATACAATGTGTGATTAAGAAAGCAATCCTGAGGATGTTCCCTGCATGCATAATCTGAGGCATGCGCTTTTAGCTTCAGAATTTTAATGGCAATGTGTTTCAATAGGCCTTTAACCCAGCATCTTCCTTGGCACTGATCTGCCATCAACTGAATTGAATTAATAATCAGCACATGAAGGAGTTGCAGAATCAAACTTGAAACACTTTGCCAGCACCATTACTGAACAAGACTAGCTGTAGCTTGGCTTAGCAGGCATTCATTTCCAGTTTCAAATTTTAAGTCTGAATACAACAAAGGCTGCCACAGCTTTCCTACGGAAACACAGATACAGACAGATCCAAACAGGAGGATTTAAACTTGACAATGTGGCTAAGAAAACAGAAATTATTTGAGTAACACATCAAAATATAGGGCGGTCCTACATTTAACTGAAGGAATTTTAATGAAAAGTAAGTTTGAAAAGTAAGTTTAAATTATTCTTAAAAGAGTCTGTATGTTGTCTTATCAAGTGGCACATGTAAAACATGACCAGCAGAACACTTTCCCGCAGCAATTGTACTTACACATATACACGTGTTATACAGTATGCTTAAACAGTCCTTGATGAGGTCATCACTTACTGCAAAGGAGAAAACAGACATTCACTAGCTATATGTGGCCAAGGAACACTAATGTCCAACAGTAGTGATGTGAATAGCTATAAAGTAGGTGAGAATTTCAGGCTAACTGGCTCAGATCATATGTGCAAATGCCTTGGAGGATAGAAACCAGACAAAGAAACACTCTATACCTGACCTGTTCACATGCTTTCTTCCAAAACTACTATCAGCACTGCCTAGGACCACAGACAGAGATATATTTGTGGTCTAGTGCACTTCTTAGTCACACACAAAAGAAAACTATAGAGTTGTAAACAGCATTTTAGGAAAAATATCACAGATCAACTCAAAATTTGTCAATATGAGAAACTGCCAAGACATGTTATTAGTTCCACAGGAAAAAGAAAAAAAAAAAGGACAGTTCATGCAGTTTTCTCCATGCAGCATCAGCAATTCATAGAAAAGCTTTCAATCTGATTTACTCCAGCATTTTAATATTTAAAGTATGTTTTCTGTATAGACATACAACAGCTGCCTCTAGCTCAAGTTCAAGTTACTTCACCTTTGAAGTTCCCTGGCTGACAGGCATGGAGTGTACCATGACATTTCCTTCTGCTGGTTCAGGGAACCAGCCGAATCACAGACAGGAGAAATGAAAACAGTAAACCAAAGCTGCTCCAGCAGGAAAGTTGTGCTGAAGCTACTGCACCCCACTGACAAGTTCTCCCTATATCAATTTGGAAATTAGTAGTCACTATGACAAGGTCAGGAAAATAGCATACTTTTCATTATCTCACAATCTCTGTAACTCCTATTACATAAACAATGTTTTGTGACTTATTAGTAATAATTGTTAAATGTAGCTATAGCCACGGTAACAATAAGTTTCCAGTGATTGCAGATTTACTGCATGGAGAGAAGTACGTGCTGCTGAGTGCATGAATACTCCCGAGCTGTGCTTTTCAGCAGGTGACTATCCTAAACCCCATCACGAATAAGTACTACAGAGAACAAAGAAACCAATGATTCATTTAGGAACAGGAAATTGCTGGTATGGAAAGAGAATAACAGAAAAATAGAATAATTTCTGAGTAAGGACACTAGGCAAAAATGGAAAACAAGATAAAATACCTATTTACTTACTTTTCTGTTTCTTTTTCTGTGTAATAAGAGTAGGTCTCATAAGAATTTCTACTAAAAGCTGTAATAACAAGATAAAGAATTAAAGGAATAGTCATTGAGATACAAATAGCCAATTAATTTGTCAGTGACAAATCCAAACTTAGTCCTGTCTCTGCTGAAGTCACAGAGGTGAAAAATGGAAGCTCTACAATCAAAACCCCACTGGTGTCAAAATTACATTGACAAAAAATTAGTTGTATTTACCCTGAAGAAATAATAACAGTTACATAAAACAATCTCCCACTGGCAAGTTTTAAAGAATTTAAGTCTGCAAAGAATGTTAATTTCACATGCATCCAGCTAACATCAAGGATGGCTATCACACATCTCTCAAAATAATGAATCTTTAGCAATAATCTGCAAAGAGATGCAAATTTTGCAAAGGCTCTCACTAAATCTTGCTGGGCTTCAAAATACATTTTGGGTCTCAACATAACAGAACTTAGTTGCTCCAGGTTTTAATCTCAACAACAAAGAGCAAGCCACTGCTTGTGTACATGCACCTTGTATATATACTTACATATAGATTCACAGATATGTGAAGTGTTGTCTCATTTCTATTTAAGGAATGTAACAGTCAGCTTTCCAAGACTAGGACTATGGTTCTGATAGATGTAGAACTGATGTTTAGTAGTTCTAGCCTATACCACTGGTTTACTTTAAACCATTTTAAAAAATAGCAGTTTATTTAAAAATGAGTTAGCCACTAGAAGGAATTGATGAATTCTGCAAGAAGCACTGCAAAAAGCCCCCACTTTTAAAATTCAGTTTAAAATTGTTAAGAGCAACGTAGGCATCACCCAGTGAAGTCATCCCAACCAATAATATACTTGCCCTATTTGTTCCAGCTTAACTTTACCCTTCTTCTAATGAACTGCCTACCCAGACACAGAGGAAAACATCTGACAGCACTGGAGGCACTGCCCACATTTTAAGCACTGACAAATAAATAAATAGGCAACTTTAAAGAGGAATATACATTTTCCAGCAATATATGTAATAGTAGCTGTAGCATCAATAGGGTATAGAAAAAATAACTGCAGCAGTAATGTAGTGCTCATATTAATGGCTTATGTTTTAGGAAGAGAATGCACAACTCAAGGCTTGGTACCCGAGATAAGCATCCAAAGACATCCCTATGCACTTGGGATGCTGGCCACCTGCTCTTCTCCTGGGAAAGAACACCTACTGAAAAAAGTCTATCTTTTAGGGGTGGCCACAGTCATGATCACTCCTGCCTTGCCACAGAGTGGATCTTTTCAGCTAGTATTTATTTTTCCTGGTCAATACTATAACCCACCATGTATTTATCACCTTATTCTTGCAGAACTGGTATGCTCCTCACATACACTCCAGGGACTGGACTGCAGTGGTGTGAGACACTCCTTGGAGAGGGCTTTCTTCAGCCATCCTACTGAAACTGCAACAGTATGCAGCAAGAAGCGCAAGAGTCCAATGGCAGAAAGAGAATAGGTAACAGGGTGCCTCACCAGAGGCAGAAGGAGCAGAAAGGGAGTTATGAGATCTTATTTCTTGGACTGGGGTTGCATTCAGATCCAAAGTCCACGAGGCTTGTGTATCAGTTCATGTGTTTGTACTCTCGGGTAATATTTTACATGTATTCATATAAAGGGAGGAGACACAAATGTGCATTTGTTCTTCCTTGATGTAAAGGCTGTCAGAATCCAAAAATATTTTAAGGAATATACTATCACACATTATAGCATATACAGAGTATACTGCAAATTTAGTGTCCTTCAAAGCTACTCATGCTTCATAGTTCAAAATACTGCAACACAGAATCATCACATGGCGTACACAGAACCAGCAGATTAGACTACTTCCCTTTCAAGTCCTGGAGTAGGATTTTCAAAAACACATAGCACTGGCTTCTACTACTGCATTAAACTCACTTGTATCAGCCAAATCTCTGGCCATAGTACCAGATAATTACAGTGTATTTGATATTTACCATCTCCAGCCCAAGAAAAAACAGCAATAAACAACCAACCCCAACCAACAAAACCCAACCAAATATTCCCTCCTCCCCCCACTTAATCTGTGCATTCTTATGTTAAAAGCACTTCTACGGGAAGTATCACTATTTCCCTTTAAAAAGAAGGGAAATTTAGAACATTTTCATACAACTTTCTACATTGTTTGGGTAGCTGAAGGCTTTTGTCCTCAGTTGACAGGATACCAGCAACTAAACCAGTGTTAATTTCAAAACAACATAATCTAAATACAAGTTTTACTTAAGAAAAGGCATGCTAAGTGTAACAAGAGAGAAGTAGCAAAGACACTGTTTAATTAGACCAAAAAAAAAAGAAAAAAAAAAAGGAAGAAAGTGTCAATTAGTTCACTGGAAAATACAAATCATACATTACTAATGAAAGCTAAGATTCCAGAGTCTGTCACCATAAAATCGAGCAAATATAGGTATTTGTGTAATGTAGAATTAAAAAAAAAAAGAACCAAAAAGATAAATTGCCAGAATGTCTACAGAAACCTTGCAGTTCTGTTTAAAAACTTTTCCACAGATGAAGTAGTCTGCATTGCATGCCAGCAATAAACATAGACAATCTGGCTAAGAGAGCGCCCTAGTGTGCTTAAAAACCCACCACATAACCTTCAGTGGCAAGTGAAATTCTCAGTGCTCTAGTACCAACTGTATCTCACAACTAGAAATCATTTGAAACTGTTTTCATTGAGAACCTAGAGGTCTCACCAGTTAAAAACTGACTGCCCAAACAAACAGTCAGATCTTCTATATCATACAAGAAAAAGCACCTCACTTTTGATGATATAATGCCTTGGAAAATACACCCTTTTCACATTTTGATTAATAGAAATAGGCACAATTCTAATACTTAACATCAAATTGGTGAAGTCATTCTGTAGCTTGCATTTAGATGCTTCAAAGGTCTCAAGGACCTCACTTAGATTTCTCAGTGGTATGACTATAATGAAGAAATCTTTTGATATTGTTGAAAAAACACACTTACATCAACTCCTCCAAATAAGTCAAATGTGTATGTATTTGGGAAAGTGGACTCTTGAGCAGCTTTTCTATCTTCTGTAACAAATGCCATGGCTTCCATTGAAAGAAGTGGAGAAATTTCCTGTGTGCAGTTAAAAAAAAACAAAATCAAAACAGTTAAAGAAAACTGTTTATCAGTATAAACACAATTGTCTCCAACTATCTGTGTGATCTACTGACTAATCAATTACACCCATTGCCAGCTCTTATCTACCAGCCAATTCACAGATACTATCATGCAAACAGTTTCAAAAATTAGTTAGAATATGATCACAGTAGACTTTAAAGAAAGCAACAACAAATTAACCCCTAGCTTTCAGGAAGAACAGTGCAGACAGTACCTTTAAGATGCTTTGGCACTGGGAGAAATCGCTGTTTGGGTGGCTATGTTCATACAGCTTTTGCAACAGTAAGGGAATCCCATTCCATTTTGCTTGTTTATCTCTTTCCTTTAACAAGGCCTCTGTGATCTGCAACAAAGGAAGAATTTAATTCCCATGTGTCCAATGCTTCATAACCAGGAAAACAACCTTATCACCTCCCCAAACTATCAATATCCAAGTATCACAGAAAAACAGTTTATTGTAGAGAGTACCAATACAAAAAATACCATTATGAAATCCAGTACTTCTTTCCATGCAGCAATTTATCCAGGACTGGTAGCTGCAAAATTTTACAGATGGTCAAAGTATCTTAAGCAGGACAGGCTGAAAGCAGATGTTATAATTTAGAGTACTTAATCTTATTCCATATTTTTATATTGATCATATATTTTAAAATAGGAACACATCACTCTCTAAATAATTCCATTAGTAGAACTCCAACTGACAGGTCACTGAATGAGGAAACGGGTGCCCTTCGCACTATCAAAAATTACACTAGTCTAAGGCAGACGGAACCCTGAAGATGGAAAGGCTTCATTACTTGTTACATTCAGCTAGTAATGAGTATTTCCCCAGCCAAGTCCCTGAAGCCACTATTGGTCATAGCAATGACCCAAACCACTAAGACTTACAAGCAGGCTCCAGAAGAATGTATCAAAGATACAGTGAAAATTTCCTCTGTAGTCTTGGGCTGGTTATAAATGGAGACCAACAACTAAATCAGTAGAACAATACCACTGTCATTATCCTCTGGAAAGCAGGCTGCAACTACAAAAAAGAACACCTTAGCATTTGCTACTACATTTGTGCAAACCTTCTCCAATTTTCCTCCTTCTACCGAAAACAAACAAACAAACAAATTCTCAATATTCACCACTATATTTTACACCTAAAAACCCCTGAAGCAGCAGCACAAGACTAATAAATATTCTGCTTAGAATTGACAAAAGAGGTTTTGGAGCCTGAACACTTCCAGGCTACTGCCAGCAGATGCTGTAAAGGAGGAGCTCTTCATTAAAGTTCACCATCCAGTCAATGCTGACCAAAATTTAACTCCCTTCCTTAACAATACTTCAGACGTAGCTAGATCAACCCCAAAATGGGG
This sequence comes from Astur gentilis, assembly GCF_929443795.1. Lineage (NCBI taxonomy): Eukaryota > Metazoa > Chordata > Aves > Accipitriformes > Accipitridae > Astur > Astur gentilis. The sequence continues at coordinate 19,287,170 of NC_064893.1, read as the reverse complement.
AATTATCCTTGTACAGAAAGGTAAGGACAGCAATGACAATATAACAATTACAGCCAGCAAGATTTCTGGCTGGTTTTACAAAACTTTTATATGCCCTCCAAATAAAAAAAATAATAATAAAGAAAACCCCAATCCCCAGGGCAACAGGAGTGCACCTCAATGCAACATGTGTGGATTTTCTCTTATTCCTAGGCCTAAACCTCTAAGCTGCACTCATTCTGCATAAGTCACTCCCCGAACCTTTCTGTGGTTAACTTGCATTGTTTCCCTCCAGCCTGCTTAAATGTTCAGTTAATAGTTAACAACCAGGAAATCTTGCTTCTTATTGTTTCAGCCAAGACATCCTTCTCAGATATACCTCAGTGTACAATTCCAAAGGGCCATTCAATTCCTGATTAGACAATTATATGCAAATATACTCCAATTTCTGATTGAGAATTTAACTCTTCTCTGCTTGTTAGGCAGCATACAGGAATACCAGAGAACTGATGCAAGCACATGAAAACTCAGACTGGCAGTGCTAGCTGCTATGGGTCTTCACCCTTCTAAGCTTCCCAGATACTTAGTGTTCTTTTCCTGATGAAATACCCAAATTTGTACATGACTAAGAACTTCAAGGCTCTTGAAGTACCAGGTTTTCTTGCTACAAGGGGTGATTGAAGCAGCGTGAGCAAACCTGCGACATAAAACTCCCTCCAGTTTTTAACTTTTCCCTGCTTTCTGACTTCTGAATAAGACTAATCAACCAGCACTGCTGCAGAGTGACACAGAGTTCCTTCTCAGGAGGCCATTCACACGAGAAATGGCAGGACAAAACCAGAAAGTCAAAATGGCTTCTCATCATTTGCACTGTGAGTAATGGGTCAGTTCCTTTGAAGTCACAAATTTCCATTTCTCCTTGTAATACCAGCACAAGAGACAGCAAGGATTCTACCACTACCCCCTCTCAGGTGTGGGAGGAGTATACAACCCCACAAGTGGCAGGAGGAACCAGATTAATTGCTGGGTAAAGTGCAAAGAACATGCAGCAAAATGCCAGGGAAAGAATCCAACTCTCCGGCTCCAGCTGATGTGGAAGATACCACACGCAAAGATGACGTGCATGGGCTAAAATCTCAGGTTCCAATAGCATAGCGCAGAATTCAGCATCCAAGCGCTCTAAGAAAAGGCCAAAGCCCTTAACTGATGTTAAAAACTTGTCCTGAGCTTAATACCACATTTGTTAATCGCACATACGCTTCTTGGTTTGGGGCAGGATCCATCTCCATTCTTATTTCTATACTAGTAGGTCTTCCTCTCCCTGTCCCAGACTCAGAGAGGCAGTCACTTGTACTGATCTGCAGAAAACTTTCAGAAGTGAAATTCTGAAAGAATGAAGCAAATGTTTCCTTGCTCTCATCTTCTTTTAACTGCTTTCAAAAAAAAAAAAAGTAGTAAAGTTTTTCTTTCTCTTGATTTAATACATGGCTCTGGTTTCATTGCAAGCTCTAGCTTGTGGTCCCTATTCTTTATTTATGAGGCTACCCTGGCTCTGAATATTTCCATTGTGGCGGAGCGGTATTTGCCAACGCAAAGATTTTGGATTCTGTGGAGGGATTAAAATTCAATTAGATTGTATGGAGCTGTCTTTCTTTACAACCATTTTGGTTAAAAACTGCATCTCGTGATTTCTGTAATAGCAGCTAGTCAACAGTTTTCATTTATAAGTGAAGTCGGTTTCCTTCTTGCTCTTTTTGGGCAAACATTATTGAACAGTCATCAAAATTAGCAGTGGTTCTTTTGGGGCCCCTTTCCCTCTCTAGAATTTTTTGGTCTCATCCAAGCAGGATAAGTGCAAACCAACACTACTTCTCAGAAATTTTCTTCATTCACTGAATAGCTCTGGATAAAATATCTAAAATCTTGCATACAAAGCTTTAGAAGTTAGATACTATCTAGCAAGAAGAGGAGGTTGCAGAAGCCCAGCTGGAAATGGCATCAGTTAAAAGAAAGGGCCTACCTAACTGACGGCTGCTGGGGTTATGAACCATCACACCTTACTGGCATTAGAAGATGACAGAGTAAGTACAAATTACTGGGGAAACAAAAGAACCAGCGTCAAAACTTCCCTACCACCCAGGTACAGCAAACCAAACTGGTACAAACACCAGGACTCTACACAGTCACTTATCAGAAGTCTGCTGTAACATATCCAAGTTTTGTATCACAAACTGAGAAACCTGGGGGATGGCACGCTATGGCTCTCCAGAAGCAGTTATATTCCAGGCAGGCCTCTGAAACAAGGCGGCATGCGCTAGCTCAAGCCCAAGCACAGAGCTCCCAAACTCTGTCACAGTCCAAAGCAGTCTGTACGATGCCAGTTTTACACTGGCAGTTTACTGAATGCAGTTCACCAGCCAAGTGATCAGATACCTAACCAGTACCAGCCATGTCTCCCTGCTCCAGCTGTGTCTTTGAAGCCATGGCAGTAGTTTTGCTGGAAGGGCAATTAAAGACTTTGGAGAAGATTTAAGTACAGTTAAAAATGTGTCATCAAGCACAACCATGACTGCAAGGTAGAGTACACTGAGTGGTTTTCCCTTTAAAGTCTCCCAAAAGACTGGAACCCAGTATTTCCCGGGAGATTACTCCAAAGACTGATAACTACCGTAGGAATACTTCCCTACTACAGAGTTTGAGTAATTTTTGTGCGTATTTTTTCTTGAAAGTATATGAAGGTCTGAACAAAGACACTACACACAAATCTACATCTTTCTTTTAAATTTCTTTCTAATCCTCCTGTGTTATAAATCCTTTTAAAATGCCCCACCATCCCTTAGCATAATGGTCAATAAATAATTATGAATAATAATATAACTTGATGAAGATTTAGGCAAGTTATATGTCAATAATTACCTAAATCCATCCCTTGATCAGTTTAGTTTCCCTTTCCTTTCTCCCCCTCCACTTTGCTACAGTATTTGCTATCGATGTTCCTACCCATGACTGCTATCCTCCAGGCACAGCCTCTCCAACAGAAGCAGCTTATCCTCCCTGGCTGCTTTGTGCCTGTGCCCCTGCACGTGGTCAGAACTGTGTTACAAGCATTGCCGAAACGTTTGTTACTGGCCTGAGATCTCTTATAGTCATGACTGCTTCAAAATCCTTTCCCCTTCCAGTGAGGATTTTCATTTCCATTTGTGTTCCTGCGTTGTGACAATTTTCATTGCCCTACAAAGTAAACCTCTTATTTTCCTAACGTGATCTCCACCCTTTTCTAAGCTGTGGGCAGTGACACAACTCCATGTCTTCCCATAGTTGCTGACGAACTAAAGGCCCATGAGCACATGACAGTAGCAGAAATACCATGAGCTAATCCTCCCCTTTGCTCTCCAGAGTAGGGGTAGCAGTTTTCTAAGAAAACTGTGTCTCTATTTCACATTTTACCCTCCAAACATTTCACTGTCTTGCTGAACAACACTCACTACAGGAGGGTGTTTTCTGTGATCTTTCAAGAAGTGAAAAATAATGACTCGTGTCTCCAAGCATCCTTTAGAGCACTAAAGGATTCATGCTGTGATAAAACTTTACAGCTATGACGCATCAGTTGCGAGTTTTCTTAATTCAATTTTTTGTTGTAATCATGCATTAAGGTAAGATTGGAAATGCTTTAAAAAACCCCAGAATTTCCATTCTCAGTATTTTCCATGACCATTTCTGAAGTATATATTCAAATGTTCTGGAAGTTTAAAAGGGAAAAGAGGCACAAGATTATGGATCTCAAGAAACAGATGCAAGCACATGGTCTCTACATATTTTTAATAAAATGGAAGCCTTTCCATATCCTTTCCTTCAAACATTTTAGGCCGTACCTTTAAAAAACACAAAACTAATATTTGTGCAATTAAATATTTAATTTTCCTCTGAACAGTAATAACTTAGGAAGTCACCTCTGACAGACTGCCAGGAGAAGGATTATTCAGTATTTTGGGGAGTGCCCCGTCATCCCAGCTCTTTATTATATTTTCCTTTTCAGTCGCTAACAAACATGCATCAGTCTGCCTAAGCTCTCTCTTTCCTCACAGAATTTTTCACAAAAAAAGCGCCTACAACCAAGGTAAATGACAGCCCCTCACAAGTGTTCATTTTAACACAACAGCATACTACAGAAACACAACTTCTGGCCTATACAGTGATTCTGGAAAGTGTTCCAAGGGTGAAGCTGTGAACTGCTACCCTGCAGCTGCGGGGCAGTAAACAATGCAAGCAGTCACCAGCTGGTCTTTTGCACATAGCTCTGGTCAAGAACATGTCAGAGCCCCCCAAATTTCATTCATAAAAAGAAACTCCACTGGTGATATTAAGCTGGGAGAAATCCACGTAACAGCACTTCTTCCCAGCTTCTCTCCACCTCCTAGATTCTTCGAAGTGTGTATCAAGTTTCCCATAACTACTGCTTCTCCATCCTCCACAACCCTGGATGGAGCTCGCCATCCTTTCTTCTGCCAACCCAAAAGCCAGGCATGAACCCAGGGACGTGGTGTCCTAGGATAAAACCTGTCGTAGCTTCTACCCAGGTCTAACCATCCCCATGACTCCCAAACTACTGCTCTACTCACTGTCACTAGAAGGAGAGCTAGCCTACCAAGACAAAGAACAGGTCTTGCCAATCTCAAAACCCCACAGCGTTTCCAAGAGCAGAACAACTCCAACACAGATCTTTAACACCAGCAGCTTTTCAAAACCACTACAGAATCTACCAGATAGTAATAACAGCTACTAATGTTTGTTTTGATGATCTTACTCTCGGAGAAAAATAAAACAACTAATATGTAAAATTATATTAACTTCTCAGTGATTACTTTTTCCTTGGAACTGCCTAAGTTTCTTCTTTAATTCATTTTGAAAGAAAGCAAAATCTGTAGGGATATCTAGGAAAAAGCAGAGGGGCAAGGAATATCACATCTACAACAGTTTTCTTCCCACATATCTTCAGTCACACAAAATAAGACTACTGAAGTCCAACACTACCACTTTTGAGCATTCTAGTGTATGACGGAGCTCTGGTCCCCATTACATAAAAAAACATGTCCAGGCTTTCCAATACTCGCTAGCTGTCCTCTGCTGAAGAGGTATAAGCCTGTTAAGACCCATACAATTAGAGCTACTAAAGTGGATTACATTCACGTGAATGTTTTGTTGGTGGTGGTGTTGTAAGGAGGAAATAAAACTGATTAGAAAAGAAAGTATTTTCTCAGAGTTAGGAAACTACTACAGGCTACTGATAACTTGCAATGGTAGGAGCTGGAAATCTGGATGTCCAAGGCAGAAAATGCTTTCCTTCCACAGCGATATTTTTTTTTCAAAGTGGATAGGGACTATCCTGCAAAGGGAAGCATCTCTTCCTAGGGATAGCAGATCATGAAATACAGCTGGAAAAATGGACTCCTTTTTTCCATTCTGATTGTTTCAGCTAAACCTTGGCAATCCTGTGAGACTGAGACCAGTGCTGACGATCTGCTCTTGGGACTGCACCAGAAGCACACTAGTTTGCCAGCAAATCACTGGTTAGTCCATTATTATACCGCTCTGTCTACAGGGATTCGCATAGCCGCACCTAAACATCTTCTGGTTTCACATTATATACATGCTTTTCACAGTTGGCTTGCAGCAGATGAAGTGTGTGCCCTCTTGCTAAGGGGATTTGAGCTTGATCAGCTCAGCCAAAATGTTCTTCTGCCTTCAAGGAACCACAGCATAAACCCCGTCAGGTCTTATTTACAGTGCCTGTGTGCACACAGCACAGATGTGCCAGGAGAGGGACTACAGACCCGTCAGTTCACAAGCAATATTTTTCCTTATTAGAAAATGTGTGTCACTTCTGGAAAGTTGGTCTGCTTCTAGTTTGCCAATATCTGAAAAGCCCCTTTCACTTGCACTGTACTCAGTGCTAGGGCAAACCTTGATACAAGGTTATGCAATCTGATACCAACGATTGAGGCTTGCATCCAGGCAGCAGCTGATGCTAGCAATATGGCTAAAATAGATATGTGAAGAGATAATGACAATATCTACTGAAATCTGCTTTATCTATCAACTTTCTTATTATTAATCATGAAGCAAAAAGACCAACCGGCAAGAAAGCTATGGCTCCTGGTAGGCGAGTACAGCAAGAACACACAAGGATCCAGATTTCAGAGCATTAGCAGGCCTCAAAACTACCAGATATTCAGGTGCCCGTTGCCATAAAAAATATTTTTATGTCCCCATAAGATCAGTCTGATGATCTTTCAAATGTAGGCCTGTCAACAATTATCCTTACCAAAGGATATCTTACCAAAGATAAGACCCTGCTTTCCTCATACAAAAATGGATCTTGAGATCACCTAAAAATAGTATGCAAACCTTTGTTTAAGAATAAACACTACTGCTGCCCACAGAAGGATACTAATTGTAACCTGGAGATCAGACGCTGAAATACAGTGAAAACACTGCAGGAGAACACTACTCAGATGGCAGGCACCACAGCAAGGAATGGTGTTTCCCAATCTCTCTGAATTAAGATCTTGAAAAGGGTTTCTCTTCCTCACGGGATACCAGCGATGCAGTCCATGCAACATATGACCCAAAACGTCCTTGCAAAGAAAGGGAAGAAAGAGCTCGAAGGACATTCTCCAGAGTTGTTCTTCTAGACCCCAACACACAGCAGCTTGGAAACTGGATCTGCACTTAGGCTTTTCAGGAGCTAAAGAGTTGAGAAACTTAAGCAAGGGCTACCACACTGCCACTGAGAAGCCAACTGCAAGAAAACTACAAACATTTTGACAAAAAGTAGAACTCAAAAAAGAAAACCACCCAAAACTGCCTCGTACTTCTTTAACACATCAAAGTGTTTTATTATTTAGATTGTCTGCAAACAAAAAACTGCTTCAAGGTAAAAGTAGAGAGACACATAATTTACAAAGTTCAAAATCATTCAGGAAGTTGTTCCCCCACCCCCTTAGTCTAAGTGATTTAAAAATGTATTCCTACAGCATTTATGAAGCACTGGGAGCCCTAGGGGTCCAAGCTTTAAGTCTTTCAGAGCAGCGCAGTGACACTGAAATTTATAAAGTAAAATAAACCAAACAAACCTCCAGCAACAACAGCAAAAACCACCTCAAACTTGGGCTTTATGTGAAAGGGGATACAACTAGCGGATTTTTCTCAATTACTGTAAAAGCCTGGTCATTTGCTTCAGCAGTTATTTCCAACAATTCATAAAAGCCCCAAATTAAAACACAGCACCACTGCATTTCTCAAGCAAACCAAAGCCCAGAGCGGAGGTAAGTACCATCCTAACAGATTACATTGGTGCAGAACGTTGTTACGGGTTTATCTGACTTAAATCGCTATGATTGTGGGGGAGTAAGCAAGCAAGAGCATAGAGGTGGACAGGCAAGTTAGTGAGACAACACGCCGCTTTGTCTACATGACGTATGAAATACACTCCTAAAACAATCCCACAGAAATAACTTCCTTCAAAAGTGACAACATCAGGTTTAAATTCATGCAAATTATTTGCTTTTTCTTATGCATTAACCAAACTAGTATCTAAGCAAGCAGTACGATAAGGACAAAAGAGCTGTTAAAAATCATCTCCAGCTCTTTTACTTCTCAGCTACAGAGTGAAGCATGGACATTTATGATGAACAAGTCTTCTCCTAGTAATTACTCAGAATCCTTGTTAATCAAGGAAAATACTGTTGTCTCCACTGGTGAAAAGCACTTAGAGAAATCCCACTTTTTATTCCGTTGTAACTCTTTTAAGATACTTTAGCTCAATAAATCACCACCTGAATGCAACACTTTATCCCACACTCCAGTTTCCAAGTCTTTGCACCATTTTGCATTTAATCTGTAAAATAAATGCCAATTATTCTTCATGAAAAGAAATGAATAGGCCATTATGCGTGAGGAGCTTCTTAAAAAAAGCTAGCATAAGCACACGATAGGCACAAGCCTAGGTTAACAAGTTGATTTCACTTCTTGGTATTTCCCAGCATCATCAACTGGGCAAGATGACAAATTTGAAACAGACCTGGAACAGTTTCATGGAAAACCACCTGCATAAAGCCTACCCCGTTTCAAAGCTAAAAGGTCTCCTGAGCCCTGGTATCACGAGGTTGCCTTTGTCCACCAAATATGCTTAAATTTTGACGCTGCATTGTTAATAGTTCCAAGCAGAGCTTCCTTTCTTTGCAGGAGAAAGCCACAACCTCTTATCACCAACCAAAGCAACGGAGGAGGACGGCTCTTTTGCAGCGGGGCGAACGCTCCTCCTGCTCCACACTCTTTCTACAGGGAGACCGAGGGTGGGAAGGAGGGAAAAGCAGCTCGAAGGCACAGAGGCAACCTTCTTCCCCACCGCGTGAGGCTGCAGGGCCACCCCTCCAGCACCAGGACCAAACCCGAGCTGGCAGAGGAGGACGGGGAGCCCCAGCGAGCGCTCCGGTCCGGCCGGAGAGAGGCCGCTTTACCAGATACTGCCTCCGAGCAGACTTGGCGGCAGGCCCCGCCAGGCCAGCCGGGCTCTTCCCGGTCTCGGGGCTCCAGGAGAGGCCCGACAGCCCCGCGCCGGTGCTCAGCCCCACCGAGTGGCCGCCAAACACCCGCCCCCAACCCCCGACGGAGCGAGGCCTTGCGGGCCAAGGCTCCGAGGCGGATCTGCAGGCCCTGCTCAAGGCCGGCCGCGGGCGGGGGGGGCGGTGGGGGTGGGCTCGGGTCAGGAGGTGCGGCAGGCCTCCGCCGGCCCGCCCCGGCCCACCGCCGGAGCCCCAGGCCAGCGCCCCGCCCGTGCCCGCAGGAGCCCCCAGCCGCGCCGACCCCCGGGCCCGCGCCACCGGCCCACCCGCCCCCATCCCGTACCTGCGCCCCCCGCGTCAGGCCGCGGCCGCTGAGCTGCCCGTGCCGGAGCTGCGCCAGGATGTTGGTGGCCGTCGCCGCGCGGGCTCCGCGCCGGCCCCCCCCGCCGGGCCCGGGTCCCCCCGCCGCCGCCGCCGCCATGGCCGCTCCTCCGCTCGGACGGAGACAAACAGGAAGCGCCCCCTCCCCCCGCCGCTTTGTACGGAGCGGCGCGAGAGGCCCTCCGCAGCGCCCCCTCCCGGGCCCCGCGCGCACTGCGCCGCCGCCGGAGCGCGCCGCGGGGGGGGGCCGCTGGGAAATGTAGTCCGGCTGGGGGTGGCGCGCATGCGCGGAGGAGCATCCCGGCAAGGAGCAGGGGGGGAAGGAGGCCGCGCCATCCCCAGGCGGCCGCCCGGGTCGCCCCCCACGCTGCCGGGCCGCCTCCGTCGGTCTCTCCTGGGGGCTGCTGAGGCGGCAGGGCCCTGACAGGAGGGCGCCCAAGTTTATTTCCGTTACAATGCCCCCCTGTGCTTCACTGGTACTGTTTTATTTCTACTACTACCAGCTGAGGTGAGCGGTCCAGACACACAGGCAGAACTCAAATCCACAGCGCAGAACCCAAGGAGCTGTTTGAATCAAATGAAAGAAACCACAAAACAGAGACCGGTGACCGCCTGAAGAGCCCAGACCACCAGACAGACCTTCAAAACAAAGCTGCTCTGCCCTGGGAGACAGGGAGAAAGCTGCAGGCACACGAACTGCTGAGCAAAGCAAAACTGTAATGCCTCCAAGGGTTACAAAAAAAAACCAAACCCCACCCTGAAAGTCAGAGGAGACAGAGCACCTTGGGAAGACAGAGGTGAGCTCTTGACTAAGGTACAGGCAGCAGCTCCACGGGACCTGAGAGGCGACAGCGGTCCCAAAGGCACAACGATCACCAGTGGCCGCCCTACTCCCTCGCTTGCTTACTGACGCCTCTCTAGAGGCTTAGAGATTCTGTCGCCTGCCCGGCAGAGCAGCCCAGCTCCACTCCTAGGCGAGAGGGCAAGGAACGCAGCATCCGACATGGGTGCCCAAAATCATGACCGCTTTAAACGCGGACCTTGGCTTATATTCCATTTTAACTTCCCTTTGTTGTACAAGGAACAAGAGAAAGCAATGAAGACACTAGGTATTAACATGATGCTTAGCAACACTGCCCAACCAGTGCTGTGATGGCATCTGGGTGATATATTTGGAAGTTTTCCAGCATCACATCTTACAACACCTCTCACCACCATGAATAATGCGTGGGCCTGATGATGATCGCAGTTTTATTTGTAAAAAGCAAGATCTGCTAATGGAAGACTTGCTGTTTAGATAAATTGCTGTTCACGGAAAGCCACCAAGCACTGCATTTGAAGAAATGCAAACATGACAATCTTTTCACTCACGCTGCCTCATATACAAAAGGCTGCTCTCAGTCCCCCTTCCTAGTGCTTCCTCTGCATACCCCCCCTTGCTTTTTGGTATGTTTTTTGCCTTTTGCCAGCAATTCATGCAAAGGTCTAGCACTTTTTCCTCTATCTTCTCCTTTGTTAGCTCCATTAAAATAGTCTTTCGCAAGGTGTTTGTCTGACCTTTCATCAATCCACAGCCTCTCCAAATCCAAATGATCACTTTTGAAATACCTCAGAAAATCTGGCCTGAAGTTTTGGGCTTTGCAGGCTGCTTAGAGTAGAGAAAAAAACCTCACACAATTACAAGCATGGCATCAACAGCAAATGCTAAATTTGGTTTCTGTGCTATCTTTCACCACTCAACCAAAATCCAGTTTCCTTCCAGCCTTTGGCAGATGCCACAAGCATGCACTGTAGGTGGGACCTTCTCAGTGCTGACCTGCCTCATTTGGAAGCCATTCAAAATTGCCACTACCATCTGTGTTTCACACACATCTCATTTTGGGTTCCTGACAAAACTCTACATTCTGTTAACATGACCAAGCGCTCACTGTATTGGTTGATTCGAGCTCTCCCTCCAGCTGGAATATGCCAAAGTAGACCTGCTATCTCTTCCCACAGATGCTCTTCATTCTGAGGCAGGAGGAGGTAATCCTCCTGGGAGGAGAGGCAGCAAGGAGACCACAACTTTTAGCTCTGTTTTGTTTTGGTCCCCCCCCCCCCCCCCCCCCCCAACCCCCCAGCTGACTTGTGATAGTAATTTTGAATCCATCAAGTTCTCACTAACAGCAGAACCTCTTACATTGTACATACAGGGAATGGAATCTGATCTCTAGCAGGACAGCCAGCCACCGATGGTTTTATCCCACCATCCCTTAGAGATTCCCAAACATCTATCCTTCATCACATTGCCTATGAAATAGCAAAACTTGTACATGTGTCAATCAAGTGTGCTCTCTGCCTTCCAGCAGCTAGGGCAAGTCACACAGTTTTCCATTTAAAGTAAAGGCTCACTAATGATCCTAAGAAATCATATCACAGTTCTTTTTGTTAAAGTAAGATGGTAGTCGCTCTCAAATACTGGAACAAACCAAAATTAAGGCTGTCTTGTGTTATTCTGACTCATCCATCCCACAGCACTAATCAAGATCCATCTAATTACTCACAGTAGAACAGTAGCTGTGGACAGATAGATGAGCTCTTTCAGCTCTGTGCTCAGGAAAGATTTTCCCTCCTAAGGCTACTACCCCTTGTTTCTGCTACAGGAGCCTCTTAGGTGAGGGTAGCAAAATGCCGTGGTTAGCAGCGATCTACTGTGTTGTTAACCTGCAGCCTATCCCATAAGTCCTTTGTTTTCCTCTGCTTCATGGGTGGGGCAGAGCTGAGAGACAATCAGGACTAAGCACTGAGTGAAGCCATCAGAGGCCTGCATTTTGTTGTTCTACGGTTTAAACAATGAATAGCATGAGATATGAACAGCTGGAAAAGAAAAAGATAACCTTATGGTTACAACAAGGAGTCACTAAGAACTCCATCTCTGTCTAACAATGCCTCAGTTTTAGGGTGCTCCACACTCACTACCTCCCTTGCAACAGCTGCATCAATGCAGTATTTCTAGAACAGCAGCTGTCCCACCTGCTAAAAGGAGAGATACAGAACTAGAAGGGCCTGTAGAGGTTACCAATCCTTCCAATGTGTCTGCCTGTCCAAAGTTGCAAGTGTCTCTTCCTGTAGTTCATGCAGAACTGCAACAGGATTTCCATCCTGAAGGGTAGGAGTGCAGATTTTATGTAACTTCATAGCACTAGTACAGATCGAGACAAAACCAATAGTTTCTCAAAGCAATCCCACATCACCAAAGACTGGGCGTTGACCCAGTTGTATTTAAGTATTTCACTAGCCACATGGATTTATTTATCCTGTCTCTCTAATCCACTCACGTGACTATAGCTTGTTTGTGCTTGCTCCAGACTCCTCAACTTCCAGCAGGCTTGAAGAAAGCCCATAATTTTTCTGCACCCCACCCCCTTTTTCTTTAAAAAGCTCTTTGTAACACTACTGATTTCTCTCTTTCTGATCATTGCATATACCTGTCAAAAAGACACCAGTAACACATTTCAGGGTTTAGATTTGTCAAGTCAGCTGAACACCAAAAGGTTTCATGCCCTTCACCTGTTCAGAAAAAAGACAGAAATGCAGCCTGGTTTCCATTAGAGGAAGGGCCACAAGGAGCACACTTAGTGCCTGCTTCAGGGAGCAGCTTATGAACATCTGTTCAGCTGTCTCCTGCACCAAGGGATAGTTGCATTTTGGTCTGAACCAAGTACCCTTCCACCCTACCCTTATGAATACTGCACATACAGCTCAGCTGGTCCACCCTGAGGCCAGCTTCACTGGCTGAGATGGCTAATGTGGAGTTAGGCAAGTAAGGCCCCAAGGAGAAGTTTAAAAGAGGAAGGAAATGGGGAAATTTCATAGGAAAAGAGTGTTAGATTCAGTAAGAAGCAAGCAAGCTCCATTGCAGGGTAAATCAAACCTTTGCTAGTCCACACTCCACCTCACTTTGCAGATGACATCACCTGGACACTTACTAAACCAGTTTCAGGCAGGTGGTACTGACCACTGATTCTACATGCAGAGGAACTGAGCAATTTTCTATGTAACAACTGCTCTCCTCTCCCCATGCTATCCCTCCGTGCTTAACAGACATACTAGATCTACAAATCTGAGCCTCCACCTCAAAATCAAAAGGTTTTCTTGACTGGTCATCAATCTCTCAGGCTAACCACATATTCCTAAAGAGGCCAAAGGTAAAAGGTGGGGCACATTGCAGAGGAGACTTGTAGTCTCAGAAGTGAAGCTGCAGCGAGTAGTCCCTGCTTTTCCCCTTATGACAGGGGACTGCTCAGGCTCATTTTTATAGAACAAAGCAAGCTCTGGACTCTACACTAACCTGTAAAACTTCAAAACAAACTCACAATGAAATAAACAAGGCACCTCTGACCCGTAGACTTTTCTTTCTCTTTCTGAACACCTGTTTGCTATCCAGGCAACCAATCCATTTGAGATTAGCAACTTCACAGCATTAACAGCTGATATCTATATCACATTGTATGAACCAGCAGTAGCAGAATTTTATGGGAAGCTGTTTCACTTCATAAGACAATTCACATTGTGAGGTACAACACTTTCCATTATGAAACTATAAAAATATATTTCCAGAGTCTAAATCAATAATTTAAACTGATAATGAAAATAGAATCAGGTGTTATCTAGGAAGACCTGTCCCAGTACTGCAAGTTTAGAGTTAAAGGATTGACTGGGGCAACTCAGGAGGGAGTGTGAATTCTTCTTAGAGTTTCTCTTCTCTCCACCTTTCTCTAAGGAGGCATCTTCAGGGTCTTTTGCACCTTCCCCTTCACCATGGTCAGAAGCTCTTTTTAAAGTGAATTTCTTGTTTTTCTTCAGCGAGTAAAATTCCCGCATCAAGTCTTCCACCTCCCACTGCTCTTCCTTTTGCTTCCTACAGCAGTGCAGCGCAGCAGGGTCTATAGGATGAGCTTCAGTGTTGAAGACGTATCCTCCAGCATTCAAGACGCATTCCCCGTATGGTGTAATCACTACATCAAAGACTGATCCATCATTGTGAATGAAGTTGTCTGGGTCAAACAGCAGGTACAAATATTTTACTGTTTCAGCCAAAAAGAAGGATTCCATGCGATTATCCAGTCTGTGATCTCTCAAGTCTTTGATCTACAAGATAAGAAATACAGTGGGTTACAGTTGTATCAAATTCAATAAGTTATGAACTTAGGGGGCAAAGTAAAACCAGCTTGCAATTCATTTCAGTTAAACAGCACAGTACGGCACCAATTCACTCTGTATTTTAAACAGTTATATGCAAATATGTCAACAAGGTTTCAGCTGTTATGAATTAGTATAGTCTAGTGATAAGGAACAGGAAACTAACAATCAGGAGAAATGCACTTCCTATCTAGGTAAGGAGAAGAAGAGTAAGCAAGCATCTCATCATTTCCCCCACTAAAAAATCATAAGGCTTTTACCTACTTCCCAAATCACAAGGCCTAATTCCCAATATTTATAAGGAGGTTTTTGTAAAACAGACCTTAATAGTACGTTTTAAATCTTCTATTAAATGATTTTAGAGAAATCGCTCACTGTAGTTCTCTTGTGTTTGATCAGATTTTCAAGGCATAGAGGAAAAGAAGCATCACAAAACTGGCAGGCAGAGAGCCTGCATAGGAGCCTTCCTGCTGAGCTGGAGCACCTAGTACCTATCAAGATACAGGAGAAGCTTCCGATGCTCACTCTTCCATGTTTTGGGCTCTGGTGCAACAGGCAATGACAGAATTTGTCCCACTGCTCAGGCTGTGAGGGAAGTTACTACCAGAAACATGACCAGCAGTTACCAGATCAGCTTCACAGAAATACAAGGGGTTTGTTTGAAGAAAGAAGTCATGTTTCAACCAAAGTGATCCCTTGACTCAATGGCAAAACAACATTCATGAGAACACTTTCTAAAAACTGGTATTTTAGCAGCCATATAGCCAACCTAGTAGTTGATTTAGCACTTACAGTTGCAAATCCACAGTCCACCTTGCTGATTTTCTCTATTGACTCCACTGCGTCCCTTCCCAGTTCTAAGAGCATGGGATCTCTTGTAGCACGGTACAGATACATTGCACTCTCAATCAGCTCTGCAAAAAAACCCCAAACATTTGCAAGTGTAAAGATTACCAAACCACATACACAGGGAAGACAAGATATTCCTTGAACTAATTTAACAATGCTACTTTAAGATGATCAGGTGATCAGCCTAGCTTGCCTTGTATTTCCTCTGGGTCAAAGCACAGATATTTGCTTTTATTAAGGATGTGCTACAAAGAAATTCACTCTAACCAGATTGCATCAGCTCAGGTACGAGTGAATAATGCTTCCCCTCCCACATTCAGGGAGTGGGAGGGGAGCAAGAGAGAAAAGGATTTAAACTCAGTGGTCAAAGGAAGAAAAGAAAGATGCTTCTAGAAAGGATTACAAACAAGAAATTCAACCCCCAAAATACAGTTTTTAAACACCGTAAGCCTCTGTAACAGGTACCTAAAACACCATGAAAACAGGCACTATGGAAATACTCTGTATAGGCAACATATGCACTGTGCTGTGTTTACTACTAAAGAAACAGGTCTTTTTGGATGCTCTAATACATTTGAAAGTTAATGTTGATGAGTATATTTGGTAGAGGTGTCCAATGTGGATGTCAGCTGAACACTCAGACCAAAAGGAAATTGATTATTCTCAGTTACAAAGTTTTAGTGACCTAATAATTGGGTGCATTTTTTTTTTTTTTTTTGTCAGAGTTGTAAAAAAAACCACAAACCCACAACAGAAAAAAAGATAGATCATTTCATTGCAGTATCACAAACAACACATAATCCCTCTTAGATGTTGAGCTTTACTAGGGCAACTAGAATTAGTTTATTTCAGGAACTCAACAGAACTAGTGGTCTATTCATACTCTCTTTCACTTCCTAAATTTAAAGGACACAGGCAGTCCCCATTAACATTTCACATGACTTCAAAACATCTCATGTCAGACAGTCTAACACTTAAGCATGTCAAATCCTACATCGTGAACCCAATTCATTAACAGGTCCTCTTCATATAGTAACACTATGGTTTGCTTCCTTTACAAGGTAGCCCTGCCTTTGTGAATGGCAGAAAGGAAGATGTGTAGCTTTGACTACGGAAATCACGGGTAAAATGCATGCAGGAACTAACTCAAAGCAAAACTGGGGAGGAACTTTTGGGGGGCAGGTGTTGCTTACGTTTGATCTTGCTATTCTTAACACCAGAGCAAAAGCAGAACTCCATGCCCCTTTTTATTTTATTTCTGCTTACCAGGTCTGAGTGGATATCCTTCTCTCTTGTCCACCGTATAGCCCTGGGGAATGTTGTAGAACTCAGGCAGCCCACCAAACTGCTTCCAGACAGTATAATAGTTGAGAAAGGTTCGCATGGCATTCTGTACGTCCCCAATTAGGCTCTGAGAAAGAGGAAACAATTAGCAAAGCAACATCTGGGTGAAGAAGAAACAGCATAGGAATTGATGCAATAATACTGCTATAATCAAAGCAAGATATAGTGACAGAAAACGAGTTGTTCAGCAGGTCTGAATGGTGTAAGTAACATTTAGGAATGATGCCTTAAGAATAGGTAGGACTAAAGAGATAGGTGCTACCTTTCCGTCGGCTCACATTCCACACACCTAAATAATATGAAGTCCCTCTCATCTTTAGTTAACGGAAGGCTGGGTTTCTTCAGTCAACATTTCTTCTAGTCCATCAGAGCATCCAGCCTATTTCAGTGGGGCTAACAAAGTCCCAGACCAAATGTAAGTACTGATGAGAAAGCAAACCTCTCAATGGGAAAATATTCACACAAATAAAGCATCTATGAGGTGGTGGAAAAAGAGGTGTGATTCTCTTTTGCCTTACGTTCCCCATCTGGATTACAAGATCACTGTCAGAGGAGTTTGCTACAACAAAACTGCCCTCCCATCATGCTTAATGGGAGACTTTTTTTTTATACACCATAGATAAAGTCAACATCTGCTCTTCTGCAGGGTCAGACTACTGTAGATTTCACCAGAGATCAAACAAACTTTTAAACCAGCACAGATGAGGGTTGTAGCTGTAACTTTAATATTAAAGACCGACACAAGACAAGATGAACAAAATCACCACATGCTACAGGTATGACAGCTCTTACCTGTAGGCCTGGCCAGTAGGCCTCCAGGGACTGAAAAACAGGCATGGACACTGTTCCTTTGTACATCTGAACCCAGAGGTACCAGTCATCAAACTTTGTGTAATTTTTGATAGCTTTGTTATATTCTATAAGGAAACATAGATGGGTAGGTTATCCAACAAAAGACCTTTTTTTTAAGAATGAGAAAAGCCCCTTTTTCACTTGAGCCATGTCAAATGAATGACTTCTCAGGATGCTCACTTTGGTAACTCTTCGTTATCACAGATTGTTCAAAAGCATTACAGCAAATGCTTCAGGAACAGTCTTGAATGTACCCTGTTAGATTCTTCAACTTCTTCCACAGTCCCACATGCAGAATTTTTACAGGGGCAGTCAAGGAGGCATTCCTGGGACCCTTCACACAGAAAACAAACTACTCACCTAGAAACATGGACATCAGCTCTTTGTCCTGCAGGAGAATGGCTCCTTTAACAAGGTATTCAAAGTAGGAGTCCACTCCTGCCCCAATGCCAGCATCTTGGGCCACCCACTTAGCAGTTATCACATCAATGTGGTTACCAACCTGGAAGAAGCAAGGAGAGGAGGAAAGAGGAAGTTTAAGTAGAAATAAAGCTAATCTACTAAATTATAATTCAAAAAATCCCCGCACCACCGCAAGAAACTCTTGACCTTTTTTCAGGCCGCCCATTTCACAGATTCACAATGTCCATTCCAACTAGCATTTTCTCCATCACAAGACACATTTATCATTATCAGAGAAGTACAAACTGTAGAAAATATAAGTTAGGAATTTTATGCTTCCAATATAAATGCTGCGCTGGCCAAAACAAAACACCATTATGCTACTGCAAAAATGCAGAATTTCAACATGATGTGTCTGGTCCTAATTCACATCCTGCAAAAGAGCAGAGGAGGATGTAGAGGCACAGATACAGAGATGGAGGCCAAGGATGTCAAAGGCATGAGAGCTGCCATGCTAATATTTAAATAGATCCTTCAAACCTGGGACTCTAGCCTAGAAAGAGATCCAGATGATGGAGAATATAATACACAAGTGTGACTTGCTTAACAAAGATGAAAAAACCCAGCTATTCAGTTTCTTTCTTGAACAAGGACCAGGGGCATAAACAAAAAAGATAAACAAGATGCCAAAGCAAACAAAAGGAAACACTTCTTTATACAGCATATGAATAAATCTGTTCCACTTCACATATGCAACACTAGGAGCTCACATAGGTTCAAAAAGCAACTATAGAAACTAACTGAAGAAAGACTGACCAGAAGATAATGAACGCAGAGATAATGCTTCTAGCTCTGGATACTCCCCAAACACCAAAGCTGTAGAGGGCTGGGAGTATCTTGTTGCACTTGCTGTGCTCTTATTCTCTTCCATAGGCTGTTGCCACACCAGGCATCAGACAGACCTTTTATTTAATCTGTTACAGCTGCTGTTAGAAAAACTGCAATACCCAGAGGAAGGCATTTGTCTCCCAACCACATCTGTTATGGAACAGAACAATGACATAATGTTGGGTTGCACCACTAAAGCAGAGATGTGGATGCTGCAGGTGTTCAGGAACAACGTCAAACGCACGACTTCAGCCCAGTTACTAGCACTGTGGTTATTTATCTAGTTCTATCTCCTCTCTGTTTATGCTTTTCCATGCTTAGAATCTATCCATCCACAAAACTACAGAAAAAGCAGCAAATTCAAAGTCCATTCCTCACTCACCAGCCCAATATCTGAGCGATTTTTCCACAGTGCCTTCAAAGCCTTCCTGGCAACTTCCTCAAACACTGGATCACCAGTAAGGTGGCTTAAAGTGGCAAATTCCACTATAAATGTACCAATTCCAGCAGTACAGGTAACCGGGGTCTCCCCAGGGTTTACTCCGTGCAGCAAGTTCACTGTTCCATATGGCATCCCAGTTGGGGTCTGAAAAGCTGAAACGTAGTATTTTTGGTTCACATGAGTGTTCACTGTTTCGTTTGACAGACTGTCAAGCAAACATGTGCTTCACATTCCACTGCACACAGGCAAGAAGCGGGACTGGAGCAATTGCAGTAACTGCAAGGAATGAAATGAGAAGCAGAGTGTGACCCTGTGAGGGGCAGAGAGTGTACCCCAAGCTACACACAGTCCTGGGAATGTATTGCAGATCTCTTCCACCTTGCCCCGAGCAGCAGACTGCATCCCTACTTTTTTTACAGGACAAGCAGGGTGGTCAAAATGGAACTACACGCACTGGTCAGCAAAGCGCAAACACCCTCAGCTTGTGACTACTCAGTGGCAGCCCAGGGTGCACACCACACAAGGGAACAGTGCCATGCTATCAGGGCACACATCCCAGCAGCAGCGCACAAAGGGGTAGATAAGGCTGCATCTTCTTGTCTTTACAAACTGCTCTTTCACAGCCTTTATTTATATTAAATATATTTCCCCTCAACAAGCAACAAACAAACTGATGTGTTAAGCACATACAACACTTGGCACGCATACATACAACTGGTATCATGCACTTCACAAAGTTTTCACCACCAGCTAAACATGCTTTCAGCTCAGGGAACACAGGACTGTTTTATGAGTTTACACATCAAGCAGTGCCATTGTCATCAAACACACCAGTCACGAACCATGGCACAGCGACCGAAACCAGACAAGTTCTCACCCGGCAGGAGTTTGCGAGCTGCTTCCTCCGCCATCCTCAGGAGAGGTCCAGAGCATGGCCAGCCCACTTCTACTTCAACACCAGCCTTCTTTGATAGCAAGTGAGCGGAGAGGAGACCACCCACCACTAGAAGGTGCACATAAGAATTCCATTAAAGAATGTGGGGAGGAATGAAATCAGATACCAGTGTATGTACCATGATGCAGAGGCAGTGTTCATAGGGAAGAAAAAGTCAGGTGGCTCATCCTTAACAGCCTAATTCAATATGCCACAAAGGAAGAGTGGTTTGTTTCTTCCTGCCTGTTTGCAACGGGTAGCAGATATATTTCTTCCATTATTTCAGAAGCATCATATCCTACTTGCCCTACTACACCTGCACTGCCCTGCAGACAGTCAGGAAGCTAACAGTATAATGAACACAAACCTCTGTGAGAGGAATTCTGTTTCATTTCTTCCAGACAGCTTAATACTATGTTTCTGTAAAGTAAGACAGTGTACTTTCTTAAATACCTTGGAGAAAAATGTCTAGGCCAGAGTAAAAAATTTCAGCATGATGGACAGAGGCAGGGAGTTATTAGCCCTTTTCACAGGCTTGTCTACTGTCACATAACAAGCACAAACACAGAGAAATTACACCACTGCAAAAAACTGGCTCAGCAATATTTGACAGGAGAAACAAAAAAAGCATAAGTAACAGTTTTGTTCCCTGACAGCGTCTCTTAGTTGGATGGCACTGAAGCAGTTAGATGTTCAACCGGTTACAAGACTCCAAAGGCCTTCGCAATTTTCAACAAGAAAAAGACAAGTTTCACATCATGATGCTAAAGCAAGAAATTAATAATCTCTATTCCAAAACAGTATGTAAAAAAAGACTGTATGTTATTAGTACTGTTTCAGTGGAAGAGATGTTTATTCCAAAGCTCAAAACCTGGTGCTAGAGTACCGAAACTGCCACGTCGACTTCTGTTTGTGTTGAGGCAGGAAGTAAAAAGGTGATGTGCAAAGACAAAAAGGGAGTGACATTTGTTTGGGATTTTTCTGTTTGCTTATGTGTCCTGTTACACTGCATTACAAATTCACTCTGACCACTCCCTTGCATTACCTCTGTGTACAGTTCAGAGACTCGTACAGGAAGGAAATCCAGCATGAACGCCACAGAAAAACCCACCTCACCTCGAATGTTAGTTTCAAAGACAGATGCATTGACATCAATATCAAAATCCACCCCCTCCTGCAGCACATTGACGACTCGCTGAAACTCGGAAACATTTCCCAAGATCTGCAGGGGGAGCAGGACAACAGAGAATAAGGGCTAGAGTTCACAGGGAAACAAAAGCACAATTCAATGTTAGGGGATAATCCTAGCTCTGTCTTACTATTTTGTGAAATCATTAATTACAAATAGTACTAAAGAGGCGACTGACAGTTTCACCTAATTTCAAAATGTTTTCTTCACACACTCGAGGTCTTCATGTCAGAGTTAGAAGGTGTCAGAGTCGGGGAGCCGTGGCCACCTGCCCCCCAGGGCCGGAGCAAAGTGATACGCAAAAGCTCCTTGGTCAATCAATAAAATGACTTGCTGTCACCACCGCGTAAAAAGCAGCTGTGGAGAAGGAGGCCGAGGCGGCCTTGAGCGGGCTGAAGGCCGGGCTGCAGCCGCGGGCAGGCACAGGGCCGAGCCCCGGCTGGGGCGGGGGGCGGCAGCTCGTACTCACTAGCAGGGTGTCCAGGGCGTCGATCAGCGTGAGGGAGAAGCTGTGCGAGGAGAGAGGCGAGGTGAGGCCTGGCGGAGGCGGACGAGGGCACCCAGCAGCGGGGCGCCCCGGGCCCGGCCCCGCGGCAGTCGGGGGCGATGCCCCGTGGCGGGGACGGTCCCTACCTGCCCCAGGTGTCCTGCCCGTCGCACGTCAGCGGCCGCAGCTCGTCGTAGGGGAAGGCGCTCTCCAGGTAGTGCTCGTAGGCGTGGTAGAACATGGCGCGCACCCGCTCCCTGAGGCACAAGCACAGCCCGGCTCAGCCCCGGTCCGGCTCGCTCGCTCCCGCCCGGCCCCGCTTACCCGGCCTCGCACTCACCGGTAGGAAGCGACGTCCAGTCCCCGGGCGGCCGCCCCGGTGCCTGCCGGCAGCGCCGGCAGCCGCAGCGCCCACAGGCACAGCAAGGGGCCGAGCGAGCGCAGCATGGCCGCGCCCGCCGCCGCCGCCGCCGCCTCGCCGGCGGCCGCCCCGCCCCGCCCCCGGCCGCCAGCCAATGGGAGCGGCAGGAGCGGGCGGCGCATGCGCACGCCGACGGCAGCGCCCTGCGCTGCGCGTCTGCTTCCGGGGGGCTGGGAGGTGACAGCGGCGATGGCGGCGAGGCAGTGGGGCTCTTACTGCGGTAATTGCCGCCAGGGCTGGAAGTAACGGCAGCTGCCTCCTACAGAAGGGGGAGAGGTTCCTGCCTTACTTCACCGGAGGGTGTGAATTCCCGTCGCAGGGACGGAGCGGGGGAGGAGGGACACGCCCAAGGGCAGAAATGAGCCTCCTGGGCGGGTCGGGAGGCACTGGGGGAGCTGGCAGCACTGGAGGTGTAACTCTCAGACCTGAAAATAAATATAACAAATACTGTGACGCTCTTGTAGTAGTGACGCGTTACCAGCGATGGTTCCAACTACCCGGGAAGGTGCTTGTCCCGTGTGGGAAGAGGAGGTGGTTCCTGGCACCGCCTCTGTGCAATTCCTGTCAAGAAGTGAGACTCAAAATGGCCCAGAGTATTTGTGAAGCAGTTGGGAGATTCCTGGCCTGGAAGCCTTCCTCCTGACAAACCATCCTCATCCTCTTCCTCCCCCTAATTCACATCCAGCTTTTGGTAAGTTTTGTGTGACGCATCAGCACCTGCTTCAGAGACGCCAGCATCCAAGCCTGTGCGTGGAGCCATATCATCGTGTCACCCTCCGGCTCTGGAGGCGGGCTTCGAATCCTGGTGTATTCCCCCGTGTCAGAGCAGGATTGGCTCCAAGGCAGCCAGGGTTGCAGCAGCCTGGTTTCCTGCAAGAGGAATGAGTCGTCTGGCAGTATCGGTGCTGTGATTCAAATCAGGGAAGATTTCCGAGTCCATAGTGCCAGTGTGATTGATTACACTGATTTTAGTACTCTGCTGTTTAACCAGCATGTTAACATCAGAGCAATTGGCAGAGCTCTCTCTACACCTTCATCCTTAGACTTTGATCGATCCGTGGTAAATCCTTCTCTTTCTCCCCCATGCGTGCCCATGGGTGAGGAGGAGTGAGGTGGGACCCTGGCAGGGAGAGCAGAAGTAAGAACAGAAGTGATAAGCCAGTCCTTTGCCTGGCAAAGGTGCAGCGTGTAGAAAACAAAACTAAACGAGCTTGCTCGCAGGAGAGGAAGGGGCACAAATGACCCAATGCTGTGTCATCTCATGCTGGTGTTTAGCATCGGGGAGGGCTGGCCGTTGTTGATGTTCTTTAATAAACCCCCTTTACCCCAAGGGTCCTCACCCGGGGCAGTCCCACTAGGTGTCAGTACACACTCGTGTACCAGCGCAGCTGCCCGCAGCTCTGCTCCTTGGAGGCAACAAAAAGCCACCGAGTAATTTCGACATACTGTTGATTTGCTGTAGCTGTAATTTAGGTTTCTGGGGCCATTTATCATAAAGCCGTCTGCTTTCTTATTCCATGGCTCAAGGCTGCTGGAGTATGTCTCGCTGTGTTCCTGGGAGAATCAAACTATTGGAGCTGATTTCACTAAAAGCTGTCACAGTACATTACTGGAGCGCATTTTATTAAAGTTCATTTTCCAGACTTAAATTTAACAGTGTTCTAGACCACTGTCATTTACCATATACAGTAATTTTGCTATCAAAGTCAGTTATTGAGTTCTAAAAGTTGACTGAAGTGTTTTTGAAACAGATATAGTATTGTGAGTTGAAAGAAAAACGGGACAACACAGAGGCAGAGCCATATGGTGTCTCTCCACTGGCATCAGAAGGGGAGCTGGGAAGGTGGGAGCGTGTTGCCACCATGGCCATGGAGGAGGCAGACTCCATGAAGGCAACGTTATGGGCACTAATTGCACTAATTGAAGCGTGGTAACTACTCCCTGCACACCACTAAGCATTTGTACAATATTTTAATGGAAAAAAATGTAGCTACCTACAACAGAGTTGAGCTGTCCATCGCAAAAGAGCTTTCTGTCTCTCGACCTGCAATGGCTGTGAATAGCAAAGACCAAAACAAGGGGTGAGCAGAGGATGGTGTAAATGGGACTGAATCGCTGCTCCAGGGACTGATGGGCACGAGAGCAGTGGCTGGGAGAGCCAGCTGGATGAAAACTGAGCTGGTTGTGAAAAAAACGCTTTTGGTGCAGCGGTCATCACCCTCCTTACCGTTTCTGAGAGCATTTTAGGCAGCTGAGCACCCCGGTGTGGATTTGGGAGGCAGATGGGGCTGTCTTCTCCCAAGCATTTGCTGCTCTGCCTCCTGACATAGCCGTAGGTTATTGCAAGCCCCACTGAAGCTAGGTGACATTGTTGTTGCCACCGCACGCCCCGCCACAGAGGGGCTGAGAAAACTGGCTGTCGAGAGCCGAGTGGGAGCAGCTCCCATTGCCAGAGGGAAGAGTGTTGTGCCATGGCTCAGGGTGTCATCCAGCCAGCCCCTGTGCATAGGATAAACAGTGGCTTCCAGGTGGTAGTGTGGCAATCGCCTGTGTGTTTATTAATAAACACAAATACAGCTGGTGGGGCAGAAATTATTTGGGGGAAAGGGTGCTTTTCAGTGTGGCTGTGGCATATACTAGAGGAATATTAATGTGGTGTGCACATAATATCATACAAGTTACATAGGCTTTGATGCAATAAATCAAAGAAGATGCAGGGAGTGGTGCTTCCAAATGGACAGAGCACGTTACTAAAATATTTAGGCTGCATCAGAGTTAAGTGCTTCTTCAGATGCCTCACTCCAGCTTGTCAGGCTTTCTGTCTTTATGAAAAGGCCACTGGCAAAATAATATGAAGTTTCATTTGGATGTGGGAGAGGCTGTAATTATAGGGCCGTTTAACACTTTGGTTTATGACATCTTTAGGCTGAGGACTTGTTTACTACTTGCTATTACCATAAGTGGTGCTGTTGCCCTGCTGGCAATTTTGATGCCCATTAAGATGGAAACTCTATGTAAATCAGGATCAGCCATTAATATTTATAATTTATGGTGGAATGTAGGAGTTTGTTATGAGAAGAACCGTATACAGGAGTTTTATGAGCACTGAAAACTGTTGCTAAGGTGGTTCTCTCGAAATAATTTTCCTTTGCAGCCGAACATCAATTCTTAATTTTAGTAGCACACATAGCAGGACGGAAACGATGATTGATTTTTCTCCAAGTGCTGTGGGCTGCTTCAGTCAAGATTTCACTATAAAAGACTAGGCATTTCCAATTGCTTTTTATAAGTTCAGAATTGATTTTATTTGTTTAGCACCTGACTAACATAACAAAAGAGAAAAGAAATACAGCCAAATATAAGACACAGAAAGCAGATGGGCTACCTGGTTTCTGGCCTTCCTTTTGGTGCCGTGATTTTAAGCCATGCTGCAATTTAAAGAAGAAAGAGCTGGACTTGTGGCTGCCTAGCTGTGACTAGTGAGGTGTCCCAGTGCTGCACAGCCCTGCTCCCCCAGGCAGGGAGTATGAACAGAGTAGGTCCCACCGTGGTGGCACTCAGCAAACAGAAACAACAGCAGAAGATGAGAAAGGGAGAGCTGATGCGGCATCACTCTACTGTGCAGCTTCCCTGGCTTCAACTGGTTCTCTTTAAACCTCTTCTTGATTTTTCTTTCATTAACTAACTTAACTAACTTAACATGGTTGCAGAAACTGTACGTAGGCAGCAACCAGAGAATGAATGCAGTGAGGGCTCCCGTTCCAAACAGGTCTCTTCCAAACAGGGTCATGTAGAAGCTGTTTGTACTGTGTTCACAAAGAATTGTGGCTCTATATAGAGTTTGAATATTTTATGCAAGTCTGGGTTGCTGTTGGGATTTTGACAAGTAAGAAAGCAAAAATAAAACTGAGTTAGCATCAATATGTGTTGGTTTTTAGTATGGGGATTTATGGCACCCATGTTACGTGACATTGATAAAGTCCAAAGCTGCCACACTTGTGTGAATGAGGTTTTGCTTTCTTTACCTGAGCTAGGATTTTCCCATACAGATTGTGGCTTTGATATTTTTTTACGGGGAAGACTTAGAGGTGTTCAGATGATTCGTGTCTGTAGGATACAGATAGGCAAATGGGGGACAGGCAGCATTTCCCTTCTACATGAATTCATCGTGTCCCCAACAGCCAAGGAGCAGGTACACAGCCTTTCGGTGCAGGCAGAGGAGAGGTGTGGGTCTGTCTGCTGTCAGCCCCTTACACCATGAGAGTCAGGGGTGTCTGCAGAGGGACTGCCTTCTGCTTCTTTTACTTTTCTTGGTGGGCTTGCAAAGATAGGAAAAGAAATGGGACAAGAAGTGTTATTCAGCCTTACACGTGGTGGGAAAGGGGTGGGAAGTTTGCTTATCAGCTCCAGCGCAGCCAGGATTTTGACTTCAAATTTCAAAAAACTTGTACATCTGGGAGAATCCCCCACCTTTCACGTTTGCACGGCAAACGTGGTAAGAAGGGCTGAGTTTACAGCGGGAGAGAAGCAAAGAGAAAACCCTCCTGTGGCTCTCTGGAAACACAGAGAGATGGCAGAGACATTTTATTCCCTAGGTTATGACCACATAAAACAAATTCACTGAAACTTGTCACTGAACAAGCATCTCCTGCTGTTAGGTAAAGGTCGGAACAGGGGTGAGTTTGTTTCTCAAAGCAGGAGACAAGGACTGTGTGCAGAGGCGTGTAACTCTGCCCTGGTATCTGCTGCCAAAGGGGGTGTGGGACCAGAGGGAGGTGGGTTTGGAGCTATTGTGGGGATTTCCCTTGTATTTGGGAAAAGGGAATTTTGTCCAAAGGTTTCGAGGAGGAACAGGGAAGGAAGGTGGACACTGCCAGCAGCCATGCTGGGACAGTCCAGGCTCAGGCTGGGGCTTGCCCAGGAGCCTGAGTGGCAGAGAATGCAGCCTGCTCCTGGCTGATGCCTTTCTGCAGTGCAGCAGGAATGGCCCAGAGATGCACCAGAACAGATCTGGAGCAGTCACTTCTCTCCAGCATCCATCTTTTTGCCTTTTTATTTTTGCTTTCAACCTAAAACTACTTTATTGCCACTACACAAAGTACATCATGTATTTGAGATATATTAAGGCGGTCAGGTGACAACCCTGATGGCTGCCTTCTGTCCCGAGACTTAATTTTTGACAGGGGTAAATAGTAAGCTCCTCCCTGGTAGCGTTGTTTCAATCTGCTTGGAGTAATAATCTGGCAAACCCTGAAAGACATTGTTGTTTGTGAAAATGACTTTGATATTTGATAATTCCCAGTTTTGTAACACAGAAATTACCATGAAAACAGCACAATCAATGTCCGCAAATGGTCATCAACAGAAGAGACCACCCTGCGGTGCTTGGGAAGGGATTGGTTTGCAGTGGGAAGCCAGAGCGGAGAGAAGCCCCGTCCCTGCTGGGACCTGTAGGGTTTGGTCACTGGTTTCAGTGACATCTCCCATGGGGATGCCTGCTCAGCAGGCCTGGCTCACAGGAGCTCTACACAGGAGCCAGAGCCACCCGAAGAGCACCAGTGCCCGGTCCTGGCAGGATTTGCGTGAGACCCATGTGCTGGCCACACGTTGCTCCTCCCTGCAAGAGGGGTGTTGATCTGGGCACCTAAATATAGCCCAAATGCAGCTCAGGCTCTGTTACCTCCTCCATCTTTCAGGGATCCCATCAATTGGCTGGGAGAGAAATCCCAGCTGGGTTTTCTGGAATAAATACCTGCTTTTTTTGTCTATGCTGGTGGCACTCCATGCCTTCAAAACTGACGTCCCCCTTTCTGCACTCACACACTGAATAGAGTAACCTCCTCCTTGTGAGGTCCTGGCCTCCTTTCCTGGGGATCTACTTAATGGTATTTGCAGTGTCTTATCGAGGTTTGATGAGGATTCAAGCAGCAAGCTGATTTCATTAAAAGCTCTCTCCTCCCTGCTAGGTCGAGGCCTCTGAAGAAGAAGTGAGTTCATTAGCAAAGCTGGAAGGAAATCTTTGCATGCCGACAGGCTGGACTGGACCCTCCTGGAGAGCGGGTGAGATGTGCATTGCAGAAATCCCCTCTAGCACGAGAGCAGAGCCTGCAAAGCAGTGAGGCATGAGGACCGTACCCATCAACACGTTGGCCCTTTTGCAGGGCTGGCCCATGCCTTGGAAGCTGAACACAGGGGATGTGAAAACAAAGCACAAAGGTCCCCGAATTAATCTCAGCTTCATTATTCCAGTAGGAGTCTGTAGGAGACATGGAGGGTTTGATGGCCATGATATAGAATACTGCTCCTGATGGGGGCTCTCATCTGTGTGCATAGATGTCTGCATCTGTGTGCATTTAGCTGTCATTCATGGGGGGTTTTGGCCTGATCTTTTGTAGGCTGATCTGATGGCCTTGTCACCATGCTGGTGGTGGTGGTGAACTGTGGGTGGGAGCGAGCTGGCAGGGGGTAACATCCCCCATCCCAGCACCCTGTGGCATCTGGGCGCAGCTTCCACATCCATGGGCTATCAGCTGAAGGACTCCCCTGAGGCCTCAGCTTATGCAGCTCCCACAGGACCACAGGTACATTTTGATGGCCCCTTTGCTACCTGGCAAAGCCATGGACAAGGACAGCTTTTGATGGGGAGAACAAGCCCAGAACTGCACACTTCTGTGGCAGCCTGGACAGAGGTACCAGTGAGAAAGCGAGGTGCTGGCGAAGATATTTGTGTTGAAACCTCTCTGGCAAACATTTGGTGGTTTGTAGAGAACTGAAAGAATGAAAACTTTGCTTTTAAAACAAAACTTTCAGTTTTCAGTTGTTAGTTTGGGATTATTGATAAAAATCAAGCATGTTTTCACTGGCAGTGACTTTTCAGAGTAGGGTTTGGTGGCTAACCACCTGCTCCCTCCGTGGTCAACCAGAACTGTTTTGAAGGCAATTTTGCACCCCTGAGTCCCTGGTCCGTGTCCCCAGAGAGCTCCTGCCCCTCTGGACAGTGCTGTGAGACACAGCCCTGCCACCATGACAGCATCACAGGCACTCATCTCTGTCTGGCACAGGAAGGGATGCTATGCCTTTTTGTCTGCTGCTGCTCTGGACCTCTTCAGTGATGGGGCTGTCCAGCCAGGTCCTCAGTAACTCACCCCTCCGGGTTCCCAAAGCTTCATGTCTTCTTTCCATCCTCAGCTTCTCATCTGTTCTGCTGGTCCTTTCCGTCAAGAAAGGGCATGGAGCTTCTCACTTCAGTCCCTGTAGCAGCACTCGAGAAAACAACCTGTTGTCCAAACTGGGCTTAGACAACTGCCCCGTTGCTCCCTGTGTCACTCTGAGGTCAGCCCTACAAGACAGCTTCTGGGGTCCTGGGACCATGGGAGCTGCTGGGAGGGCTAGTGCTTTTGCTGGGCCCTTGTGACGCTCTGGTCTCCTTTTCTCTCAGGGAAAAGCCTGTTCTGCTGCCGGCTCTGGGCTGACGAATGACCACAGCGCTGCAGAAAAGTCAGGCAGCTGACAAAGCTACCAACATGGAAATTATTTTTAAAGTAAGCTGTGTGCCTTTTTTGTTAATTACTGAGTGGTCAAATAGCTTCTCTGTCACGAGAGAGCTGTTTTCGTGGCAGTTCTGCTGCTGCCATCTGAATCCTCAAATGTCAGTGGGCTGGAGGGCTCCTTCCTCTCTTATTTGAAGATTATATTTATTTCTCCTCTGTTAATGTTTTTTAGAGCCTTGAAGACAAGTGCTGGCTCTGCTTTCATGTCAGACAAAATGCATGTATGGAGGCATTCTTCACTGCTCAAGCTGTGAAGTTCCCTTGAGACAGTGAGGTGGCACAGTGGCAATGGACTCTGAAAGGACAGGCTTCCAGATGGGAAGATGACAGGCTGGTAGTGCAAAACTCCTTTGCAATGACCTTCCAAAAGGTCCACCAAAACAGAAGCAGGTTCCTGTTGATGCCAGCATGGCAGGAGATCTCCTGAGCTCCAGAGGTGGATGCCCACTCTGGGAGTGACTGAGCAGAGGACAAAACCACCACCTGCCTCTGAGCTTCTTGTCCTTGGTGAACCCAACCATTTTGTTTACTGGCTTACAAAGAAGAAACTATCAGTGATACAAAGGGACACCCCAGCCACTCATCCATCGTGGCATGGTTATCTGTAGCTGAGAGTGGGTAAAGGATGCCACAGCTGGTGGGTGCACAGGACCTCCCCTTGGACCCTTCCCACAGCGTTTTGAGGGTGCAATGCATTTATAACTGACTGGTTGTTGCCTTCATCAGTCCCCATTTCAGCCTGTGTCACATCTGCTCTTCAGTGTCAAACATATTAGCGCTATGGCTTGTGCATCTCAAGTTTTCAGTTGTGATTTCTCAAAAATTGGACGAGTACCAACAAGCAAATAACGACAACAAGGTACCACCCTACCACAAAAACACACTGCAATTTTGGGACCAGGTTTGATAGGATTCTGCCAACGGATCTGAGCTGAATTTTGCTCATTGTGAGACCTAGTTGTTGGGGCTCGTTTCCTGTCTTTTCCCCTTTCTTGTTTTTTTGTGGTGTAACAAAACTCTGTGAAGCTTAACATTAGAAATGGGTTAGGACTTTACTGAACCATGCTTGGATGTTTTAAAGGCATTTTGGAGAACATTTTCTTGTATCATTCACTCAAAAAATGTAGTGAACCAAGTAAAATGTAGTTAAAATTCAGATGACTAAGCTTATCTACATTTTAATCTAACAAGTCTTTGTGGGTAATACCTCATACCAACACATACTTTCTGAATTTGTATACATGTATACAGGTGAAAGAGCTGTTTTCATAGCTGGAAGAGGAAAATCTGACCTTTCTGAAATTCTGAAACTTCCCTCTGCACTCTGAAAATAGAAAAAAATCCAATGAAAAACACTCTGAGAGATTTCTTTTGCAGATTAGGGAGGGGTCTTTTAACATACAGTCAAGGGAAGCTCAAACTGTCTTCTGCAAGAATTCTCACTAGTCCCTACAGCAGATGACAAATAATCCCTATATTAAGTTTGAGGACTCAGCAGGACTCTGCAATTAGGATATGGGCTGCAAAACCATGAGGTTTTAAAACTTGTGAGCTCTGCCTGTTTGCCTCCTTGTTTCAGAGACTTAAAGGGTCAAAGAACTTTTCAAACTTCCTCTTGCTACCCTCTGTGTTAGAAAAAGCATTTTTCTTACTGACAGCTGAGATTTTTAACTGAACTCCATGGCTTCAGGCTGAGATTTTAGGAAATGAGGCAAATCTCCTGGGACCTGATGGCGCTTGGCCAAAGCAGTGGAAATTCAGGGTACATCACATCTTACTCCAGGCGCTGCCATGTGCGGCGCCTGGCTCTTCTCGAGATTTTGGACAAGTTTGGTTGAGGTCGGGCTGACACCTGACCATCGTTGACATGAGCGCTTGTGCTGCCTGTGCTGCCCGCATGCCAGTCGGGACTTGCTGGGGTGGATGTGGAGCAGCATTGCAGGCAGGGAGCACCAGCTGAGAGGTGCACCAGCCTGGCCTGGGGTCTTGCTATGTCCCGTGGGCCTGGCCACCCAATGGGGGCTAGAGCTGTGACTTTTTGGGAGGCTGCTGGTGTCACCCGAACCACCCTGCTTGCCCCAGGAGCGCCCTGTGGCTCTCTAGCCATGCTGCCAACAGAACCACTGCAGGTGCCGTGGAGGTGAACCGGCCAGCTCATCTCATAACTGCTGTCATTGCAGTGCGGCATTGGGAAATGAAGCGTCGCAGCGATAGAGATCAGAGGTGCTTGTGCCCCGTGCTGCGTGCCGTGAGAGGTGGGTGAGGAGCGGTTACTCTGCTCTGCAGCACCGGTTGTGATTACAAACACGTTCCCACTATGGGCTGTGGTGGAAACATGGCTTTCTGACATTTCTCATGAGAAGTGAGACTTGCCCCTTCCAGCCCTCAGCATGGCCGATAGCCAGGCCATCTCTTGCCTTCGCACCCATGCTGTCTCCTGCCTCCTTCCAGACCCACCTGGGAGCAGATACTCCTTTCATGGTCCTTCCCCCACATTGCCTGGGAGACTGGCTGTCGTCCAGCCCACACTACGTCGAGGGTCTCCCAGTCTCTCCACTCGTTGCTCTCCATTTGAATAACTAGAGAGGGTAAATGGTCATTTACAGGAGCAGCCAGCTCAAACTTGGTCATCGGTCTCATTACTAGAGAACCCCTAAGCACTGGTGATTTTGTTTCATCTCTGATTTTAACCAACTGTTCTTTCCAGACCAGAGAAACCTTTTTCAACCCAAATTTCAGAAAACCTAGCACATTGCAGGGAAAAATTCCAGTTTTGACAATCTGCACTTTCCAAAGTAATGTTGCCAAATACTCCAAAATAGAGTAATTAGGAAATTTTTATTTGGCTCCACCTGGCCTGATCTTACTAAAATGGAAAGCCCTGATTTTGCATGTTTCCCCCACTAAGACCATGGCTGTTGTCAGGCTCCTCCAACCTCAGTTTGCTGCTGTGGCCAGCTGTGCCACTGACCGTCTCTGGATGATGGCACTGCAGGAGCTGATGCCATGACCCACTGCAGAGCTGAGCTTTGTTTTTAACTGTACAATCAACCACACTTGCTTTCCTGCCTGAATGGGACATATGAACAGGTGGAATTAGCTAGTAAGGTACATAAAATCAGTGGAGCTGTGGAAAACATTACCATCAAAAGAGGAGAGGAGGAGTTAGGGAAGAAGAAAGGGATGGTTTCTTTGCAGTGAGGACCTCTTCATTCACATGGACTTGAACTGAAATGTGTCCATAAACTCTTCATGGCTGCAGAAACCTGCCCTTGGGGCTCATTTCCAAGATTTTCTATGATCTGGGAGAGCTCTGCCTCTGTGAGGACAGGGGTGTTTTGGGACCATTGACCTCTTAGCACCTGGAGGGACGCCTGGAAGGGCCGGCAGGAACCCCTCACTGCTTTCATGAGCAGAAGGTGAGTTGGGTTGGTTGAGCATGCCCAAGCATCTGCTCTGCTCTGCCACCCATGCGGACACAGGGGCTGGGGCAGGAGGCTCTGTGACCCATGGTAGGCAGAGGGGAGGGCAAGGGTCCTCTTGGCCACAGACACTGCCAGCCCATGAACAAGCCTTGTCCCTGTACTGTGCCCCTCAGTAGACACGGGGTGTGACAGAATGGCTGCCGAAGGGCCGAGATGTTCATTCTGCCGCATTGGTACCACAGGTAGGATTTCCGGTGGGTTTCCACGGGTTTCCACTGGTGACCACAACCACATTACTCTGCTGTCATTGAGAGAGGTGTTGGATATGTAGAAGAAAGGTTTTGGAGCACATTCCTCAGCCTTGCAATGCTGGGGAGAGCTCCCTGTCTCCCACCTGCATTTTTTAGCAGCCTCCCCTTCCCCACCTCAGGGGCAGGGAGAGATGTGCAGCCAGTGTAGGACGTGGGGACACTGAACTTGCATGTCTCCTGGCCAAGACTGTCTGGGATGCTGGTGCAGGCCCTGTGAAAGGACCTTTCTCCATAAGAAGGTCCATGCAGTGCCTCTGCCTAAGTGATTTGGGGACTGCTGACCAGCCCAGCCAGGGCCCAGGTGGGAAGCCCCCATTGCTCACTAAGGAGAAATGGCAGAGGGTGACTTTTTCTCAAAAGCCCCATGAGGACTTTTCCCCTTCCAGTCTTTGTCTTGAGTCTTGTCGGACGTGTGTCCAGCAACCAGCACAGCAAGACCTTTTACTGCACTGCCACGGCCTGACACTGGGACATGCAGTCATATATCAGAGCCAGCAAATAAGAAATAAAAAATGGGTTTTAAAAAAGGCTGAGGAAACAAAGCTTCCAGATTTTGTATAACCCCTTTTGTCTGGGCTGGCAGCAGCATATGAGCTTTGGATCCTTTGACCACCATTTTTAAAGTATAGGAGAAAAAGATTAATTACAAAATCATAATGAACTAGTGGCTCTTTCTTTGGGAAGGCTTAGCAAGGCTTCAGAGCCTGGGAAGGGATGGCCAATTTGCTGTGGGGATGTTTTGTTTTTCCTATGCACATGTGCCCCAATTTGGCTGTATCACAAACCTTTGAAGAAATCTACTTTAGCATACACTCAGTAGGGGGGTCAGTAATAGTTTTGCATCTCCCATCTACACTGGCCAAGGCTGGAAGGTGGGTTCCCCTCGGTGTTCCATGGCCCTTTTCCTGAGTACTGAGCAGGAGAGCTGGGCTGCAGCAAGGAAGAGGGCATGGGAAGGGGTCTAAGACAAAGATCCCAAAGCTTGTGAGGAGCTGTGGTTGGGGTGGGAGCAGTGCTGGTGTGGTTTGGTGAGACCTATACCTTTCTTGGCAGAGGTCTGTGAAGTTTCCAGCCCTGCTAATAAATCACATGGGTGTGATTATAATGACAAAGGAAATAATTACTTCATCGCATTTTCTTCTTAAGAAACTCATCTCATCGCACCCCAGTGCCTGTGAGCAGAGTAGTAAGGAGTTCGCATGTCCAGAGCGTGGGAGTGAATTCAGACTGGCAGAGCACAGGTCGTCTGCGCCAGTTGTGAGTGCAAGAGAGCTACAGCAGCCAGGGCTCCAGTCCTGCAGGCTGAACAAGGTCATTCAGAAGTCACCATAGGGCAAAAAACCGTGAGCCAAATCCTGCCTGGTGCTAAGGCAGCTCTTCGTTATGTGCCTAATCCCAGGTCACTCTCAAGTCAGCCAGCTGCCTGTGAAGACCTGCTGAGCACGCAAAGTCAGCAGGTTTTGGCCATGAACACCATTACTACGTCCTTAGTGGGACAGCAATTTCAGAGACCTGATCTAAGCCCAGCCACTGTATAAGGAATGGCTTTATTAAGTATGTGTCTATCTCAGCCCACCATTAGAAGTTAAAATCTTTCCTTATTGATGGGAAAAAAACCACAGCTTTGAAAAAAATGTATCCTGGTGATGGGCTTTGTTTTGCATTTCTTTGTGACAAAAGTGATTAAACTGTTAAATCACGGCTGCTTTTCTTATAAAAAAGACAAAGCATCTTTAGATCCCTACATCATTTCAAGAATTGCAGAAAGCTCTAGGTAAATGGGAGTGATTTGATCTTGGTTTTATCGCTGTATCTCCTACACCCACAGGCTCCTGAGCAGGGTGTATTTGCTGTCTCATGGCCTAATAGCTTCCTGTGTTACTCATAACTTAAACACTGAGAGAGAGATAAGGGATGGGGTTTGGTTTGTTTCCTTCAAGAAGAAATGAACATTAATAAATATCTCATTACCAGAAAGTGTCATAGTGAAAGTACAGAGCTTTCTCCTGTTCCACAGTTGGCTCTTTAATTTTCACCGTGGTTAAAGAGCAACATGAAAACCCTGAAAAATGATCCCAGTCACACTCAGCTGAGTTTTCAATAACTGGTGGATCAGATGGGGCTGAGCAGCTATCACAGGAGATGATCAGATAGGGGCAGCAAACTGCTGCGGTCTTTGCTCGGCACAAATTATTCCCTGGTAGCGTCCACTGAAAGGGTGAAAATTTGCCATCGCAGCATCTATGAGCTCTGGTATTTCAGAAAGCTTCTGAGCCCTTGGGCCGCAAGGTTGGTTGCAAGAAGCCCTGGTCCTGCTGTGAGCCACTTCTCATGACACCTCCTGTCCCGACCGTTGCTGCAGCTCATCTTGCTCCAGGGAGAGCTCCTGCTGAGGGTCTCCTCTATCAACCTTGTTTCAAGGAGAGATGGGTGTTGATACTCCAAAAGCATGGGCTGGCCGTGGAGGTGGCCAAAGGATCTGCTGTGCTGGAAGGCACCTGTGGCAGCTGTCAGTCTGGTCTCTAATCTTCTGGCCATCAGGCTTTGTTCATGGTTGTTTCCCAGGTGGCACTGAAGATGCCTCTGCTGCAGAGGATGGCTGAAAATGACACCAAGAAATTCTGCTGAGAAATGAAGCTGGGGGAGGGAGAAAGAGACGGGACCGCCAAGCCTGGGGTGAGAAGGAGCAGTGCAGAGGGTGGGAGAGAAACAGTGAGTCAGGACTGTCCCCAGGCAGGGGATATGCAAGACCTCCAGCAAGGAACTGTCTGCTGTCCTGGCTTCAGCCACACTTGGGATGTGAGTCGCTCTGCATCTATTCCCTGAAGTGGAGAGTGGGAGTCATTGCCAAAACACCCCACAGAGCCTCAAAAGATGACATAAGCCAAAGGGCAACACAGGCTGTCCTGGATAAATCCCAATACATCCACTGCTGATTGGCAGAAGCCAGTGACAGAGAGATGCCAGAGAGCATGGGCATCTGTGCTCAGTTCCCCATTGGGGAAGGGCAATATTGAATCCAACAGGCAGCTCCATGCTGGGCACTGGTGGTGGGGGTGATCTGATGCCTGTGTTTGGATGGCAAATGCTTTTGGGCAAACTCTGTTCTCCAGCACCATGAGAACAGAAGTGAATAAGCAGTGTGCTGCTCGTGTTTGGAAGGTCTGGATATGGGAGTCAAGAGATCTCAGGGGAACACCAGCTTCCTTTTAAGATATATATATAACACAGCCGGGAGTGGGGAGTGAAGAGCTTGGAAAATGGGCGAGTGAACAATAAAGGATCAGAAAGCAGAGAAAGGTCCACCTCCTAAAACTGCTAGAAAGGAAAGATCTCATGACTTTTAGGCCAATCTCCTGACATATGACTCCAGATTTTAGAACATGTGGGGTTGGCAATACTGTGGATTATTTGTTACAAATGATTTACAAGGCCCTTCAGAGGGAAATAAATTTCACAGGACAGTGCCTCCAGGGAAAATAATATGTATTTGGATGGGTGATTCATCATTCTGCATTAAGCCCATAAGCTCAGCTGACATCGAAGTATACCTGATAATCTCTTATCTAAATAATTTCCCCTTGAAATCCTCCATCTGTGCAGCTTTGTGCTGTTGATGTAAGGATGAACAGTTGGGCCAGAACTTCTGCTGGGTAAACTGGTCTTGTAATGCCATGGTCAAGATGGAGAGCTGCTGAGTCCTCCCCAGAAGACCCCACACCATGTTAGGTTATGTGGAAAGCACCTGTGGTGCCAGATAGCCCCAGACAGGTGGCGGAGGGTAGGGGTAGAGGCCCGCTCTGCATTTTTTGGAAATCTGCATCCCTTTAAGCTTCTGAGGATGACCCACCTGGTCCTGCGTTGGCTCATGATCAGTACCAGATGAAGGCTAAGAGCTTTCTGCAGAGCCTTCATCTAGCTTGACCAACAGGGAGTTTCCCCCACACTTCAGACATAGTACTTGTCTTCATCCTGAGACATTTCACCAGATTTCTCCAAATCTTTTCTTTGCTACTGTCAGTCTGGGTCATCTTCGTTAGCCATTGTGGGATGAGGCCCAAATTCTGGGCTTCCTAGTCATCTTCCACTCGTGATGCTGAAAACATCAAACAAACCCCAGCCCCCAGTAGTATCTCCCAAACTCCTTTTTTTGCCTTCCTCTCAGCATCCTCTTTTTTCTGCTGTTGCAGACACAGGGGTTTCTCCATCACAGGGCTCCAAGGGCTCTTTTTTGCGGGGGGATGTTGGCCACGTGTAGGTCATCATTATTGCATGCTGTGTGTTGGGGCAGGACAGCTTCAGCTGTGATGGAAGTAGAGCATGGAAGGAAGTAGAGCATGGAAGGGCTGTCATGGGTCTGGACATGGGCCTTTCAGGGGTCCTACAGCACCCTCCCATCACGTGTTTTTACAGCCATGCTGCAAACCAGGGACGCTCGTGGGGAAATGTGAAAGATGCATCTTTTCCTCCAGCCAACCTGCCACTGTGGTCTGTGCATGGCCAGCTGGGACCTGATTTGGCAGGGTGATGTGATGCTTGTGCTACCAAATTCAAGAAATTAGTCACTAATTATAGCAGCCGCCTACAGTGTCCCCAGTTATGTAGTATCTGAGAAGGTCATGAACCCTGTGAATCACCTATGAATCCACATGTAACTCCGGTAAAATAACAGGAAATATAGGCATAATGAGATGTCACCCCATCGCTGATTATGCCGATAGTATGTACCATGCTTGTTCTTTGCCATGGAAACAGGTTTGGATGGGACCCAGAAAGGTAAATACTCTGCAGCTGCCTCTCTCTTGAATTCAGGCTGCAGGTTTGCCTCCTCACCTGGCTTGCAGGGTTAGCCAGAGCCCCACACCAGCAGCCCCACAGCTCGCAGCCTGCTGGGCCTCTGCTAGCCCTGAGTTGTGGAGATGGTGTCTGCAAAAAACTTCCCTCCAGCCCCAATTATACCCCCCATAGTCACAGACAGCCTGGAGAGGTGGAGGCATGCGGCCGGGCTCTGCATCCTGGCAAATGCACAGAGCCCCATCCCTCTGGCTCACCACGTGGGGTAGGCAGGGGCCCATCCACCCTGGACAAGGTCCAGAATGGAGACGTGGGGAGCAGCTTCTCGCAGTGCCAGCGGCCGGGTGCTACTGTCACAGTTTCTGTGCCGGCGTAGTGTGCGGCAGCAGGGCACGGCTGCCGGTAAGCAGCGTAAGTAGAACCTCTCAGATGTGGTTTTGTTTTTCGCCCATCTTCTCCACAGGGGAAAGCTGTGAGCAGAGCTTGCCACCAGTAGTTTTGATGCGTCAGGAGAAAGGGGCTTGTATCCCAGGGTGCACATCCCAAGTGTCTGCATGCCATGGTAGGTAGCAGGGATGGGTCTTCCTCTTCCACCCAGCAGCTGTCCCACAGGTGGCGGGCACAAAAGCTGTCTCTGGCCCCATTTTGGGCAGGCTCCTCTGCCCATCAGCAACCATGGTGCTCCCTCTGTGCTACCTTGTGAGCCCCACCGCCTGCACCTGTGAAGCTGCTTTGGTCCCGGGCTCCTCTCCCTGCTGGGAGTCCCTTGCCCTCTCCCAGCTTCTCCCCACCTCCTTTTCACCATCCTCCTGGCAGCCTACAAGCTGTTGCCCCCTCACTTTTCCCTCTCCGACTCTTCAAACCCCATCTTGATCCCCCCCCCCGCCCCCCCCCCCCCAACCTGCATGGCTGCATGAGCATTTCTCTGTTAGCAAGAAATTCAGTAAACCCAGGGCGTTTTGGAAGGGCTGAAGGGATCTGTGAATTTGCTTTGAATATAGCAATGTGTTTTGGCTAAAGAGAACAGGAGAACATTTTGAAAATGTCAAAATATTTTGTTTAGGCATTTTTTAAACAAAATGTTTCACTTGGTAGTTGACAAAAAAGAAGAAAGAAAAAAAATCAGTTCAAAATCTCCAAAGCAAACCCTTCCCACTTTTGTTTTGAGATGGCACCTGCCTGTGAGAATTCAAACTGCAAAGGCACAAAAGCCGTTTTCAACAGTAAACAATGTCCAGGCACCCATGGAATTTTCTTCAGTGGAAGTCAAAACATTTTAAAGGGAGTCAAAACATTTTCTGATTTATTTTCTGCCCTGTTTACCTTGGGGGGGAAAAAAAATCTGTCCTTGCTGGGCCTGGATCAAGGACTCCTGTTCATTTTTATGTTGGCTGCTAAGTAGAAATATTTATGACAACACATGTGGCTTGCTAGGGAGCTCAAATCTACTTCTCGCATTAGAGAGGGAATTAATGCTGGGGTCAGGTCTTCCATGGTGACCCTCTCTCTCTCTGCCACTCTACTTTGGCTTCTCCACCCGCAGGACAAAGGGGCAAGAGAAAATCTCTTTTCTCCGTGTCTAAGTTTGCTCCAGCCCATGCTCTGCCCTGGAGATCCTGTAGCTTTTTCTCAAGTAGGCTGCAATTTCTTTTATGTTTTTCAGAGCCTTTCTTATTTCCTAATGTATCTGGCTGGCTGGCCCTTGTCCTTCTGTCCTCTAATCTCTACTGGCTCTCCTTGAACACCACCAGTGGCAGAGCAGCCTGGGGCCATGGTCTGTCTCCC
This sequence comes from Astur gentilis, assembly GCF_929443795.1. Taxonomy (NCBI): domain Eukaryota; kingdom Metazoa; phylum Chordata; class Aves; order Accipitriformes; family Accipitridae; genus Astur; species Astur gentilis. The sequence continues at coordinate 19,247,392 of NC_064893.1, read as the reverse complement.
CCCACCCAGAACTGGCTGCATGGAACCCCGTCTGAAAAGCCTTCGTACGACACACATCCCATTTTTTGCCTGGTTTTCTAAGGCAACGATGTGCTGCAGTCATGCCAGCTGCCTGTTTGTCTTTCTGCCATCTGTCTGTCAGTCCCCCACAGAGCTTTTAGAGCCGATGACTAGTTTCAAGTAAACTTGCCCAAAGGCTTGAAAGTGGGAAGTTCCTATGAACACAGTGACAACCGGGAGTGGGGCTGGGGGCACCAAGTGGGAATGGGCGATTTCACAGTGTTTGGTGGCACCTCCAAGGCTTAGGTAGCTCTTCTGGTCCTGCTCACCATGGGCTGTCAGATGAAATAAATGTACAGATGAAACAAAACTCTTCAAAGACAAACATTTTTAGTTAAAGAAACTGTCCAGGTTCACTACAAAGAAACTGCAGAGAAGAGCCCTAGGTAAGCAAGCCAGGCTGGTGGGTTTGTGCTGTTTTCACACCAGAAAGGTCAGGGCTGTGTTTCTGTCCATGATAACATTTTGCTATTTCATCGCACGCTGGAAGGATGGGACCCAGCCAGCTGCAGGGTGTCCCTGGCCAACCCCCCCAGCCCTGAGGCTGGGTGGGTGCACGGCTGCGGTGGCTCAGCTTTCTTTTGGAGTGACAACCCAACCTTTCTAGCAAAACCCACAGCCCTCCTTGCTCAGCACCCTTCCCAGGTGGTTGGAAAGAGACCTTTGTGTTGAGGTGAGTAACGTCTGAGTTTTGCCAGGGCATAGTTTCACTGTCAGAATTACAAACATTTTGATCAACATTTAATAGTCAACAGATTTTAGAGACCCACAGATTTTTATCTGCTATCTCTTGTGGTGTTTAGGGGTTTTGCAGCAGTTTTGCAGATCACTGTCTGATGTACTACAGCTTGCCCTTGGACCACAGTGATGTGAGTGCAGTTTTGAGTGTGAACTCCTAGGCAGACAGCTCCATCTTTCCTATCTGTCTATATACATGGTCCTTTGAATTCTTGAATTATCAGGGTTGTCCAGCAAGTCTTCATGATATCCAGTGTTTCTCTTATAGCTGCAATTCCTGAAGCTGCACTTGTACCAAAAATTCATATACAGTTGGAAAAAAATATTCCAGTAGAGCTTGGTGAATATTTTTGCACAAAACTCTCAGGTGGTAAAATTTTCAGTTCATCAGAAGTACAGCTGTTTTGTGAACGAGAACAGTTCACTAAAGCGTCAGAGCTGACATGCACAACAAAGATTCAATTTTTATTCTGCATCACCTTTGTGCCCTGGAGTTTGCAGAGAAAAGCGCAAAGTGATGTGGATGTAGTTTTCTGGAAACAAGAAAACAACCAGAGGAAACCCAAAGGATCCATAAGTGTGAGAAATGTTAATGTATATAACTCTAAGCAGCAATTAGAGGTAGACCATATGAAGTTTGCCATCATCTTTGATTAATAAGGATAATTAATTAGCACAGTGATATCCAAACAGACTGAGGTGCTGTGGTTTGAAAGAAATCTTTTAATTTCTTAGGCCTGACGTATATCCTCATCCTTAGTTTGGAGGGACACCAAGGATAAGCTGAATGACACCAAGATCTTCCCTGTCACAGGGGAAGCTTTTGGAGTGAGGGAATGATGTCTGATGGCTGGGAGAGAGGGACTCACTGGGACAGGGACAGGGCTTGTCTGCCTGTTCAACATGAATCACATTTATTTCTGCTGGTCATGTCCAGCACCTTGAACCCTCCCCACAGGCTGGTCCCAACCATGGTGAGCTTTCCTCAAGAGGAGCTGGGCCAACTACTCAAGCTCAGCCCCAACTTTAACCTCGCCATCCCCAAGAAGCTCATCCACACTCTTAACCCTGCACCCGCAGAGCACTGGGATTTGGGGATTTTTCACTCTCTGTCACTTTTTGCATTGGACTAAAACAGATGAAAGGGCAAAGCCCTAAGAAAACACCATCTCAGCACAGCGAGGAGGAGGAGGTGGCCAGGACACTTGTCGGTGTGTGCACAATAACAGGAAGAAAAGTGCAAGCAAAGCCCTTGCACCGGGGTGGAGGACCGGATACACTGATGAGAGTAGAGCCTCCTTTGGTTTTGAAATTGCCTGAAGAGTGCTACTTTCTTCACACCAAAGGTAAAGGGAGAAAATGTACAGAGGAAATTTGGCCCACAGATGTCTTCAATTCATGTTCCAGCTCACAAAGTCCACGGTCGCAGGAAATAAGTCATTGTGCCCAAAGCCTCCACCTTTGCTGTCATGCAAAGCTGATGTTGAGGGTCAGGTGGGTTCTCCCATAGGAGAACAGCCTAACAAATAACAGAGAGGGCCTCAGCATCTCTGCACAAATTGAGCAAAAAAAGCTTAATGACAAGAAAAAAATGTGTGGAAGAGGTTTTGGGATACAGGGTCAGTTCTGGCTTTAGTACTCAGTGTGAGTCCAAGGAGGATGGGCTCGAAGGTATTAGCATGACCACGTCTCTCTGTGGTTTTGAACAGTAATATACAGCTCAGCAGTGGGAGTTCAAGGGTCTTTGCCAATTTAGTGCCATGGAAAAAATATTAGGAGATTCATACCAATGTCTGGAGATGTTTAACAGGAGGGAAAAAGAAAGAAGTAAAATCAAGTGTTTGGAAAGGAAAATTTGGCATATGTAACCAGAATGTCCCCACGTTCCTGTGATGGGAGGAGGCTCTGAATATTCCCCCCATCAGGACAGGACATTTCTTTTCTGAGGAGAAGCAGGTCTGCTGGGCATCCACCATGGGCAGGACCTGCTTTTGGAAAAAGTCAGGGAGAAGAGTGGGAATGGAAGATGGGAGAGCACCAGCTTCTGCTCTGGGATGCTGGGCAGCTGCTCCTGCTGCCAGGGCATATATTGCTTGATGGTAGGAGGACATCATCCTCAAAGCAAACCAGGAGCTCCTGGGTCTTTCTCTGGGGAATCCTGGTGGCCTGTTCCCCATGTCTGGCTCTCAACATGCTCCTTTAACAGCTGTGAAAAGCAAGGGGTGATGGGGAGTAGCAGTTCCCCCCCCAGTGGTTGCCACCTTTCCTACTGTTGGCCAGATATGACCCAGCTTGGTGCTTGGGTCACATCAGGAGCCCTCTTCTTTGGGCTCACCTTTTTACATCCTTTTACAGCTCCATTCAGCAGCACCTGCTGCATGACACCACTATGGTCACAGGCTTCCCTGCAGTCCTGGAGTTCAGCTCCCAGCAACAGCACATCTGTGGCAGCCCCCATCCTGCAGCCCTCTGGTGCAGCTTTTTTCTTTCTTTCTTTTTTTTTTTTTCCCTTTCCTTTCCTTTCCTTTCCTTTCCTTTCCTTTCCTTTCCTTTCCTTTCCTTTCCTTTACTTTCCTTTCCTTTCCTTTCCTTTCCTTTGCTTTCCTTTACTTTCCTTTCCTTTCCTTTCCTTTCCTTTCCTTTCCTTTCCTTTCCTTTCCTTTCCTTTCCTTTCCTTTCCTTTCCTTTCCTTTCCTTTCCTTTCCTTTCCTTTCCTTTCCTTTCCTTTCCTTTCCTTTCCTTTCCTTTCCTTTCCTTTCCTTTCCTTTCCTTTCCTCCTTTCTCTTCTCTTCTCTTCTCTTCTCTTCTCTTCTCTTCTCTTCTCTTCTCTTCTCTTCTCTTCTCTTCTCTTCTCTTCTCCCTGTCATCCTGAAGTCAGTAAATGCTTCCTTATCCCACTGCTATTTGTGCCTATAGCTTAGCAGATAAGATGGCATGTTTGATTAGGCTGCTAAAGCTGCAGGATTCCCTGGTTCATGAGTGGCTTATTTTCTCTCTGCAGGTAGCGGCCCTACATAAAGCTGCCTATGGATCACATGTCATAAATGCACTTGTGCCTGAAGCGGCCTGGCAGAGGAGGGAGATGTATGGACCAGCAGGGTTTTTGGGACTGCCTGTTGCTGTTTCCCCACTCTCTCCAGAGATGATGAGGCTGATGTTTCTGCCCTGCTGTCTGGCAGAGCTGCCCCCTCCGTCCTACAGCCCTGGCAGCTCTGTGTGGGCTCAGCTAGGAGACCTGTCCTAGCTGGAGGCTTCCCAGTGCAGAGTCAACTGGGTCTGGTCAGATGAGTGCTGAAGCTGGCAGCTGCCTAGTGAGAAGGCAGGGGATGGAAAAAAGCATATTTGCAAATGTGGTACATTTATTATTCACCAGCAATTAGCACCAGGAAAGGGAGAGGAGTAAAGGATCTGATCCGCTTGGAAGGGAGGCAATCCTTTGGGGTCTGAGTGGGAGGGAAGGAACTAATGAAGGAGTGCAGCAGGGCTTGTGCTCTGCCTCCTCGCAGAGCAAAGGGCAGTGCTGGCCTAGCTCTCCAGGAGGTCCTGCGTCCTGGCTCTGGTGGTGAAATACTCTAAAAGATCACCTCCGTTAACAAATACAACTAACATCAGTGCTGGATGCATGGGCAGAAAGAAGTCTTTGGAGGTTAGACTAGAGGAGCTTCAGCAGTCCCTTCCAACGCAAATTATCCTCTCAGTTTATGAGATAGGGCTCAGTCAGCCATTGGGCAATCAGACTTCCCAGGACTGTATCTCAAGAATTTCTTCCCTGTGAGCCTCGCTGGCAGCTTTGCCCACTCACCCTTCTGCCTGAACACAGCAAGAGGCTTTGCAGGCAGGCAGAGCTCTGGCTGTGCTTCCCTTTGAAGCTGCCAGTGAACCAAGCAAAACTACTCATGTTGGAAAGTCTCCTTATTTCAGGAGAAATAAGCCCAAGCCTTTGATTTTCACTTGGAGCCCTAGCTCATTTGCTCCTCAGGCTCAGCAGAGCTCTCCCTTTTGGGATCTGCCAGGTTGCAGTCCTGCTCCCATCACAGTCGGATGCCTCTGATGGAGCAAATGTTCCCAGCTGTCATCTGTGCCAAAACCAACTTTTCTCTGCCCTGAATTTTCAGAGAAAAGCTGTTTTTTCAGCTTGAAATCTCAAGCCAAAATTGTTTACAGTTTTGACAGTTTTCTTCCCAGATTTCAGCCAGAAGTTGGCCAGTTTGTACCCAGTAGGAGCAATCAGTCAACATGTAGGGGCCATGGCTTCCCCAGAGCATCACCACGCCCCAGAGCTCAGCTGGCTTTTAATTACACTGCTTCACTTCACAGAGAGCCGTTTTGTTTCCACCAGAAAGGAGCAACTAGGAAACTCATGGAGTTCAAGTGGTGAGAGAGAAATAGCATGCAAGGGATGGACTGGGGTTAAGTATGACATACATAGAATAGCAGGTCATATATATGTAGGTATATATAAGTACATGAACAGACATATATGTGTGTGGGGTGTATATCTATCTATCTATCTATTTATACATAGACATTACCTATATTATTTGTACTGTCACCCATTCCTGGAACAGCTCCAGAGTTAATATCAGAAAGGATTTACCTGTGCACCACTAGAGGCCAGTGTGCACCTTGAATAAAGAGGCCAATGCGCTAATTAGTAACCGCTTATTGGGAGGACAATGTTTCTTGGAGGATGAGGTCTTGTCGCACGGAGGATGCTGGCCAGGTCAGGGGATGTGGCTGCCCACCGCTGGCAGCCCGACGGGATGGGTAAACCCTTCCAGCTACGAGCCTTGTGTAATCCTGGCAACTTCTTGCCAAATCCTGCTGCACTGTGATGGCTTGAGCATGGTCCTGTCCGGGACCTGCTGCGTGTCCAGGGTGTAATGCAGCCGTAGCGTCCTCATCTCGAGCCCTGTGCAGAGAGGTAGTCACATCCACCGGGAGCCAGCCATGTCCTCACCACTTCTGGGGGGCCGCTCGGACACAGTGGTGGCAGAGCAGGTCCCACAGCTTCCCCTCCCCAGGCCACTGCTGCCCGGACGCCAGGCTGGTGCAGCAGCAGAGCTCCAGGTTGCAGATGGCCAAATAACTGCCTGCCTGCTTCTCTGGCTGAGCTGCAAACAGTGGGTTTTGGATGGCCCTGAGAAGTAAAATCAATTTCTGAGAAAAAATGGAAAACCATTGCAACGCTTCGTTTAACTAAAGATGGAGTGTTTCATGTTGTTTTGCAGAAGTTTTGACCGCAACGTCGGCAGTAACGGCAGCAAATTGAGACGCCTTTCTCCATACGAGATCATTTTGACACGATAACAGCAGAACCTTTGTTTAGTGAATGTCAAAATGAAACATGCAGTCTTTTAAAATCTGTTCTGAAATGGGTACATTTTAACTTGAATTATTTGCCAGGCCCAGATCCATTGGGGGTACCTCTTTAGCAATGAGGGGAGAGATGGGGGTCAAGCCAGGGAGGGGGGCACTGGGGTGGGAAGCAGGGCTGGAAGAGCAGTGAGGAGGGAATGCTTTGCTGTGTGATCTCCTCGATAATGCAGCTTTATTTTGGGAACTCATCATTTACTGTTGATGATTTTTAAAACCTTGTTTATTGCTTGGCTGCTTTTATCTTTGGGAGATGGAGAATGAGACCAGAGTGTTGCTCCTGTGCGTAACAGCTCCTCTCCTGTAGCCAGTCTGGGGGAAGCAGTGAGGTTCAGGAGTATGACTTCATGTCCTGTTAGAAGCCCAAACTGAAATTCTCAGTCCTAAGGCCCCCCCTTTTTTTTCTGTGAAGCATAAATAAAGACAAGAAACAAAAGCAATCCTTCCAAAACCTTTTCTTTCTGCCTCTTAGGTATGTACTTGCACTCCAGTTCACAACCTGGAGGAGATGAGTTTTACCTCAACATGTCCTGAAACAGGTTAAGGTCCCAGGAGAGACACCTCGGGTTGAGACTGAGGGTCCATCCCAGTGGTCACAAGCAGACAACAAAAGAACAAGAATGGGGCAAGTGTACATGATATCCCATATTGACCTTCCATCTGTTTTCACATCAGGGAATTCTCCTGCTTGCTTAAAAATTAGCATTTTCACTTGCCCCATGCTCCAGAGCAGCTACTGGCAGAGAAGACCAGGGATTTGATACAGCCCAGTGCCAGGGCACCTTGGTCAGGATTGCCCCGAGTGATCTGGGGTCACAGAAACTGCCAAAAAGCAGAAGAAAGCCCACTCAGGAGGGCTGTCTCCTTGGAGTCCCCAGAAGGGAGACTTCCCCTCGCTGTGTCCCTGGAGCACTCACAGCCATTACTAGAGACGTGGCAGGCTCTGAGCTGGCTGAAACTTTGAGCTCTGTTGAAGTCTGATTTTGGTTGGAATAGGACAACCCTCATGCCAGGCTGGGGGTCGCTGCTGCCTGCAGCTTTGCCGGTCAGGTACCTCGTGGGAGCAGACCGTTTGTTTAACCCAGGACACTTCAGCTGGGAAATGTCAGGCTGAATGAACTGCCATTTCCTGAGGGACTTCGCTCCCTGTGGCTCTGCTCCAGCACGGCAAGAGGAGGATTGAGGAGGGAGGAAAGCTACTGCCCTTTGCTCTGGGCAGCTCACAGTGTGCGGCATGGCCATCCTGGCATCCCCACGGCCGGGGTGCAGCATCCTTCCATCGCTTTCTGGAGCTGGGTGCAGAGCTGCCCTGCCGGGATGGCTGCGTCTCTCAAGGAAGCTTTGCTGGGCGTCACACAGGGCTCCTTGTGCTGACCAGCACAGCTTTGGTGGAGATCCACTGCGTCCCAGGGAGACCGGCAAATCTGCCACTCTGGTGTACACCATCAGAGGGCATCACTCTGGCAGCCTCAGCTGGCACAGTCTGTTGGACTGGGCTTGCCACCCTGCTCTTCTGGCGCAGAAAGCACTGTTGTCTGTATCTGGCAGTAGGGTGGAAGCCCAAGGAGCATGTGAAGGATGCTTGTCCCACCTTACTCAACACCCATCCTCTTGCAGGACCTGCCACGGTGATGCTTCTGTGAGCAAGGAGCTCCTGATCGTCGCTGTGTGACATGGATGGAGCACACAGCTGCATTATCCCTGGAGAACCAGCATGGCAATTGCCTCTTCTTCCTCCTCCAGAGACCTGCCAGGGAAAGATGCCCCATGGCACCATGTGGGATTTGCAGACCACCATGCTCCCAGTGATCCCTCCAGCCTGGGAGCACTGGAGCCTGGGGCCAGCACAGAAGCTCAACGGAGGTGTAACCCCATATTGCTTTTTACAGAAAATCCACATGAGCAAAAGCCTCATGGGGAGGAGTCAGGGGGCAGCGGGGAGCAGCCCTGAAAAGAAAACATTATAAGACCCACCTCACTTCTTCCCTGAATCCCAAAGCACAGCTTTGTTGCTGAGAATGGTCTGATGGAGGGTGCCGGGGGCTGCGCCCCAGAGGCACGTGTGTCCCAGCTGGGTTTCATGGGCAGTGCTGCTCCAGTCGCCTACCTACATCCAGGGCAGTGCCAGCACTGCAGGCAGCACTTGGGCCCAGTTGGGTGTCTCAGAGGAGTGCAGCCACACAGGGGTTAACCAGGATCCTCTTTCCGTGCACAGCTCTCCTGCCAGCCTGCTGAAATCCACTAACAGAATTAGCACTGGAAATTTGTGCACTGTACTGTGTAAAAAAAAAAAAAAAAAAGCATGAAATATATTTAATCTCTCATTTCAGAATTGCATTTGACATCTAAGTTAAATAAAATGTTCCTGAGGTCATTAAAAATCAGAAATAGTACAAGATTTGGGTTTACCATAGTTTCAGAATGAATCAGGTTTCTGAACTTGTTTTAATCTCTGTATAATTGCTTTTCTGTATACGGTAACCTTTAGAAAATGAGTTTAATAATTAGTCATCTCAGACTAGTTAAAGACAACATCCTGCCCTCAGTTCAGTTTTATTTTCAACAAAAAACCAATGCCAAAGTAAATTCTTTACTATAGCTGGAAACATAGATTCAAGCTACATGTTCGGCAGGTGAAACAGCTTGTGTTAAGCCCCTAAGAATGAAAGTTCAGCAATGCTCATCTTGATGGCTTTTCACTCTCCCTCTACAAGAAGAACTGGAAGAGACGTAGAAAACATCAAGAAGCAGTGCCAGCCGTGACCGGTCCCTTGGCTCTGCCCTCCCTGGGCATAGAGCCCCAGACCAGTGCAAGGAGAGGATTTTACTGGATGGTGAAATAAGGGATATCATGTGTGGACCCCCTGTTTTCCCAGGATGGCAGGTCTGGGCAGAGTCCAGGCACAGTTTTCAACTCCTTGGGCCCTTGCCTGGTGCCTGCAGTGCCAGCCCGTAGATCACCACAGCTGGGGCATGCTCATGTTCCTGGTCCTGCCCATGCCATCATCTCCCCAACTCCCTGAGCACCTCGCTCATCTATATTAAAATCTCATCTGCTTTCTCTCTCCGCATCACATTTCATGCCGTCATGCCAGGCTGGATCTCTCCAGTGTTTATCAGTTTCCCAGTGCCCATACGTTATCCTCCTTGGTGGGTCCATATCCTCCAGGTCAGCAGTTTGGCCCCTTCTCACTCCTGCAGCATGGAGTCCCTGCAGAGTTTGGTACCTGCTCGCTGGCTCCTCACAGGGTGTGGGAGACCATCCCACACCTCCTGGACTGCGGTGAAGAAAGAGGCAAAGCCCAGCCTGTGCTGACAGCATGTGCTGTGCATGGGTGCTGCAGGGACGGGGCACCCCGTGTCCCCGGCTGCTGTGACCCACAGGGCCACCCTTGCCCTCGGGAGACAGAGTTGCATCCCAACACTGCCATCAGCTATCCAGCTCCTCTTCCCTCTTGAATTCTGGCAGTCTGGCACAAATCTGAACCACAGGTTTCCTTCACTGTTGCAGAAGGCAGTGGAGGAAGAATGTCCTCCTCCAGGCTCCGTTTCTTCATCACACTGGAAAAAGCACTGCAAATACATTCCTCCATATTGTCTTGTGCTTTATTTAGTTTAAATTTCTAAAGGGTTGGACCTGCCACTATTTCCCTGGAGGGATTATTCCAGTATCTGATAAATCTCACTCTGGGAAATGCTTCCTGCTACTCACCTTACATTTTCCGTTTCTTAATTTCGTCTCATTATTCTCAGCTCTAACCCATTGGCTGGTAGCCATCCCTTTCCTCCCTGCTGACAGAGCCTCTGGTTGGATTTGCAGGAATCTTGGCATTTACCAACCAGGTCATTCCCACCAAAGCCAATGGTTTCCATGGTGCACAGTCTAATTACAAGTGCTCCTGGCTTGGAGAGACCTTCTTGGTCATCCTGTCCCCTTGGAGGGACTGTGCTGCCGTCTTGTTCACCTGGTGTCTCCAGAAATTGGTTAACCCCACCCTGGGGACTACAGGTTACTGATCCGGTTCCCAGCCCTGGAGCGCCCATTGGAGTCAGTGGAAAAGCTCACATCAGGGGTGGGATGAAGCTGTAATCCCACAACTGTGCTAATGTTTGGATCAGGAGCACTCAGTGCTTAAATGTCTCTTGCAGGTGGCTGAGAGTGTGTTTTGCTAAAGCAAACTGCAATTACATTTAGTATCTTCAATTTAGCTTGACATGTTGCCTCTAGAAAGGAGAGGTGTCTTGTATAAAGGGCTCTGCAGCACAGACAGTATCTTTGACCCTCCCCTCTCTCCTCTTGCAGCCCCCCCCCAAGCCCTTTCCCAGGCTGCATGGCCAGGTGAGCAGAGATGATGGCAGCAGGAAGGAGCTGCTAATGCACAGCTATTTCTGTCACAGCAAAGAGCATTGTACAGCACTGACTGAGGAAATGAAACCAGAGCCTGTGTGGAGACCAGAGCAAACCCAGGAGAAAAGGCCAGTAAGAACCAGCTACTTCACTACAGAAACCAGAGGAAGCAGCTCACCAGAGCACAGTGATAGATAAAGGCAAGTACCAGCATGCTACAGCTCCGCACTGGTCAGCAAATCTGGGGCAGCGGGGTGAGGGGTTTTTCCCGAAGATGAGAGCCCAGCTAGCAGTAATGGAGATGGATTTTCTTTTCACTGTCTTTATAGAGTAAAGGTATAATTAACATATTCTCTGTATTGTCCATGTGCCATGCAAAAGTGAAGATCTCCTCCTTCTGTGTCTTCCTAGGGAAGAGCAGCAGATTGGAGACAAAGTGAAGAACTAGATCTGTCTTTGGCTGCTTTCTCCAGGAAGGTATTTTTGGTTCGGAAATGTTAGATGATCTGATAACTCCTTGTAAATGTAACAGTCAAGTCCCCCGTGCAGTCCCACACGCTGACACTCATGGTGGCCTTTTTTCCACCACCTTCCCCCGTCCCTTTCTTGTTACAGATCTCTAACTTTCACAGTATATGAGGCCATGAAGTTTCTCATTAGCTCACTGTTAAACTGGACTTTGTGAACAGCCATGCCATAAGGAAAGATCTCCTTGGGCTCCTGGAGAGGAGCAGACTCCCTAATGAGTCAGCTAATAGTCTCCTAATACAACCTCATCATGTCGATCCAGGTTACTTGCAGGAGTATTTCTGTTGCCAAAGTTTTCTATGAAACTCTTTCAAACCACTCATAGATTAGGTTAGTTTTTGACCACACTCCTATCCAATGGTCCTTTTACACCGCATCCACCACATATGGGATGCTGGTGTGCAGCAGATCCTCTACCAGCCATTAAAACATTCTCACTGGAAGCCAAAGAGAAAACAGGGGTGTGTGAATAAGTGCCTTAAGACACATATCCAAGGTGCTTCAGGATTTCAAGAAGGGTGTGGGTCTCCCATAGGTCCCATTGCATCCATGAGGAAGCCTCAGCTACACCATGTCATTTCTGTGATGCAAACATATCCATGTTTAGACACCCAGCCTCTCCCTAGGTTTCTGGAGCCCCAGAACTAATCAGGAGCTGTAGTGCTGTGTGTTTGTGTAGACCTCAAAGATAGAGCAGCTCTGAGTTTTTACGGAAAATGTAAACAATGAGGATGCTGATATCTGGAAAGACTGATGGTTGGCAGCAGGAGTTTTCTGGACTGCTTAGTGTGAAACATATTTTCAAGTCCACAGCGAATGTTGAACATGAGGAAGAACAAAGCACCCACAGGAAAAGAGGCAAACACAGCACTTGGAGAGCATCTCCACAGCAGGGTGGCATCAGGGCATGGCTGACTCCATCTCACACAACTCCTGCTATTCTGGAGAACATTGTGCAAGGGGAGACAACTGCAGTGACAGTTGTCCAACAGCAGGCATGGGCTGGGCTTTCCCACAACTTAGGGATGAAAGCGCTTGCCTGTTGGTGTCCATGGAAGGTGAGCTCACACATGTGCTCAGGTACTCACTAGTGTGAGAGCCCTGAGATGGCGCTGTGTCCAACTAGTTTTGAAGGCTGCACATTTTGAACCTGCTCCTCTTCTTAAGACCTGGTGGCACAGCTGCTGCTTGAAAGCACCACATCTCACTGAAGTTTCCAGAGTTCCTGCTGGCAGAGCACTCTTCCATCTCATCCCTAGTCTTTTATATCACTCTGCTCAGCCAGGCTCAAAGGCACTTCAATGTGAAGGGTCCATGTGTCCCACCTGGCTCTGACTGGGGGCTGCAGCAAAGCAGCTTGGTGGGAAAAATCAGTGTGGGTTTGGATGGCCTGGGTGACTGGTTGGAAAGGATGTATGGGACTAGGGAGGGAGAAGGAGGAATGCCACTGTCCTTGGACTGTCATCACTCTGTCATAGTGGGCTGATATGTTTAAATATACGCTGACAGGCTCCAAAGCTGTAGCAGGGGTATGCCCAGAGGAATTCACCAAAGTCAGCATCTAAATAAGGAAATACTGGACTTGGAAAGCTGGTCCATAGTGTGTGTGTGGAAGCAACGTCAGCAGAAGAAGGTCCCTTCCCCCTCCCTTCATTGCATTAACGTTTGCTTTCATTTTACTACTGAACAAATGAAGACAACAGCTGTGTTATTTAACAGTGTGCATTTTACTAGCAACAAAGAATGGTCCTTTAAAACATGGAAAATGCTGTGTGCCCTTCCAGTGAAAAGTGGAATTGCAGGTTTGGACAGAATGACCTGAACAATAAAAGTGCAGCTGGAGCATTAAAAACATCGTTGGTGGCAAGGATGGTTGGGTTTGGCTTGACTAATCGGAATGATGATCAAAAGGACAATTGTGCTGCTTTAGGAGCACAGCCATTTGCCACACATTACTACAATGGCAAAACTTAAGGATTGGTGGATATTCAAAGAAGTGATCCAAAGTAAAAAAACATGTCTCTATTGCTACTATTTTTCTAAAGGTCATTCAGATACCATAACAGTTGCTTCGCAATGAAAGCCTTGGATGCAATAAATGAGCATAGGTTATCATGCCTGTGCTGAGTGAAGGAGACGAAGGCAGCTCTTGGGGCCAAATTTGAGCTGACCTGGAAACAGCCACGGGTACCAGAAGCAGTGAAACCACAGCAGCGCACAACTCTGCACGTGCTCAGTCAAAATATTTCCCCTGCTTTCAGCTTACTGCTTGCGTTTACCTCTTTGAGATGCCTTGACCCCAAAATTGTAGTGTAGGCTAGCATTGAGTCTGGGGAAAAGAGTGAGCTTGAATATTCATGCTGTGGTTGCAAGAAAAGTTGTGCAGAGAATAACTCTCTGACATGAATGACACAACACATCCAACATCTTGTCTGAAGCACTCAGAAATGAAGCTTGAGCGTGCAAGGCATTTTGAAACCTAAATGGGAATGTTTGTGTAAGCTCAGGTGACAGTCAAAGGAGATATGATGCATCTTTGGGGTTAGTTTGATGAAAATGGGCACTTGAAAAGAAATGTGATGGTTGGTTAGCCAAAGGCGAGCGGTAATGTGTGCTAAAAAAGCTATTGTATTGATTGAAATGCATCTAGAAAACATCAGTCTGATGTAAAACATGAGTAATCAGCAGAAGCTAAAGGCTATTTCATAGAGCTCATGAACATGTGTTTTTGAACACCCTTCATTAATAAATCAATGAAATGTTTATGTTGGCAGAGGGTTCAAAACAGCCTTTGGTGAGCTGCTGGGGGAGACGGCTGTATCTCAGGCTGCTGGAGGTGGTGGCTGTACCTCTGAAGGGGTGATGAGTGCCAGGGTGCTCAGGGACACCAAGGTCTCCACTGGCAAGTGACCAGCAGTCACAGAGGATAGCGGTCCTGGAATCTGTCATGGACAAGATGCCACAGAGCACTAATTGCAGATTGAGGGATTTCCCTGCAGTGCCCGGGCTCACTCAGGACCAGCAGCCAGTTCCTGCTGTGCTGTCAGACCCTAGAATGGGAAATTCCTGCACCCCATCAGTGCAAAGGAAGCTTGATTTCAAAGAGTAAATCCATCACTCTCATCCAGTATCCACTGCAAAGGAGATCTCCAGTGGCCTCTTACAGAGGTCTCCAATCCTGGCAGCTCACAGACAGTCAGAGAGATGCTGTGGGTCGTGTGAGACAGAAATTTAGGAGATACATGCGGAACTTGCATGCCTGTCCTGCCAGAGCGACCTGTGATGTGGCCCTTAAAAGAGAGTATGTTTTCTGATTGAACTTTCACTGCCTCCAGTTGGTGCCTCCATCCACTGGCCCCTCAACACTTCTGCTGCTGATTACCTGATGGACTCAGACTGTTTCTGTCTGCGGAACCTTCTGTACATCCTGGGGACCAAGTGGGCTCCCTGAGTCCTGAAGGACAGGCAGGACCCCTTCCTCTCTGCCACGCTGAGACTGCACAAAACCCTTGGGAGGTTTCACTACAGAACTGACAAGCTGGGTCTGTCCCAAGTTGTGTGGGGTAAAGACCCCCTGCCCTGGTGCAGACCCCATGTGAATTTTTTTTGCATAGGAAGCATTCCTACTGCAGCTGTTCTGCATCCTTCATAGCCTTGGAGCTTAACTTTTGCTCTCCCCCAGCCCAATGAGGTGCCCTCAGCGCTGGCCTTGTAGTCTGGTTTTCCCCCACAGTCACTTTCTTACTAAGTAATTTGTATAAAATCCAGCATCTCTGTCTAGAGCTGGTTTTAGAGGGAGAGGCCACAAGTGAGTGATGGGACCAACTTCTTCCCCAGGGCATGTGGTACCAATTCAGGGATCCTTGCCTTTGTGAGCTGGAAGCAGGCCCAGCCAAGGTCAGAAATAAAGGTGTTTTCTGGCTGCCCTCCCCTCCACAGCACCCACCGCTTGCAGAGCAAGGCACCTTTTAAGCACTTTTCCATGCTGCTGAAGAGCGCTCCTGTCCTGGCAGCAATTTTAGCTACTGCATCCTTCCACTCCTGGCATTTTCAGCCTGTAAATGTGTGTTAAAATATGCACTGGTGTGAACTGCAGGCCCCTGTTCCTACACCTGCCTGCCTGCATCTCCTGGATGCTCCACTCCAAGGGGGAGCAAGGCTGGGAGCAGGCTGTGCTGGTGGTTCAAGAGAGGTTTTAGTGCAACAATGAGGTAAATGGCTTTGGGATCTCGGGAAATATTGCTTTCTCCATGCCATTAGGTCATGTAGCATGAGCTGCGCTGAAGCCTTCCCCCTCCTGATCATAATGCAGGCTGATGGCCCTGTCATGGCGAGAGGCTGTGACGCCGGCCGACTCTGACTTGGCCCTGGGGTGTAACCGTGCAGTGGGTGTGTGCTGTGGCAGGGGTGTCACTGCATCATGACAGTGATGCCGTAGGATGCGAGGTCTTTGTGGCAAAGACGACGATGGGCTGTGACGCCTGCTTCACAGGGACTGGCAGCAGTGACTGCAGAGCTCTGCAACATGATGCTGATGCGGGAGGAGCGTGATGGCACTGCAGTGCCAAGTGGTGTCCGTCATCTGTGGTGGGTGAAGAAATGGATGTAACAGGTGTATTGGGTTGTGAGGACCAATCTTCTTCACCAGTGACCTCCTTGTGTGACCATGGGCATTGCTCCAGTGGTCAGCAAATGGTGGGGCCATAGGACCTCATCCATGCTGATCTTGCTTGAAGCAGCTTGAGCCAGCCACTAACACCAGCTCTCCAGCACAGGGTATAGGATGCATGCTCTGAAGAGCTCTTAATGGCTGTGATAAACCTGAGTCTGTAGTCTAAAGTGTGACTTTCCTAAAGAAATTAACGTATACATTAAAATTCACTTTGGTGCTCATGGCTTCATGTCTCTATGGCGAGCAAACCACGCACTAGGGACTCGTGTCTGAGTAGCACATCGTAGCATGTCTCTTTCTCCATCTGCAAGCTTGGTTGGTCTTGGCTCAGCACCACAGCCCACCTTGATTTCCTTGGGAGGGGGCTTCCCTCAAGAAGAAATGTCCATGTCCCCATTCATAGCAAAGATCCACCACCACCACCCCACATGCAGTAAAGGTAAAGCTGAACCACGTGCGTGTACCAAGTTCTCTGGCTGAAAACAAATTTGTCCTCAACACCCCATGGCTCCTGGTCAGCTTGTGGATCATGCAGTCCTTGCCCAAGAGGGAACTGGGGGCCGATGGAAGCCCTGGGAGCGAGGTCCTCCCCATGTGCAAAACTTGGTTTTTCTGACCTTTCACATATGGAAAAGTTCGTGAAGGTGTTTTTTTGTAAAGAGTTGCAGTCCAGTTGCACACATAATGCCCCTTGCAGAGACCACCAAAAGCAAGATACTAAAAAATGAAGTAACCTGACTGTTCTTGGCCCTCTCCCTCCTTCTACCTACCACCAATTTGTACAGTAAAATAGAGGGTTTACTTCAAGAACTATGCATTTTTAATAGATTATATTTACATAATTTTTCTGTTTAATAAGATGGGTTTTAAATGCATTAACTGCAGCATAGTTCTTTCAGACCTTTGGAGAAAAGAAACTACAATAAAGATTCTTGTCTCCTAATGTTCTGGGTTTCAGGCAAAAATTATACTCTAAGATAGGAATGCTTAAAAAAACTATAGTTCCACTGAACAAGAAAATCCAGTTAGAAAAAACTGTATTGGAAAACATCTATTTGCCCACAAAATAATGTAAAAATAATGAGTCCATATTCCTCTTTGATGTGTGTGGCACATGCTCCTTTAAGGAGAAATTCTGTATTTCAGAGATAGTGTGCATATCGTGGAATGAAACGGTTGTTATGGCAACAAGTCTCAAAAGCAAGTACTTAACTGAGAAATGTGTTCCACATAGCCATAGAAAAATGAAAACATGAAAACAGAGACAGGAAGAATGGACAAACAGAAGCAGTATGAGATCGCAAAGCCATTTCTGATTTTCAAGCACACAGAGAAGCAGCACTGAACTAGCTTTTGGGATTGGGGGGGGGGATGGTGGTGGTGGTGTTTTGGGTTTTTTTTTATTAATTTAAAGCCAAAGTTTAAAGCTGCATCTGTTCCTGGAAGGTTTAATATATCTTTTATTTGATGTTGGCAATCTAATAATTAAAAAGTACCATATCATATTAGTCTGTCCTTATTGTTGTGGACCAAAGGATGGGATGCAGTCAGGCTGGTGTTTATTGCTGCTGCATTCAAACAGCACACCCAGCCCAGGGCACAGGGAGCCGGCACCCCAGGGCAGCTGCATCTCCAGAATCCCTGGGATGGCCGGATCCAGCCTCCTATGGCTCAGAGCCCAGGGGTCTGGGATCCCTGCTTGACAGGTCACTGGAGGGTGGTGTAACCATCTGCCACCTCCATGTGGGCTTGTTGCTAGGCTGAACCCCAGACCCCTGTGTCGAGCCTGGTCCGTGCAGCCCCTGGCCACTCTAAAGCACCATGCAAGAGAGACAGAGAAGCCCAAAGCATTGACTGCCCTTGGCATTGCTGGTGTCTTCTCCCATCACATTCACATAGTCTGGTGACCAGACCATTTCCTGTGCTACGAAGAAAACCCCTCTGGTCTGTCTCTACCTGGGAAAAATGTCATTCCTGAGCCCAAATATAGTCATGGGTTTAGCCCAGGACAAACAAGCGAGGCAGAAGTTGTTGTGGCCAGACCCTGTTTTATTTTGGTATCCATTTCAATATTTCCAGTATGGAGATCTGGACTTCCTCAGCACTGACAATATCTTCTAACTTCATAATATCCCCCATTTCATAAGGACACACCTAACTTTTGCATGAAGACCTCAAGGCTGGTCCCTGAGCAGCACCGTGCAGCACTGCTCTCTAGGCTGATAACTTTGTTCTGTACAGCCTTCCCTTCAACTGGATCCACATCCATCTTGTAACTCTTGTAACTCCTTCAGTAGAGATTCTTCCCAGAATCTCTATTGAAAGACTAATTTCCCATCAGGCTCTGTATGCAATATTTTGTTTGAACCTAGATAGATTAGCTCCTCTGCTCCTCTCTGTTTTCCTATTAAAATGATATTAAATTAGTCTAATGTGATCTACTTTTGATAAAATCTTCCCGATTTTTTTCCTCTCATTTTTTATTTGCCTCCATGTCCTTGGAGGTCCATGTCTCAGTAAAAGTTTCCAGGACGGATGGAAGGGCCGGAAACCAGAAAGTTAAGCAGCACAGAAAAACAAATTATTAAAAATCTCTCTAGTATTTGAGGTAACCCGAAATGATCTTCCTGATTTCTTTAACTACCCTGTTACATACTCCTACCAAAGCACCTATAGAAATGATAGAGCCATAGGAACTGACTTAGTTGCAAAGTGAAACATGTTGGTGCGTTAGACTAAAGGTTTTTACTTTGCAGTTGAGGTGGACTAAATGCACAAGCAGTAACCAGGTGCACTGCTGCAGCTCAGCTGTTATCCCTGTATGTCCATAGCCACCCTTACCTTACCTGCATGACTGCCTCTTCCTGGAAAAAGATTATCTGTGCTGGAAGCCTGACCTTCTGCAGGAAAACCTGATTTTGTGGTCTGGGGGACTTTGCCCAGCCTTGTTCTTCCTTTGCCCAGCCTCCGCTGGATTTGGGTAGGTTCTAGGATGTGATCTGGCTTGAGCAGTGCTGGCTGTGGCCGGTTGCTGGTGCACACCCTGCCATGACTTACCACACTGAAGCACCCAGGGAGGACAAAGGGTCATCGCTGGTGGGTAGCATCTTCTGTTTAGTGATGCCCGGTGTATCCACAGCTGGTGGGACCCCACAAGACCCATCTCTGTGAGGAAGACCAGCAAAAAGCCTAGGACAAGTGGGGATGGCATCACCTGGCTTCACCACTCCTACCTCCCACTGACCTCCTCAGACCAAATTTCTGAAGGTGTTGGCAATCCTCAGGTTCACATCTGGGGCAGGGCACATCTCACCCAAGGTCTCTCACACTGAAGTTTTCCTCTGAGCTATGTGTTCCTCTCCCTCTGCGACCGGTGGGGAGAGGAGGCATCTCCAGAGCACAGGCATCCTAAGATGGTGTCTAAACTGGGAGGCTGACACCCCTTCAGAGCACCCATTCCTCTCCATTGACTTTTCTGGAGCTCATTACTAACCTCAAACTTCATTTAGGAGATAGATGTAGACTGGCTGCATGAGGATTTATCCTGTGTTGTGTGTGAGGAGTGAAGGGAAGGATTTCTCAATCTAACCCAGGTCTACCGAATCCTCCTTTGCAAATAAGTCACTTACATGTCCCAAAGGCAAAGCAAGAATTTGTAAATGAAAACTTTTTCAAATAAATCTTTTGTAGGATTTACAAACCTTCTGATCGGATTTGTAACTCCAGACACAGATTTCTATACTTGCTGCAAGATTTGATGGATTTAAAAATCCATCTCTTGACTTGTGAAACAATCCAATGTTTTAGAAACCAGGTAGCTAAACCTAAGACTAAAAGCACACAGCACTTGGGCCTGAAGGTTTAGTGACAGGATTTATACATTAGAACAGGGAGATAATGTAACTCAGGTGTATTAAATCCTGATTTATTAACAAACTCAGAAGTAATAGCTTTACAAATAACTCCCAAGACATTTAAAAGAGCTTAACCCTTACAGTACTAGCATTTGTCAGACTGCCACCTCAGTGAATGCCAAGCAATATGTTTAAATATACTGGGTAAAATTCAACTGCACTGCAGACAAGCCCTGCAGCCCCTCTCCCTGGTGTTTTCCTCTTCCGTGCGAGCTGGGAGCAGTTCCTGAGGGTCTGTGAAGGGGCTTCCCCAGGTGCTGCAGACACCCCTGCCATGTTTCTGGGGTGCTTTTTGGCCCCATTGTGCTCAGGCACTCATCATGGCTACATGTCTCTGCCTGCTTGGTGGGACAGGGCCCTGCTGCATCCCTCTCCCGACACGTCCCAGTGCCACTGCAGTCTCTCTGCCCTTAGGGTGGTGATGGTTGGGCTTAGGGACCTCTGCTGAGGAGGGCACTTTGGTGGGCTGAGACAGGCAGGGAGAGGGCTGGGAACATGTGGGGACCAGGACAAGCTGTCTGCATTATTGAGGTCTCTGTGAAAAAAGACTTTCTGGGGATCATCTCCCTGCATCATGTCTTTCTCCTCTCCAGCAGTCTCAGTTTTTTTCCAGTTACCTCCTACCTAGGCTATGTGACTTTGAGCTCCTCAGGAGGTGGAGATGGGGGACCTCCACTTTGTGATGATGAGGCACGATTTCGTCCAGATGTTCAAGCGGTCTATGTGCTCTCGTATCTTTAAATCTCTTGGGTTCGGCAATAACCAGAAGCTGATTTGTTCCTGATCACAATCAATTCTGCAGTAATTTTGCCTTTGACAAACCTGTTCAAAGGTAAATGTTTCCACTGCAGAACCAAGTCTTCTCCATTCATGTTTATGCCAAATGCACCAGCATAACAAAATGGCATTTCCAGAGCAGCTGTAATTTTTAGATAGAAAAACCATAATTACCTGAAGGAGTCTGACAGGACTGCTAATTCCCCTTTCCTCTTTCCTCTGGTGCCCTATTAGCTTTTGTTTAGCATAATTAAGTTTTCACGGCAGTGGCATGCCCCAGCGAGCAGCATGTTTCGGGATTGCCCTGGGCACTTGACAAGCTCCACGGGTATCCAAACCCTCGTACAGGAAGAGAAGCCAAGGGTGTTTTTAGCTGGCGAAAGAATTCGATGCTGTTTGTGTCCAAACTTGCTTGGAAACAAAATGACCATTCACAACAACTTGTTCCGTTAATGGTATAAAGTGCACTAGAAAATGATTGTGAAAATAATAGCTACTTCTTAATGAGAAAGCCAAGAGCAGCAGGCAAAGGCCGGAGCACCACGTGCAGGGGGAACTGGAATGGAAAAGGCACTTGACATCTCTTGCGAGTTCAGCTTGCACGAGCAATTAAACATTTTTAAAACTTAACTCTTACTCCCTTTGGTGAGCTTTTCTCTCTTCTTTCTATTTGGCTCTTCTACAAATGGCTGCTCATTATTTTCGGAATGTTTTTCTATCCTACTTTGATCAGGACTGATTATATGTAGCATGGGAGCACCCAGAAACCAGCCACTGAGTAAATGTGGATGAAGCCTTCCCCCCTGCTAAGGTGTATGTGCTACTGCTCTGCCTGCAGTCACTGCAGCATCTATGAGAATCTCTCCTTGACTTCTCTATGTTTTTAGAAATACATTTAAGAATTGAAGTACGATAGAGATGAAGTATCTGCTGCACTTCCCTTTATGAGTTTAGCTTTTGCATTGTTCACTTTAGACACTGAAAGTCATCAGGAAAGGTTTTCAGTTTCTCTCCCGAGTTGACTCAGGTTTGTGGTGGACCAAAGCCCTGATTCAATAAAGCATTCAGTCACCTGCTGAACTTTAACCACATCCTTAAGCTCAACTTTATGCAGAAAAGCTCTTAAGCGTGAGATAAAATCCCACGAGTTTTCAATGATTTGGAAAATCTCGAGTGAGAGGGTGGGCTGCTCCTTTGTCCTGCCAAAATGCTCAGCAAAGCTCTCACTGAAGGCAGAACTGGGGTCACTGTCTCTTTGTGAGCACATTTTTTGTGGTGCTGGGCCAGGATGCAGTTCCCAAGGGTGCTGTGGTGGCTGATGCCTCACAGTGGGAGAGCAAAGAGTCTGCCCCTCCATCCACCCATCCATGCACCCATGCATCCATCCTGGGCCACTCTGTGTTGAATCCTGCCCTACACAGGCTTCAACACCATGGTTGCATGGGGCAAGAAGAAGGGCAGTTCTTCTAAACATGGCAGCAGGTAGGGAGGAAGAAGAGGTGGTGACAGCACTTATCGATTTAACCTGGAGCAGCCAAAGAGCCCTTGGGTCACCCATGCGTACCCGGCTCCATCTGGACCATCTCCCAGCAGAAAGAGTGGAAACACTTGGACGGACTCAGCGGCTCTGCTGGATGTTGCCTCCGCTTCCATCATCCTTCTCATTATTTAGGTGACCAGAAGAAGGGAAAGGGTTAAAAACAGAGTAATTAATATAAGAAGACTGTTCATTACTGTAAGACGTCTGTGTATCATTAAATTTCATTTGAGCTTTAATTAGCCAATTTTTTTTTCATATAAAAGTCTTTGTTGTGTCAATTAGTTGATTGACTATCATCTGGTTTCTGGGTTAGTGAAACCTGATCCGTTGTGAATGAATTTGTTTATCAGGGAAAAGGGACCAGGGGATGGAAAAAAAATTCAATTAAATGTCAATGTGTGGAGTGACAAGCAGCATTCAATAGGGCTTTTAGTTTAATTGCTTGTATTTCATTAAGAGATGTATTTATCAAGAGAATTCTTCATTTTCAAAAGATCTTGGATGTCTTCTTGTTCGCTTCTGGCTTTTAGGTACTCTTGTAGTATTCAAAAAACATAGAGAACTATTTTTTTAATTAGAAAAAGCACTTTATTGTGATATGTCCCGAGACTGTTACATCACTGACATGCAGTGACAGCCTTTCAATGACATCCACATGCAAATTGCAGGGGACAGTGTGTACCCCTACATCATTTGAAAGGCTATCACCAAAGATCTGCCGCTTCCTCTGCTGTTCTGTGGTCTGTAGCCATGCTGAAAATAGTGTGTTAGTCCTGAAAGTTTGTGTGAGGAGGAAACCATTCAGCTCCCAGCCCTGGGAACATTTTGGAAGGTCTGTTTTAAATCTTTTAAAGGCTGTAAATCCCTTTGGGAGGAATGGTTTTCATTTGTGTTTTATCTGGATTCCAGCTCATCACTTGTGGTTGACAAATAAAAATGAAATAGCCTTTGGTAGGGGGCTGGCAGGCACCCTCATAATACAGCATGTTTGGCCTGAGCTGGTGTAGTTATACAGGGGCATTGCCTGGAGTATATACAGTCACACTGGAATAATGTGCTGAGAGCACTGAAGTTTATTTTGATAACTTTCTGTTTATTTCTAATCCAGCCTAAAAACTGTGAGTAGATAAGCATGCAGCTGGGTTTGTTTGAGACACGGCAACAGGATTCCAACAAAGCTTCCAAAACGTTAAATGAATGGTTATTTTCCTGAATGTCCAGGGAAACAGGAGGAGCAGGGAACCCCTGCACACAGAGCATGGTGATGGGGGCTCACCCCCAGCATGCCTGCTGCCGCAGGAGGAGTGGTGGGATGCGGATGCAATGGTACATGCCCCCTTAGTGTAGGACCTCCAGCAACACTGCTCCAAGAGTGAAACATCAGAGCTCAGTTTTACTATTGTAGAGGACTGGCGACTGGATCCATTGGCCAGCAGCTTTTGTGAAAAGGAATATCTTTTGGCCTGGATGTAGGAAATTACCTGGCCAAGTGATCAATCTGTTGGGTATGGAGAAGAATGGAGCAAAGAACCCCCTGGGACACCAAGTCCTGCCCTCCAGTCATGCAGCATACCCTGTTGGGTATCCGTTTGGTAAGATGATAAAGCTCCACCTCAAAACTAGTTTAATTCCTTGTCCTTGGGCAATTTTCTTTTCAGATATTGAGTCTTGGGAGCAAGGAGCATCTCTCCATGGCTTTGCTCAGTGCCCAGCAGAAATTCGGACAGGGCCTCTGGGAGTGTCTGTATGATAAGTAGCTCTAATGAGTACTAATTACACCCAGCACATGGGTGATCAAGCTCTTTGTCTGAAACACATCAGTACGGTTCAGCGTTTTCTGCCATGTCTGTATTCTGTGCCCCCATTTGCTTGGAAAGTACAGCCAGGACACTGTCTGTTCTCAGAAACTCATTATTTCTCTTATTCTGTGATGAGAATTCACTTTCAACAAGTTCAGATAAGATGTTGGGAGGCAACGCAAGAAGCAACTGGCAATTATATCCTCCCTGAACATTTTGTCTGCAATGTTATGCCAGCATCACAAGGATGATTGGAAAGCTGGGGCTTTTACATGAGCAAACCAGAATGGCATGGCATGGAGAAACACTCCAAGTTGTTCTCTCTGGGGCAAACTATCACTTTACAAATGTACTTGGAGAGACCCAAGGTTTGGGCAGAGCAGAGCTGACATGGGTGAAGAGTATATTTTACCCAAACCTACTGAAGAAGGAAAAATAAAACCCAGACCAACCTTTCCAAGAAGGCTTTGTAGCAGAAGAAGAAGAAGAGGAAGAAGAGAAGGAGGAGGAAGAAGAAGAAGTAAAAGAAGTAGAAGAAGAGGAAGAAGAAGAAGAAGAAGAAGAAGAAGAAGAAGAAGAAGCTGTACAGAGAGAGGCAATACTGTGTGGCAGTGTTTGGGAATAATTATGAAGAATTCTACTCTTCAAATGCTGGACAAGAGCTCTAGAAGAGCAATGGGAGTGTGCTGTGAACATCATACATCTGCATCAGATACTCCTCCATGCTTCCAGCTGGGGTGGGCTTGGCAAACCTGGCTTAATTTTGAAGGCTGAATGAGGCATCTCAAGGTGTTTAGGTCTGGCCCTACTCAGGACCTCCTTCCTTATGTGGTGGGAAGAGGCACACAGTGCTCATCTTCCTCATCTGCTGTGATGGGTTGACCCTGGCTGGACGCCAGGTGCCCACCAAAGCCACTCTATCACTGCCCCCTCCTCAGCTGGACAGGGGAGAGAAAAATATAACAAAAAGCTTGCGGGTCGAGATAAGGACAGGAGAGATCATTCACTAATTACCGTCACGGGCAAAACAGACTCAGCTTGGGGAAAATGAGCTCAATTTATTACAAATCAGCCAGGGTAAGGTAATGAGAAAGAAAACCAAATCTCAGAACACCTTCCCTCCACCCCTCACTTCTTCCCGGGCACAACTTTACTCCCGGATTTCTTCACCAAGCCCCCCCAGCGGCACAAGGGGGACAGGGGGATGGGGTTTACAGTCATCACACATTATTTTCTGCCTCCTCCTCAGGGGGACGGCTCATCACACTCTTCCCCTGCTCCAGCATGGGGTCCCACCCACGGGAGACAGTCCTCCATGAACTTCTCCAATGTGGGCCATTCCCATGGGCTGCAGTTCTTCACAAACTGCTCCAGCGTGGGTCCTTTCCACGGCGTGCAGTCCTTCAGGGGCACACTGCTCCAGCATAGATCCCCCACGAGGTCACAAGTCCTGCCAGAAAACCTGCTCCGTGGGCTCCTCTCTCCACAGATCCACAGGTCCTGCCAGGAACCTGCTCCAGCGCGGGCTTCCCACAGGGTCACAGCCTCCTTTGGGAACCCCCCTGCTCCAGTGTGGGGTGCTCCACGGGCTGCAGGTGGAGATCTGCTCCACCGTGGACCTCCCTGGACTGCAGGGGGACAGCCTGCCTCACCAGGGTCTTCACCACAGGCTGCAGGGGAATCTTTGCTCCGGTGCCTGGAGCATCTCCTCCCCCTCCTTCTGCACTGACTTTGGGGTCTGCAGGGTTGTTTCTCTTACATGTTCTCACTCCTCTCTCTGGCTGCTGTTTGCCTCTGTCTCAACTTTTTTCCTTCTTAAAAATGTTATCACAGAGGCGTTACCACTATCACTGATTGGCTCGGCCTTTGCCGGTGGCGGGTCCATCTTAGAGCCGGCTGGTATGGGCTCTCTCAGACACAGGGGAAGCTTCCAGCAGCTTCTTACAGAAGCCGCCCCTGTAACCCCCCCCGCTACCAAAACCTTGCCACACAAAACCAATACATCTGCCCATAAGTGGCGATGGTTGCACAGCCATGTTGTGTGGCCTTGCAGCTCGGGAGAAACCCAAAGGGTTTCTCTGCTGACTTTATGAAGCATGTGGTCCTGCAGGGTGCTTCCCTGTGCCCAGCAGAAGCTGGATGTTCAGAGTCAGAGACCACAGGTTTTGATCCCCGGCTGGGCAAGCCATGGTCCTTTCAGATACAACGTGTCTTCATGGATGTCCAGTCATGGACAGACTGTGCAGGCTGGGCCAGGGAAAGCAGAGGGGCTTGTTCTCATTTGTTTGTTCCTGCAAACTGAGTTTTCATTAAAAAAAAAATAAAATCTTGTGAAAAATGTCCTAACTGAGAAACAAATACAAACGTAATCACTTCCCCTGGAGCAAGACCTGCCTGGACATGCCCATACAGAGTCCCTAGGAGAGGTCCCTGATCTGGGCAGGTGTCTCTGCAGTGTCACACCCAGGTGCCAGAACAGCCTCGTTCCTCTTTGGCAGCATCAATCAAGCTTGTGGGGTTAACACCTAGGGGGTTTAGCTATTACTTTTTCTGAAAACTAAAAATACTCTGTTGGGAGAAGAAAGGCTTTCCAGTCACGCTTTCTCAGTATCCCCATGTATTGGTTTTGTGTGGCAAGGTTTTGGTAGGGGGGAGTTACAGGGGTGGCTTCTGTAAGAAGCTGCTGGAAGCTTCCCCTGTGTTCGAGAGAGCCCATACCAGCCGGCTCTCAGACGGACGCACCGCTGGCCAAGGCCGACCCAAATCAGCGACAGTGGTAACGCCTCTGTGATAACATTTTTAAGAAGGAAAAAAAAGTTGGGACAGATGGAAACAGCAGCCAGAGAGAGGAGTGAGAACATGTAAGAGAAACAACCTTGCAGACCCCAAGGTCAGTGAAGAAGGAGGGGGAGGAGATGATCCAGGTGCCGGAGCAGAGATTCCCCTGCAGCCCGTGGTGAAGACCCTGGTGAGGCAGGCTGTCCCCCTGCAGTCCAGGGAGGTCCACGGTGGAGCAGATATCCACCTGCAGTCCGGGGAGGACCCCACGCTGGAGCAGGTGGGTTCCTGAAGGAGGCTGTGACCCCGTGGGAAGCCCGTGCTGGAGCAGGTTCCTGGCAGGACCTGCGGATCTGTGGAGAGAGGAGCCCACGGAGCAGGCTTTCTGGCAGGACTTGTGAGCCCGTGGGGGACCCACGCTGAAGCAGTGAGCTCCTGAAGGACTGCATGCCATGGAAAGGACCTGTGCTGGAGCAGTTCGTGAAGAACTGGAGCCTGTGGGAATGGCCCACGTTGGAGAAGTTTGTGGAGGACTGTCTCCCGTGGGTGGGACCCCACGCTGGAGCAGGGGAAGAGTGTGATGAGCCCTCCCCCTGAGGAGGATTAGCAGCAGAAAATAACGTGTCATGACCATAAACCCCATCCCCCTGTCCCCCTTGTGCCGCTGGGGGGGCTTGGTGAAGAAATCTGGGAGTGAAGTTGTGCCTGAGAAGAAGGGAGGGGTGGAGGGAAGGTGCTCTGAGATTTGGGTTTCTTTCTCATTACCTTACCCTGGCTGATTTGTAATAAATTGAGCTCATTTTCCCCAAGCTGAGTCTGTTTTGCCCGTGACAGTAATTAGTGAATGATCTCTCCTGTCCTTATCTCGACCCGCAAGCTTTTTGTTATATTTTTCTCTCCCCTGTCCAGCTGAGGAGGGGGAGTGATAGAGCGGCTTTGGTGGGCACCTGGTGTCCAGCCAGGGTCAACCCATCACACCCCTGTGAGCTGCTGGTTGTGCGCAGGAGATGGGGCATTAATATTGCTCTGGAAGTCCAGGGCCTGGTGGAGAGCCACATGGTGACCATGCAAGCTGACAGCCCCATGGCTTTGAACCAGGACCTCTGGCTCATTAGGCAGATATCATTACCCTGGGGAATGTCTGTACTTAACAGACTTTGTGGCTACTGCATCCGTCTTGGCTCCCATGACAATACAGAGTGTGCAAAGTTTCCTGGTAAAACATTCAGCCCTGCTTCACCCCCTCAGTTTTTGGGGTTTTCCTGGTCAGGGGAAGGAGTGACCATGTCCTACGCATCACCTATTAGGCATCCTCATCCTGTCCTTTGCTCCACAGAAGCTCCTCTGCTGCAGAGCCCATGGAGCTATCTCCTGAGGTCCTGGCAGTGAGCCCATGGTGGAGAGGACTGCTGGGAGGTGCTGTGGGAAGCCGGTTCAGTGTGCCAAGTAGCTCCAGCCCCTCAGCCACAAATGCTTTGTTTCATCTCTAAGTAGCTGAAGAAGTGTGTGCCTATCAGTAAATCTCCATCATCCCAACTGCAGCGTGTTTCCTCAGATAAGGGTGCTGTGTAATGGCAATTATGTTTTCATTTGTTGTGAGAAAACTTAATACGCAGAGTGGCAGAAATGTTATTTATCCGCTGTTAATTATGAGCTTCTTACTGTAGGGAATCATGCAAAAACAAAAAAGTGTAATCACATGAAATAAAGGGGAAGCAGCTTGTGCACTTGCCACCATGCCGGGTGGAATTAGCTCCTGCAATTCTCTGCCACCAGTTATCATTACTAATGCTGCATGGCCCCGTGTGTGACCTTGCCTTCAGCTCTGCAGCAGCACAACTCCTTGGGGAGATGGGTGCGAGGGCCTGCGTGCGGGCAGGTGCTGGGGACTGCAATCCAGGGGTGCCTAACACAGCGATACTCCCATGGGACTGGGCTTGCATGAACTCTGCCTGTCCCACCCTGAGCTCTGAAATGGAGCTGCAGGAGAATCCCAGCAGAGCCCTAGCTGGATCAAAGAGCTCGGGCAGTTGCCTTTTTTTACGTCACTGTGTTTTCCCCCTCCAGGCTGTGGGATGCACCAGGGAAGAAAAGGATGGGGTCATGCTGGGTATGGCTGTAGGGCTGCAAGGCCAGGAGCAGGACTAGCTGTCCCTGCAGGTCCAGAGCCAAGCCGGTGGCAGAGGCAGATGTGTTCCCACATGGTCTAGCGGTCAGGATTCCTGGTTTTCACCCAGGCAGCCCGGGTTCGACTCCCGGTGTGGGAAAACAGTTGTATTTCATATTGTGCCTGTTTTTGGGGTCCCCAGGACAAGGACGATGCTGGCCTGCTGGGATGGGTCCAGCGCAGGCTGCCAAGGTGGCCAGGGCTGGAGCACAGGACAGAGGAAGGGAGGCTGAGGGACAGAGCCAGGTCTGTCAGCCCAGAGAGAAGATGAGGGGAAGATTTCATTGCTGCCTGGAGAGAAGGCAAGGGGAAGATTTCATTGCTGCCTGGTGAGAAGGTCTGTGGAAGATGGGGCCAGGCTCTTCCCAGAGGCACACAGCGGGAAGACGAGAGGCACCAGCTGGAGCAAGGGAAGTTCTCCTTAGTTATGAGGAATGATTTTATCACCATGTGGTGGTGAAACACTGGAACTGGGGCTCAGGGGAACTGTGGGGTCTATGTTCCCGGAGATATTCAGAATGCGACTGAACAAGGCCCTGAATAATTTGCTGCAGCTGGACCTACTGGAGCATACAGGCTGGACTAGAAAACTTCAGAGCACACTTCTGACCCATAAAGTTAATTCTTGGAAGGTGTTAGGATGGTTTTAATTTCCACGGGGACAGGATAGTTGGTGGTTCCTCATCCTAGTTGAGCTGCTTGAGCTCTCTTCACCTCTCTAGTGACCCAGGGGACGGCTCCATTGCGATGCTGGGTTACAATAGAAGTCAGTGAGACACAAAATCTGCCTTGGAAGCAGTGAGAATTACACAAAAACATTTATTTGAGATGGCAAGGAACAGACTATCAAGGACACAAGGCTGGGACACTGCTTCCCCAATGGAGCTGCTGCTTCCACAGTGTGCACCCTGCCCCTGCAGCTAGCACATCAGTTACTCCAGGCCTGTGAAATAATCATGCATGGGTATAAATTTGCCCTGTGGGTAAAACAAGAACTAAATAACAAGGGTGTGATCTGTACAACAGCTCGACAACTGATGAGGATTGTCAGTAATGCTTTTTTTGAGCACTGTAAGCTTAGCAGCCTGACATAATGTAGCAGGCACTTTAGTTCGCAAAGAAAGATTTTTTTGTTCCAGAAAGTAATAAACAGCAACCGTAACTTCTTTGAGGGAAATTTCACCACAGATCTATGCCATATCTAATGAGAAATTTCCTTCTGAGCTCATAAAACTAAGTATACAAGAGGAGGGACATTACCTACATTTTCATCCCCTATAAGTACCTCTGCATAAAGAGAGAGACTTTTACAGAGGTGTCCACCTAATATGTCTGCATGGTATTAAGAGACTTGGATTTTTCAGGATTTTCCACTGAATAACTTTGTCTTTGTCACACAAGTATGCCAGTTGAGTTCCTCAGACCATAGCAGGGGACTCACCAGACCTAAAACCCCATGAGCATGTTCAAGCCTTAAAATGGACACAAGATGCAAACAATGTTACTTGAGTCATTTGAATGATGACTAAATTCTTGATTACTTGGATCTTTCCAGGAATGACCAGGAACAAAAAAAGAAGTGAGATTCATCATCTCAGCCCTCAGCTGTGAATTTTCTGCTCAGCTTTGCTGCTGATACTGAGAGAGCAGATGCTTCCTTACTCTGCAGAAACACAGCGTGTGAAACAGTATTTTAACAGCTTTATCTGATATTTTATATCTCACTGTCAAACATAGCAATGATTCCACTTCTATTTGGGTAAGTAATCTGAAAAGAAGGCAGCAATAATCTCTCAGGAGAGCCAGGCATGGGACTAATTACTCCAGCTAGAGATTTGTAAAGACATATTTTCAGTGCTGGGATTTTATCATTCCACAGGGTAATTAAAAGACAACCCTGTCAAAGGAAGTTTTGCAGTCTTAAATTTTCTTTTTCCTCTATGAAGAATAACCCTTTCCAAGCTCAGCATTGGGATGGCTTTATTTCCCAGCGATGAGTGAGGGCTACCTATGGTGCCTGCCCACCAGCCAGCTCAATGCCGTGCTCGAGTGTTTGCAGTGGCTGGGCAGAGCCGTGGCTGTTTCTGTGTCACCTCTGAATGTCAAGCACTGGGAAGGAGGGATGCTTTTGCAGAGGGCTAGACCCAGGAAGAAATCATCTGGTCACTGGAGAGATTTAAAGAATGTCCTTGTTTTGGCCGGGATAGAGTTAATTTTCTTTCTAGTAGCTGGTATAGTGTTATGTCTCGGATTTAGTATGAGAAGAATGTAGATAACACATTGATGTTTTCGGTTGTTGCGAAGTAGTATTTTGACTAAGTCACGGATTTTTCAGCTTCTCATGCCCAGCCAGCAAGAAGGCTGGAGGGGCACAAGAGCTTGGGAGGAGACACAGCCACTTCTCTTGGGCAGATTGTCAAATGCTGTGAGTTGGGGTCGTGCATCAGTGACCAACCAGAGGCAGAATTTCTGCTTGAAATTTGTTTCTTCAGTGAAGCACTTGCTGAAATCACAAGAAAACCTGCTTGTTGCGATCGGTTATGGCTTGAATGGGGGTCCACAAGCCTGGGGCAAGAAATAACATCCTTGGCTGCTCCAGAAAAGGGATTGGTGTGTGCTGTTATGGACATGCCCTTAGATGTTGCCCTTAGGTCATTCCCCTTACCCCTGGGTGGGAAACAGCCCTCATATGGAGTGAGCAAGGTGTTGCTGCTTTGATCCCCTTCCCTGAGTTTATACAGCACTGTGCTTTCTGCACCAGGCTGGCTCGGTGCAATCAGTGATGATCACAACAGGAATATAAAGCAGATTTCAAAGGATGACTGATTGATTGGCAGAGGGGATTCAGACACAAGTTTGCAAATATCATAGGATGACAAACTGCATTCAGGGCGAACTATTTGGTTATCCGAGGCAGTTCAGATCTCTAGTTAAAGAGTCAAACTGCTTAATATCCACAGTATCCTCCAAGGCTAATGCTGTTTTTTTCCAAAAGGTATCACTGAGCCATTTACTCTTTTGGATAACTTGATAACTTGGATAACATGGATAATTTGAAAATCAGAGTGTGGTCATTGTCTCCAGGACCCCGTGACTACCCCATAGCAACAGGACTGCTTGTGCACAGTATGGCAACGATATGGGATGGTCCATGCAGATGAAAGCATGAGAAGTACATCTGAACTGCCTGGTCCATGGGATACCAGGTCAGCCTGAGACCTCTGCTTCATGCCTGTGTTCCATGCAGCCCCTTTCTGCATCTTCCTGCTTAAACCTCCGTGGGTTTTAAGATAGGGTTTATGTCCAGTAAAGGATTTGGAAGTTAAGGAGTTAATTCTTAGAGGAAAAAAAAACTTTGGAGCTGACTTTAGTGTCCTTGAGGAGAAAAGGAAACCACTGGTCATAGTCTGAGAACAAGGCAGTGCACCTGCACCTTGTCTTGTTGTCAGCTCTTCCTTCTCCTCTCCGTTAGTGCCTTTTGATGCATACGGGAACCGGGGATATGACAGGCCAGTGAGACTGATGTGGCATGTGTAATGAGAAAGAAATAGTATAAAATGCAATGTATCACAAAATTAACATCACCCAACTGCCTGTTCCTTGGCATCCTGCCGGTTTCCATCTTTCTCTGGGTATTGTTTAATTGCCTAATTGTTACAGTTAATTTATTTATTTTTAAGTTGCCGTGAGCACGTAGAAATGTAAATTTAGCATTAAAAGAGCACTTAACAAAGGATTCCTTTTCAGAGAGGTTGACTTCTCATATTTTGTCCCCAGGATGTGAAAATTTTAGGCTTCAGCTGTGCCAATTCCAGCCAGACCCTGGCAGATGGCAGTTAAAACCATGCGGCAAGACTGGCGATTGCAGAGCGGGTCCAGTGCATGGGGGTATGCATTGCTGAGCTCTCTGTTTCCCTTCTACCAGCAGCACGTTTTGCTCATGTCCTCTCTCCCCCCTGCATGGATCATTTCTCAGCTTGAGGCTTCTTGCAGATACGGGAGCAGGAAAACCCAAGCATCAGAGAGCTGCTCAGGCTGTGGAGGGGGACTTTGTAGCATGAGTTTGTTTAATTGATAAAATCTGTAAAAAAGGATCCTTGAGGAACATGGCAATCTCTTGAGCTGAGTTCAACTCTCATGAAATATCAGTCTCTGACCATGGAAACATACTTCACTGTCAGCTCTGGGGAGGGCACATCAGTGCTGTTTGTGTCCCAGCAGTCTCCAGATTTCCAGTCTGATTTTAGGACTGGTGAAAGCAGAGGGGCTCTGCATTCCCACGGCCAAGTCAGAGCCTCTGGAGGAAAAGTAAAATAGCAAATTGAGATGCGGGTTTCCCATTTACTCCATCCCAGTCAGGCCACGGAGCCTTTGTGCACATGACATTAATCTTTGCAGCCATTTACTGGTTTTTTTTCCAAATCAGTATTTAGAAACTTTCTCATATTTCTATGAAGACAATTCCTTATTACCCTCTTTATCTGCTAGAGAGTGCTCTGATCAACAGGAACTCTATACTAGGAATGGCCTAATTAAGCAAAATTAACATTTTATCATCTAATACTAACATTTAATCCTATATTCATGCAGCCTTCTTTAAATATACTCTCTCCACATCCTTTCCTGTAAGTCTCTCATGCTATGCCAGCTCCACTCTGTTTTTATCTATAAGGAATTGAGCTCGTACCTGTGACAGGTGCAGAGTGTGTTAAATCTTTTGATCATCACAAAAACCACTCATGCTGATGTCCTTTAATCTAAGCAATGCAAAGAAAATCCTATGCACTAGCTTTATGCTTCTTCCATCTCCCCGAGTTTAAACAGGAGGCTCCGCAGCTACAGATCAATGGTCCTAAATTGTTTGTCTTTAACTTAGGTGGGTTTAAAGGAAAGCTGCTCAGCCCAGCTGTCTGGAAGTTCACAAGATGGGAAGAGCTATGTGCTGTCTAGTGATGGAGGAATATGAGTTACCTTTGAAACTTGGTTTAGTTTTTACAGCAGTCAAGTAATTAAACAGGAGGAAAAAATCACAGCAAATCACTTACTGCTACATTTCCCACATCTTTCTTGTTGTTATGCTGAAGCTAATAGTGAAATTCTTTAATTTATCAATTATTAAGAATTTTTGTAATTCACAAATGCGGTTAGGAACTCTTTTTTTTTTTGTTTTCTCCCTCTGGGAATTATTCCTGAATAATTTGTGTGGAATAGCCGATACTGCAATATTGCTATTGGTTCACATGGGTGGCGTGAGCCATCTGTGCGTTCCTGCCTCTAGACTGGCTGGTTCTGGTACCCAGCCAACGAGGCGTGAAGATTGGGACGGAGGATCCCACTTAGCGTGATAAAACACATCTCTGCTTTTGGTGAAGTGTCCGTTCTCACATTTTCTCTCCATGAAGTGACTGAGTGTTGTGGGAAAAGAAGAGGAAAGGGTCAGTGGAGGATCTGGTGCAGGTCACAGTGCTCATGTGCCTGGGATAAAATCCCTGTGAACCAGACATGTTTCACAGGGAAGGGAGACACTGGTTAAATCCCAGCCATCATTTTTTGCTCTTTGATGCTTTCCTACAGTCTCAAGCCCATGGGCACCAAAACATTGTCAAAAAAGCTTGAAGGGATCCCAAGAGAGGTGTGCCATCAGGTGACTCCATACAGTCATCTTATTTCACCTGCCCAAATAGGTGTGCATGGAGATGCCCTAGACTGCTGCAAATGCAGAAAATGTTTTACCTTACAGTTAACTTAAAAGTTCATTTAAAATATAAATCTTCTTCCATGAGTGGGGAAAAAAGTTTCTCACTATGAGACCCAAAATTCCTTATCTAGAAAAAATAGGTGCTGTTCCCTTTAATATTGCCATCAGGATGTTACAAGAAAAAAAATACCCAACAAAAAACCCAAACACAAAAAGCCCTCCATGCTATGCAAAATATCACAGAAACCTTTTTTCCATTACAGTGGTCACAGGCCATTTTGCTCTTCACTGGTGACAGGGGACCATTAGAATACAATCCCTGATGCCTGCGTATCATAATGAAAATCATATTTCTTCCTGAACTGGTACATCAATTGTCTTTTTAGTAACCTGGGAAGTGCAGCTGTATGCAAACCAGGGAACGGTCCTTCACTCTTAATCTGTTCTCCTGCAAGATAAGTGATAACTTCTTAATGTAACTTTCCACTCTGGTAAATAAGAAGTAGCTACAACATGATCCTGTGGTTTAAATAGAATTGTCTTCCTGAGACTGAGTAGCTGTTTTCCATCCTCCCCTGGGCAGGAAAACTGATTTTGATAAAATCGGAGCATTCCTCTCTGTCTCTCTCTCCTTCCCTGGCACCTGCCTGAAAATCTGCAGGCAAACCCATTTGCATTTCTAAAATCATGTGCTGTGGGAACTATTCCTAAAAAAACCCAAATGGGCGGCAAGACTCTGTCCCATCTCCTTGCTGCAGCACTACATGTCAGGGGGATGGATGAAGTGAGAAGTTTGGGGCTGGCAAGGGAGAGAAAGCACGGGGGCTGATGGAAACGGGGCGGGGGGGGGGAGCGGGGAATGAAGGAGACACAAGCTGTTCTGGCAGCTCCCTGGGTCCCCCACTGCCGTCCCTGCCACCAGCCACCGGTGCCACCAGTCCATCCCCATCAGGCAGCACCAATTTCTTTACTTGTGACCGGTTTGCCTGCTAAACTCTGTTATCCTCTGTAGCCACCGAGCCACTGGCCGTAGCCATGCCCAGGGCAACCAGCGCATCGCAAATTGGAGGTGAGCATGGGGTCAGGGCTGGCCGGTCCCCACGGGGGGCAGGTGGGGGCACAGGGCAGGCAACAGGCACATCCTGACCCGCTTCGGAGATCGCCCACCGCCAGCCCGGGGGTGTTTTCGAGTGTCCAGCTCTTGGCGTGGACTGCAGGCGCAAGTCCTGCATTTTGCTTGTGTCGTACAAACGATTCAATCAATAGGAGTGAACTTCAAAGGGAGTTTCTGGCAGCGGCGGATACTCAGATGCATTGTCTGTAAGTGGTGCCCAGTCCAATCTCTGCAGCATCTCCTGTGGGATGGGGAAGCCTGCCCAGCTGAGGGACAAAACCGGCTCATACGTGAGCCTCACCTCGCCCTAGAGGCAAAACTGAGAAATCAGGGGAAGAAATTTGGATCCCCAAACCGGAAACATTTTAGCGCAAACTGCATTGTAGCTGGCTCTGGAAAGGTTTTCCTCCTGGAGGTTTTATTTTTTGTGTTTCTACATTTTACTGCCCCAAGCCTGCATTTTTTTCTAATAGAGATTAGATAGAAGGTAAGATTTCTTTTTGCAAAAACTTGCTTGGCTCCAGGCAGCAAGTCCTCGAGTCATGCCAACCCCTCCCAGCAGAAGGAGCCGGCAGAGGAGCGCTGCCAGCAGCACGCGCCTGCCTGCCTGCACTCGCCACCCCCGGCGGCTCCCCGAGGGCCCCCATTTCTTTAAATCCCTTTTGCAGGCACCCCAGCCTGCACCCAGCCGGGAGAGGAGACAACAGATCCTGGCTCTGGCTTTGCCGAGGTGGGAGCACGCTGCCCTGTGGCACTGGAGGAGGTCGTGGCTTTTTCTCTCTTCCCTTTTCCCTCTTATTCACGTGCACAGGGAACCTTGAGGAACAAATAATTCAATCTGCTGCTGGATTGCCAAAGACTTTAATGAAAGCGCTATTTATTTAGTGTTGTCTGATACTGCATCTACAGTGACAAGGCAGGGGACTGAGTAATA
The DNA here is from genome assembly GCF_929443795.1 of Astur gentilis. Classification (NCBI taxonomy): domain Eukaryota; kingdom Metazoa; phylum Chordata; class Aves; order Accipitriformes; family Accipitridae; genus Astur; species Astur gentilis. The sequence goes on along the minus strand of NC_064893.1, from coordinate 19,210,949 downwards.
ACAGGTCTGGAAGCAAAGCGCAGAGCAGAGCATGCTACCAGCATAGGAGTGTTCCAAAAATATATGATTTCAGTTTCTGGTTTAATTAGAATTTATTTTAAGTGGGTTTGCATCAACTAATGAAACAACTGTCATTGATGAACTGCTGCTGGGCAGGCTCGAGTAGATTTTAATCTCTAACCAGCAGCTCAGGCAGCTAGTGTGAGGGGAGCCTGAGGAAAGTCTATTAGAGATAGACATCAATTTAAAATTAGTCATCTTAAGGGAGTATCGGTGCAGAGGGGAAACCATTAGAGAAGAGAGAATTATGTCATTAGATAACTGATCCAAATTCAGGGCTCACCTTAAAAACTAAATGATATTCTAGACAGCTTGTTGCGTTAACCGCTGAAAGTGGGGTATTTCTTACCAGATCATCATGCCTCGAAAGCTCGTGCTGCGTGTGGGGAAGAGTTTTGGAGATTCATGGCAAACGGCAATCTGCAGGCCAGATGTGCATCCCCAGGGTCCCCACAGCTGGTTTTTCAGACAGTCCAGGGAAGTGGTACCCAAGGGAGGATTGAAAATGCCATCCTGCCGACAGGGAAACTGAAGCACAGCAAAGCTATGCAAATTCCTCAAGGTTAACCTGTCTGTGGGAGACCACAGGAATAAAACTGGCTGTCCTGAGGATTGCTCCTGCAGTCCAACACCTGTGTTATCCTTCACCCTTCAAGAACCTTTGTTCTTTAATCCAGGTTATTTAGAAATAGCTGAATACTCCTGTGCTTCGGAAAAGGCCCCAATGTTTATTTGTCAGACCTAAAACTAGCAGTTCCCTGGGTGGGTTCTGTCAATGGCTGATGCAGGGGCATTCCCCAGGCCAGTGGCCCCAGCAGCTACCTGGGGCAATGAACAATTCAGCAAAGGTGTGAAATGACAGGGGACAAGTGTCAAAATCACTGTTGATCACTACGATGCTGTTTCCCATCATGTTTCACCGAGGCTTGGGATGAAACTGTCTGTCAGACCTCTGGAGTCAGTTCTCAAAGGTGGTGAGGGCTCCCCTGGGCTGGTCCTTGCTCCCATGAGAAGATATTGGTGCCAGATGTGGCTTCTGGAGGCATCTTTCCAGTGGCAGGTGCCAGAAAGAGGCCTGGCCTGCAAGATGGGTGCATGGGAGAGCAGCGTCCGGCTTCCCTAGGGACTTGCATGGAGCGGGCGTGCTGGAGGAAAAGCACACACAAGGTCCCAGTCGTCTCTGAAGCACTTCCCAAAGAGGAAAGTGTGAGACAACCCTAGTGACTGGGGTATGCATAGAGAGAAAAAATAAGGAAATTATTATAAGGAAAGATAATTACCTATTTATGGTTATTATAAGGAAATTGTAATTATTATAAGGACAATAAGGCAAACAAAGACAGCCCTTCACCACACAGCCTTTCTTCTAGCCAGGATGTGAGAGTGTTCCGGCCAGCCTCAAAATCACCTGGCAGAGGCTGCGGTACTGCCTGCCTCCTTCCACACCATGCGGCCAAGGTGCTGCTCCTCTCTTCCCTCTCTGCAGCCCTCCCAGCCCACCCATCCACCCCGAGCAACCTTGGCACCGGTGAACAAGCGTGCAACACAACCACGGCAGGGCAGGAGCATTTCCCACCTGCTTTTGCAGAGCTGTGCATGGTGCTCGTGGGCACCAGGCGATGGACATACAGGCTCTGTCCCGGGGAAGACCTGGGACTGTTACACAGCAGCTTCTGCGACGGATCCAGACAGAATCAGGGCAGGAAGGGAAATCATCCAAAGGATGTTTGACACAGTAGAATTTGTTTTTACCTCTTTCCTTTAAAAAGCAAAGCAAAGCAAAGCAAAACAAGCTAGGAAATTACATGCATGCTTTTGGAATGAGACAGTAGCTCAGGGTCATCTGTGTTTATTATTTCCACCATTTTATCTTATTTCCATGTGCACTTTTTCAAAACAAGGCTTTTGGATTTTTCCTTTTCTTTTCCATTTAGTCTGCATGTCCAGCAGCCTGAGCTCTGAAAGGTAAGCTTAGCACGGAGCTGTCATAAACAACCCAAAATCACACAGCAAACACATTCCTCCTTCCCTGCAACTGTCACTCTCCTCTCCTGTCCACTTGCACAATGACTTTTTCTTTCACCATTAATGGTCCTGGAGAAGAAGGATGCAAACACAGCCTGCGTTATTCAGGAGCACTGTGACGACCCCCAGATTTAGAAGACACTGTCTCTTCTTGTGATCAAAACATGCATTGACATGGGCATTGCTGAAATGGGCTGGAGCACTGTGGCCGGGGACAGTGGCAGCCCAGCTGGGGTCCCAACGCCATGCTGGGGACCAGGGCTGCCATCCTCCTCCCTGCACCAGCCTCTGCATCTGATGGAGATGCTTTCTCTAAACCACCACACTGGGAGTCAGCAGCCCAGCCCCTACCTTCTCCAAACCAAGGAGCACATCTTGGGTGGGATCTGTAGCATCAGAGCTTTGGGAAGCTTAGTTTTCCATCTGAGCAGTGCCTGGCCTGGCAGCTGCTGGAGGTTTCTCCTGCAGTCCACACTGTCCTGGTTCCCTCCTTGAGAAGGCGATTTGGAGGGAAAAAGAGTTGGGTGTTACTTTTTTTTTTCCCCCCAGCAGAAAGAGGGGAAAATTTATGTTATATCTGTGGGTTTTTTTCCTTCTTTATTATTTTTCTGGAATGAAATGGGGTTTTTTTTTGATATATTGAATATATTTAATATTCAAATGCTGAGAATTTGCAGGACGGAGCAGACAGAGACTGCCTCTTGTGATAAGAGACATTATTACTGTTGTGAAGAATTCCTTTAAGATTCCATCTTAATCGTTCTGCTATTGAAATGGAAGAATAAAGTAATAAAATTAGATGTTTTGAAAAGACTTGATTAAAAAAGTAATTATCCTGCCAGCTTGAGGGTTCCCACATTCTGTCAGGTTCCTCCAGCTCAGCCCCTCTCCTCACCGAGCCCCTCCCCAGTTGCCCATGGGGACGGCAACCCCTTTGTGGCTGGGCATCTCCAAGCCAGAGCCCCTTCTTCCCTCCTTCCTCTGGACATGCTTTGGGGCTGTTCTGGGGTGCGACTTGGCTGCTGGTCCTGTCCCCCAACCTGGGCATCCCGATTGCCCTTCTTCTCTCTCCCCAGCTGAGGTCTCCCACCCCAGGGGGCTGCCTCAGGGTGTCCCGCAGACCCTCCTTGTGCAGGGCTGCTGCTGGGCACCACAGCGGTGCTGTGGTCTGGCTCTTGGCTTGGGCTGTAGGGCTGGAGGGAAAGGCACGGCTTCCTCCCAGCAGCCTCAATTCCTGCCTTGTGGCTTCACCAGCCCATGCAAGCATGCACAGGAACCCTCTGAGGTCTGGGGCATGTGGGGACCACCCCCTACATCTCCTTTGAAAGGGCCTTATGCCAACATGCATCATTTCTGCCAGCACCTTTGTGGGGTGCCAGCCTGGGGCTGGGCTCCCCCTGCACCCCAACACCAGGCTCCCCACAGCCTCCCGCAGAAGGTCCTGGCCCTGCACACCTCTGATGAGGACAGACAGGGGACACAGGATGATGCCCCGTGCCTGGGAGCACCCTCACAGTGCATGGGATGAGTGCCCGGTTTGCCCAAGCACTGGCCCCAGCAGCAACTGGCCATGCTGGAGGGACAGGCTTTTCCCACGGAGGAGAGGATAGACGGCTGCACACAGAGCTGTGCCAGGCCTCCCAGACCCTCACAGCTGTAATTGTGGAGCTTGTTCATTCTGCATTTCTAATGGGGAAACACAGATGGTGACAGCTGAGTGCAAAATGCATTGATTAAAATCTGCTGCTGATTGTTCCTCATAATGGGCTTTGGGTCTTTTGAAATATGCTGCAGAGAATACACATCCTCATTTGGGGATGTAGCAGGTTATGGGAGACTTGTGCCTGTGTCTATCTTTGGCTCTTAGAATCATGGAATCATGCAATGTTTTGGGTTGGAAGGGACCTTAAAGATCACCTAGTTCCAACCCCCCTGCCATGGGCAGGGACACCTTCCACTAGACCAGGTTGCTCCAAGCCCCATCCAACCTGGCCTTGAAGACTTCCAGGGATGGGGCAGCCACAGCCTTGGTGGGCGACCTGCTCCAGTGCCTCACCACCCTCACAGTAAAGAACTTCTTCCCTACATGTAATCTAAATTTACCCTCTTTCAGTTTAAAGCCATTACCCCTTGTCCTAGCACTACATGCCCTTGTAAAAAGTCCCTCTCTGGCTTTCTTGTAGGCCGCCTTTAGGTACTGGCAGGCTGCTGTAAGGTCTCCCCAGAGCCTTCTCTTCTCCAGGCTGAACAACCCCAACTCCCTCAGCCTGTCCTCATAGGAGAGGTGCTCCAGCCCTCTGATCATCTTCGTGGTCCTCTTCTTGACTCGCTTCAACAGGACCATGTCCTTCTTATGTTGGGGGCCCCAGAGCTGAACGCAGTGCTGCAGGTGGGGTCTCACGAGAGTGGAGTAGAGGGGCAGAATCACCTCCCTCAACCTGCTGGTCATGCTGCTTTTGATGCAGCCCAGGATGTGGTTGGCTTTCTGGGCTGCAAATGCACATTGCTGGGTCATGTTGATCTTCTCATCAACCAACACCCCCAAGTCCTTCTCTGCAGGCCTGCTCTCAATCTAATCATTACCCAGCCCATAGTTGTGCTTGGGATTGCCCTGACCCATGTGCAGGACCTTGCACTTGGCCTTGTTGAACTTCATGAAGTTTGCACGGGCCCACTTCTCAAGGCTGTCCAGGTCCCTCTGGATGACATCCCTTCCCTCCAGTGTGTTGACCGCACCACACAGCTTGGTGTCATTGGCAAACTTGCTGTGCATGCACTCAATCCAACTGTCCATGTCGCCAACAAAGATGTCAAACAGGAATGACACTCATCCCGGCTCTCCACTTGGACATCGAGCCATTGGCCACAACTCTTTGAGTGCCACCATCCAGCTGATTCCTTATCCACCAAGTGTTCCATCTGTCAAATCCATGTCTCTCCCACTTAGAGAAGAATGTTTTGTGGGACAGTGTCAAATGCTTTGCACAAGTCCAGGTAGATGATGTCAGTTGCTCTTCCCTCATCCACCAATGCTGAAACCCCATTGTAAAAGGCCACCAAATTTGTCAGGCATGATTTGCCTTTGGTAAAACCGTGTTGGCTGTCACCAATCACCTCCTCATTTTCCATGTGCCTTTGCATGGTTTCCAGGGGGATCCGCTCCATGATCTTGCTGGGCACAGAAGTGAGACTGACTGGCCTGTAGTTCCCTGGGTCTTCCTTTTCTCCCTTTTTAAAAATGCGGTTTATGTTTCCCCTTTTCCACCCAGTGGGAACTTCCCTAGGCTGCCATGACTTCTCAAATATGTTGGATAGTGACTTAGCCACTTCATCCGCCAGTTCCCTCAGGAGCTATGGATACATCTTATCAGGTCCCATGGACTTGTGCACCTTCACATTCCTTAGATGGTCTCTAACCTGATCTTCTCCTACAGTGGGCAGTTATTCATTCTCCCAGTCCCTGCCTTTGCCTTCTGTGACTTGGGTGGTGTGGCTGTAGCACTTGCCGGTGAAGACTGAGGCAAAAAATTCATTGAGTACCTCAGCCTTCTCCATATCCCAAGTAACCAGGTCTCCCTTTTCCTTCTGGAGAGGGCCCATATTTTCCCTAGTTTTCCTTTTATCACCAACGTACCTATAGAAGCTTTTCTTGTTGTCCCCAACATCCCTGGCCAGATTTAGTTCTATCAGGGCTTTAGCTTTCCTAACCTGATCCCTGGTTGCTTGAACAATTTCCCTGTATTCCTTCCAGCTACCTGTCCTTGCTTCCACTCTCTGTAGACTTTCTTTCTGTGTCTGAGTTTGCCCAGTAGCTCCTTGTTCATCCATGCAGGCCTCCTGTCATTTTTACCTGACTTCCTCTTTGTTGGGATGCATAGCTCCTGAGCTTGGAGGAGGTGATCCTTGAATATCAACCAGCTTTTTTGGGCCCTTCTTCACTCCAGGGCTGTATCCCATGGCACTCTACGAAGCAGATCCCTGAAGAGGCCAAAGTCTTCTCTCCTGAAGTCCAGGGTAGTGAGCATGCCGTGCACCCTCCTCACTGCCCTAAGGATCTTGAACTCCACAATTTCATGGTCACTGCAGCTAAGGCTGCCCTTAAGCTTCACATTCCCCACCAGCCCCTCCTTGTTGGTGAGAACAAGGTCCAGCATAGCACCTCTCCTTTTTGGGTCCTTTATCACTTGGAGAAGGAAGTTGTCGTCAACACATTCCAGGAATGTCCTGGATTGCTTATGCCCTGCTGTGTTGTCCATCCAACAGATATTGTGGTGGTTGAAGTCCCCTGTGAGGACTAGGGCTTGTGAATGTGAAGCTGCTCCTATCTGTCTACACAGGGCCTCATCCACTCAGTCTTTCTCGTTGGGTGGCCTATAGCAGAGCCCCACTATAATGTCACCTGTCCCTGCCCTCCCTTTAATCTTGACCCATAAGCTCTTGGTTGGCTCCTCAGCCATCCCCAGGAGGAGCTCCATCCACTCCAGCTGGTCATTGACATAGAGGGTGACAGCCCCTCCTTGTCTCCCCTGCCTGTCCTTCCTAAAGAGCCTGTATCCCTCCATTCCAACACTCCAGTCATAGGATCCATCCCACCATGTCTCTGTGATGCCAATAAGATCATAGCCCTGAAGATGTGCACATGTCTCTAACTCTTCTTGTTTATTCCCTATGCTACGTGCTTTTGCATAGGGGCATTTAAGTTAGGCCCCTGATGAAGCTGGCTTACTGGCTGGAGTGGCTGTAATTCCTTTGTGCTGCTCTTCAGGTGCTCTTCTGCTGGCCTATGATCCCTCTCCAGGCTCTGGGCATCTATTGCTGGCACTGGCATCAAACTGGTAGGAGTGGGATGGATTGGCTTCCCTTCCCCCTGCAACTTTAAAGCCCTCTTCACCAGCTTGGCAAGCATATGACCGAAGATGCTCTTCCCCTTCTCTGACGGGTGGACCCCATCAACCCCCAGTAGACCAGGTTTCTCCAGGTAAGTCTCATGGTCCAAGTAGCCAAACCCCTGGCTGTGGCACCAGTCCCATAACCATTTGATTCACAAGATTTGACTGGCCCTTTCAAATCCCTTCCCTTTGACCAGGAGGATTGATGAAAAAACTACCTGTGCTCCAGAGTCCCTTACCACCACTCCCAGGGCTCTGTAATCCTTCTTGATACTCCTCAGACTGCTCCTGGCTGTATCACTGGTGCCCATATGAAAAAAACAGCAGCGGATAACAGTCAGTGGACCGTACAAGGTTTGGTGGTCTCTTGGTGACATCTCTGATACAAGCCCCTGGTAAGCAGCACACCTCTCTAGAGTGTGTCACATCAGCAGATGGGTGCCTCCACACCTCTTGGAAGAGAGCCACCTACTACTATCACCTGTTGCCTTTTCTTAATTGCACTGGTTGTTATATGGGAAGCAGATCAGGCTGCCTTACTCAGCTCCAGCATCTCTTCTGACGTGATGGGTCTTTCCTCTTCAGTTTGCAGAGCAGTGAAGCAGGTGCAAAGGCACCTCAGGCTTTGGGGGAAGTCTCTTCCTCCTGCAGGTCCTTGCCATTGCAAGCTTCCATTCTTCTGCATTATTGCCCCCTCTCCCCCGCTTCTGTGTGTGCTGGTGGGGGATTTTTTGGCTATTTGGCTGTGTGTTCACTACAGACTGCGCTTGGAACTAGCTATCTAACTCCTTCTCAGCCTCCCTGATGCTACAGAGCCTTCTCACCACCTCCTGCCACCTGCAGCTCAGCCACCTGCTGCAGGAGGTCCTCCACCTGGGCACACCTTTTGCAGGCAGGTCTGCTGCCCGTCCCTGCCCCAGGAGAAAGGTGTAGGCATTTCCTCCAGTCTGAGGTCTGCACTGCAGCCTCTCCCTTCAGCAGCTCCGTCTGGGTGGAGGGATTGGCCACCACTGGGGTAGGTGGTGCAGACCCCACAGCTGGAGCTGCAGCCTTTGCTCTCAGGTGAGTGCCCACCATTCTGCCTTGAGGCTCAGGTAGGATGAGTGCCCTTGGCCTGTGCAGGTGGTCACAGAACAGTGCCCGGTTGCTCGGTTATGGGGACTTCAAGCCTCTCCACTCGGCCAGTGGAATGTCCCTCCTTCGAAGAGGCACCTTTCCCATGCGCCTTCCTGCACGAACTGCCGCACCTTGCCCTGTTTGCCCGCTCTGTTGGCTGCATTCCTGTGGGCTGCCCTTTGTGGGAGCGGGGGGTGGCCGCCATTGCTCCTGGTCCTGCCCATGCCTCATCGTCCGCTCTTCCTTCTGAGAGCTGCTGGCTGCCGGAGAGTCTCGACGCTCCCCTGAGGTTTCCCCAACTCGGGAAACCCTCCTTGCACACCGTGATCCCAATGCACCTGCATCGGAACTGATCACCTCGGTGAGTGCTTGCCCATTGCTAGACATTTTCTGGTCATTAGTTATTATTTTCATAGTAGAATAACTGGAAATCCATCTCTGCTGTGGCTAAATGGGAGCTAGAGACATCCTGGCTGAATAAGTTCACCAATTGAAGACATGAGGCCAATGAAGGAGTATGCCCTTCCTGGGAGAAGGGCTAGCTGTGCTCCAAGGCTACCCTTTAAACAACTGAAGGCTCTGGTAGCAAGGTGGTGGGGCAATGTGGAATGAAGCCATGCAATGAAAAGAAGATTCAGCAACAGAAACTTGCTGTTTGAGAGCTGCAGGTGCTGGGAAGCCAGCTCTCCCTTTGGAAAGCCTGGTGGAAAAGGCAGATATCATTGGGAGCTGCAATTTCCCCCCCACATGCAATGAGCAGGATTGAGCAGGTCTGCCAAGGCTGGCTGGTGAACACAAGGCATTTGCGCTGTCCCTCCATACTATGCAGACCAGGGTGTTGTGCAACCAGTCATCCCACCAAGGTCCTCAAATACCTCCATGAAGAGGTGTGAGTTGTAAATGCTCACTGAGCCTGAAAAATCAAGGTGAGGCCTTCTGCTGGCCATCCTGAATGCAAGGGCATTTAATTTAGCAGATACTCTTGAGAAGAGAAGCTTTGCCTGTCTCTGCGCATGAGTTCCCCATTGGGGGTGGATTTGTTTTTTATGTGTGAAGCTGTTCGCCTTCAGCTGCAAGGGGCTGATCTCCTCCTTAATCATTCCAGGACAGAAGTGGAAAGGTATTTGTTCGCAGAGAGATTTGTGGAAGCCAGAAGTGTTCGTGAGACAAGCCTTATGTTAACCAAGGCAGAATCCTTCTGCTGGGGAGGAATAGACCTTCCTGTTAATATTCACTGCTTTCTGCCTGGGGAGCTTGGGTGGGTGGGGAGGAGAGGAGGGACAGTGCCATTGGGGCTGTGGCTCCTACTGAGTGCAACAGGCTGCTGAAGGCACGAAGGAAATGAGGTGCCATCTAACCCAAGCCTGGGAAGCCAGCTCAGAGCTATTTATCAGCAATGCCTTTCCATCACCCACCACCTGCAGATCAGAGGACCTATGACACCAGCAGATCCATGGGGGGACCAGAGGAAAACTTCACAGATGTGGAGAAAATCTGATGCCAAGTCCAGACATCTCCACTTGTGCCCAGAGCAGGAAGCATGCCGGGCTTCCCACTGCCAGACTGGGGTGACTCCAGATCCTGGACACACTTCTTGTTCCAGCAGCCCTGCCCAGCACTGACAGCCATGCAACCCCATCCCAGGGCTTTGCTGACCCATTCAGCTCTGCCTGCAGTCCTGCAGTGCCTCACTGCTCAGGACCTGCCTGCACCACACATGCTCTGCTCTCTTGCCATGAAAACCACTGCTTCACCAGAGGAAATTTCCAAGCTGGCAAGATTTCTCCTGAGTTGGAGACTCAGCGAAGCTCCCACCGCTCTGGCAGTGACCTTATAATTAAGCAGTGTAGAGGACACTGCTCCCAGCCAGCTCCCTGAGTGCTTATATTTCAGTTTGGGCTACATCCAGCTCTAGTAAATCCATTAATTACACTTCATACAGTGGCATTTACTGACGAATGAAAGATTTCATTAAGTCCGCCTGCTTCCTGAGGTGCAGTAAGACCTCGGACAAGCTCCCCTGAGCCCTGGCCCCAGTTATTTAAGTAGCAGTGCTGTGTCGTCTTGTTACACACACGCCTCACCTGCAGGGAGGATTTAGCCAAAGATCTTTTATCTCCACTGTGCTGCTTTGTCCCAGGCAGGGAGAAGTGGGGCGGCAGAAGGCAGGATCGGCTTCATCCTTGCTGGCTGTGCAGCCTTGCTTTTGTACTGTGCAGGGACACAGGAGCCAGCTCACTTCCAGGGAGAGAGAGGAGATGCATTAAACTTTCATGAAAACAAGTCAGCGACAAAGGCAGAACATGAGCTCTTCCCACTGTGGCAGCTCAGGAGGACTCTCCAGGCACCAGCCTTGCAGCACAGGGACCAGGCACTGATGCAGGGTAGGGCAGCGTCTTAAAGAGGCTCTGATCTGTGCTCCAGAGGATGTCCATGTGCCCATGACACCTCCACATTTGCTCTCTGAAATCTTCCTTTGTCCCATCAGCATGTGATTTTGACTGTCATAATATACTGAGGCAGTCCAGAGATGAGAAAGCTTGAAAAGATGGGTCTCAGCTCCAGGGCAAGTTTGGCTGTAGAGTCCTCAGCTCTTTAGAGTTTCACTGGAGGATGTGACCCCCACAGTTAGGGATGCTGGTGCTCTTTCAGTTGGAGGATTCATGTGGATCCTCCCTGCATCAGCTCCAGCAGCCCTTGGCCAGCACAAGCAGTGAGTGGGACCGTTCCCGTCTGGTCTCACCCTTCACTTCTTACCTGGTGGCCGTGCTGTGCCCTGGGAGCTGAGCAGGCACCGAGCTGGAGGAGAGGAGCAGGGACTGAGAGTTAGTGGCTAACACAGCTGTCTTTAAGCACCATCAGTCTTCTGTGTTTCTTCACTGTCAGGACTGGAGTTATCTCCCAAAGTAGGGCTGCTGCACTGCCTGGCCAAGTCCCACATGCTCTTGAGCACAGTGGCCTTGAGAGACTTGTCATGAGCCACAATTATGCACTGTCACCACCCCACTGGACATCACCAATTACAGGCTCGAACACTGGTGGGTGGGAGAGGGCATAGCGAAGGTTTATCTGTGAGTTCTTCTTTCAGGACCTTCATACCTCCAGGAGGTCCATTTCAAGCTTTTCTCCCCAAGCAGAAGGACCATTCTGGGAACCAACAAGCTGGGACTGAAGCCCAGAAATCTTGGAAACTTTCTGGCATCACTCATTGCTCCAGCAGGCTCAAGGACTGGGAGTTCTGTCATCCCTTCCCCTGCACATCATGTGTTGAGAGCAGAGAAGCTGCATCCTCTCCTCTGCATAAACCCATGATCAGGCTGGGAATGGACATCTCCCTCCCCATCTCAAGCTCTGGGAACACTTTTCTATGGATATATTTAATAACTATATGGCAGCTGCTCACACAGAAAACCATCACAGGTGAGAATTTCATGATTTCTACACCAGTACTTGGCTTGAAGAACAAATGCTATTTTCCTCTGCTCCTCCTGCAAAGCGGTGACCAGTTCCAGGTGGTTTAACAGTCTCCCAAGGATGCTTACTTGACATGGGCACAGCTGGAAGCAAGATGTTAGAGCAAGGTAGGTATGGTTTGTCTGCTGTGTGCTAAGCCTCAGGAGAGATGTCCTGTGCGGTTACCACCATCCTGCAACTACCTGGTGGGAGTAACAGACAGAGATATTTTGACCTAACCAAGTTACCTACCTACCAGTCTCCAGGCTGAAAGAGGCTTTGTGTGGTGCAGTGATGGTTAGGTAAGATTTTCTTCTCTCCAGGCTTTACCTGAGTTGCCTCCAAACCTGGACATGGAGGGCAGATTTTCCCACATTGACATATTCCTCAGTAGGATATGAGTGAGCAGATTGTGAGGCTGATGAGAAGCATGAAGTCTACAAGAGCGGGTTGCAATCAAATGGAGCTTGACTCAATGCAGAGACCATTTTCCAGGATGGGGTCCTGGTGTAAGGCCTGTCATCTCCTCTGCTTCACCCCAGAGGCTGTGCTGCCCTTGGCTCTAATCAGCCAGTTGTAGACACTACAGTGGGAGAGGAGAGGTGATGGGATGTAGAGTACAAACACCTGTTGAACATTATGTCTGAGCAGCCTGTGTTTGAAGCAGCTTCCACAGCAGCTTTGAACAGCCAACTACCTAACCACCTTCAGACACTTTAGTTCAGAGCAAGTTTCCACCTTCAGGCATTGCCCAGCAGGGCTTCTGTCTCTGCTCCTGCCAGCCCTGCTCATGTCCCCTCCCCAGCGGTCCTACCACACTCATTTTGACCCTGGCCCCATGACAACCCCTCCAAGCAGAATTCATCCCACATCTTCTTGGGTTCCCTTCTTGCCCTTCCCCAGGAGGGCTGCAGGCGCTTTGGACCATCTGTCGTGGTTTAACCCCAGCTGGCAACTAAGCACCATGCAGCCACTCATTCACTCCCCCACCCTCCCCCCCACCCCCCCACCGCCCCCAGTGGGATGGGGGAGAGAATCAGAAGAAAAAAAGTAAAACTTGTGGGTTGAGATAGACAGTTTAATAGAACAGAAAGGAAGAAAGTAATAATGATAATAATAACAATAAGAAAATGACAATAATAATAATAAAAGGATTGGACTATACAAAACAAATGTTGCACAATGCAGTTGCTTACCACTTGCTGATTAATGCTCAGTTAGTACCTGAGCAGCCATGTCCCCAGGCCAACTCCCCCAGTTTATATACTAGACATGACATCACATGGTATGGAATATCCCTTTGGCCAGTTTGGGTCAGCTGCCCTGGCTGTGTCCCCTCCCAGCTCCTTGTGCCCCTCCACCCTTCTTGCGCCCCTCCAGCCTTCTTGCTGGCTGGGCATGAGAAGCTGAAAAATCCTTGACTTAGTCTAAACACTACTGAGCAACAACCGAAAACATCAGTGTGTTATCAGCATTCTTCTCATACTAAATCCAAGACGTAACACTATACCAACTACTAGGAAGAAAGTCAACTCTATCCCAGCCAAAACCAGGACACCATCTCACACCACGGAGCATGAGGTCATGCTGCTTACCTGCGTCCTGCAGAGGTCTGTGGTTGGGAGCTGCCACAAACCCTACTCAGACAACCAGGGACCACTCCCTACAACCCAAAGCCATGAGTCTCTGACCCTGAATAGCTGCTGTATCAAGTATTATTTCTGGCAGATCACTAGCGCTTAAATGACAGATACATTAGCTGAGTCAATGCTGAGGATGTAAATGTGCAGCCAGCAGAGCTGGTGTTTAAGCAATAAGACATGACAGCGGTTGGGTTTTGAAGTGATTAGTGCCTGTCTCAGGCATGCGGAGAGGCAGGAGGCTGAAGGTCAAGGGACTCAAAGCACTCACGGAGCACGGTAATCATCATGGTGGGAACTTGAGAGCCCAGTGCTGTCAGGAGCGTGGCCATGGTGCCTGGCCAGAGCCAAGTGCTTCCTGAGCATCCTTCACCCGGAGGGAATCTTGCACATGACCAGGCAAACTGAAGCTATAGATGTGACTGGAGCTTGTTCGGTGTCATTCATTCTGTGAGGACTCAGTTGGGCTGTGCAGCCGTCTGTGGTACTGCTCTCTCCTTGCTGCCCCAGCAGCAGGTATCTGTGGGTCCTGTGTGCTGTGCCCCCTCTATCCCATCTTCTGCTGCAGTACAGAGACTGGCTGGAGGTGGGTAGTGTACAAATTGCCCCATGCTGGGGTACATCCTAACTGGTCTCCTCTTCTTCTCTCATGGTTAGAAATCCTGGCCTAAATCCTGACTTTTTGAAGTTGAACATTGCTGTCACAGCCTTGGCATCGAGATGGCAGTGGGCTTCCTCCTCAGCAGACCCACTGCCCGAGGCAGCTCTGAGCTCAGCTTCAGGCAGCCCTCCTGCTCCTGCTGCAGGATACAGCAGAAAGGACATCCCAGCTCTTCGCTGTAGCCCCTGCAATATCACACTGCGTTATCACTTTTCTTCTTTCTTCTTTCTCCAATCAGCCCATCAGAGTTTTCCAACCCACTTGACTGTCTTGCTGTCCTGTTTCTGAGCCTGAAAGTGGTCCTGTGCCCCCGCTGAGCGCCAGAGCTTGCCTGGACCCAGGGCAGGATAAAAGGCAGCAGCTTAGCAGCCAGGTCACAGCAGGACTTGAGCTCAAGGGGCTGCATGTCAAGGGGGCTGCAGGCTGCTCTTTTGCTGCTGTGTATTTCTTACTTATTGCTAACTCATTTAATGAGGGCAGAGTTGCATAAGAGTGATTTTAATCCCTCCTTTTTAAAGAGACACTAAGTTAACATAAGCCCAAGCGGCAGGTAGGTGTTCCCCAGGAGTGGGGACTACCCAATTTATTGCAGAGTGCAGCATGTTTGGTGACCTCCCTCTCTCCTGCACTTGTTTTCTCCTGCCACAGAAGAGGCTTAATGGGGTGGCTCAGGGGAGCAGCAGCTGCTACACGAGGTCTGCAAGGATGTCACACTGCAGTCCTTGCCCCACTGGGGCAGCCCCTGTGCTGCTGAGAAAGGTGTAAGTCCCAGAGAAGGAGGAAATCTGCTAGCAACAGAGAACGTCAGGTAGCTGAGAGTTGTCCTCCCAGGTCTTCTTATATCAAGAATGCTCCCACCACAGAAAGGATCCTCTAAGACAAGGAGATGCAAGTGGTGGTATTGGGAAATGCAATGATTAGACACACAGAGCTGGTCTGTGGTATCAGATGGGACTCTGTGAGTATTTCTCTGCTGGGTACAGAGGGAGCAGACCTCAGGAGAGATCCAGATAAATTACTGTCACAGTCCTGGGGACAGCTGCTGGTTGTGGTCCATATTGATACTAGTGATGTAGGCAAGAAAAAGAAGGCTATGCTGGAGGTTAAATGCAGGCTGCTTGGCAGGGGCTGATTTCCAGGACTGCTGCAGTAGCATCCTCAGTGATACTGCAATGTCACATCTCAGGGACAGGCAGGAATCAGGAGGCTTGGTGTGAAGCTGAGATAATGGTGCACAGAGGAGAGAGTTGGCAGAGGTAAGAGCTCAGGATCCAGGACAGGAGGGATGGTCTACACCTTAACCATGGCAGAGCCAGGGTGATAGCATGGTCAAAGGGGTCCTGGGGGCATATTTAGGCTAGGGACTGGGGACAGCTGGCAGGCAAGGAAGAGCACCTGGTTCAGGTGGCGTGTTCAGCTTGGTGAAGGTAGCCCAATGCACCTCCGAGAGGACCAGTGGGACATGAGCACAACAATTATGATAAATGAAGGTGGCAAATGAGGCCACCTGTGATCCAGCTGACCGACAGCCTCAGCATGAAGCAGCAGAGCGATAGCAAAATTTCCATGAGCTCCTGTGCCAACATCAGAGGTCTACAGTTAAAACAGGCACCTAGGCTGCTTGGCATCAACACTGATCCCAACTCAGTGGGCATTGAGGACCCTTGGTGGAGGGAGGATAATCCATGAAATGCAGTGTTGCTGCATTACCGGCATTACAGGGATGACAGAGCAGGATGGTGGGAGGGTAGCAGGCCATGTGATAATATAAAGAAGAACAGCATTAAAACACTAGGTGGAAAGAGGAGCCCTAGGGAATCCCTGTGGGTGGAAAAGCTGAGGTCTAATGATAAAAATGTGCTACAGGATGGTACTACCCTGACAGCAGTGGCGAGGAAACATTAAGTAGGGTAAGCAAAGCTGCAATTTTAGGGCAGGTAGTGACGGTGGGAAATGTCAGCTACCCACGCACAGGCCAGGCCAGTGCCTCATTGGACCGAGATGAAGAGAATGCAGTTTTGGATGTGACAGAAGCCGCGTCCTAGGGTGATCAGCCTTACAACCTGTGAGGAGTGATGCTGGTCTGATTTAGTCTTGATTCAGAAGGGACCCGTGGGGCATCCCCTCTACTTGGTCAAGCTTGGGATGGTAGCATGGGCAGCAAGCCAAATCACCCTATTCGATGGATGTTCAGCTTCAAGAAGGGAATGGCATAAAAATGAGACAAAAGGACAAAGGAGTGCAGAGAGCAAGAAGCTGCAGAGCAGCTCAAGGGGAAGTCAATAAAGCTGGTGGGAAATTGCTTTAAAAACAAGTCAGAGAAAGCACTGCTTTTCACAGCAGACTTTTGGAACCGACTGCCCAGAGGAGGCGGTGGAGGCAGGTAGTGTCAACAGGGTCAGAAAGGGCCAGCACAAATTCATGGACAGCAAGTTGCTGAATGGATGAACAAGACAGGGTGATGTCGCTAACGTCCCTACAACATCCCTAATCCAACAGCTGCAGGCCACCTGCCAGGGCTAGTGTGGATACTACAGCCATCAGCTGCTCCTAAAGCAGAACAGGCAACTTTTGGTGGCCCCTCACCCTGTTTCCTTGCCTTTTGCACAGCCCTTTTCTTTGCAGAAAGTCTTTAGGATTTTAACCAAATGCGGCTTTTTAAAACTCAGGAACAATTTTTTGTTGTTGTTGATTTTCTCTCTGCGACTTAAAAATATCTTCAGTGAAAGCAAATCAGCCTGAGCAGGTTTGTCAAATCCTTCACATTGAAAAAACTAATAGTTACCTACCAGGTTTATGGTAAACAGAGCCAAATACTGGGCAAATGGTCTCCCAGTAAGAAAGGGGATGGCTGCCCGGACTTGCATAAAGTGGCCTAAGTGCAGAATTTGCAGCCTGACCTCTGCTGTCAAAACCCAACACAAAACAGCAAAGGAAAAGCAAAGCCCTCCCCTCCCCTGGAAACCCTCCGCTATCACCTACGTCACGGAGAGCCTCATTAGCCTCACAGACTTCCAAGGTGCTCATTAAAACCTCCACCGCCCCCGCAGGAAGCAGAGGTCCGTCTACCAGCGCGCTGTGACCCAGGTGGCTGTGGGCATCCCACGCCGCCGGGGAAGGTCCCCCCGTGGGTCCTACCGATCCTGCACACGGACGTAAATCAGGAGCCATCTACTTGCCTATTTATCTAACGAGGAAGAATCATTTCCCTTGTGCTACAAGTCCTGCCTTGGCAGATTTGTCCTGGCACTTCGTCCCTCCTTACCAGTGTTCCTCCTCTTCCTCCCCACGTGACAGTGAAAGCTGCAGCGATAACGAAGCTTCCATCCTTCGGCCCCAGCCTTTACATGCAAGCTTATAAGGCTCTGACAGTAAAAAATGGTCTTTTATGTGCTGCAGAAGTTCATAATGTTCCAGTGTTGATAGGGATATAGTGCAAAAGAAATAAAATCAATAAAATATTCAAAGCTTTCACATTATAAGCTCAAGCAAAACTTTTTACCAAATGTTTACTGTATAATAAATTCTATTAAAAAGCCTGAGCTTGCATGGTGAAGAAGGCTGGAACGTTGTCACTTTAATTGCAATGGCATAAATATTTGATATTCAGTAAATTAGATCTGTAGCTCTGAAAACATTCTTGCAAATGGATTTTTACCTGTAGCACAGTGCCATTAGCAGGAGAAAGTCAACACAGCCCCAGGGCCTGTAATTAACTCAACCCAAGCAGAACTAAACATTTTTGACAGTTTTCCTGGTCTGGAATTAACTGTCATAGCAGAGAATGAAAGGAAGTGCATTGTCACATTATGTTTACGTAAAGTCTGTAAAATGCTGTGTTTTGTATTTTTGTTTTGTTAAGTCCGGGTTTCGTGCCCCATTATTTTTTTCATCATTAGAGACAAGCTTAGAAACAACTAATGATGTATTTTATATCCTCAGACTAGTATCGAAGCCGTCTGAAAAAAGGGGGGAAAGACATTAGCTCTATAATTCAATTTTTTTATTTTTTTTTTCTCTATAATGAAGCATGGTACACTGTGTACTGGCATAAATCATAATTCTATGACATTTGAAGACATTAGAAACTCTGGTTATCCTATCTGATTCAAGGTTCTCAGATAATAAGCAGTTGTCTAGCCCATGTCTGTCTATTTTATTGGGGCTGGGGGAAGGCGTTATGTATGTTTTCCCTTCTTTTCTTTCCTTTTTTTTTTTTTTTTTTTGTATTTACAAAAATAACTGTCACTCTACTGAAATGCAAACCCTTGAGGGCAAATCTGCTTAATGCTTCCCTGAAAGCTACTTATTGTCCAGTAGCTTAGAGAAAATCTGTACAACAGTAATTGAAGGGATGTGTTGAGCTTTCTGACATTTTGTCCTAGAAATTATCTTACCTGAAAAAGAAAGGGGTATTTAGCAAGAGAGCTTCTGTGCAATTTGGAAATGTAAGGATACTCATAAACAAGCTGATTAAAAGACATGTGGCTTGCTCCATCTATAGTAATAACTTGGGCAAATGTGATAGCTTACATTAAAAGGGAAAAGCCAGCCTGTTTGGATGGCAAATATATGACTTCTGCTGAAAGCAGGGATTGTGTTATAATCTTGTCTCTTTCTTGACATATTGAGAAGACAAGCAAATAAGGAAACAAAAATGTCAAGACATTTTTTTCCTAAAGATTGCCAGATAGGGAGAAAAAAATCAAGGCAAAATTAACACTGCTCTTGTATCCTGCCTGTGCTGCTCTGCCTTGATGCTCACCTAAATTAAAAGCCTTTATTTTGAATTTCTGAGTATCTCAGGGAAAGAAGAGAAACCCCTCTTTTCCCAAGATACATCATGCAAGAAATGACCTCAGCTAGATGTAATTTTTATTTTGCATTCCATTTCAGCATAGAAGTCCCTCTTGTTTTGCTACACCGGTGCCAGTTGCAGAAGGGTTTTTAATGGTTTCTAATCAGCATGCAGTTGCCTGTTAACTTCAGTCTCCTATTATGGCAGTTTCCACATCTTTATCCGTATCCAGAAACACTTCTTTGATGAGCACACAACATTTTCATTAAGAGAGAGAGAAAAAAAGCAAGAAAGGAGGAAAGCAGCCCCTGGAAGAGGGGAATCTGTGCAAACTCCCTTATGCTGGGAGCTTTCTAATCACAACAGGAAAGGGACCCTAACACTGGGAGAATAAACAAGCAAGAGCAGATGAGGGTTTAACTGCTCTTGACAATCAGAGGCTCGGTTTCAAGTGACTTCATTCAGGTTAGAAATTGCAGTGATGAAGAATGTTTTGTTTTTTTTTTTTTTAATCTGTAGCTCCTTAGGGGCTGGACACAGCATGGTGCTGAGTCTGCAACAGGCACCGATGTGTCTGATGGGACCTGCAAGGACTTTGCAGCTGCTGGAGGGTGCTCAGCCCCTGGCAGGACCAGCCCCACTGGAAGATGATCCTTGCTAGCAGGACTTTGTGCTGCTGCGAATCTTCTTACTGAATTAGGCAAATTACAGTGCACTGTATCTTTGCTAAATTAATTAGCTCAGTTAGGCTGGGAGGGATGGAGAAGCGTGCATGTGTGCTCCTTCTCGCTTTCCCTCTTTGATGATTTACCTGCTCCTGGAGGCCCTGAGTTTTATAAACAGCAGACCCCAGCTCGTCGCCATCCCCTGTGGGATGACTGCCCACGAGGCACAGCCTCCAGCCATCCCCAGCGGCAGCCGGGCACTTCCCCAGCCCTGACTGTTTCTGGGCCCTTGCAGCACTAAGCGCCTTCGAGCCCGAGCTTTGAGCCTCCTGGCTGCAGAGCACCTTCCTGCTCCCAGCTTAGCTTTGGGCTGGGGGCTGAGGTTTTTTTGGCAGTGGGGAGATTTACCACCGGGGCCACAGCCCCCCTGGCTGCCCATGGGGTCCTGTGCCCGGAGCGCTGCCACTGGCATCTCAGCACTGAGCATCGCTGGTGCCGGCACACATGGGAGGGTCCCCGTCACCAGGGCCAGAGGGAGCATGTCCCCACCCTCTGGGATGGGGCACATTATACCCTCCCATCCTCTCAAATTTCCCTGCCTCTGGCTTCCTCTGTGATCTCAGAGCACATTGTCTCCCAATATGAGAATCATCACAGCCACTTCTGAAGCTTTTCTGTTGCCTCCTGCTTGAATCGGGTCAGGCAGTTGTAAGTCCAGCCTCGGCAGGTGAAGAGGTGTTGAGATCTCCCTTTTGGGATCAGACTATGCCTCTGCCAAGCCCTTCACCTCCCACTCAGCAGCCGTGTAAAATACCAGCAGAAAAAGCTTGAAATCCCATGAGTGAACAAGGCATCTTGGGAATGCTGAGTATGGCTGCCCAGGTCCCCCTGCCACCATGGATGGTCACACGTTGCTTCCACCACCAGGAAGGTATTCAGGACCCCCTCTGCAAGCCCCATCTTGGAGCAGCATCAACACCTCCAGTCCTCCACCTAAGTCCTTGCAGCAGGCCACTACCAGGAAAGCACCCCCAGGAAGCTGCAACATCCAAAGTTCTCTTTTCTCATATTTGTGCCTGATAAAGAATTCAGCACATGGAGAAGAAACGAAGTTCTGATTTATTAGGAGCAGCTATACGGTAAAAGACAGCACAAGGTCTATCAATAATGCTTAGCGGTAAAACCCGGTGTAATCCACTGCATGGCAAAATAATCAAGAGTGTCACTTTTCATAGGATTCATCAGAAACAATAAGACATTTCACAAACAATCGTCGCCCAGCATTAATGATCAGATGTAAAGAGACCTGAGTGCAATTACTAAAGAAAACAATTATATGTCAGCAAATAGATTCATCTTCATTTGATTTAAGCACCCACCTTCTATGGCTATAAAAGGTATCTGAATGTTAACTCAATTTGCGGGGCGGCAAATTGAGCCAGCGTGAATCTGATTTCAGCAAGGTGGTGTGAAGGGAGGTGAGGGATAGAGCAGGCACATGGCTGAAATGAAGCTCCAGGACAGACATCCCCATTGCAAGGCTCTCCATGGGAACCCTTCAAAAGACCTGGTGGCTTCCCTTGTGCTGGGTGCACAATGTGAGATTAATTGAGTTGAGGGCTGACTGCAGCCTCTCTGTTTTCAGACATTTAATTCTTTTACCTCCCCTAAATCACAATTTTCTCCTGAAAGAGGACACATTTAGGAAAAACTAATACAAATGGGAAACTGGGTTTAGATAAAAAATAATCTGCATGAAACATTTTCTCTTAACGCAAAGGGTAGTAATTTTTTTTCTGTAAGCAAGAATAGGTATGTTTACTTGTGCTTGAAGAAAGCATCACTTTCTGTGCCTCTTTATCCTGGCCACAGCCTGGCGGCTGAGATACACGGAAGAACAAGGGGCTTTCTCATCTCCTCTGTGGAAACGATTTCCTGGGCTCTGATCTTCAAATATATGTGCTTTTTGGGGTGTTCTCCAAATCCTGAGTTTCTGCTACCCTCCAATGTGCCTGCTGTTACTTTTGTACTGCTGTGCTGCCATAAGCCACAACACTGTGCCTCTGCATCTCGGTGACTTGCTGGTCAAACTGCCCCTTCCTGACCCACTTACCTGGGCAGGCAGAGGATGCTTCCCACCAGGCTGATCTTAGGAAGAGAAGAGAAATGGTGGCAGTTTGTCTACCTGTTTTAATTTTGAGCTCAAACACTTGTGATGAGGTCGAAAGGAAAAGGAAAGTAATACCAGAAGGGGAGAAAAGGCCTTTTTTTTTTTTTTTTTTTTTTTGGTGGGACTGTCACATTGAGTCCCACACAGTCAGTTTGATTTTTTTGCTAGTTTTGAATACTTACCCTTTCCTAGTGATTAGCTCTACCTTATCCTGGCATGATGCTCAGGTTTTTTCCAAAGTCTTGCAATCAATTGCATGCTAATACATTTTCCTGCTGCCTCTGCCTGTTCCCTGCCCCATCCCCCCAACACGTACCAGCACAATATTACCTTTCTGAATGCAGAGAGAAATGAAGAGAGACTCACAGAACATGTGAATCACAAGGAAGTGGTTTCCCTAGTGACAGTAACCACATGAAAGCTCTCACCATTTACTCTCACGGGACCTTTTAGCACTTTGGATTGTGGGGAGAGCAAGAAAGCCAGTAAAAAATACTGTGGTTGGTAAAGGAACAAGCTAACCCTGAAATGCTAAATGGTATTGGCAACCCATGAGAAGACATCATCAGCTCCTGGGGATTTTCATGAGGTTTGCCCATACCATGTTGAATTGCACAGTGGCTCTCAGGTCCCTTCTTCAAGGCAATGCACCAGAGACCCAAGAAACCCACACCACAGCTTGCTTAGATCCTCACCCCAATGAGTGGTCCCTGCCAGGATGACAAATAGCTCCCCAACATGCACTTCATTTTATGTCGTCTTCCCATGTTGGCATTTCCTCTTTGCAGCACCATATGGGGAGGCTGTGGGGAAGCTGGAGGTGATGGTGAGTAGGACAGTGGTGGCACTGGCACCAGCACTTGGGACACCGTCTGGGTTTCCGTGCACTGGAGGCCAGTACAAACCCTGGTACGGAAGTTTCAGTGTGCTTGGAAAGATTACAGCACTAGACAGAGAGACAGATGGAAAGGGTGAGCAGACAGTTATCACTGTCTTTGGCTCACACTCAAGAGTTTTCCCTCCTCTCTCTGAAATTGAAATGTCTTTAAATTTTGGAAACATCTCTCAAAGCAAATGAGAGCAATGCCCAGAGCAGTCATACTGAGAGACCCCAGAGAAGTGGTCTCCACATGGGAAACCAAGAAGAAAGAATCTTTTACTGAGGCAGGACTGTCTGCCTGTTCTGTGTTGCCACCCTGGGCACATTAGCTTAATAACGAGCTTTTTAGCAGATTTCAGTGAACAAGAAGCAATTTATTTGTCGTCATGGCGACAGAGAAGACCTTCTGGAAAAGACCGTTGAATGGAGAGAAGAAGGTTTATTGTGCAGAGCAATGAGGCGTTCACTTGGAACATTAGCATCACACAAAGCAGACCATACAAGAGGTCTTGCTAACTTCTGGATGCATGGCTGGATGGGTTTTGGGTCCTTGCTTTCCCTGGAAAGGCCAAGAGGAGACTGGCACTTGGTGTTTTATACATGATATTTGATGCCCAGCCCTGTTCCTAGATGACTCTGGGGGAAAGACAAAGGTTCCTTGTTGGTAGATGGCTGAACCTCACTGGTTGCATTTCTGGTGGGTATTTCCAGGAACTGAATTCTGAGATTCAACTGTCAACTGAACAAACCCCAAATAAGCCAAGAGCATGCCTCTCAAAGTGTACTTTGTTCATTTGTTTTGACAACTCTAGTGTTTCTTTAATTATTTATAACACTTCATACTGTACTGGAGTAGATTTTTGTAAAAATAATGAAGCCTTAGTAGTATAGCATCTATGATCAAATCTGCAGGGGAAGGGGGAGATAGGCAGTCACTCTCTGACATGAGCAGAAAGTAAAATGTAGGTTGGAAGCAAATTCTTCACTAACAAAATTTTTCAAGCACCAAAACAGAGAATGAAAAACCTGTGAGAACCAGCACTGCAAGAGGTAAAAGGACACTTTTGGGATGAGGATGAATTCCAGAAGAGCAGCTTCCTTCAGGAAATGGTGATTCAATGAAATCCGGATTTTTCCCATTCTGTATTCACCTTTGAAATACTTTCAATGGGGAATTAAGGTAGGGAAGGAAGCTATAGTAGGCAAAATGGTATACACTTCAGTAAGGTGCACACATTACTGCAGTTCGATGAGAATGATTTACTTGAGGCATCATCCTACATAAATTCCAGGACATCAGTAAGAAACACCTTGGAACACTTGATTTTGCAAAATAGCCTGAATTTCCTCCTAACTTAGGGTGCAAGAAAATGTTGCAATCTCAGGATTCCCAGCAGAAAGGAAACACCTTTCCCCAGTCCCTTCCAGTGGCAAGGCTGGGGCCGTCTATGCTGCTGCACAGCTTATGCCTGGCAGAGGGTGCACAGGTGAGCATCTTGAGGGATACTCAGCTGGCTGTTTGCAGCCTCTATACCTTGCCAACATTGGCAAGGGAGTCATTGCTGATGGGAAACCTGTCCTTTTTGGCCCAGTTCCTGGGGGTGCTTGCCGCAAGGGGGATGGGAGCACGATGGGTCTTTCTTCCTCCACCGTGGGCATCTGGACCCACTGTGGTTACCCCAAAGAGGTGGTGAAAGAGGGAAGATCTCAAAGGAGGTCATGCATGTCCTGGAGGTCAGAGCAGACTTCTAGTAGAAATCTGGCCCCAAAGCAGGGCAGGAAAATAATGGCAGTGCCTGGCTTCAGGTGAGGGGCTGCTGTTTGCCACAAGCCCTCCCTCTGCTCAGAGCAGAGCGTGGCAGAGGCCACTGAGGACCCATTGCCAAGAGGACTTTCTCCTTCCCACATGCAAGGCATGCGCTTATTGAAAAGAAAAGCTCGTTCTAACAGGCAAATGCGAGAAGAATGCAAAACCACAAAGAGTTTATATATTTAACCCACCCAAGGAATATAATTATTCTTTTTAATCAAGTCTATTCAAACCATTTATTACTTTATTCTTCCATTTCAATAGCAGAATGATTAAGATGGAATCTTAAAGGAATTCTTCACAACAATAATAATGTCTCTTATCGCAAGAGGCAGTCTCTGCTCTGTCCTGCAAATTCTCAGCATTTAAATATTAAATATATTCAATATATCAAAAAACCTCCATTTCACTCCTATAAAACAATTCAGAGGATATGAGGAAGAACCAGAAAGGGTCCCATTACAGTCTGCAAACAGATTCAAAAAAGGAGAAGGGAAAAACTCCAGCATACATAATGAGCTGCAAATGTAACTCCTGCTGCAGAAGTCCAGCTTCACAGCAGAACAGGCCTGGGGGATAAGGACATTATCATGTTGAAGACTCATTTATTTCAGCACATGCTGTACATTATATAAGAGCCAGACTTCTTTTAGCTCTTGATTTGTTGTCATCTTGTTTTTCAATGCACTGTACATTGGTAAGAACAAAACTTCATCTGCACCCTGTCCAGGACACTTTTCCCAAGCTTTTTAGAACATATAACAGAATAATAAAAAGGTAGAAAGTAGCGAGCTATCAATAAAATCTGCATCTTCTCTAACATGAGGGATATCTCAGCAGTAAAGTCACAGAAGTTGCAGTAAAGTGCAAGGCACAGCTGGGCAAGTGCTGAGAGGTGACACAGGCAGGTCTGGCTGAGCCAGTCTGGACATTCCTGTATCCCGGCCCTTTTGGGATGGCTCTCAGGACACATATCAAGGTCCTATTATATTTTTAGGTTCTTAATATGCTTAGCTTGCAAGATTTGGGTCTTCTGGCTGAGGTGGAGGCATGGTGGTTGTATTTTCTAGGCTAGTTTTTCCTTCTGCTTTTGACTAGTCTGTGAAAAGATTTTGGATGGCATGAGATGTATCTTACATAATTCTGGAAGAAGTCGTTTTGAGGCTTCAGTTACCAACATTTTGTATCAGATTACTTCATGTATGATTGGTAAAGGCCTGAGTATTACTGACTAAACAATATGTAATACAGGAATGAGCAGGGATTTCGAAGTCTCCAAATTTAATTCATTAAATAGTTCCTGGGACCAGCCTCCGTCCATGATGCAATGTTCTGGTGAAGAGGTTTCAAAGCTGCAGGAAGTTTCAGAAGGCTGAAAGTGTTCCACTTCATCCGTGATACGATGGGAGTCCCAAACAGGCAGCAGACATGGACGGTCATCCTGTGGAGTGGGCGAGACCAGCCAGGGACCAGCCCTACTGCCGGTGAGCACCACTGGCCACATGAGCACGTGGGTCTTTTCAGATTACAGTGTTGCAGCACTCCGGGGATCTTATCCAGAGCACTGGGATGTCAAAGCCTTCACGTTGATCCTGATGGCCTTCTGGATCTGGCCTCTGTAATCCCAGCACGGGATAATGTCCATTATTTCCCATGCCTTATTTCCCAAAGGTTCCCAAAGTATTTTTAAGCTTTCATTGGCAGCTGTATCAAAGATCACCAAAGTCACTGCTGCAGGATGATCCAATACCTGCAGAAGTTTAAGTCGGCTGGCTTTCTGATGGCTTTCACAGGGAAAGGCATGGAGGAGGCTGAGTGTGGCTACTGGAGCTGGAGCTGAGCCAGGACACAAGGTCCCCCCCTTGGCAGAATCCACCATCAGCACAAAGAGCCCAAAGTTTGTGTTGACACCTTAATCCCTGCCCAGGCTGATATCTGACAGTGAAGAACTACCGCTCTAAGCCCTTCACCATCATATAGGTGTGCCTGAGCATCTCCCGAGCAAGTGCTGATGCAGCTCAGTTCCTCTTAACATATGGGACCACAGTCGCTGCAGCATCTCCTAAATATTCTCACCAATGACCCGAAGAAGGAAATGTTACAGTCTGGGGGTTTATACCTTTACTCATGTTTACCCTACATTTATTTATTTTCACCTGGGAGCAAGAGGAAAAGGCTGGCCTGCTCATGCAGAGAAGGAAGAAGCCTTTGGGGAGCAGTAGGTAGAGGTCTGGGCAGGCTGGGGGCTGTGCTGGTCTCTGGGCAGGGTGGCAGAGACCTCCCAGGTGTGGTGTGCACCTCAGCTTTGGGCAAAAGCTTTGCATGCAAGCTTGCAATGTCCCCATTAAAGTCTTCTCTGGGCAACTCCAGCCACCCACATTTCCTTAATATGGCATGATTTTTTCAGAGGGGGGTTTCTTGAGTGAGAGGGACGATTGCTGAGAGCAGAGGGGGCACCTTGAACCAGGATGCCTTTCTGTGGTTCAGGTAATATGAACAATGTTAAAACAAATCTGACATGGCTACTCTAATCCACCTAGTGCGCAGCCTGATTTTGTGCAGACAATGCACTAGGTATGGCCTGGGATACAAGAGCAGTACCTCCAGCAACCCTCAATCCCTTGAAGTACCCATGAATAAATCAGTAAGGGTCGGGTTAATAGGCAAACAGTGAGACCATGCGTTCCACCTCGGTGAGCAGGACTTTGAGTGAAATGAGAAATCAAACATTTCTTCAGCAATCTTTGCCAGTCTTCTTCCCTTTCCGTTATCATTATCGGTATTGATTTTTTACATAGTATTCAAGGTTAAGCAAACTGTCTCCTCTGTTCAGCCTTGCTGGGTTAGGTGTGAAGGAGGCAGGCATGGAGACAGACGTCCATGAGGTGGAGGTACACAGCTGTACAGCAAACTCCCTTTGCTCAGAGGTCAGGTCCTTTCAGTCCGTTTTGTCCCCTGTCTGTTGGCAGCACCTTGACCCTGAAAGTCAAAGCCTTTCCTTCCTTTGCAGCTTTTGACTCAAAATCCCACCCTCCACTCCAGCAGTGTCTTTGGAAAAGTTTGACTCCAGATCAGAAATGCTCTGACTGAGGCGCTTGATGTCTTTCATCTTTATTTCTTCCCCCCTCCCATGCAGAGCTGGGACATGCTCTGCAGCGAGGCTCCAAGACAGGGACATGTTCCCACCATAGGGCACCCCACCAAGGCAAGCACCTAAAACACCTAAAAGGACCAAGACATCCTGAAATCTGCAACTCCTCTGAAATCAGTCATTCCCTCCCAAAAGTGTATTCTGCCTCTTTTGTCAGAAAACCCTGCTGAACCACCAGCTCCTTGCTAATTTTTATCATATCCATGTAGTTATCGCCACAGCAAGGTAAACACTTCACCCTCCAGCTGTCTGTCCATCCCTGGAATAAAGGATAGAGTGATTTAATTTGATTTTCAGGTTATGGTACTTAAAAGAGAGGCGATATATAGGAACAAAGGCTTGGTGTTCCCACACTTTGAATGGGATTGCTTCTCTCTGGTGGGAGAGGCAGAGCATTTAATGAAGAATTAAATCAGGCTGCAAAAAGGGCTGAAACACTTCTTGCTTCTGCTGCATCAACGGGAGCTCTGGGTGTTTGACACTTCTGAAAGCCAGAAGAAATGGCCCCAAAGTGCCTTTTGGGAGCCTAACTCCAGCCTGAAGTTTTCCCTGGTGAAAAGCCCAGACTTGGGTTCCACAGCCCATCTCCATTAGCATTGCTTTCCCAGTGGGGAAGGAGCCTTTTGTGGCTGTGACATGGTCAGCTGGGAGCTGAAGGACATTGGCTTCTTCCAACTGATTGCCTGTGGGATCGATGGAAATTACAGAAATGAGCCCACAGGGCTGGGATGGAGCAAACTCCTTTTACCCACATCCACCACAGGGGCTCAAAATAAGCCTTATAGCAGGGGAAGCAGCACTGAACATCCACACACCCTTCCCCAGCTGACTGCAGTCCCCTGCACTGCCCCTTTCACTAGCCAATTCGCAGACTCCAAAAGGGGTAGGGAATCCAGACATATCCCAAGTGCTTGCCCATCTCCACACCAAATGCTCTATTATTATTAACGATCATGATGATAATTCAGCCTATTACTATCGTTACTGTTCCCATGAAAAAAAGAACTCCCAAACCTGGATATAGTTATGAAATTTTCTTTTGGCCTCCGTAAAACATTTCCAAGTAATTATACAGAGTAGAGTTGAAAAGGAGCTGTGCACAATTGTCATAAAATGTAATTAATTTTGAGTAATTCACAATGGAGAAAAAGTACTGTAGAGAGTAAATTGGACAGGAGACTTGTGTGCTGGGGAGATGAGGTTTTGAAAGGCTGCTGACTAATACAGCACTGACCTGAAAGCAAATCCTTACATTCATGCTGGACCGGCTGTTTCCATGACAACAGTTGTTATTAGTAACTGAAAATGTATTGCTGTTACGAGTGGCAGCATATTTTTTTCAGTTGAATTCAAGAGCAGCTGGGTGTTTTACTCGTGAAGATAAAGTGCTCAGATCGCTACAACACTAATGTTATGTGCTGCACCTCTCATAATATGAACCTTATACTTACACATGATACAAAGAGATGTGTGGATTGCTTTAGGGAAAAGACCTCAGAAGGCATAGCGTAAATGGCAACTTGTATCAAAGAAATCAAAAGAAAATAACCGTGGTCATCACTGTGCTTTAAATTAACTCTTTAGTGAAATTCCCCGGGGATTCAGGCTGACTGGAGTGTTCAAGTAACAGGTAAATCCTGTTAGGAGCTAAGCGAGCTAGCTTAACATCCCAAGATGTAATGCCTAACTCCTGAGAGGCACTGAGGACATCTTACTCTTCAAATTAAGCTACTTCGCATGCACTACCCCCTCTTGTTCCTGTCCTGAGAGCAGCAATTTTTATGACCTTTGAGGAAACAAAACTTGCAGAGAAAAACTCTTGCCTGGTTCAGAACTGTGCAATGCCACTGACTTTAATATCATCCCCCTGATTTTTCCTGGTGACGAACAAGACCACACTTCAAAGGGCTCGGGGCTGAGGCAGTGCTACTGCCCTTCAGGTGAGCCGGTCGTGCCAGTCACCTTGGCCTCTCTCTAACTCACCACCCCTTAACAGTAACTAAAATGGGGTGGTTAGACACCAATTGAAGGTAAACCAATTAAAGCTCCATCAAGTTTGAATGTGGCTGTTGTGCTGGTATATGTTTCAGATGTCCCCCTCTGGGTCCCATGGAGGGAATGTAAATCTTTACACCAGTGTAAGTGAGAGAGGAATATAGCCCAGGAAAATATCAGTTGTCAAAGTTGCTCATGTAGGCAAAATTATGTATGTTATATTGTATGAATGAGTCTGCGAATAGCAATAACATATTCAGGAAGCAAATAAGTTACAATCCATAATCAAAAAATGTTGCAAATTACATCCTTAATAGATTACATTTATAATCTACTTGAAAGAGATCTTTAGGCACTTAATTGACATATTCCAAGATAGCTATAACATATTGGCTAGTTAGATACCAATTGACATACTTATTAAATATCAATTAGCGCATTCCATAATTTGGTACCTAATTAGCTTGCTATAGCTATTCTATCAAATGCCAATTAAATGCTTGAAATTTCTTACAAGTTGGCTGTACTAAGATAATAATTAAGAATGCATTGCTTAAGTCATTTTTAGTTAATTACATGGCAAACTAATTTTGGCTACACACATTAGACCTTTCAATAAATCCCTCTTTATCAATCAATTGGTATCTAATGAACTCATTATTCTTTTGCTACATCTGAATGAAATTCTGCTTTGCCATTCTCCTGGTAGTTGCATTTAGATGTGTCTCAGGATGGGTGTTGGGGCTCCGTGTGCCTCCCACCCTATGGTCTCCGGTAGGGATATGAAATGCCCCATTCCCAGCCTGGAGAGCAGTCCCTATCCCCCCATCCATGGAAGCAGGAGCCCTGTGGAGTTCGGGGAGGGGGGTGGGTGTGCAGGAGTCACTGTGGTCCCCCCTCCGCACTGCCACCGCTCCAACCATCTGCAGCAGCGTGGAGGGCTCAGCACTGATCCATCTTGTGGCAGCTGCACACGGGCTGGTGTGCAAGAGCCATGGTGCCTGAGAAAGGACTGAGAGACATAAACTTGTGCCAGGAGGAAAGGGCCAGTTGTCTGAGGCTGCTCTGTGGTGTGGGAAGTGAGAAGATGGAGGAGGCTGAAAGCGTTAGAGCTCCTTCAGGCGAGATGGAAGAATATGGTAGCATGAACTTGTGTTATACAGGAACACGTCTCCCTGAGCTCTTTATGTCCCCTATGGCAACAAAGAACCACTCAAAAATTAAAAATAGCATGCTGTATTGATGTCTTCTCTCTTTTCCCCAACAGTTATGAGTCAGCTGCCTGATAAGGCTATTGCCGTGTGTGGAGCATCTTTTATGTCGGAGGAATTTACTGCATTAATGTAGGCAAGTTTTATGTGTACTTGTGGATGTGATGACCCTCTGGATGCACGCTTCTTTGTTGGAGAGAACTGTGCAGTGTCTGCCCCATTCCTGTGACTCACAGTGTAGGCAGCTGGGCAGCTGTAGGTCCTACTACAGCTAAACTGCCATCATGGCCCCAGGAGACCTCTGGAGGCCTGCTGGCTTTGAACGGCAGGTTGGATGTTTGGCTATGGACTGCAGTGAATATGAAGACTTATGTGGCAAATTGCAACACCAAGATGGTGCACATGGGTGGCTTCACATTGTCTGAGAAGATACACAGGAGATATAGCCCATGACTCTGCTCTGAAACCTCTCTTTGTTTCTCATTTTTGACTGTAAATAAATGGACTTCTACTGACCAGCATTTTGCCCATAGGTTCTAGTCTTCTTTTTAATTACTTTTAATAAATATGATGAAAGACATGCCAAAAATACCCGTATTTCCCATTTTTCAGTTTTGCTCACATGTGTGTTTGTTTGGTGTGTACGTGCTTCATTTAGCATAGTGATTTCAATGAAGTCAAGAGGGATTTTTCAAAATGGTATGGGATGTCTGAATTTCCTTTAGGCACTCAGAGAGTTTTGCATCCTGCTGCAAAACACGTTCCAGGATGCTGGTGGAGGTGACCTGGGGCACAGGGAAGGGACACGGACAAGCCCAGGAAGACTGGAATGGGTTTTCCTCAGCACTGGGTATAGCCAGCCTGGGTATTCTCCTTCTTCTTCCCCATGAACCATCTGCTGTTTGCTCTCCACACCAGAGCCCCATCCAAGCAGTGTCTCTGTGGAGTGACAAGATTCATGCCCCTTCATCCTTGTGCAGAAGTGAGGGGTTGTGTGCTCATGCTAGTAGGGTGGGGAAGAGCAATTCACTGTGTGGGGCTTGACAACTACATTTTTTATGTCAAGTAAAGCCAGAAGCTTGAACAAATGCCTTTGTGGTGACAGAATGAAAGGGCTGCACAATTTTTTCTTCGTTTTGACATAATGAAAAAAAGCTTTTGACAAAATCCATTCTGCCCTTTGAATGAAGTTATTTGTTTGACTAAATGCACTGACTCCATCCAAATTATTTATTAGACTTGCTTGACATTGCAGGCAACCTGGATTCCTGCAGGGCTGGGGGCAAGAGGTGGGTTCTGGATTAATCTCATCAACTGATAACAAGGCAAACCTAGTAAAGAGCTGCTTTTTACTTAAAAAAAGAAGGGGGTGGGAGGATCCAACCACTGCACATCTTTCAGACTCAGTCAGGGACACTCAGTTTGGGCTATTTTCTTCCCACAGGTCCATGACACTGTCAATAAAACTCTTCATTGGTACTTGTACTGCTATGGTTGTCACCATCAGTTTTTCAGAGGTTTCACTAGAACAGGACTCAGGGAAAAAGACTGATGCACTGGAAGAAGGATTCAAGCTCCTCTCCCTGTGGGCTTAGAAGAAGTAAAGAAGGGAAAAAAAAGTCTCTTCTGAAGACAGATGAAAGGGAGAAACAGGACATAAATAATTTGAGAACATATAGTGGAACAGAAAGAAAAATAAGAAAATTGAGAGGAAAGGGCTGTATAAAAGAAAAGAGCACAGGCAGCCAAAAGGATGCCACAATTACAGAAGGAATTGGGAAAGGCCTCACAAAAACAGGTTAAATAATATAGTTTAGAAGGTATGAAGAATAGAAGGAAAGGACAGTAGGAGCAGGAGCCATGCTGAACATTACTGAGAAGTCCTTGTGTCCCCCTGTTACGTTTGTGGAGGTGATGTGACCTGAGAGCGAGAGTAGAAGCCAAGTCAGTGTGTGCTCATGCTGGTTCCCAACGCACCAGCATCATCGTCCCTCTCCTGCAGTCCCTGCTGTCCTCTTGATTTCAGCATCGAGGCAGCTCTGCCAGCTCTACAGAGTGCCCTGAGTGGGGTGCAGGGACACATGAGCCTGGGGACAAAGCAAAGGGGCATCTTTTAGGTACCTATTGCCTAGGTGGTACTGTGGAAGAACCAAGAAAACCTGAAGAGATGTAGGAGCTGAGGGCACTAAGAGCACGTACAGCCAGAGCTCAGCAGCAGTTCCTGGATCCAGGGGGACCGAATCCTCCGACAAGCCCTCACTCTTGTGCACCCACTGGAGATCCCTGGGGTGCCACCTGTCCTGGGACTTTTCACCATGCCTTGGGCCACTGACCACAAGGCTGCTGCTATTTAACAAGCAGTCCTGGAGCATTCATCGTGTCTGATGTGTCAGACCTTGCTCTGCCAAGGGAGTTCGTCACCACTCACTCAAACTACCAGCACACTAAGAAGGAGAATTGCCAGTCCATAAAGCCTTGGTAAGCACTGGGTGACTCATGAGTACATGAAGAGGATGCTGAGACCCCAAGAACTGTTTTGGCTTTTACACCTTGGCACAGTGATGAAATTCTCATCAAGACTGGTGTTTCTTTCTTGGTAGGAAGAAAACCATTTAACCTGCGTTGTTCAGGAGACATGCCTGCTATTCAGAGGAGCCAGCAGCCCCTGCTAGAAGCTGTTCTCTTTCCCTGGACTAACAGAAGTGACTGGACTAACAGAAGTGACTCCTCCATCAAGACACACTTGCACCTTCATTGCTTTTCTTCTCTTTCCACAGTTTGGGCAAAGGAGGTCTGGAAAGAGATGAGTTTTAAAACATACCTAGCGTATCCACTAATAACATGGGCACAGCTTCAAAGAGCTGATTTTTGGAAGTCATGCACCAAAAAAACTTCAAAACATGTAGAAACTCAGCAAATCAGGGTCAAAATTCCACAGTTCAGACAAAGCCATTTCTCTTGTTTCCCTGTCCTCCTCATTCCTTACTGTCCACCCTTTCAGAAAACGAGGGCAGCGATAGAAACATGACATCTACTACTGGAAGACTGTCAAATTCTCACAGTATGTTGTTTTTTATCAGTGTGAAGCAGGGAATGTCAGGGAACAAAAGAAAGCATTTATAATTTTCTTTACTTTTAGCTTTATTTCATATGTAAATATAGGGGCTTAAAGCCTTACAGGAGCAGAGAGCTCACTTCTGGCACCTCTCATGGAACAGAGAGGTCTGGAACATCCTACAGGCTCCAGATGGGCCCTATGCAAGTGAGTCATCTGTCACATCTGCTGGAGAATGAGGAGAGCAAAGTGCATTGTCCAGGCCTTTTCTGCATCTCTGCTCTGAAATACTTTGGGACATTTCTATTAAAGGTTGATACTGAGAAATACTGCCTATGTATGTGAAACTGTATAGAGGGGACATCTGTCCCCTGTGGCTTTTGGGGAGTTGGCTGGGCCTTTAGCTAGGAGACAAAGCCCTAGGCAAGGCAGGGGAGGTACAGAAACTTTTATTCAGGATCCTCTACCATAGATATCCTTGATTATTCATTGTTTTCATGTTTGTGTTTCTCCTTTCCCTTGAAGCTACCTCCTCTCTTTGTCCCTCCTTCTCTCCCTCCCTCCCTCCCTTCCTCAGGTGCTGGTACTTGACTCCAGAGGTTTGTGAGGGTGGCTGGGCATGCTTAAATTGAACATGACTTCTAACTGCCCCACATCTCCTAGTAGAAGGGATACCCAAGGCTCTAAAAGATGTGATTTCTCCTGGAACTGAGATAACATATCACTCACACAGGCATGATGCCTGTTCAACCATCGTGCTGATGGCATCTCTTTCCTAGTGTGTAAGACTCTCTGTTGGGTTCCTTATGAGCAGACATTTAAAACGAATCCAGATTTTAATAATGAATAACACAACAGGGAGGACCAGCCAGCCCCAAGCAGAAGTCCTCCCACTGGGGCCCAGATGATGATCCCACCAGGGCTCATCATGCTCCATGTAATAGGGTTCTGAGTGGAGAGCCCTTCCCACAGCATTTGCTCCTTAACCCAAGGATCAGTTAGTTTGTAGTCCTGTAGCTTAGGGATTCATTAATTTAAAACCCCTTTACTGGTCAAATGCAACCACTGTAGTGCTGTGCAAGGCTCTCCCACGTGGGTCTCATCGGGGAAGGAGGGAGGCGTGTGCCTGCCTCCAACACTTTGAACACAGCCATCAAACTGGGTCAGTTCATCAGAGCTCAACATCAGAAAGGCAGATTTTTCTTGGCAAATTGCCTTGAGCTTCCTGAGCTGAGCAGTGCCCAGAAGGAGGTGGATGACCAGAAAGCGCAAGAGCCCAGACCCAAACACAGGACTTGCCCAAGCAACAAGGCATTTTGCCACATTTTAAGCACTTGAGCCCGAACTGCCAGGCTGCAACTCTCCCCTCTGCTCTTCCATGACTGCTACGTACCACTGGAGCTGCACATACTGTGGCACTTTTTTATTTGAAATTGTACTCATACCTGCCTGACCTGGGACAGGGTTGAAGAAGTCATGGTGATGCAGGAACAAGGTGCTCCTCCACCGTACCTGAGTGCTCCACCAGCAGACACAGCTGGTTCTCCCCCAGGCTCTCCCACCTCTGCAACATTCTTTCTGAGCATGGCTGGAGGATCGGTGTGGTGTTTATATCTTGGCAACCATTGCAACAGCCAAACCCAAGTCAGTTTGCCTTTTCTTGGGCAAGACCTATTCTGGCAGTCTACGTGAGAAAAGTGGGCTGGGTGGAGTGATCGTTCAGCCAGGTCACTTTTCTTTTTAACGTGACTTTTCCACTGACCGAGCATAAATTTTTACCCCTATTTATTTGTGTCCCTCACTGACTTGGCCTAAACTCAGTTGCTGTCAGTGGAAACTACTGACATCTGAAATGCTGACTCTGAGGTTACTGAAACTAAACTAACACAACCAGCCACTCATGTACTGTGTGGAGGCAAACACTCTCCCCTTCTCACTCTTCCTCCTTACTTGGTGCTTTTGTGGTGCTTCTCAGTCGGGGTTTCACACCTTTGTGTTAACAGCTCCTGAACCCCTGCCTGGTGGTGGTGGGTGGCCGGGGCAGGCTGGGATGGGGTCATTCACTCACAGATAACCTTGGAGTTACTTTTTCTTGAAATCAAGGATCGTGCGTCACAGGGAGCGGGACCTTCCATTTACGTAAGGGGAAAAATGAAATCAGTCTGTTTTGCGGCTCTGTAGTTACGGGAATGGGACGGCTCGACTCCCCCCACCAAAAAAACCAGCCATGCTGTGGCCCGGTGTCACATTGACTAAACCTGAGAGCAAAAATGCAGAAAATCTGTGGAAATTACCAGGCAGAATGAAACCACCGGAGGAAAAGTGTGCAACTTTTCATATCTGACTTTGGTGTGAGGATCCTGTGTTACGGGAAATATTTGCCATGGTGCTATTAATAAAACCTGCTGAACAAATATCGAGCTACTAAACAGTTATCCTGCACATTAATAATTAGATACAGCATAATATTTAATCTAACCATTTAGTCTGTAACAGGACTAGCTGTTCCTTTGCTTTTAATTACAGCTTTCATTTTAAGCTAACTGTACAAATTGGTGAGATTTATGAAGCATCACTGAACACCATACCTCTGCCTGCCTTGTGGCTTTACAATTAAAATGCTCATTTTTGAACACTAGATTTGTTTAATCAGCTAAAGAACCCTTGAATTCATTTGGACAAATATTTTAGCCTTCATTCTTTTCTGAATGAACATGGGTGCATGGGAAATCATAACCAGTTCAAAGTCTGCACAGCAATGATCACGGAGCTTTGCCCAACTCTTAAAGTGCAGCAAAAAGACCTTCAGTATTTGGCATGTGTTTGGGATGAGATGGACATTTCCACTCATTTTTCATTGATACATTCTAGTTTTGTCCCCTTGCTTCTCATGAGCAAGTCTGTTTCTTCTGTAAGAAAGCAAGTTATCTCAAATCTATGGGTAAGTAGCTGCACTATGGATAAGAAAACCCAGACATTATGTTAGTGTGTGGGACACAGGACTCCTGTCCAGGCAGTCTGAAGACTCGAGGTTTCTGTCTGTTGGTGCAGTGCTCATTTGGATTTGTGTTTTGAAGGGTCTGTTGTCAGATCAATGCACAAACATGGAAAACAGATGTTGTCTTTGCCTTACAAAACAATTATTCTCCGTGATGAGAAACACTGCTGGTTCTTCTTTAGGAGATTTAGTGATAAAGACCTAGCTCTTCACCACCTCCTCAGGAAGCAGCTCCATCCAAATCTCCACAATGGGAAGTGGGCTATCCAGCCAAACCTGACTGTGTTCTTCTCCCTTTATCCTTAGGTAGAAGTTTGAAGTTGGAAGTCTCTGCTTTCCTTTTCTGCATTTTCTCAGCAATCCAATTGTGGAAATCAGGCAGCCTCCTGTAAAGGCAGTCTGGGTTTGCTGAACTCCTACCCAGCTTGGCTCTCATTCACATATGGTCTCCACACTTAGCTCTGATGAAGACAACTTTGATGCACGGGAGTTGCTTATGGAAAAAGACCATCACAATGTAATTTTTATCAGGCTAAGGCCAAACAATATTGCCTTGGAACAAAGCAGAGCAAGAAGCTGCATCTTCTGGTATGGGCAATGGGAGATGACATGTCAACCCTGCTGTAACACAGGCAAAGCAGGCAGTTGCCCAGGGCAGCAGCCTGAAGCACAGGCATAAGCACACATGTGATGCTCCAGGGTTTGTAAAAGCTGCTCCACACCCATAACAGCTCCAAAGTGAAAACAGACTCATCCCCTCCAGCACTGCTTTCTGCAAAGACAGGTGAAGAGGAAGCTCTTTCCCTTCTAGCATCACCTCTCCATCCTTCCTAGAACCCTCCTCTGCACTTGCAAACATCTTCCCTACATTTACCCTCTTCTTCGGAGCTGAGCGGGAGCTCACCTGGCCCCATGCGTTCCCCAGGGCTGTGTCCACTTTGTGCATACCCAGCCCAGCAGCCACCCTGTCCCTGCATTGTATGACCTGGCATTATGGCTCTCTGCATCTCAGGCAGCCCTGGCATGTCTCTCTAGGTTTCGTTTCTGAGCAGGGCAGCCTTTGTCTATGAGGAAATGAAAAATAGAAAGAGTGATTTCCAGTCCCAGCAGCCCCCTCACACGGCTCCTTTCTCACCCAGCCCATCTCCTCCTCATTCTGGGAGGTGGGAGGCTGACTCAGCCTCCACCCAGCTCCTGCCGCCCCCAGGGTCCCTCCCGCCTTGCCCTGGGGACTCGCAGGGGAAACCTCCCGGGGCGAGTGGCGGGGAAGTCACACCTGCAGCCACCAGAGACCAGGCAGGTCTGCAAAAACCACGCATGCTCGTGCTGGCACGTCATGCCAAGTGATGCTACCAACACCAGCAGACAGCATCAGTGCTGTGCTGCCGCCGTGCTGCCCTTACACCGTGCTGCCCACTCTCCTGCACCCTGTCACTGTGCTGTCCACTCTCCTGCACCCTGTCTTGCTTGTCTCCCTTTCAGTCCTTGCTCTTTTCTGTCACTGCTTTTTTCAGTACTTTTACCCTCTCTTTTTTTTTTTTTCCTCTGGTCCATTTCCTCCTGAGGAGGCCCTTAAAATGCCCCTTTCCCTGCTGATGAGGCAGCGCGTGTCCTGGGGATGAGGGAGGGTCTGGATCAAGGATCCCACCGTTCTTTGCACCCACTCTGAATCTCTCTGCCATCAGCTGTCATGGGCAACCTGGAAGGTGCAAGGCATGGGGAGAGCAGCCCTCATGCCACCTTCCCAAGTTGGAAGTCTTTCCAGGAGAGGCTGCTGCAGTGGTTATCTTCATGACAGAGGGCTGAGCTCTTCCAGTTCAGCTAACTCTGGACCACTGAGGTGGATTCCTGTGTGTCTTCTGTAAAGGACCCCAGGCCCCACCTGAAGACACCAAAAGTTGAAGGAACACCTCTTCCTTTGGAAATTTGTGCCAGTGCTTTTAACTGCATATGTCTTGAAAACGTGTACCTTGTTCCTAAGTTGAAAATATCCACCTTCAGCTTCCAGCCTCTTCTTCTGCCTTTCCCTGGCAGATGTGTAAGCTCTTTAGTACCAGCCACTTCTGTTCCAAGTTAATTTTTATTCTTCATTTTGCTAAGATAAACAAGGAGTTCTATAAACCTATCATTTCGAGACATTTTCTCTTGCCCCATTATGATTCATTTGGCTGTTTTCTGAACATTTCAACATCTGATTTGAAGTATGGGTGCCAGAGCTCTGCACAGTTTGGCCACACTAGTTTCAGCAGTGCCGGGAACAGAAGTAAAAGCACAGCCTCCATCTCCCTCCCTACACTCACTGCCAGAGACACCCCGTGCGCTGCAGTAGAAACTCATGTTGACTTTGGAAAGATCCTGCTTGGA
Source organism: Astur gentilis (assembly GCF_929443795.1). NCBI lineage: Eukaryota > Metazoa > Chordata > Aves > Accipitriformes > Accipitridae > Astur > Astur gentilis. Next base: position 19,172,008 of record NC_064893.1, on the reverse strand, counting down.
GCTCCTCTTTTCTAGTCTGGCTCTGTGCTCTTTTCTTCCTGTGCAACTTTGCATTCAGCTGTATTAAAATGCTTTCCTTTCCCTTCTTTTTAATCAGGCCCTGTTTGCCAGGTGACCCAGTTGGCTCTGTATGACTGTGTGGGACTGGGTCTCTGCTATGGACCAGTTCACCAGCCTTTGTTGTGATCTGCAGATCTGATCAGCAGGACTCTTACCATTACCTCCAGGTCTTTGATGGAAGGACTGGAACTAGACAGCCGTCTGACTACCAGCAGTCCCTGCATGTAGCCACCAAACCTCCTTCCTTCTCGCCCTTTCCATAGTGACTCCTCTCAGGCAGCTGCTCAGCCCTTTAGTCTGCCTGCTCTCCATTGCAAAGTTGCAGAGTTACTTAGAGCACTAAAAGTTTCAGTCCTGCAGTGCCTGGCACCTCGGCAGGCAGGTCGGCTACCTCCACACGTGGGAGAAGACCCACTTTGGGGACAGGATGGAGGTTATTCTCCAGTTATTATTAGAAATCAGCCTGGAGTCAATCAATAACTGTAGAATTATATATGGGGTAGGACTAGGAGCCTCCAGCAGCTGAAAGTAGCAGCATATCAGCTCATATCAGACAGCACTGCCTGAGACAAGAGTGTGAAATTAGGTATTGAGTGTAAAACAGAGAAAGGACATATTTTTTTATGCAGGTCATGACCTGGAGCAGAAAATTGTGTGGGGGGGTGGGGGGGTGGGGGGGTGTGTTCCTTTTTTTTCCCATAGATTTTGTTATGCTCATAAAAACATCCTTCCACTCTGTCCTGGAATAAGGACACTGACAGTGGCTGGCAAACAGCCTAAGTTCACATCCATTCTGGGATCTCCCAGCTTTTCCCTGGTCTGGCACATGAAACTGTAGCTACCTTCAGAGCACATGGGAGAACCTGGGGATTGCATGAGATGAAGCAGGCTGAGCCTGCTTCATGGTCAGCCTTGGGATGAACAGAGCACAATGTCACACCTTATGTTGCGCTTTGTGTCCATTGGTTTAGCCCAAGAGAATAAAATGCTGATCATCCAGTTCATCTTCTTTGAACAAAGAACCATTCCTGAGGCACAGTACAGACAGGATGTCCATTGCATGTGCTTACTGAGCTCCACCATCAGCTGTACCTGTCTACTGGGGTTCCTTCTAGGTAGTGAAGTCCTATCTGAACAGCTGTCCACCTTCACCCATTAAAAAAACCACCATTGGTTATAGATGATCATGCTGGTTTAACTAAAACAGGATCTGACCAGCACTCAGACCTACTAGAGAGGGCAGAAAAGAGTAGAATCCATGTATGCATATTGATTTCCATAATAATATCTCCCAATGAAGGTCAGCAAAAAAGAATACAAGGCAAGATTATATATCTAAATGGTATGAATAGCTAGAAGTATTCTGGAAGGCAGCAGGTTAATAGAGGATTTGCAGCATGATAACAAAAATAAAACATAGTCATAGGAGTAGTTAAGCAGTGGAGCTGACAGATCTTTCAAGCTGAATGAAAGTCTAGCACTGTCCATCTAAATCATGACTGGGGTACAAGCAGAAACAGAAGAAGCTGTTCCAGTGCTGGAAGACACTGAGAGAGTCATCCAGTGTTGGTACGATGTGTAATGCCCTCCCAAAGCACTGGTTATCAATTAAGGTTGCTGGAGAACATCTCAGAAGTTCAATCTAAGTTGTGACACAACTGAAGAAAAACAATGAGGAAAAGGTTGAAATACTGGCATGCCATGTTGCACCTTTAATGAGGTCATTACTGCAACAAGTAGTTGGGCTAGATTCAGCAAACAAAACATCAGTATTGATGCATCCCTGCTCATTATATTTGCATTCTTGTACCTTGAGAACATAGCAATGAGATGGAAGCTCTCCAAAGATGACTCTGTTGACCTGGGGGTGGAAGGGCAGATGGCAAAGAAGAAGCAACATGTGTACACAGTGTCAATTTGTCACTGAACCCAAAATGATGAAGAAAGCAGTGAAAAGTCATTGTAAGTCTGTGGAAGAAAGACCTTGTACAAGAGTCTCAGGGGAGACTCCCATACATATAGGCTGATGCAGATCGGAGAAAGTAATTACATACCTAAGTCTGTGTTATTTCCCTAAAGGAATGATATGGCAACTGAAATGTTGGAAAGAAAGCATGGTTATTCCATTATAAAGAAACTACTTTTACAAACAAATAAGTCTCTGAAAGAGTATGATTTGGGCCACAAAAAGGAAGTTGTAGACTGGAGGGAGAAGTAAGATTAAATTAAATTTCAGAACAATTTGAACATCTCATCATACTGTGTGCAATTATTATAACACTGGGACCAGCCTTGGAAGGTGTTGGTTTCCCTCCCTTCACTGCAACAAATGTGCTGTGTCACTTACAAGAGAAGTAAGTCACACTACTCCCTTTTGCTTTCTTCCGACTTTTTAATTTGGAAGGACCAGTGTTCTCTGCCTGACTCCACTGAGCCCCTTGAAGGGGAAAAGATTTTTCAAAAAGAAAAATACTCTTTAAAGGTAAAAATTTGTGTTTGTGGAGACTAAGGATCAGTTTTGATGTATCTTGTGCACAAAAACTTCTTTTGGAGAAAATATAAGAAACACTTCTTGGTTGTCTTCAAATAGGTTTGGTTTCAATTTTTAGGAGTACTGTAAACATAAAGGCTTTAATTAAGAATTCTAAAATAAAGAGAGTCACAAAATACTTACAAGGTTGTAGCTAATCCAAACTGAACTTTTCAGATTCACAGTATTTGAGATTTTGACTTTTCAGTCAATTCTGTAATCTGCATGCTAAGGAGTCCTGGCTCAGCAGACAGCCCTGACATGGTGTAGGAATCTAAAAGCTCAAGGGTGAGCAATGGGACCTGCTTTAGAGTCATCCATCCCCAAATTTCCTCCAAAGCCTGTAAAAAGGAAAATCTATAGAGCCTTGGAAGGAAGTAGATAAGGAATTCAAAGAAGGGAAGAACAAGGACCAGATGAGCATGTTGAGAAGTAGAGTATTTTGAAGGCTCACAAAAGATTTAAAAACTCCATCAAGCCAGCACCAAATCAGTGAAAGAGGTGAAAACAGTTTCCCTTTGGCTTGTGCTGTGCCTGTCTGATTGTACAACGGAACAAAAGGAGCAAAAAGGTGCATGCCTTTCCCTGCAGCTCAAGAAGGTGCTCAGGAAAGATGGAGAGATGTCTTGGATTAAGTCCCATCACCATGATTTACCTCTGTAAAATGTTCCTAAGTGAGAGCCATTTTTTTCCCCAAACTAGTGGGAAAGCAAAAGAAAAGGCCCCCAAAAGGCACCTTTAAAGACAATAGGAGTATGAGTACTTTCTTTTTTTTTTTTTTTGTAAAGCTCTGAGACATTTGCGTGGGATTCTGTTCTCAAGCACATAAAAGGGAGTTAAGACTTAAAATGTGAGCGAGAGCAAAGACAGTGGAAAATAATAACATAGGCCAGTAGCCCACACAGACTCAAGAAAGTATCACTGGTGTCTGCTGCAATCAAAAAAGTCACTAACAAGCCAGGCACAGGTCCTGCCATGGAGCTAGAAAGTCTGCATTTTCATCAAACTTTGCCATTGCTTCTTTCAGAAAGACAAAGTTTCCTCATCTCTGTGCTCCTCATGACTACTCACATGGCCACCTCATGTCTGTTACTGCAGGACCATCCCCAGCCAAACCATCTCACACATAGGCACATGAGTATTGTCTAGAAGCTGTACCACAAATTGTAGAGATGAATTGCTTGTGCTTCAGCTTCTGGGTGGAAAATGCACATGGAAGACAGCCCGCAAAATTGGCGCATTCTTTCCATTTCCTCTCTCACTTAACCTCATTACCCCTGCGTGTCTTTCCCTGAAAACTGTAAATTAGCAAGTTGCCAAGGTGAAAAACACTGCCCAAACCATAAGAATGGATATGCTCCAGACAGCCCTGCTGTTACCATCTAGGGACTTGCACAGGACTCGGTTGAACTGAGATTTGATCTTTAAGATGGCTGGTCCCAAGGCATTTGCAGGCATCAGTGCCTGGGATCTTCTGAAGTGCCTGTGGAGGTTTCCAGAGTGCTTAGGGAAGAAACGTTTCTCTAGGTGAACATTAAAGCATGCAAATTTATGATGTCTGAGGTTGGAGAACTTGGAAATCTAGCATTAAAGGAAGCTGAAGTCTAACACTACTGTAGAGCGAATGAGCTCAAGGCTATGGAGGAGGTTTCAGAGGCTACAGACAAGAGGAGGTGTCAGAGGGAGCTGGATGCACTCATTGAATTCCCTCTTCTACACACTCACATGAACTGCCAGGCATGTGGCAGGAAACCTCCTTCCCTGTGCAGCACCTGAGCTGAGCCCTTAAACTCTCAGAGGTAACAAATGCATCTTAAGACCATTTTATCAGCACTTCGATCCAGGAAGCAGACTTGGTTTCATTTTGATACCGTCCCTCCACCATCACCATTTTCTTCACAGAAGCTTTGAAAGAAGGCATTCTGTTGTTAAAAAAAAAGAAAAAAAAAAGAAAAAAAAGGGACAAAATAGTTTTAAAGGGCAGGAAACGTATTTACTGACTGAATCAACTACTTCAAAAGAAAGCAGATTAAAAAATTTGCTGGGGTGGGGCTTAAATGAGGGAGAAACCCAACAATAACAGAAATGCCCTAATGAAAAACAAGGTGTATTGAAAGTCCCTGAGAGCTCTCTTACAAGAAACCTGGGTCATTTCATTTCCAGACCTGTGGCAAGAAAGAAGGATGCACAAGAGCTGACCGCTTTATAGGTGCCTGTAACTCAATACGGGGACATGATTGCCAGCATGCAGCAGAGTGCAGTTGCATATAGGTCAATCAACTTTATAGCTTTTATCTTTGAAGGATAGACTTAGGATAACTTGGACGCAGTTGAACAAAGTGATTTGCAATTAGCTCAAGTAAATCAGCCCTCGCTTTGAATTTTCTGCTGTAAATATGTTTGTTGTCCCAGCTTCCTCAGCTGCTGACGTACAGTTTTCCAGCACGGAGGCCAGCAGAACTCGCAGGCACAAGGCCCCATCCTGCTAAGCTTTATGCAGAGGCTGATGCAAATGCAGTTGCTAATCCCAAGTACTTTCCACCCTTCCTGGGGATAGTTCTGACTTAAGCTCCCGTTTCAAAAATGTGCACAAAAGGCTGCTGGTTTCAAACAACCGTCTCTGGAGGAAGAACGTGCTGCAGCACCAGACCCCCAATAACAAAGGGGAAATAAAGCATGAGCCAATGCTGAGCACCCACTACTAATATTTATCATGAGCTGAACCTTGTACTTTTGAAAACCTCTATCCTGTAAGACTCTGGGGACTCACTCCAGTCCAGGTTACTCTTTGATGATCTTAGCAAGCTGGGATCCAAGACTTAGTGAAGAAATGCTTTTTCTTCCATCAGTCCTGTTATGTGTCTGCGTGCAGCGGGTGTTTCCTTCTGCTAGGCAAGAAACAGCAGCTCTCAGCCCCTGCTTACTGTGGGGAAATAGTTGCCCAAAGACTCCCCCATAGGGTCTTCACTGCTGTTGCTGGACCCACCACCAGAAGAGGCAAGTGAGTTGCCATGGGTGAGACATGGTCCTCATGGTCCAGCTGACTGAGGTATGTAAAACCCTGATGTCCTGGTTTCAGCTGGGATAGAGTTAACTGTCTTCCTAGTAGCTGGTACAGTGCTGTGTTTTGAGTTCAGCATGTGAAGAATGTTGATAACACTGATGTTTTCAGTTGTTGCTCAGTAGTGTTTAGACTATAGTCAAGGATTTTTCAGCTTCTCATGCCCAGCCAGGGCACAAGAAGTTGGTACAGGACACAGCCAGGGCAGAAGTGGCCAACGGTGTATTCCATACCATGGGACATCCCATCTAGTATAGGAACTGGGAAGTGGGGGCTGGGAATCACTGCTCGGGGACTAGCTGGGTGTCGGTCGGCGGGTGGTGAGCAATTGCCCTGTGCATCATTTGTACATTCCAATCCTTTTATTACTACTGTTGTCATTTTATTAGTGTTATCATTATCATTATTAGTTTCTTCTTTTCTGTTCTATTAAACCGTTCTTATCTCAACCCAGGAGTTTTACTTCTTTTTTTCCCAATTTTCTCCCCCATCCCACTGGATGGGGGGGAGTGAGTGAGCGGCTGCGTGGTGCTTAGTTGCTGGCTGGGGTTAAACCACGACACCTGACCTTAAAACCATTCCAAGCCCATGCAGGACAGCCTATCCTCCCCCTTCCCTGCCAATGGGTTTTGAAGCACCATTCAACAGCGCTGAGACTTTGAGCTGAGCCAAGCAGCACAGGCACAAATTAAAAAGGTCATTTGGTAATATAGTGCTCACTTCCCACGCACCGATTTTCACTTGACTAGAAACTGTTAATAAGTTACACCCTGGCTAGCACCAGCCCAGAACAGTGCACACAGACATCACTAATTAATTGGGTTTTTCAGTATTGGTCTGAGATGAAAGTAATCATCAGAAGTTGTGGTGGGTGTATTAGGGATAAGAAATAGGCACCTTCACAAAGCAGACTTTTAACCACAGAAATCTTGACTTAACGGAAAGCCACGAGTGTCTGTCTGTAAGCAGCAGTTTCCAGATCCGATGCATTTGTCAGACGTCCCTGGAAAACTAGGGGCTCCTGAGGCTTGAACTCAGCTTGGGGTTTCTTTCTGCATGGGTTAGTGAAACAGGCCTGTAGGTAGCTGGGAAAGGACACATACTGCTGCTCCAACTGGAGGTTCATCTGGATGGGGTACCCTGTGGCTGATAACCATGTAGAACATGAAGGGCGTACTTGGGATTAGGAGCAGTCTCACCAGCTGTGAATGGACTCAGGAGACATGTTGTGAAACATCACTCAACCCAAGGTCATTCTTGTCTTGTGAATTCCAGGCTGCAGAGAATGTGTGGACATAAGAGCTCCTGCTTGATTTGAGAGAGGACCAAGCTAAGGGATGCACTGGGGAGAGATGCAAGGGCCAAGGAGAAGGCAGTGCTCTCACTTCTCAGGGCTGCGTGGGTTCTTCTTGTTCCCAGAATGCAATTCCAGTGTTATTAGCTCATCTCATCTTTCTTTTTTGGAGTTCCAACCACCAAGCAGATTCTGAGAACGTGATCACTGGCCAGCCTGACACTAACAGAGAAATGCTCTTTTAAAATATTTTTAAATCCCATGATATTTTAAACTCAGTCATCTGGAGTGTGAGCCATGATCACTTAGTGTTGACAAAGCCAGAGATGATCATACTGGCTGTGCTTTGGGAATCATCCCACCAGCTCAGCTATGAGGAAAAATGCACAGCATCAGGAGAAAAGAGGAAGGAGAAAAGGAAAGTGGACAGTCTGACAGCAGGGCCATGCCAGTATCCTTGGGGAAAGAGAGGGTGCCTAGGATCTATGAGTCCTCAAAGAAAAGGAAATGACAGAGAATTCAAGGAGGAAATTCAGTAAGGCATTACATCCAGATTAAGACAAAAGAATGCCGACCCGGGTGCCCAGCCCTATTTCAAAGGAGTCCCCATGGTGGCAGCACTGGGAGCATGAAAGCAAAGAGATGGAGGGGATTCTCCATCCAGTGGCAGTTCCCATTCTAGGCAGGGATGTCCAACATGGCACTGGCTCTCCTTCCTGTAGTGCCAGACCCTGCAAAGGGTATTTGAGGTGACAAGCAGAGTGAAGGCATGGCAGAGGCAGTGCGATGACTGGGATAGGGTGGGAAAGGTGGCAGCACTGTTAGGGTGGGCAGAAACTTTTCACACAGTAGCTATAGTGTCCCATCTGCAAGGAGGACCTCACTGCTGAGCTCCTTATAAGCTGGGTGGCAGAGCCCTAGCAATACCCTGTCTGTTAGGGTGCGAGGCCATCCTGCTCCAGAGGTGCACAACAAGCTCTATGCATGAGAGGAGTGGCTGCACAGCTCAGCAGCCTCTCACCACTTTGAGGGACTGGTCCAGTAATAGCTTACACTGGTAGGTGACGACAATCTTGCCCTGGTTTTCAGATGCTGCTGTCTCACTGAGTTAACCTTTCTTCTTTCATTGTTTTTTTGACCCCTTGGGTTTATGATGGTGAGACAGGAGAAGATGCTGATCTTGATCACTAAAAAATGAGTTCTCAGTTGTAAAGTCAGCCAAGCATGATGTTGTCTAGATAGGGGCACCTTGCAGAAATTGAAGCACGCCCTTGAATGGACGAAGCAATACCTAGCAGAAGAGTTTGTGGTGAATGGCCAGATTTGGTTCACAGATATTTCTCCCTCACCAAATCCTACCAGCAGGATTTGCAGCCACAGTTATGATGCTGTTGGCCTGCTCACAGCAATTTTTCCTCTTCAAAACCCAAACCAAAGATAAGGAAAAAATGAATTCAGGATGACCTCAGGCATTGGAGTTCTGGCTCCCAGAGCATCTTCAGAAACTTTACTTGGGATCACATAGTGTGCAGTTTTGATCCAAACTAGACACAATAGTTTTTTAATGTTCCCATTAGCTTTGTTGTTTACTAAAAGCAGTCTCCTGATACTCCTGTCTTCCAGTCCTCTTTGTGTACCTTCAATCCCCTGTGGGTCTAAACACTCAGCTTCATATCTCCTTTTTTTTTTTTTTTTTTTTTTTTTGGCTAAAGATCATGCCAACTTAGCTTTTCTTTGGACAGGCTTCACAGACAGATCTGGGAATCTCAGTTAAAAATTAAAGCCACAGGAGTTCCAGTGCCAAGTGCATAAATCTCTCCTTTAAGAAAGTTTTCCAGGTCATGCCAAGGTGATTTTATTGCACTTCTTAAAATTCCAACTACGAGTAACAAGACATCATCCTTTTAGGTAATTGCAGTAAATCAAATGTTCTTATGTTTTTTCTGTACCTCCACTGTGGGGTTAGAGCTGAAGGGATAGCTGATGGGACCAAAATATTTCCGGTCTCAAAAAAAACCTCCGTCAGAACATTCAATTTCAACGAGTATCTCAATGACAGATGGGACTTCCCATTACAGGCCACTTCCTCTGTGAGAAGGAATCCACTAATATCGGAAGCACAAAGCACGGCCTGTACAGCCTCTCCATGCTCATCTGGTCCCCTTAATACGTCGAATGTGAAATTCCATCTGGTAACCATGTGCATTCAAAACACATTTATGTGGAGACAAATTACATAGCTGTAGGAGGCATTTCAGAAGCTCCATTCACAATGCCATCAAAGACTGCGGGAAATGGGTACAGAAAAGCCTTGCCTTTGAAATAATACCAGTTGCATCCTCTCTCATGGTTGGCAAACAGGGATTTTATGGGACTGTGAGAGATTGGAGGTGGTGAAGGAATAAGGTTTTGGTTGCTTGTTCTTTTATTGAGTCTGATTATGTCCTGCCGTACCCGCAATAAGGTCTAATGGGCAGCAAAAGAGCAGCTCTCTTGTAGGCTCCTGTCTCTGGTAGCAAGTGGAGGTAGCAGAGGTAGTGGACAAGTGCTGAAAAACCAGGAGGTATTGTATTGGTACATGACTCTTGGTTAGCTACTCTTTGATCTGGTGGACTAAATATGATCCTTTTGGTTCAGCTACTGTGCTTTGATTACAGGCTAAAAGCTGCATGCGTACTTAAATGCGTGAGCAAATATAGTGAACTGTTTCTTGGAAAGAGAGCTCTCACAGTTTAATTTATCTCACTTATCCCTCCAGTCTGGCAGCTTATAAGTAACTGCTATGATCAGAGACAAGTTGTTTCCCATTCTATCTGGAGGCAAATAATAGTTTCACAGAAAGGGATCTGACACTCTCTGTACCTAAGTGTTTCTCACGTACAGAACATTTGAAAATCATGATTCAAGTGCTGGGTGTCAGGCAAGGAGTCAGCCTTTGCTTTTTGTGATGAATCTGCTACCTGGACCTGGGCCAGCACGATGTACCATGGTTCAGGTACATACTGCGGTTAATGAGGCAGTGACAACACAACTACCATTGTGTTCTTCATAATAGGAACTAATGGGGCATTGCTGAAGAGTGAATGATGCCATGTATGTAATTGTTAGACGGATGTGTGAGTTTAATAGGGCACAGATTAGAAAGTAATCAATAAGTCTGGACCATAGCCTTAATGGAGCTGATATGGTGGGTAGTGCAAAACAGCTAAAATTCCCAAATGGGGTTTCCAGGTTGCCTTCAAGAGGGGCTGAGGAGAATGCCTTACCCCTGAGAACACAGGCCCTGGAGGAGGGATTCCTGAATAGCTGGGTCTTCCCTAACATGGGATACTGACCTTTGACTCAGGGACTGCCATCTGTAGCGACACTGCACATAAGTGACTCCCTTTCTTGATACCAGCTATTTCTGTGCTTGCTGGGATACTCACAGTCAATTTGTGACCTACCTGGTCTGGTGTGATTTTGCTTAGGAGCTAACTCCTGAAGAAGAAGCATGCATTGCATGGGATGAACATACAAGCTGTGTTTTTACAGGCTGATCTATTGGCTAGAAAAATACATGGGGTTTGAGTGAAAGCCCAACCCAAAGGGCTTTAAAAAACTGTCTGTTGAAGGTGCATGCATGGGACAAGTCTCCAGTGACACCCTGGGCTGGGGGAGAGTTGCTCCATGGTAGGGTATCTCCATCTTCTCTGGACACCAAACTAAAGTGGATCTGTTCCGCTATGCATGAAGACGTCTTTGTAAAATAATGTGGAAAGAAGCATGTTACATCCTTTTAACTGAATGACACTAGCTTAGGTAACAGTATTTTACTCCCTGTGGTGCTAAAGAAGGCATAAATCCTTTGAGAATTGAAGTAATAGGCATAAACCCTCCCCTCTCTTCTTCCCCCTGTGACTCCACTCTTCTCCACTCCTGTATTAATGGATATTTTAAGTCTGGAAGGAATTCAAGAGTCTGTAGTAGGTAGTTAAACATCCAGATGTATCAGTAATAATTATGCTCAGCTTGGGGAGGCGAAGCACTTGAATAACAGGCATGGTTTCCATGGATGGCTACAAGATTATAAACATAAAATTTATAAGTGGAATGGGAACATTTGGTTTATTTTCTCTTCTCTTTACAATCACTGCAGTTTAAATTGAAAACAGTGAAGGGTAGCAGAGCCAGGCAACAACCTGAAGACTGTAAACAAAATAATTCATGTCTTACTGATGGGATATGGTCATATAATCAGTAAATTAATTTAGCCTACTCTAGTTTCGCCATTAACTTTCTATTTTCTCATTTCATTGGCATTTCCCTGCCCAGTTTATGTCTCTCCTCAATACATATTGTGCTATAAACCAGAAGCAAATATCTTGAAGGGTAAATAAAGAGGTAACGAGTCTACAAAAAAGATGTTATTGAGGTACATTAACTCCTACTTACTATCTTTTAAAATTTTCTTGATCCAAGATTCATTTTTACTATTTGATCCATTTCCAATATAAAAATAAAATGCCAAGACATTAGATTTTTACACTGTGTCCTTAGTACCTAACAGCACCAAATGTTTCCCTGAGACAAGACAAGTATTTACGACCCAGAAAGGAAGGCAAGGCTTGCAAGCCTGAGGGTATGAAATCAGGGTGACTCAGAACAGAAGCTGGAAAATCACTTCAAAAGGTCTTCCTAGCCGTATCTTGGACAGTTGCTGATCTAAGCCATGGTCTGACAAGACAGGAACCAATAATTTATATTTATTTAAATCCACTTTTGCAACAAAACAAAGCAGACACCTGATATCCATGTGCAAAACCTGTTTGTGCAATAGCACATCTGTGAACGTGTGCAATTAGTGCAATTAGATAGCAATTTATATGTAAATGCCCATACAGTCAAATGTGCCTTTACTTAATTTGTGTATGCACTAGAATATAATTTCAGAGGGTTCTTCTGCATTTTCAAAATCTGCCCCTTAATAACTGAATGCAAGCGTTCACACAATGCAAACCACATTTTAATCACCAGCTTGCAGTGCTCTGACACGGCAGGAGCAGGGGCCAGTGAGGTGCCAGGACGAGGAGTTTGTTCCTGGGCGCAGTAGGGTGCAGCGCTGCTCCCTTGGGTCTGTGTTGGGGGAAGCAGGATTTGGCTCACAAGAGCTGGGTTGCCCTCTGGCTGGGCTGCTCTCTTCCACTAGCTCTTCAAGCAGTGAGGTCTGTGAGATGAGCCAGCCCGACGTCATGGCCAGACCCTACTGACTGTCCAAATGCCTGCTCCTCCTGCCCTTGCACAGGAAGGGTGCTCAGACCCTACTGACTATCCAAATGCCTGCTCCTCCTGCCCTTGCAGAGGAAGGGTGCTCAGGGATCTCTCCCCGGCTCCCAAACCCTGACCCATCACTGCCATGTGTGAATTCAGGGTCACTTCAGGAATCCCAGTGATGTGGGTACAACTTGTCCAAGTGAAGTGTGATTGCCCAGGAGCCAAAACCCGGATCAGATTTGGGGTCTGGTCTTCTACAAGAATGCAGTTTGGGTGGTAAAGCTGGGAGCTTGTAGGCCATTACTGCTCCAAGAAAGACTAGGCTATTACTCAGGATACAAGCCTGGGCTCTCACCCACTGTCCTTAAGTAACTGCCAATTCCTCAGGGGCAAAAAAATTGCACAGTAATACTCCTTCGTGTCTTTGACATGCACCCAAGGACAAGAGGACCTCAGCCTCTCTAGCTGCAAGAAAAATACAACCTCTTCACTCATCTCTGCCTTTACCAGCTGAGGAATTTGGGTTGGTAAATCACATAAATCCATGATAATTGGCATATCAAGAGTACGTTAGATGAGCTAAAATATGACCTTTTCTCCTGACAAAGGTTAGACCAGGCTGCTGAAGTCTGTGCACACAGAGGGGACAAGTAGCAGTTGTGTAAGTACAATATGCAACTTGTACGCACAGGTTTACCAAGAAGAGGATAAATTTTAATAGCAGGAATATTTTAACTGTTCAACATGTAAGCATCATTCTAGGCTGATCTGATCAATGCTGCCTTGCAGACCACATTTGGTATGGTGCTATATATAGTGTTCCTGGAGTTTTATTTAATAGGACGGTACATTTGATCCTAATGTGCCATCTCAGAAGTAATGAAGCAGAAAAGATCTTTATCTTCTGTGAAAGTTGCAGTTATTGGCAACCATTCAGAAAAAAAATAAAAGTAATTGCACAATCTTTGGAGATATTGTACTGCTAACTGATTTTAGTGCAAAGCTTGGGTGGTTTTCATTCTGAGTTAATCAGGCAGTGGACCATATATGTTGCAAATACATCACTTTCAGACAATCTCCACATATTGACAAATACAATTGCTGGGGCTGCTGCCTGAATGAAAGCGTTCTATATCTTTGGATCCCTCTTTTGGAGCAAAATAAATAAATAAATGAGTAGAAGAAGGAAGACTCTTAACAATGTGCTAAAAGCATCCCTCTTCCTAGAGTACAACATAGTTTGCCATTCAGTTTCATTATTTTTGAAAAACTGATGCAGATGGCACAGGAACTCATATGTTTGTGATTGCTCAATATGCTAAATATAGAGCTGGGAGTGAAGTTGGAGGCTTAAATTCAGAAGAAGGACTCAGCGATGCAGTGATTACGTTTTAGTGCTGCTACCTGTAACACAGGAGCTGGACATCTTAAATACGGCATGAGGAGACCTCACTACCTGCTAGCCCCAAGGTGCGCATGGGTCAAGTTGCTGCTTAATAGTAGTGTTTATAAAAAAGCAAACCAGGAGCTGCTGAAATGACAGAAGGTGCTGTGGAGAGGTCTGCAGGGTTAGCTCGGCCCCCTGAAGAAGTTTCTACATGACTCCAGGATGGTGGAGGCTTCTTTCTCCAATCAGGATGCACTGAGTGTTCACATCCACCCTCCAAGACCACGTAAGCCATTGGGCTGCATCCATGCTGAAAGGAGGAGGCAGCACCAAGGCTTGCAGCTAGGCAGCAAGTTTCCACTGCACCCTCAGTCTCAGGCTAAGTGAGCATGGGGAGGAAACTGCAGGGAATTTTAGGATTTTGAGAAGCTACATTTTGAGTTTATGCCCCAAAATGCTACTGCAGTTGCTTACAATCCTCTGGTGAATCTAGTTCCATAAACTCTGAACAGTTGGCTCTCCTGAGGGTTGGATGAGCTCAACCTTCTCTCTCCCTGAGGACTTTCAAGTTTCATTTTCTGAATGGCAGAAGCCTAGGACTATATGCCCAAATAGATGTGTAATTATGTACTATGCACACAAGGATGTGTGACAGATGTGTGCATGGAAAAGCAATGCTACAATACCCCCCTTTGATTCCTAGCCCTGGAGTCACCAAGGCAGCTATGGGGACAGCCGCATTCATGTCACAAAATCAGCTGAAAAATGATCAGGAGGTACCAGTGGATGGATGGTGTCATCATTGTTGGTAGCAGCTGCAGAGGCTCTTCTCTGCTTTCTGGCAGGGCTGGTTTCCCCACCATTCCTTCACTTTCTGCTGCTATGTTCATTGCACTCAAGATTTGTCCAGCCTGCAGACACAAGGAGCTCCTGGCCCACGGACACTGAGGTCATCTGTTTCAGGCCATGCCTTGTCCTCCATGATCAGACTATTATTTTTCACCTAGGAACATTCATTAGAGAGGCAATGAATAGAGATTGCACAATAAGACCTGTTATCAAATGGTCACAAGAGCTCTGTCTCACAGGGTCGTGGGTAGAAAGTCCACTTTCAACAATGTTCCCTAAAAGGTATTTGGAACCAACCTGAATCCCTTTGTCTACCTGTAACTTGTTTATGGGTCACCTCAATAGGTCATAGAAAATAATGTCGTTTGGACAGGCCCTCTGAAAGTCTCCTGTCCCACTTCTAGCTTAGAGCAGGGCCCACCTCAAAGTTAGGCGAGACTGCTCAGGGCCATGTTCAGTCGAGTTTTAAAAAATTTCTAAGGATGGAGATTCTTGGTGTCTGGCTTCCAGCTTACACACAACACACGTAGTATGAAATGGCCCCTTGTGTACTTACACTTCCTGACATGCACAGTGTAGAATTTCACCCAGAATTTGGTAAATTGGCCTAGTTAGAAGCTTTGCTGATGTTGCAAAGGCTGTGGGAATAACCCTTCTCACAGAAACTACCAAAAAAAGTATCACAAAGACTACTTCTTCCCAACATGCAAGTAGCCAAACGAACAGCATGCTGTTGGCAAAGTTCGACTAGCAATGTCCTCAAAACAGAGGCACAGCCAGTGTTAGCACCATGGGCAAGGGTCTGCCTTGGAAAATGAGACCATGGGCTTCATGGCAGTAATCTGCAGTGTCTTGTTCCTCCCCAGGCTCTATTATAACATGGAAATATGGGGGTTGTGCCTCTGCTTCACCCTCCTTAGAAAGGGTACAACATGACCTGCAGATCTTTCCATGAGTAGTGCCTTACTGAAGCACATGAGCAGTGGTGGAGATGGAAAATTATTTATTTTACAATGGAAACTTTATGTAATGAGAATGGTAAAAAAATGGGCTATTACCTAGCAACATCAAACCTCCAGGTTTCCAACTGATGAGTTAACCTCCCTGCCTCTCTCTCTTGAAGATACCTCTGTCCAGCATCATTACAACCTGCCTTCAAGTACGCTCCTAAAATCTTAACTGAAAAACATCCTAAAAGGGAAAATGATATCCCACATGCTAAATCTTGTATGATCTTTCACACCTCATTAACTGCTTGGCCCCAGGGCTGTTCACAGTCCTGGAGACTAGGTACCTGCCCTCGGCATCCTTCACTAAGGGGAGTCCTGGATGAGCATAAAACTCATCCTCTGCGGAGCTGGGAGGCAAAGCAGCTCTCTACAGCCTGCTCAAGCTCTTCTGGCTTTTTGAGGGTATTTCCTGGGAGTTTTGGGGGCTCTGCTGATTTGAATCATGTTACCGTGAGGCTCTCCACTGGCACTGCAACATGTTCAGCAGCTACCCCCCCCCCCCCCCCTCCGTTTTGTCATGTAAATGTCAACATGAATCATCAGGACAGAAGCAAAAGTATCAAATGGCTGGGTTTCCTGCCCCAGCAGTGACATTTAGAACATTATTCAAGCCAGCAATCTTGAGTGTGGGGACTTGCAGGAGCTTGTCAGAGGATCCGAATCACTTGTGAGGAGCCTCATCGGAAGACATGTGGTAAAGGGCAGCCGATAAACAAAACTGTGCCTAAATATGAGGGTGTTTGAGCCTGACTCACAGCACACACATCTTCCCTGGGGTGTTTCCAGAGGCCTCGGCCTCTCACCGTTTCCCTGCCCTGAGCTACCACAGCACATTGAGGCAGCTTGACTGGAGCTCTGGCCACTTTGGGCTGTTCATGTAGCACTTTGTAAGTGCTTGTGGAGGGCAGATATAAACTACCCTCTTCATTGTACTCTCACCCCAAAGACTCCAGACACCACCCCTGGCACAGCCCAGCCTCAGTCCATGTTCCCGAGCACCAGGTGGGAGGACTCTTGTCTCCCACCCTGCTGTCACTGCCTTACTCTTGAATTGTGGTGGTAACTTGTTGATTTTTCCTTGGGAGAACGGCTGTCCCAGTTAATCCACGTATTTAGCAGGAAGGATGTTGCTGAACTGGGACAGTTGTTTCCCATTTTTCTTTGGGTGAATTATGTAAAAGAGCTTCTGTGGTCCTACTCCCTGCTTCCAGTGCTCAAGCTTTGGTTGCCATCTCAGTGGTCCCAGTGAAACCCATGTTTTTCAGGGGTTTATTATAAAGAATGTCAAAATTCCCTTCGGGGTAGTAGCTCGGCAAACAATTAATCAACACAGAGAAAGGGACTAAGTGTTACATGATCTATTTTCAATCATCTTCTCCCTCAGATACACTCCTGCTTCCAGGATTTAAATGAAGAAAGACTTTTTAGGGAAACTAAATTAAAAATAAAAAACCCCTACCTCCAGCCCCCATACCAGCAATTATTTCTTCCATCCTAAAAACCTGGTACAGCCACTCACTGGAGCGAACTGAGCTGAGCAACACAGTCTAAAATCAGTAAAAGCTCCCTTAGGCAACATCTTTTATGTTCACTATTTTCTTCTCTGAAAGTTCCCTCTGTGATTTGTGGCGAAGGAATCTTTCTCTATTTTTAATCACCTTCATCATCGTCTCTGCTCTATCCTTCTCCTCCTGGCTCGGAGACTCCTTCTTGGGAGCTGCCTGACTGTCTGTCTGTCGGTCATGGCAAGCTGCTGCGTTTTGAACAGTGACAGATTGCCAGTTGGAAGGAAGGCACAGTCTGGGAGTGCAGTCTTTAGCTGATAATAACTATTTCATCAACATCAGTTCTTCTGTTTTACAAAGCGTAATTCATAAAAAGAAAACCCTCTTGGAGATTCTCACAATACATAAAAGCATATAAATAAAATATAAATGAAGAAAACAAGACACGTTAATTACATACAGCAGAACAGGCTCACGTAAAAAGCTTGCTTGTCAGTTTTGATCTCAGGTTTGCTGGTGATATACTGCTTTTTACGGCTGGTGGAAGCAAGCTGGAGGATAATCCTATCCAGAGATGAAAGGACAGCGTGGTTTAAGCCTGGACAATAGGGCCACCCAAAGGCCCTGGGGTTAGGTGGACAAGAAAGCCAAGGGGAACACAACTTGAGGACACTGGACTGCAGAGAAAGAAAGATAATTGATCCATTTCAAGGTGGAATGGAGACTTTCGAAATTCAATGGAGTCTGAGCATAGAGCTGGCAAAGGAGGCACAAAGCAGGGAAGATGGGATGGGCACACTGGCAGTTAACCAAAAGCTGGACAGCCGCCTTTGTGCACAGGAAGAAAATGAATGTAAGGAAGGGACCACAAGTGTAATTAAGCCTGGAAACACTGGTGTATGAATCAATGTCTCTATGAGACATGAAGAAGCTCTGACAAGAGCCACAGGGGCTAGCAATAATTCATAAGTGGTACAAAATGAAACTGGCCATGCAATTGATACAGAGTCAGAGCACACATTTACTCCAGGAGCACGTGATGCCAGCAGTATGGAAAAGCAGATACAAACTGCCCCCCTAAACCCTCCAGCCTGGAGCACATACAGCTGACCGCCACAAAGAGCATCTCCCACAGAGCACAACCTGCGAGTCTAGCGCCCAGCCCCTTCACGCGCCCACACCGCTCCTGGGGGGCTCTTCCCCAGCTCTAGCACTGCTGGCAGCATGGTGAGGTGAGCTGTGTTTGCAGAAGGAATGGGGGGGATGTTGGATGGTTAAAGAGAGAGGCAGGATGGGGAGAGCTGAAGGGCTAAGTTAAAGCAACAAGAGTGACCAGAGGTTAACAGAGTGGACTCATAGGGCAGAGGACTGACTGCAGCAGATGCCACCACTCCTGGGGTGATAGAAGAAGTCCTTCTGAACCTAGAAGGTCACTGCTGTCTTGTTTTCATGCCATGGGACTGAAGGAGCATAGTGGTGGGGCTCCTTGGCAATGAGAGTACTCAGACATGAGAGCTTGGGAAACAGGGAATGCTACACTGAAAGCAAACATGAAGACAGTGTCTGGGGAGAATAAAGTTTGGTCACACAGGAATAAATGCAGCGGAGCAGATCTGGACTAGGTAGTCACAAAGTGCAGACTTGACACGACTTCTACCACAGCAAAGACAAAATTTGACCTATATTCTCCATGTCTTGGGTTCCAGCAACATTTGGAAGGTTCCTACACCATATAGAGAGGCCTTTGAAAAATGCTGTGCCATCATTTATAAACCTTGCATGCAGGCACAGAAATTCAGATTCTCATCATTTGTGAGGGTAGACCCAGAGGCTATCGCTGTGACTATCAGTATGTGCGGGACATGTGGATAAACATATGATCAAATGAGTGTCACAGCTCCCTGGTGTTGTGCCAGAAAGCATCTGTGTCAGCTGCTGGCAGTGACTTCTGCAAACTTGCGGCTCTCTGCATCCCTGAGTTTATCAAAGATCACACAGCAGCCAACAGCCTATCGCAGCTTAAAGACCAAATAAATCTCTGGCTTGTCTCCCAAGGTCTTTCCTCCGGCGCTCTTATCTCTGCCAAGAGGAGCAGAGATGGAGGAGGACAGTGGGATCACACACAGGCTGTTGCCTTGTACGTGCTGTCTGAATCCCATGGGCTGCCCGTCTCGTGGGCGTGAAGATGTTATAAATGCCTGGCGATGGCCGAGGACTCAACAACACGAGGCTCCACTTCTCTGTAATGGCCACAGGACTCTCTGGGAGAAACTTTTCCATGTTGGCAAAACAGAAGTGAGAGGGAGTATTTTTTGGTTTTGGAGATGGCTGGGGTGGAGGGTCTGGGGACAAGCATTGCCCTACACAGACCTCTGCTGCCTTGAGGACCTGATAGATATACGTTCAGTAGTGGGTTTGCTTCATTCTTCTGGGCATTCTGGATGAAACTACCCTGTTTGTATAGCTGGCAGGGGCATTTTGTGAATTTTCTTTCAACGTTAATACTACTGTGTCAGCAGCACCACTGGGGAGCAATTTCAGAGAAAGCCTTATTTGGGTGAAAAAATTGCAGGCATCTAAAAACACGAAATGCATTCAGACTCATTATAGTTATGAAAGCTTTTTCAAATTCTGAAATGATTGGAAGTTAATGCAGTTTTATTGAAAACATTGTAAAAAATGAAGAAAAAATTGAAATGAACAACTCTATTTTGGGCCAAACAAAGCATTCCGTTTTCCCCACAAAGATTTTTTCCTATATTTACTGGTTGAACCACCAGTGGGTGGCTTAGATCATGAAACCCAGCTGCTGTGTAGCAAGGTTTCTTGGCATGTGGACTCTGTGGCTGTTCAGGATGTTAGTAGGGAGGGACCTGCATGGGGGGGTACTACTGCAGCTGCAGAAACACAAAGTTTGTGTACCCACAGCTGCGGGTATCTGTGCTAGGGCACCAGTACCCAAAGCTGGGCATTGCCTGATGTATGTCAATGGCTGCACATAAAATCCTTCCCTGTGCTGTGCAGAGTTTCTTTATGGTGGCATACAAAGTGTATGAAGGCAGCAAAGAGTTTGCATCTCCAACAGTTGCCACGTAAACTTCCACTTCTAACAAATAACAATCCCAAGTGATGCGAAAGCTGATAAAATGAACATTCACACTTCAGGTTTCTGCAAAACCCATGACAGGTCTTGCTATAAAATCCTGCAGAGACGTACAAGGATTTGAAAATTATACCCGTTACCAGAAGATGATCAGGCTGAACAGGGAAAATTTCAGACACAACCAAGTTCCAGACACTTAGTATTTAAAATATAGAAAATTGCAGAAAATTACATAGAAATTTCAAGCTGAGATGTGAAAAATATAATCTGCAGAAAGACAAAGCAGATGTTCCTGCCCATTCACAACCCATTTTGGAGTAAACCCCTGAATGTCTCTTTGCTGGCAGCAGAATTGCCATTGCTTCAGTCTTGAACTCCACAAATCCAGAAGCCTAGGGTGGGAAGGGGCAGATTTCTCCTCCAAACTGGAGAAATATCAGCAGATGCTGAGATATGATGTGGCGAGTATCACATAATTTTAGATCGGGGTAAAAAGGAAGCAGCTATATTTCATCAGCTGCTTTTATTCTTCCTGTGTCTAAAGGACAAGCCAGAGCCAGGAAGCTCAGCTGAGCTGTGGATGGCACAAGCATGCCTGGGCCAGCAGCAGCCCCCAGCTGGGCTGCGTGTGGCAAATGCCTGTTTAAATGCTGTTAAACTACTGCTAGTTTGAGAAACCCCTGTGGGTCTCAGGTTGTGAAGTGCAAAGACTCCCTCAGCACTAACTGCTGTCAAATATTAATGCTGTTCCCCTTCCAGCTCTTATTCACAACAAATTTTCATTGCAGCAGGAAATGTTGCTACCCACCAGCTAGTCTGAATAGCAAAAATGTGGGATTAATTGACAGCTGTAAGACTAAACAAGGAGGCTTCTAAGAAGATACCATTCCCTGCCACAGAAGATGCTGTCAGTCCAGACCCGAATAGCAGTGAGGTAGAGGGAACTTTCCTTCATGAATAAGACTTCAGTATGATGGAAAGGAGGCTTCTGGTCAGAAATCCCACAACTCTTGACAACGCTTAGCCTCTCCTGCCTGGGAGAGAGGTGACAACACGCATGGCCCATCAGCATGCCATGTTCCCCTGCCTCAAGCAGCCAAACTCCACTAGCCCAAGCAGGCTGGAGCAGCTGTTCTCCAGCACGGTCCATCACCTTGCTAACTGTCCTCCCCCATGGCTGGGCCCTGGGACACCTGCAAAGCTGCAGGCATGGAAGAAACCCCTGACCCGCTCCAGCCTCACAGACAGCACTGCAGGTTATCCTGGATAATGCAGAAATCCCCATGCTGCAGCCCCCAAGCCCCTGGTGCACACTGCAGCAACTTCTCCTCTCCCACACATCCTTTGTGCTTCTCCTGCCTCCCTGCAAGGTTGCCTCAGGGGGCTAGAGCCCTTTGCTACAGGTACAGGGCTGCAGAGAGCATGAAGTGCTGATCAGACCAAATCCCAGGGTTACTCTTGTTCTTGAACAGCCCCCACGTTGCACTGTACTGGTCTGTATTCCCTCTACCTTGTCATCCTGGTCTTGCTCTCAAGCCCAGGACCTGAGCCACACAAGGGTGTCAGGGAAGTAAAACCTCACCAGGGGCCAAATCCAGGCCTGATGGCAACCCCTTTTGGATCAGGATCCGATCTCACTTACCTGAGCGCATATCTGAGGTCTGTCTTGCTAAAAGTCTAGTTCACTCCAGAGTGGAGGAGCAGTAGGCATTTTTTCTCCAGCATCTTTCCACCCCTGAGGATTCACCTCCTTTCACCTGCTCTCTGTGTGCGTGCTGGCTCTGCTTGGCAACAGTAATACCCTTCTTTCAGCCCCCATGGAGGGATGGGGCTGTGTAAATGGTGCTTGTTTGCTGAAGGGAGAACAAATAATGCTGAAGTCCTAGCTATACCAAAGACCTCTCCCTCCTGAACAGCAGCTGCAGTTACTGAGCTGCAAGCGTGCTGTAGGACATGCGCCAGGGCTAGGCAGATTGTGATGCTGTATAGGCAGACCTTTTCTGCAACCAAGCAAACCCGAAATAACAGGGTGCATGAGTCCATCCTCCCTCTTTACAGCAGCTTTCATTTCCTTGTGACTCATTCAGTCTGGGTAATGAATTTTCTTTATTAGTCAGAAATCAATTCCTCCTACTCCTGACCAGTAGAAGATGCACTGTGCCATATTATGTTATCTGTACTTCTGTCTGGCCTGCCAGAGAATGCAGCAGTGACTGGAAATTTCAAGCTGAAGGTGCTTGGGAGGCAGAGGAGAATGGCCTGTGCTTTCTCCTCCACGAACGTCGGAACTACCCATTTCATTATTTGACTGTAAATTTCAGATTTAATCCTACTTGCTTTCTCAGGATGAAGCACCATTAGAAATCATTGCTTGAGTAGAGAGGACTGGGTGGAGACATGCATGTTTGCTTTATGTAGCCTGGAAAATGCAAGGAAAACCTTTATATTTTCAGTGGTAGTTATAGCATATAACTGGCGAGTATCTGTGCCCGCATACCACTTCACTCCTCTCGCAACACTCAAAAAAAAGCTCTAGTGTTACAGATTCTCCTTATAATGTGCATTTGCACTTTTCCATAAGTGTGCCTGCATCTGAACATTACAGATATTCACAGTTACACTGTATGTGTAAATGCCGCAATGTAGAAGTGTTATAAAATCCCAAGGAGAACCACAATGGTTTGTTGAACATACACAACTGCAGTGTCCCAGGGACTTGAGCAATGCATCTAACCAAGCCCTGGAGAGCCATCCACCACCCACATGCCACCACATGCAACCAGCCCAGCCTCAGGAGTGATGCCTGCAGCTCTTCCCTGCCTTCTTTCTTTGTGACCTACAAAATGCTTCTGGTTCCCACTGCTGAGTGTCAGGAAGTACAATCACTGAGGGCAAAACTGGGCAAATTCTGGAAGAGTTGGGTCTACAAGGTAAATGTGTGTCTGCAAGGCCAACAGGTCCCTGCTGTTAAAAAACTAGTTCAAGGGCTTCCTTTGACCGCAGTGGAAACAGGGGTCAGGAAACAAATTATAAACTCAGAGAGACAAATGATGAACTCAACTAGTCCTACTCATTGCTGTGTGCTTCTTCACAGTAACAACTATGAACTTGTGAGGTTTTCATATTCAAGGCACCCAAAATTCTTGTAGAAGCCAAGAAACGAAAGGATGGGTCCTAAATACATATTGACTGCTCATTAGAGTGTTACGTGCTTGAGACCTAAATACTGCAGTAGCTCTGCTGGGAAACTGCAGCGATCTGGGCTATTGCAGTCTGCTTTGGAAAGTCAGTCCCAGCAGAACAGGCACTAAGAAGACGTTCAGCCCTTCTTGCCTGGGAACGCGCAAGTGGAAGAGGTGTCAGTAGGGATGCAAAAGGTGGTTATTTGTACTAAATTTTTGATGCTTTTGAAGGAATGCACGGGAACAGCCTCGTGAAGGATGAATATAGACAGCCCAGGAGAATGGAGCAAAGGAAAGCTCTCTTCTGCACAAGAAGCAATTTTGGAAAAAAAATTAAAAATAAATAAAATAGAAGGTGTAAATAGCTGGATCTGAATGAGACAGTGATATTTTTTTTTTACAGGCA
Organism: Astur gentilis; assembly: GCF_929443795.1. Classification (NCBI taxonomy): domain Eukaryota; kingdom Metazoa; phylum Chordata; class Aves; order Accipitriformes; family Accipitridae; genus Astur; species Astur gentilis. Next base: position 19,148,368 of record NC_064893.1, on the reverse strand, counting down.
ATCATGAGGGGTCTGTAAGACTGTACTTGCAGTGAGGAAGAAAGAAATCACACTGTTCTACAAACAGCAGCAAGAGTTTCCCAGAAGCCCAGAAGAGCTCATAATCCTGGATGGCAGGTCGTTCCAGCACTGTCCTGCTGTGTCGGGGTAACCAGGTGCCATTAAGGCATTAACAGAGCTGCAGATTATGAGGTCGGAGGGAACACTCTGATCAGAACAAGATACTTGAGAAAATATTCACTGTCCAAGGTGAATCACTTTCAAAAGAGAATTAATGTTAAGGAAGCTCTGAAGACCTCTGGCAAAAATAATCTCCAGAAGCCTGGTGTAGTAAGCTGGAGAGCTGCAAGGAAGCTGTTTATTTATAGGGCTCAGCAGCTTTGCCTGGTGATTGATAACAGTGCTAGTGTTCATCTTCACATAAATCCCATGTGTGAATCTGTGTGAAGAACCTAGTCCTGTTTCTGGGTTTAACAGGAGACATGCAAGTGTGGTGAGGAAGTGGTGAGGTCCAGGGAAAATGAGCCATTTATCTCACCAACCTTCCTGCTGCTTGTGCTGGTGCATACTATGGCCCTGTTCTCCCATGTCCCAACTTGTATGTCCTGCCTGCTGGTCCTTTGCCCTGTGCATGTTCATGTACCAGCTCTCTGGCATTGCAGGGATGCTGGAGACCAGGTGCCCAAGAAGCAACTACCATAATACCGCATGCATCTTAGCACTTGAAGTGTGTCATGCCCTGTGACTTCCCCATCATCCTAGAGGTGGCAGTTCAGCTGAATGCCAAGTTGCAAGCCTGGAGGAACAGCTTCCAGCTCTTTGTAGACTCCATGCAACGTAGACCTTGGGGCCTGCCAACAAAGAATGGGCCAACTAAGCATGACAAAGCCATTCAGGATGGGAAAAAAAGATTGCCAGGATATTTGGAAGCTGGCAGCCCCGAGCTCTGCTGTAGATGCTTACCTGTCAGATGGCCCCACACATAGGCAAGAATTTAAAACATGACCCCATGTGGGGTCTCACAGGTTGGGAGAGATGAAAGTGGATTCATCTGCATGCACAATGCAGTGGAGTTCCCACCCACATGTGTATTCATACAGGGAGCAGGAGATTGAAAACCACATTGCTAAAGATTTTCAGTACTCACTTCCATCTCTGTGGCATTATTTTATTCCATCTAATCAGAGCAGATGTATTTTTGCTGCTGCAATAAATTGCCCAGTCTCTGATACATGTCTGAGAGATACACATAGATGTCTGACAGTGAATTCAGTTTTGAGTTTGTGTTAAGAATTACAGGCCTAAGGGACTCCAGTCCAGAAAAATCATTCTTTCTGTAAGCTGGTTTTCTTCTGTTCGATAACAATCCAGGAAGAGTGAGACATGGACACACACTGGAGTTTTCACTAAGGGCTGGATGTATCAGCATTTGCACCACAGATTACCTTCAAAACCAAGGAATCATACTAGCTTCTAAAAAAGACATCTTTAGGAATGGCCTAAAAAAATTATAAAAATTAATTTTATTCACAACTTGACTACAGGGTAGAGGTTGAACTTCCAGATCAGATGTGGTTAGATTGTTGGGCCTCAGCCTTTCTTTCATCTGGCTTCGTGAGGTTCTTGATTCAGTGGGCACCTATTTGGATAATTCATTTTGCAAGATTTTTCCGAAGCCGTCAGAGATGAAAACAGTGTTGACATGTGAATGGCATTGCTCAGAATGGCTACAGGTTCTCCCTAGCCTCTGTTGCAGGGATGCCAACATCTCAGAGATGGCTGAACCCTGGGATCAGGCTGGCTTCAGTGGTTAACAGTCCTTGAGAAATTTGTGAAATGCTGCAAATCACTAAGGAGCCAAGTGGCTTTATATTTACATCTCTGACCTGACCAGGACTTGCTCCTGAGTCCCCATTCCCTGGCAGAAAACTGAATCTATTTTTTTTTTTTACTTTGACCAGAGCTGGGTGAGCAGAGCCAGCATCCCAGAGAGGGCAGCTACAGGCAGGGGATTGCTCACGAAAACATTTTGTTTTTCTTTCACAAACCAGTTCCTGGTGCAGGTATTTAGGGAACAAACAGCCCTTTTGTAGACCAAATATAAGTGGTTTGTCATTATCTTGAGAACAAACTGTTTGTTTCTACAGTTGTAAACACACTGAGGACAGCTATCTAGTCCTGCCACTACAATTAATAGTAATTTAGGTCACTTTCGCAAGAGGTTAATGTCTTCTCAATATATACTGTCTGTAGATCTAATCTCCCAGAGTTGGTAGTTGTCCTGGTAGCTAAAGGATAGAAGAAAAAAGATGATGTACTGCTGCTTCTCTAAAACACACAAGTTATACAACAAAATGCAGAGAAAATGCTGCAAACAAGCAGCTCTTTTTTTGTCTATGTGTATATGTGTGTGTGTTACAGAGGCAGAAAATATACCCATGGTTTCCTGACAGAATGTTTCTCGTCAGACACCAAAGAGGCTAAGAGTTTATTTAACTGAGCATAATATGAGGAATTTGCAAAGCACATGTTTTTATTCCCCCCCACCCCAGCAATCTCACAAATGTACTCTTCTTTCTTCCAATCCCTTCCCACTCTGAAATCAGACGCTGTCATACATAACATTGTGTGCTAATTTTTCTCCTCTCAAAATATTTTCCAGCAGGAACCATAGACTTGAGGGAGGGAAGAAGTCCTCTTCTAAGTGGTAGTGATCTTGCTGTCTCTTTCTATGTTTCTGGGTCATAAAGGATCTGACTTATGCACTAAAAGAAGAAAATAAGTCAACTTCTCAAATTACGGACTGGAATTGCACTTCTTGGCTTTCTTTGCTAGCCCAGCCATTGGCCTGAGTGTTCCAGCATGGCTGAACAGCCCACAGAGCTGGGACAGCAAGCAGATGTGACCCATGTACAAGCAGGTTGGTTGCTTGATATAAAACCCCAAATTTCCTGACCTGTTTAGAAAGACCCCTTCAAGGTCTGCAGGTGGGTATGTTTGTACCAGAAAAGGAAAAATCCCAGGATTTAAATAACATAAAGCTGCAACGTTGGCCCTGGACCTCACTGTTCATAGTAACACGGGCTCAGCACTTCCATTCATCTATCTGTCAATGTTTTGGGGCTGTTTCTCTTTCCAATCAATCAGCTCTAAAAGACCGGTGATAATAGTAGCTGACATCCTAACCTTTTAGGGTGGAGAAGAGGCAAAAAATCCCTGTAGCAGATTGCAAAAAGTACAGCTTTGATTTTCCAGTGCCCATTAGCCACATGTTTTGTACCAAATGAGAAGCAGCTGGAAAGACACGAAGAAACAGTGGATTGCAAGGGCGTTGAGGTTTGGTGCTGGTGCAAAGATGGCAAATGTAGAAGGCAGTTGTCATATTGGGATGTGCAACAGAAGTGTACCTGGAAGGCAGCAAGAGCAATTCCTCAGCTTGACTCAGCACTGGTGAATCCCCAGGTGTCCTTTGTTATCCAGGAAAGTAGGGATTTAAGAGAGAACCCAGATGTGAGAACCTGAAATGAGCAGAGGACACAAAAAGCTCCAGGAAAGATGTAACAGCTGAGATTATTTACTCTGCACCTGTATCTCAGCTGTTGCTAGCAGAGGATCACCCAAACCTTTCGAGAGAAATCCAAGGGGTGTGCTTGTACTTGACTAATATTTGGCAGTTGGAGAATAATAAGTACTTAGCTTTCAGATAAGCAAAATGTTATTGTTTTATTAAATCATAATTTGACTGTTGTAATTAAACGCATTTTAATTAGGCATTGCCAATGACACCTACAAGTCAGCACTAACAATGACTTGTCATCTGCATGGGAATGTGCTACAAGGAAGGAAAGGGACTCTGCAAGCAGTTTTTCTGTATTATTTTTTAGACTATTTTCTACAGCTCTCTGGACTGTTGGTGAACCACAAACCTGCAGCTGATTAAACCTATCTACAGGGAGAAAAAAATGTGGGAAATGTCCTCAAATAGGAAAAGAGTTGTAAAGAGGAACATAACCATGTATTCTCCATGTCTGTGGTGGAGATGACAGAAGTCAATGGGCCTTTCTCACTCTGGGAAGGGTCACTAAAGTAGACAAGGTATAATGAAAAATGGCTTTTGACTCTGAGGATACTGAAGCACTGGGGTAGATCACCCAGCGGGACTGTGGGGTGAGGAAGAGGATGTGGCTGGGAGTCTCTATTACTGAATTTTAAAAGAAATAGGTTAGATAGGCTTCTGTTAGAAATAACAAACAGGAAGGTGATCTTGTTTGGGATCAACGTTGTGAGGTCCTTTCTAGCGCTTTATGCTAAATGGCAAACTTTTGAGGTGCCTTGTGTGACCATGTCTTGGGTGCCTAATTCATGGCCAGCTCATACAGATGACAGCTCATCTCGTACCTTCAACTCACTCGTTTGGCATCTAGTAGGCAAGATCTGGATTCTGGGGCAATAAAATCTACTAACCCTTTGGCTTTGCAATGTGCAGGAGACTCCACAACCTGGATCTGAGTCTGGTCCTTCATCCTTAAAATGCAAGGAAATTTCACCTGGCAAGTCTGCCATCTCCCTTGCAGGTTTGTGAGTGCACTGGCAAGCACGCAGAAAAGTCGGTGAGCAGCAGGCAGCTGTACTGCTGCATATAGAAGGGAGAAATCCCCGATGGCTGGCTCACTGGGTCACGAAGTCCTGAGAGGAACACTCACCATTTGGGTCTAATTTATGATTAACCTACTCACTTCAGAAAATCTTGTTTATTTTTCCATTAATTTTTTTTGACCACAGAATAATTTTTAACCTTGTTTGCAGTCAGATGCCAAGAACAAAACTGCTGCCCAGGGAGCATGCTGCTCCTAGTGAACAGTTTGCCCTTGTGGGAGGTGGGGGGACAACGACCCAAAGACAATCTCCCACCAGATCACCTTTGTCCCAAGCTAGCTGCTCACCTTTGTTCTGCCTGATTCATTCCTTACTGCCATCCCCTCAGGGTTTCCATCCCAAGCACCTCCTATGTTTTTAGCAGAAAAAATTTCCATAATAGGAATAACTTTCCATTAACCTCTGGTGACTGATAGAAGAGAGAGAGAAGAGAAACAGGTCACTCTGCTGGCCGCTGTCACTTGTCCACATAAACAGAAGCTCTGGTGGTACCACTCTGGGCTTTCTGACCATCCTGCCCAGCTGTCACTTAAGGCCGCTGAGGACTTTGCCTTCCAGTGCAGCGGAAGGGGAGTACTTCCATAATGATGCTCCAATAGGTACTATCTTGTTCTGAGATTCCTGTGTTCATCCTGTACCAAGAACAAGGCCACTTGCGAAAGCCTGGATTCACCACAAGCCTTTTCAAGCCAACCTGATGAAGATTTTAAACTTCCTGGGGAAATATATTTTACAGGATTTTTTTCTATGAAAACATTAATATTGGGCCTAGGCTGTTCTCCCCTCTGTGGGTGAGATCACCATTATAACCTTTGTATAATCTATGTATTCCTACCAAAAGGAGATGAGTGAAAGAAGTGACTTGTAGGTAATGTTCCCACCAACACTTCTGATGCTTTTACAGTGTAGACTGTGGGACTGAATCCAGCTCAGCACTGGAAGCCAATTGGTAACCACCCTAGGTGTTCCCCAAGTTAACCTCCTTTAATTAAAGCCAAAGAAGATGGATCGTCTAGGACCCATAACTAGCTTGGGAAGCATATTTAAAAGATCTCTTCTATTCACTTTTTTGGCAATAGATGAGCCGATACACTTACAGCTTTTAAACTGGGAAGATCATATTCTACAGTTACATGCTACCTATGGAGTCAGGTTAGGATTTTAATAAAAGCTAGTTGAAATGCTCTCAGTATGCCATGATTGCTATGTCAGTTTGCATTGCTGGTGAAACCGAAGGGAATGGCATCTCTTTTGAGAAACGATTTTTTGCAGCTAAATATTTTATTTCCAAAAGTAAATCATTTGACAAAGCCACTGTTGCTGATACTAGTTTTTTGTTGGCTGGAGAGAGCTGGCATATTTTTCCATATTTAATAGATCAAGGGAGATGAACCAATAGCCTTTGGGTACAGTTTCAGAAATGCTTGACATTCACCTTCACTCTTTACCAGCTCCTGCAGGTGTGTGACCTACAAAGCAGATCATCCTGATACACTGTCTTCAGAGCATTTTATTAGGCTGGAAAACACCCAACATGGGACCCTATAGGGAGCTGCCTGCAAGCCAGAATGGCTCTGCACTAGGCTAAGGAGCTAAGGACGACCTAGGACACCGGCTTAATCCATGGATTGTAATCCAATCCTTCTGGGCTGATTTAAAGACAGGACTCCTCCTCCACTGGGGTGGGGGACAGAGATACTGCTGGCTTCCCCTCCTGGGGCAGCAGATCTGGACACTGGGCAGAGCGCTGCCCAGCACTTATTTCCCTGCCAGCAAAGAGAAAATCTCATTCCAGAGAGAGATAATTATCCCTGATCGACCAAGTCCTCGGTTTCTAATCTGCAAACAGCTGCCAGTACATAATCACCCTCCTCATTAAAAGTGACAATGCTCCTGCTCCTAGCTTCACCCACACCCTCTCCTCCTGTGCTTGCTTGACATTCCCTCTCGTCTCCTCCTGCTTTTGACTGAGCGATTTGATCCCTTTCCAGCAGCTCATCCTGAGCACCATGGACAAAAAGAAGTGGTGACGGCTCTTCCTTCTGCATGCCCTTTCTGGCAAATTAAGGCAGAGCTGAACTTGCGAACCTCAGCTCGATGCTGGCTGCCTTTTGCTGCTGCTTGAACTTGCGATCCCAATTCAGACCCAACTGCTCTCCCATATACGAACACTCCTCATTTTATCTCAGTGCCAGGGATGTTATCAAGGCCATCATGATAAAAAGGACTGGATGTTTCTGTGGATAATGAGAAAAGTCGCTACAGGGGAATGAAGTTCTCCTGCCGTTGGGGCTGGACCATCAGCAGAGTACTCGGAGCAGAAGCTTCTTATCAGGGCCAGGAAGACACTGGCTGTCTTGGTTGCATTGGGACTTCTTCTTCCTTTGAACCTGCCAGACATTGCTCAGAGGCAGGATCTGTGGTCACCTCTCCTATTCTGCTTTTACTCAACAGTATCGAGAAAAGTTGCTTATCTGGGATGTCTCCCAGTCTTTTATATCAGCATGGTTCCCGTCTAGCACAGGCTTAAATAACATCTATCACTGTTGTCTCCCAATGAGTATTTGCCTGTCTAAATTGCCCCATTTAGTTCGCAAATGTTCCCATGTTATTCTGAATTAAATGAGACCCCCTTACCAATTTTCTGTTTAGAGCAGGCCGATGTCTCAAACCGCCTGCTCCTTTTGGAGGAGAAACTAGAATAAACACTTGCTAAGTGGCAAAAGGCCTCATTCTGTCCATGTCTTGTCTTTCACACCCATGCAAAAGTCTGCGTGCACGTGTATCTGGGGGTGTAGGGGGGGTATGAAGCTGTTTGCACCCCACTTGCCAAGGTGGAAATAATGACAGAAAGTGAAAGGCAGGTCTCATTGGATCTAAAACTTAAGGCACCTGCAGTACTCTCATGCATATTCCCATGAGAACTGGGTTTTGAACTCTCTGGGATCAGTTTTAAAGACTCACTTTGAAGCGGCTCCAGCCATGTGTGGGAAAGGCTGCTGGAAACCAACTAATGGAGCTGTCTGTTGCCTGTTCTCCCTCCTCCCTTCTGGAGCCAGCATTGGGCCTGGCATCCTAATAGCTATGAGATCCAGCTAATCCCATCGCATGAGCGAAATAGCTCTAAATCATCCCTGTCTGATTCTTGACTCCAAAGAGACATTTCATGGGTGATTGTGAGTGATACAGTGTGCGGTAATGGATGTATTTAAATGGGATTTATGGGTGACACCTGTCACACAGACCCTTCCATCAGTGACAGGCTGGAGAGATTTACACAGTGACACTGAGATGTGAGCTTGTTGTAATAGCTCCCTCAGTCACTGGCAGAACGTTTGAGCCTTACAGCATTTGTCAGAAGCACAAACTGGGCTGCTTTGGCCACTGTATGATATGGCACTACACAGAATTAGTGGCAAAGAGTTGAGTGCATCTTGGCATCCATCCATAGCAGATTTCTTTAAACCCCAAAGCTCTGCTTGCCTTTCCGGCAAACTTTGTAGGAGGTGTTTGGATGAGCTATTGTCACAAGAACTTCACAGGAGCAAGAGGCACTCAATAACGTCGTCACCACACGATTTCTCCTCTCTCCTGTGTGCTCCTCACCTTTCCCTTGTCCCTGTTTCCTGGTGACTCTGGCTAAGGCGGTCTCTCCAAGGGTCCCGGCTTGCCTGTACCCCTAGCTGTGCCATCAGATTGTCTCCTCCATTCCTGCATAGACCATTCAATTCAGGTTACTATTCTCCATTTCTCCAGGCAGCCAGTCTTCTCCCTGCATCTCCAAGCTGCAGTTCGAAACACTCTCCCTCATTTCCTTATTTACTCCATCTGCAGGCTCCACAGCAGACATTTCTCCAGCCCCATCCAGAAATGCCTTCCTACCCCTTCCCACTAGAGGATTAGCGAGGATATCTGCAATGAGATTATTTCTAGGAGACCACTTACGCTGTCCTGATGCTAACTCGCAATGTCAGCTCCGCTCAGGCACAGCCAGGCTTCAGGAAGGTTCCAGGCATGATTTCTATTGTTTAAGATTTTATCTGGGGGGGCTGGTACATTGATTTATTTTTTCCTCATTGCTCTTTCCCCAAAGATCTGTCTTTTGCTATTTATGTGAAGCAGTTCATATCACAGCACAGACAGACACACACACACATATCAAACAACTGAAGTCACCACCAGTCTAAACATGCACAATGTACAAAATATTTTGCACCCTGAGCTATCAAAGGTGGCTGGATAACACCTTGAATTGACCTGTGGGAGTTGACTCTGTGAGAACATTTTCTCCCTAGTAACACGATACATTTCCTGGTTCTTGGGCTTCCTTTTTTTAATATATATCTTTATAATTCTGCCATAAGGCAGCCATGGATTTGTAAAATTAGCCTGTCATAACAAATTCATGTCCTCATCAAAGGCTGCTGTTGTGCTTCCTCCCAGACTGGAGCATTCAGACTAAAGCTGCATTATCACAGTAATTTCAAAGTTCAATAGTGTATTTTCAAAAGCAATTGCTTTTAAATGCAGTTTGTTACATAACAGCAAATTTAGACTTATACTTACCTCAAAATGAAAATTAAATTCTTTAAATAAGTCAGCTCCTGTTCACTCTTGTCTTTGCTTTTTTTTGTTCTAAAATGGTCCAGCTGCACTTGGTGGCCCTGAAAGAGTGAAGTTAGAAGGACTATATAAAGCCTTTTTATCACAAAGAGGGGGATTTTAAAACCCAGAGAAAAGTGGATTCCACATTTTTAATCTCTCAAAAGTTACTCTTTCATATGACTCTTAGGCCTGAATGAGAACTTCTTCTGCAGAGAGGTTCAGGACAGACTGGGATTGGGAGTTATAGATGTCTATGCTGCAGGCTAGGGTTAGAAAAGAAGGGAAAGCTGTAGGTTAGGAATAAGGACATTGATGGAAACCTTTCTGAACAGTAAAACCCCTATCACTAACCCAGAAAACCTCCTCCATCTGATGCAGGACACCATCTTTTTGCTTCTGGATGAATCAAGCCCCCCGGTGACAAGGTGGAACAAGTTCTTCTTCAAATCTTGCCTCCTTGCATTTCCTTGTTTCCTTGTTCTCCTGATTTTTCTCTTGGCTCCACAATTTCTCTTTCATGATGTTGGTCAGAGAACTGACTTCCTCACCCAGGATTTCCATGGGGGTGTCCTCTTAGACTATTTCTTGCCCACAAAGAACAGTATAGCCTTTCCCTCTATTTGCACTTTGCACATCCACCTCTCTACCCCAGATGGTCTTCCCTGAGATTCATCTGTTTTGGAGGGAGATGCACAGCTTGGACATATACAACTCAGTAAGGCACTGTGAGCATCCTTGGCTGGCAAGAGAAAGGAAGACCTTGTTGAGAACAATTAACCTGACCTTTCTGCTTTAGGTAGTTGTCTTCATAAATATCCTCAAAACCACCTCAATATCATTCTGCAAATCCACCCTGAAGACTTTCCTTTCCCCTGGAAGCAACCTACAGGTCCCAGGTGCATTAAAACCACCATATATCACATTAACCAATAAAGTCAGATTGTTTGCTTGTACTTTCTCCTCTGTCTGTACTCTCTATTTTATTGTCCCTTGGCTTATGGTTGCGCTGTAAGTTTCAGAGGTGCCGTCTTCTAATCAAAATTCTTAGGTGCAATCAAAATAATAATAATAACAATGATGTTGATGATACACATTTCCAATTAGTTGTGACAGGTTTTTGATTGGTGAATCTACACAGGAGGATGCTGGCTAATAAGTGTTTAGATTACTTCCCACTGGAATCACTAGGAGATTTTCCTTTATTTTTCACAGGTGCTGGCTTGTCTTGTAAAATAATTTGGGGACACAAGCGCTGAGTGCTGTTACTGACATAACGATTGGCTTTTGTGAGAACTGTAGTCAAAACGGTCAGGTTTGTGAGCTTACAGGCACTTTAACTCAAGATGCTGATCATCCCAAACTACAATCTGTTTGCAAAGACATATAATAATTTACACGAGCACGAGCTGAAAAGCTGCAGGAATTTGAGCCTGTAAGCCCAGGGCTTACCCTGCAGTTAATTAAGGTTATATCTTTATTTGTCTTTTCCCTTGTGGGGGTCTCAGACAGCAACAATCCAAGTGAATAAAAGGTGCTCTTAAGTGAACCTTTCTTTTCTTGGCAGTTCGGGAAGTTACAGCTTATTGATTGCAGATAAATTCCCTACCGATTGGTGCTCTAAGTTACAATGTGTAAAGAAACTACCTGTAACAGATATCGAGCTCTCAGGTGCCCTTGCATGCAGGGGCAGGTAGATTGTTTTATCTAGACCCTTTTCATAAAATATGCTCAATAACCAGGAGAGAGAATGTTAGAAGTAGTAGTATATAGGCTTTACCAATGAGCAGACAGTGTGACAGATGTGGTATCTTTTGGGAAAAGTGGGTGTTGAGCATCATGGAAATGTATAGAAACAGATGCTGACTTTTGAATGGTAACTGCTGTGTTTTTGACCACAGGGTTTGAATTCTCAGGTGTCAAGGTGATCCTGGCTCTACCCAGGCTGTGGGAACTAGGGGAAGTGTAAGGAAGTGGGGGCAAAAAGGGCAAAGTTGGTTCCCAAGATCACTGTCACCAGCACTGCTGGCCTCTTGCATAATGATGAATCTCCTCCAGAAGTGTGCTTTACACAGTGTTTGCAAATAAGAAAAAATTGCCCAAGAGGCTTCCAGGCCCAGGAGAGGACATAGCTGCTGTGGTTTGGAAATAGGAAAGGCTTCTTTTGTGCTAGGCTGAGAGCACCCACAGACTTGCCATTGGAGTCATTGTGTTGGCTTTTCATGACAAGCAGAGAGCTATTGGTTGTTCAAAGAACAGTTCACAGGCCTCTCAAGTATTATATCATTGCAAAAGGCTGATTCAATCACAGAAGAAACAAAATATTGGCTATTGGCTGCCAGTCACTCCTTCCTTAATCGTTTCATCATCCACTTACGTAGAAGGAGCCATACTATAGCATAGAGGTGAACCAAGACTAAATAGTGAGTAATAAGGAGCAGACACTGAAAGCGAAAGGCTGAGTGTCTTAGCATAAAGTTCACAGGATGAATTAATGAATGATTTTCATAGAGAAATAAGAACTATATTCTCAAAGGAGATTACTCACAACGAACAATTCGATCAGATCCAGCCTGAAGAAAGGAAAAGGGTAAGAATAAGTAGTCCTTCTCCAAAAGGAAAGGCTATTAATACTGCAGTGTCTTAATGGTTCACACGAGGACCATTGTTATCAAGTGTATTTATTAATAGCCTGGATGCTTGAGCATTCGTTTCAATGCATGAGCAGTGAAAAGAAAATTTGTGGATAAATATGAAACTACATGTAATGGTCAAGTCTTGAAAGATCAGTCAGTAAATTCTGCAAGTTCCACGATGGGGCAGTGTGGTGGCTGAACAAATTTGGTGCATAAAAGGCAAAGTAATGGAAATTGGAATGGACAATCTGAACTATTTATGCCCATTAATGGCTTCTAAATTGACTGTACCTGCTAGAAAAAAAGCTTATCATCAATGTGAAAATGCAATGAGAACATCTGCTTGGTGTGCAGAGGCTGTCAAAAAGTAAACAAAATTTGTGAGCTAAGAAAGGGAGCAAGAAAGAAATGAAATCAAACACAGTCTTGGAGGGTCACACTGCCAGAGACCTCTGTGCTTGGAGGCCTGTCCCCAGTTCTCACAGCACTGTGCTGCAAAACCACTGTTGTCACCTCCCCTAGCTCATGATAGCAGGGGTTTGGAGTACAGACTAGTACCAAGAGAAGGCTTTCCAAACCTCAGTCCACCAATGGTTGGGAGAAGTCCTTCTTTTCAGCCTTGATGCCGATATGTGTATCTCTGCCGTAAGATCAGATGTCCTCCTGCACAGGGGAGATTATTCACACCTACCCCTAGTGTTTCTCACCTTGATCCTCCATCAGATCAACTCAGGATGGCAGGCATCAGACCTGTTCACTGTTAATACCAAAGTAACATAGTGAACCGTCCAAAAACCTCTTCCAGAGTTGGCAGCTCCTCCCTCACCCTTGCTGTTGGCCTCAGGACCCAGCAATGTCCTTCAGCAAGCCAGGTGCTTTGTCATCCTTTAATAGTACTAATTACCTAATTATCTGCTCAAGCACTGTGGTGAAGAATTTTAATGTTTTAATCTCCACTTCCCCAGGCTCCTTCCTTTGGAAAATGAATACCTGTCGCAGGGAGGTAAGTTTCTGATTCTTGCATGAAAAAAACCTCACCATGCAGCAGCGAATACCAGGCAGCAGCACCAATCTCGCGTCTCACCCCTTTCCACATGGATTCCTCCATCACCATTTCTGCTTCTGTTGTCTCTGCCTACGTTGCCTGCAGAGCTGTCTAGGCTGGGCCTTCAGTGGTTTTCACAAGTCTTTCCCCCCCGCCCCCACCTCAGCCAACAATAAAGTTCACATTTTTTGTATGAGAAGAGGCTCTTACCTCACCTGCCCTGAACCCTGAATGCCGTAGAGTTGCTTTCACAGCAGTACAATCTGTTTGAGTTGGGTGTTTGCAACTGTTTGGGTGATTTGGATTATAAAACTTTGCATATGATTTCATCAGACCCTGAACTTTTGTGCTGGCTTTCTGCGCTGGCTGTTAGAGCACCTGTCAGCAGACACTTGCAAGTTCTCCAAGTTTCCTGCTCCAAAATTTTCCCTTATCCTAAGCCTACCGCTGTGGACATGGATGTCTGGCAGAATATTTTCCCTTGGAGTACAGCTTGTCTTCAACCACCTTCCATGTAGTGCAGCGCTTAATACAAGTCACGTAGCTCTCTTCCTTTTCAGCTGATACACATAGTAAGTTAAAATGCAATCTTATGCCAATTCCATAAACAAGCTTCCAGCTAGCATTCTCTCCCTAATGTCCTCTACTCTCTGCATGGGTACTTAAAATCTTCCATTACTCCGCTCTTTCTACATATTTTATTGTTTGTTCAAATCACCTTCCAGTCCAGTTTTTTTCTCCCATATAGAAAAGGAGATATGCTTTTTCCATCTTCCCATTTACTGTGTAGTTATGTCATAAAGCACATTGCTAAACAGGTACTCGTGGTAGAGTCTTTCACATAAAACTGATCCATGTAAAATATTGCACAGGTAGCTGTGATTACTGCAGTAAGAAAGGTCCTAATTCTGCATAATTCCACTGGCTTCAGTGGAGCAACTCTTCATACTAACTGGGGTAGATGGAAGTGTTTCCAGCACTGGCCACATTCGAAATTGTTATTTTCAGGTACTCTTAATAGGCTTGCAGAGTGCTGTCCTTTGGGTTGAAATTGCCTATAATCAGAACCTATCCCACAGTGATTTCTCCCTTGTTTTGAAAGTTTGAGGAGAATTAGGAGAGCTGCTTTTGAATACGGTAAAGAGGAGAAATTTTTTTTTTTTTTTTTTTTTTAAATCTTTCCAACCTTTTTCTCTTGGCAGCTCTACAGCTGAATTGGCTATGGTTTGAAAGATGCAATTTGGCAGGAAAATAGCCCTCATTGGGGAGCAGTGCAGGGCTTTGTATTGCAGGAAATTGGGTTTGAATTGCCCATGCTACAAGTATTCAAAAATTGCAATCTGACCATATGCAGTGGAAGGCTTTTGCTAAGCTGATTAGAGGATATGGAGACCAGGGAATAAGACTCTGCATGTCTGCTGCGCCAGAACAGAAGTGAGTTCCTGAGGGATGGCCAAGGAGACCCCAGTGTGGTGGAGTGGGGTCCTCCACTCCTTCGACCCTCAGCACCACTGTCTGCAGGAGGCACGAAGGGCTCTTTTGGGTGAAGCTCAGCTGGAGATGGGCATGAAGCAAGAGCCACCCACAACCTGCCTTTAAGTCCTCAAAAGCATTTTTCCCCAGCTTGTACCTAGGGTTTGATTTTTGGTGTTGAACAGTCTGGTCTCTGCACCCCGATGAATGTAAAACCATGCTTATTTCCATGCACATGAACCATTCCACTATTTTCAATGGCTTTTGTCTGGTTATTTAAGATCTTGCAGATCAGATCCATACTGCATAATGAAATGAGACTTTTTCCTAGGCTGTGTCCAAGTCTGACCACCGGGAAAACTGAGTCCACAGCAATAAACAGGATCCAATTTCTGATCCATTTTAAACCAGCAAAGAGACTTTTCACAAACTTTTGCAGCTATAAGGATTCTTCAAATCCTTTTCACTCCCTTTAGATATTAAATCATTCTCATGCAGACACCAGGCATAGCCTATTTCAAAAAGCAGTGTATAGAGCTGCAGGAATACTGGCAAATCATATTCACATGCACATTCTTTGGAATAGTTGTTAAACTTTGTGGGTGAGCTGACTGAATTAGTGGAAAAGAATATTTGACTAAAATAAAAATATCTTTGGACCTGGCAACTGGAAATCAGCTTGCAACAGTGATTTCTGATAGACAGTTGTACTGTATGAGCAAATTCAATGCTTAGGGAAAAGGATCAAGAGACAGGGTGAATAAGAGATACAGTTCATAATAACTAAGCATTGAAAAACATGGTCCTTCTGAAACATGGTGCTGGCCATCCTGGACTGATCTGCTATGTCATTGTTCCCTTAGTTGTTGAACTGCATTTTCCTAGCAGTAGTATTTATTTATTTTTTATTCAGAGCCAGTTTCAAGAACCCTGTTTCATGCTGTTTTGTAGCTTGGTCTGAAAATATCCCTGCTGAAACCAAAGTGGAGGGATAAACTAACTAGTGACCATATAAATACATACACAGAGAGAAGGAGAGAGTTAATTAAATTGAGCTCTTTGCCTTGCAAACACTTCCCACTTTGATTTTCCAGGGAGAGGAGGATGAGATGTTACATACAGTTTATCTGATCCATACTCTAGCTCTGGCCTTTGTCATTCAAGTCCACTCAGTAAGATGGGCAATTCATACACTTCTTTCATTCCACTTTGACAATACTTTCCTCATTATTCACAGCATGAGAGTACATAAAGCATAAAAAGTGAGGCAGCGCTATTTCTGCCCTGCGCTGCAGTAGAAAACCCATTAATTGCATTTTTGGCAATGAAGCACAATGAGGTACATGCATATAGGACTTAAAGCTCTTTAAATATGCAGGAAATGTTCCCCTAACAAATAACCTTCACTACTTTGGAGCTGCTCTGTGAAGTGCCAGTGACACAGGAGTGACTTCACTGGACTCGGTGTAATTGAGATGGGTGATCATGCTTAGGGCAAAGGCGGCAGCAGCTGGCCAAGGCATGTGAAAGCTGGGACTGCTTTTTAATCCAGTTCTTGGGAAATCCTGTACCTCCAGGAGTACTGAAAATAGTGGAAAGGAAGATAATATTGTGCAGCTCGATATAAGTTATAACTCAATGAAAAAACCTACATCAGGGATCCTTGAGATTACACAGATGGTCATTCAGTCCCTTATGTTAATGCTCTGTGATATGGGTTTTACTATGTTGCTGCACACTGTTTCTCCCATGATACAGTAAATCATATTGGGGTTTTGGTTCATTTGCAACCTGCTCCCCCATGACAGTGGACACAAGGAGACAAAGATATGGTATGTTTTCCTGCATTTCCATGTATGTCCTCTAATTTGGATCTAACATCTTTTATTACCTGTCCTCAATTCTTCTCAAGGCACAGATAAAGAGCTACAGGCTGGGTTTCAGAGTGAAATAAGGTAACTTGTGCTCACAGCAAGACATGTGTCTGTGCAGGGCGATAGGAACTCGAGATCATCTGGTCCAGCTTCCCAGGGCCACGCTGTGGTGCTTTGGGATCCAAATGTATTGTAACTGAGGGTGGGTTTAGGAATGAAACAGCAACTAGTAGGACCAGCTAATGCTGGTCGTTTTAAATTCAGAAATGGCTGCTGATCTAGAGGAACTAGGAAGAAGAGCCCTTAAGAGAGTGAATTTATATTCTGAGCTTTTACTTCTCACTCACAGCTGTCTGAAAAACGTCACTCCCCCACCCAGCTACTCAATGAGGAGAAGAGCATGAGGAGAAGGAACAGCTCAAATCTGGATGGGCTGTTTGTCAGGTATGAATTCTCTCATCCAGCCACTCTCACTTCTATTCAGCACATGTAATGAATGTCTGAAAAATCTGGAAATTTATGTTCAGATCAATGGAAGCTGATTAATTACCTAAGATGTATTCAGATAACAGAGTTGAGAGGAAAAGCAAAGGCAATGCTTTCAAAAATCCTCAATGAAGTAAACCAAGTACATTGAGAATGTGTTTAAAGGATAAGTGCAAAGACGACCCAGGCAAGCGGGGTATCAAAGAAAGGAGACATCCAAAAGCCAGTCTTACAATCAACAACATAGACATGAAGGAGAAAAGAAATCTCTAAAGCTATTAAAAATCTGGAAGCCTATTAAAAATGGATGAAAAAAGGTACAAGGAAATCAAATCAAGAGACATGGAGTGGCACTTGCGAAAGAAACCTTTAAAAGGGTGGAAAAATTACTCTGTGTTCCAAGTGAATTTAAATAGTGGCTACAGTGATGATGGAGAACAGCGCTTTCTTATTTCACAGACCCGCTCCTGACAGATGAAATGTTGATATGCCTTCAGTCTATGAGAATACACCAGGGGGTTCATCGTGCATGTCCAGCCATGGTGTCCCCACCTCAGCTGATCATTGATACAACTGCTGCTTGAAAATCGAGGCTCTGTTGTGCCTCCTGCTTCAGCAACAGGATCAGCTAATCCTGCTCATGTCTCAGTTGTGTATTTTGAATGGGGAAGACCACCATGAAAGCCAGCAAGGGTAAGGTTAGTGCAAGTGAAAATTGAATCTGCCTTTCACCTCCTTCCCACACTAGTAACCCTCTCAACACTATGATCCACCAGGGACCCTGCAGAAATGTTGTGCCCAGCCTGCAATGCTTGCCACAGCTCGGCACTATCTGGGTTTTGAGCCCTTTGTCCATGGAGCTGACTCTGAGAAATGGAAGGAGGAGAAAGCCAAGATAATATTGGCACACAAGAGAAAGTTGATGTTTTTATGTCCAGCCTCAAAGTACAGCCCTTCTGCAAAGGACTAACGTTTTTTTCCAAGATGTGATGGGAGGTCTCTTCTGTCCCAGCATCAGCTGCCTTCTAGAAACACACCAAACCCAACCACCAATACTGTGGATGAAAGCAGGTGCTTGTGGAGGTTAGAAAGGCCCTTCCAGGTGCATATCACCCAGGTTTGGCTTCCTCTCCTTCAAACCCCATCTCTCCCAGGTGAAAATCTCCTGGCAGCTTTACTTTTCCCCACTTTCTTACTCTTGGCTTTATCTTGTCTGCAGAAGCATCAACACTAACACACAAAACGTGATTCCAGCAGCAAAGGATTTTAAAAGTTACCCCCAAACCAGGAGACTTCTATGACAGAATCATGGAGCTTTCTATATGAAAGGTTGAACGTGCAGAGACACCAGGGGCACTTGGGTAGCGACCATCATTGTTGCACTTCCAGGTGAAGCAACCAGGCAAGTCTGGCTGTGCCGCTAGAGCTATGACCCGCACCTTTCACCTCCTGCCCAGCCACTCATTTCACATCCCCCTCCATAGCTTCAGGACTGGAGGATGAGAAAAGACCTCCAACATCTGCACCATGTAACCATGTCTCCATCTCTTCTTCAAGCCTAGGCTTAGTTTCCTCCTTCCCCTAATCTTCAGGAGACTGTTCCAGGTCATTACAACTCTTCTATTAAAAATCTCCTTATAACTTCCTAAATGCTTTCATGGCCAGCATGTTGCATTTGTTCTTGATCCAAGATAGTCCTTTAGCTTAAATAGCTTTCTTCTTCCTCTCTGTTTATTCCCCCTTCTCTCATCGCAGTCATGTCTGCCTTGGCCATGGCTTTTTCCTATTACTCCAGCCAAGCCCTTTGTCTCCCTGGGCAGATGAGGTCTCAGCCCATACAGCCCCTTCTGCAGCCTTTCTCTGCATCTTCCCATTCACTGTCCTTCAACAGGGATGGTGAGAGATGTGCAGTGGTCCTGGACACGGTCACACCTGGGCAGGGATGCAGTACTTGTATTCACCCATTCCTAGTGGGAAAATGTTGCCTGGGATAAGCACATTTGCCTTTTTCAGAGCTGCACCACGCTGGCAGCTCACCATCCCCCTGTGACAGATGAGTGGAAACAGCTTCCTCCCCTCTTCTGTCATTTCCAGGTGATGAGGCCCAAGCTTCAAGCACAAATTCATGTTATTAGTCCCAGTGTGCATGGCTCTGCACTTTGTACTATTACATTTCATTCTGTTTCTATTACTTCCCTCGTCAGGATCATCCGAGTGTTTTATTTGTTATATTTGATCCAATTTTCCATTTACCTTCAAGTCTTTAATTATTCTTTCCTCACAAATTTATTCTAAGCTTTGTGTGCCATCGATGTCTCTAGTTGCCTGGAACCTTTATTTCTTTTTTTAAACAGGAGAACTGGGCTTGCCATTTTCTTGTGCTCTTCTCATGTATTAAAAAATCCTCAGGAGTGGACTCATGATTTCATGTGCCAGTTCTTTTAGGAGTCTGAGTTGGATTATTTGTTCCTCCTGGCTTCAGTGCATTAAAGCTGTTTCATTTTTGCTTTCACCTTGGATGCTGAAATTTCCATTTTTATAAATCTTACACCCATTAGCTATCACCCCTGTTCCCTTGTGTCCTGAAGCATCATCTTTGTTGGAAACTGAAACAAAGTACTCATTCAGGGTTTTTTTTCTGTAACTACATTTATTTTTTATTTCATCCATCTTGCTTTCTTCTTTATCTGTATGACCTAAGATTTTTTTACTTAAAATAATAAAAAAAAAAATTTGCAAGTTATAACTCAGCTTGAGTTTTGGCAAGTCTCATTTTAGGCTCGGAGTTTCTGCATTCTGATGGAGTTTGTTGATCAATCTCTTCTTCTGCCCCTTTCAGGCTCTCTGCTTTCTTACAATCTCTCTTCCAGGATACCAGCTGTATATTTACTCCCTTTGCCTGGAATCTGCCTTCCAGATCGGTTTTGCACTTTCGACTTCCCAAAGTCTCCCCTGCACGCAGGCTCTAGAGCTCTCCTGTAGAAAGCACGAGTAGAGCTGGCTGCATTTGTTTGCTCTGTTCCTCCAAGTCTGCCCTTCCCAAATAAAGATCAGCTTTAGTTCATCCTTCCGTTTAAATTGAACCAGTCTGTGATCACCCCATCCCAGTTGTTCTCTACATCCAGCTCTTTTATAATGTCCTTGCTGGCTTACCAAAACTACTTGTGAAACAGCTTCCCCCACAGACCTCCCCACCTCTGGGAGCTCGGATGCAGGCTGGGGAGCTGTAGCTCCAGCTGAGGAGTCAGGGGTCTTCACAGGCTGGAGCTTGCAGCTTGGCCAGCATCAGGAACATCTGCCGTAAGGTTGATGGGACAATCCAGATTCTTTGTAGTCTCATGGTCCCACCTGAGGACGATGCATGGCCAGGACAGGAGGTGGGAATCCAAGCTCCAGAAAGCAGTGTTCATAGTGTCTGCAAGTCACCCTGTCCTCTTTCCCTCTGGGAATACCCTGAACATTGCTACTTTTGACATCACTGGGTAGTTGAAGAAAAAGTAGCCAGATTCTCTTTTTCTGTTCTTATTTTGTAACAATAAGGACAACCTCGTTCCTCTGCTCACCCTACAGCAAAGTCTTATGGCAACAATAAAATAAAAAAAAGGAAATAAGAAACTTTTCTAAGAAATTAACAACCTTTCCCCTGCACACATGCTTCCTGCGGGTTGGTTAATGTTTAAAAGAGCTCATGTTACTGATATTGCAGTTCAGATCTGATTTAAAAAGACTCCTCTGTAGAAAGCTGAGGTTTCTCATCTGCATTTCTTCCACTTGAAGATTTCCTCTTCTACTTGAAGATTTCTCATGTGTCTGCAAGTGCAGTGTCTCTGGACGGTTTTCAAATGACCAAAACCAACCAAACAGAGAAAAAGCAGTTTTAAGGTAGGCCAGTGTTAGAGAAGAGATCCTGGAGAGTCTTGTTCCATGCTGAGATATTCTGCAGCAAAATAGGGCATCCTGCATCAGCCGTCCTCATCCTCTGTAAAAGGGTACATGACGGAGTTGGAACATTGCATTTTTCATGTGTTTTCTTTTTTTAATCAGGTTCATTGTTTCACTGAAATCTTATGATTAGGGAGCAAAAACAAGCTCCACTAGTTGTTAGAGTCCAGTGGGAAGCATTTCCCATGCCATTGAAAAACGTTGAGATGTTAAAGACTTTCCCAATTTATACTGAGATGAAACCAAGACCTTCTTGTGGAAAAGAACAAAGCAACATTCCCCTGTGTTTAGGGGCACTCCTGTGAGACAGTAAACCTGGACCCAGCTCTGGCTTTTGCCTGAGCTAAACCAGCAGCTCATGTTCAACCCAATCCCGTGTTCGCTCAGGCAGTGCAGGACTTGCTCGTGCTCTGCTGTCCCCAGCATTTGTACAACATGCTGAGAAGGGGCAGGAGTGTCCTTGTCTTGCACAGAGCCAGGGGAGTGGAGGCATGGGGAGAAACAAAGGGAAGAGGGAATGCCAGTGAACATGGGACTGGGATGGATGGGAGCAGACACCTGAGGAAGAAGGTGGGGGTATTGGGGTAGCGCTGGTCCCCAGAAAAGAACTGCTGAAATGCAGGGGAGGGTAATATAAGTAGGGAAACAGGGGCATTGGCAATCTCTGGTGCCCAGAGATTGATTTTGCATATGGGGGCTCCTTGCTGATGAACCATTCTGTGTGGGCGCCCAGTCCAACCACAGCAATGCAGATGTAAATCAGGGCTGTGGAGGAAAGATCCCCTCCTGTTTGTTCCTGCTAGTGTATGTGCTGCAGATCTCGTTTATGGTGTTACCAAATGCTGAATCCAACCCATGACATAAAGCAAGATGCTGTTAGAATAACAACATAAATCTTTGTCTTTGGAATGACAAGTCAGCTCTAATGTGAAAGGAAAGGAGGAGAGAAACAATTTTTTAAAATGTATTTGGTCAAGTAAAGAGTTCTAGTTTTTTGTTCAAACTTTTCGACTTTCTTCAGAGTAAAATAATTCCTTTTCTAATGAGATCCAGCTCAACTTAGGAAAAGAAAGTGAGTTCATTCAGCAGATGTGTCTTTGTTACTCCTCTGATTAAACAAAAACATGATTTCTAGTCAGTGGGGTTTTTCTCTCTGATCTCTCAGGTCTAATTATTTGCCATGCAAAAAAGCTTTTTCTAATGAAATCCAATGTGCGCTAAGAATCGTAGAATCATAGAAATACCAGCTTGGCATTGGCAATGACACCCTTTGCTCCAATTCATGCAAACAGTACTAGAGAATCATCTTAATAGCACAGGGAAGTTTTGGTGAGTGCTGTTGATAGAGCCTGTGACATTGCTTCTGTGCAGCAGGATTTTCTGTAGGCTGCATTAGTGGGACTGAGCCAACACAAAGGCTCAATCTGAGAGCTCATCAGATACTAATTTACTGCTAGTCCTGCTATAAATAATGCATGCCAATGGGGAGCTGCAATGGCCCTTAGTGGAGTAATGCACTCAGGCTTTCTTCCTCCCACAGAGGCCAAACCTCATGCCTGTGCTGGTACCGCAGGAGAACTTTTTCAAAACCACCTTAGTGACTTAGGATCATCACAGGAAAGTCACTGGGATTTAGGCATCTCTTATGTCAGTCAAGATATTTATATCTCTGTCAGGCTATTTCTTCCTTTATTGGCAGGAAACACTGGCTAAAAGCAGAAAGAAGGCAAAAGATCTATTGGGATTTTCCATGGGGATGAGACGTGGATTCCCTGCAGGGTTTTCCAGTTACTCCAGTGATGGCCAGCAGGTCCCCGCAGTGGAGGGGAGGACAAGAACAGTCTCAGCTGCATTGTTCCTAGTGCTGCTGGAGGGGGTGGGCTGAGAGACACCCAGAAGAAGCAGCAGGATGCTCCTGGCAGGGATGGCATGGAGGACTCATCCTGCTCTGCCCCTAAGCCCTGGAAGATGAGAAAATTATTAGTCAAAATTGATTTTGAGAATTGCTGTTAAAAGATTTTCTGAAAATCCATTTGAATGTATTTTTCCCTGTCCAAGAGGAGTATCCAGGTCATCCAGTCTTCCTGGTATTGTACTGCCTGCGTAGTTGGGGTGAAACCTAGAGCTTCTCCTACAGAGCTGTGCAGTCTGTGAGTCTCCAGGTTTTCAGTACAGGGGGTGGTTTTAGTGACAGACTGGATATTTTTGGTTTCTGTTCCACCTCTTCTTTCTGTAGGATCTTGGCTGACACCTTTCCTGCCTTGTGTGGGTTTCTTTTTTTCTCTTTATTTCTTCACTTAACTCCCTCTTGTGTCCCTTTACAAAACCCTGATGGAGCTTTGGCCTTTCTACCCACGAACAGGCCACAGCTGTGTGGGGCTTGTACTGTTCATGATGAATAATGTAGCTTCCCTGTAGTCTTCTTCCCTTCCTTTTACTGGCATTTCAATGGTGGTGCAAATTTTCTTGCAGTCTTCCACAGTGCCTGATATAATAAGATCTGTTGCTGCCTGTTTCTCTATGGGTATCTGGTTTGGCGTCAAGCCCCCCTCCCCTCCTAACCTGAGTTGCCTGCGTTCCTCAATGCTCCCTTTTATAGGATTAATTAAAGTTGGATTTCCATTTTTAGCAGAATGACTGTGGCTTAATAATTTCTTGAATTATCTTACTAAGCCAAATGGGGCTTGGCGTTTGCTTTCCCCCTTGTTTCTTTGCTGCTTTTTTTCCATGAGAAGTTTAAGGATTTATGTACCTTGAAATCCCTTTTGTTGTTGTTGGTTTTTTAATTCCTCTCATGTCCCTGTAATGCTGTTCTTCCTGAGAATGGCCCTAGGCCACCTGATGTGGTGTAGCCAGACTTCTCTTGTCCATGACCAGTAGTTTAATGCCCACCCAGCAGAGTGGGTGATGTCGACCCTGGGATGGTGGGCCCCACACCATGGACCTCTCAGCCCTGCACCACGCATAGTGTGTGGGCCCAGCAGGACATTGGGTTTAGGGCACCATGGTCAGCATGGAGCAGCAGCTCTCCCTTGACATTCATGGTGTTTAGCTCCTGGCACAGGGCTGGGCTACAGCCCTGCTCCCCACACTGGCAGGTTTGAGCAGTTTGGGGGTAGGGATAGTCCATCGGGGGGGGGGGGGGGGAGGGAGACACGGGGGACGCCACCCCTGTGCAAGGGGCTGTACAGGTGGGAGCATCATCCATGGTATCCATAAACTCTTCACCCAAAACATGGATTTTCAACACCCAAATTTTCATGCATTTCCAACCCCCACATCCTTCACAAGGGTAGTTCATTCCCCCCATTCATGAAGTGTCCAAGGGGCAGGAGAGGCATTTTCCCAGGCCAAGGATCAGTGATGAATGTGAGGCCCCTACCCCACCCAGGACTGCCATCCTCATCCCCTAAACACTGGCTTGCTATCACCTCCAGGGAGTTCTCAAGGGGTGGAGGCTTCTTCTGGGGAGGACTGTGAACTTAAAAAGCAAATGACGAGAGAGTTGTGTTGCATCCTCCACTTTGTATTCATCCTGGGGGGATGTTGTGCACGTGCCCATGCATGGTGCAGTGATGTGCTCGTGCAGCTGAAGATATGAGGCACCCAGGGGAGGTGTTGGTGGACTTTCTTGGGCAGAGATCCCCAAGCCAGGGTCACCCTGGTGCTGTGCTGTGTGGGGGCAGTGCCTGAGCCCCTTGTCACACCTTGGTGGCCAAGGGAACAAGCTGGATCCTCCAGACTCAAGCAGGAGTGGTCCAGCACATACATGGTGAGGGCCAATGGAGCTGAGCCTGGGGCAGCGTGGGGTGCAGGGGGGGCAGCAGGGCCATGCCCACATCTAGTGAGGCAGTGTCTGAAGATTATTCAAACCTTCAGAAGCTGTTTGTCCTCCTGCAAAGCTAGTTGCTCTGAAGAAAACCTTTCAAGCTGTCATAAAAAATACCATACATTCCATAGAGCTTCCTGGGACCCTTGAGATATGTCCCCTGTTTGTATGACAGCATTGTTAGATAACAACATATCCAAAGGCCCTGAGAAATAGCCTTTGCAAGGTTTCTCTTGGGGTCTAGTTTGAGATGTAGACATATCGGGGGCACCCCCAACCCCAGCAGACCTGGGCAGCTCCCCTGGGACTCTACCTGCACTCCCCAGGCTCCACGTCTAATCCAGCCTGCCCCACAGCTCATCCAACCCCACAAGTTCCCCATCACAAGGCTGAGCCCCACAGAAAGCACTTGGGCTATGGGGCTAGGAGGAACATGGGTCCCACGCCAGACAGTGGCCACCACCAAGGAGTAGCAAAATTCAGCCACCGAGAGCTTGGGTTCGAGTCAAATCCCTGGTTGCACCATGAGAGTCCCCAGCTTATTAACGACCGAAGCAGCAGCCCAGCTTTGTTTGAGAGAGGATTTAGAAAATCTAGAAAGCTGTTTTGCTGTTAGATGCTGAAAGGGGAAGAACGGAGCTGTAGGGTTGTTTTTTTTTTCTTTTCTGAGTCCCTTTTTATCTTTTGGCAGCCCTTTGTACAATTAAATAGCTCCACAGGGATGCCATATGTTGCCAATAGTTTTACACTTCTCAGTAGTGGGAGGCTGGAATGCTTTCCAAATTGACATGATAGGAACCCATTACAAAATTCTTCTCTAAGAGGAATGGCTAAATGTTCTGTCAAGGAACTGAATTAAAAATAGACCAACTGGTATTGTTATCTCCCCAAAAGAATGCACTTGGCATCATGTGTAACATGGTACATCTGGTGGTACTCTCTGAATCTCTAGTGCCCGAACACTAGTCTGGTAGGGCTGTAAGTGGTGAGGTGTGGAGATGGGTCCAGACCCCAGGTGCAGGGTGGTGGGTTTGGGACCTACCTTCTGCTCCCCATTGCAGCTGAACAACATTAGCTTGGTCCTGCCAAATCCATTGCTCTGGGCTCTGTGCTCTCCCAGAGACAGTGCCTGCCCGGACAGCCTGCCACCATGAAGTACAGCGCAGGAGGACCTCATGGGACTGTCTTCACTCGCTTAAGCTCCAGCACCTCCCAGATAAGCTTCTTCCTGGTGTGATGGAGCACAAATTCACCTGAGTGCTCCCCAGGTCAAAGCAAGAAAGTGCCATATCCAACTGCACTTCAGTGCAGTCTGCCTGTGCACACAAAACTTGCTCCAAATGAGTTTGTTTTCCCACCATTTGTTGTCTTAATGAAAATATGAATTTTCGCCCTCCCCCCATCTCCACCTTATCTTTGATTGCCTTGTTCTTTACTTATTTGCTCAGTGACTCCTCTCTGCAGGGTGGGTGACTAGTTCTGCTGTGGGACCAGTGGGGACACCTCCAGCACACAGCTGTGGGCGGTGGAAGGGGGATCTCGTAATAGCTTGATAACAGCTATTATGTAAATACCACATACTGGAAAAAAAATGCTTCACTTCAACCTCAAACAGGGTGGGGTTAACTATCAGAACAGAGTTGTTTACCTTGGGCTGAAACGCATGAATAGGGGGACTTTGAAAATCTGCTCCCATGAATTACTGGTTTCCACAAAGGCTTCTGTTATATGGTAGTGACAGCTAAAATAAGCAGAAATTTCTTGGAAGGATTTTCTTTTTGTCTCAGTTATGCCTTTACTACAGTCCTGGAGCATCATTCACACAATCAAAAATTGCCAGTGTGCTGGGCACTACAATTGCCAGTTAGAGCTGCCCCTTTATTTACTCTGATGCTGTGTTGATATTGAGTTGGTTTCAAAAAAAAAAAAAAAGCATGCCTGATTTCTACTTGAGTTTGAACTGAGAAACATAGGAAGACAGCAAAAAAAGGAGTCTACCTGGTGGCAATCTTTGGTCTGATTAAGAGTAGATCAGGATGAGTCCATTTGGTTTCTGTGTGTCTGTCCCTGGGAGCGTGCCGTGCAAAGTGTCCCTGGACCTCCTGGATGAACCTGCTCTGTGGTTATGTTTGCAGAGTGTATTCTGGGCATAGGGAAGCTCTGCTGAAAAGCAAGGTGTATTAACTTAAGCTGCATGACATGTTAATGGGTTTTGGACATCTCTGTGTGCCAAGTGAACATGTGTCCATGCTTATATACCTCTACAGGTCTCTCCGAAGCCTGTGTCCACTGGCCAGATGCAGTAGGAGACCAGTAGTGTAAAAGACAGACTGCGGCCTCTGCATAATTCAGACAACCAGAATGTTACAAGATCAGTTGCCAAACCAAGGGATTTCTTGTGTGTCTGCCAAAAAAAACCTCAGAGAACAGTACCTAGTGGGATAGAGCATACCCAGAACTATGCTATAGGAATGCCACCTTGGTTAAACAATCAAAGCTAGAGGATAACCAATTCAATTTTTTTTTATTTATTTTTTTTTTACCTTTTTCCCCTTGGGTCACTAGATAAAACGCACACAGCCAGCTGTGGAGGAGCAGCCCACCCCTGGCAGCTCCCTCTTGCTCCTTCTCTTTCCTGCACCCCACCATGATGGCCTACAGCTATAGAGAGGGCTGGGACCCACCCTGTCCCCCCACCACACCTCACCATGGAGCCTCTGAGCACTTGAGCCCCATGGGCTGAGACAGGCTTTTGTTCACCCACTTCTGGGGGTATGCTACAAAATGCACGATGCCTTTGGCGGGAGCAGGTATGGACCACACTTGGCCAAGCATGTTGCTGCAATCCTTGCGTCAAGCCCAAGCTAATATTTTGCCTTCCAGACAGGATTCAGTGCCCATAGGCTGGAGTAGATCAGCCTTTCAGCTCTAGCCTGAGACCAAATCCAACCTCAGGCAGGTGGGAGGATTTTAGATACTCCTCTCTGCATAGGGCTTCCTGCCCCCTGGCCAAGGGCTCTCTTGCACAGGGGCTGGCTGCTCTGGCTCCTGCTGTGATGCTGCCAAATTGGAGCTAGGCAGAATTCAGGCAGCCTTGCAGGACTGCACAGAATTGGAGTGACTTCCCCCTTTTCTCATTCCTAGACAGTGCAAACTGTGAGTGTGGTCCCACGTGGGAGGAACAAGCCACCTCTGCAGAAGGGAGATCCTTTGTGCCTTTCCTGGGATGTGCAGAGCTGCTTGGCTCGTGGAGGGGGCTGTGGGTGAAACCTGAGCTATTGCTATGCAGGAGCTCAGGCTGGATCATCGAGTCCTGTCTCATCTGAAGCTCAATGAATCTAGAAAACCATCTCCCCTTGTCATCTGTGCTAAGAGATTCACAGCACCTGCACAAAAGTGCTTTTATGTCTGCTTCATGCATATTGAGAGTTGACATTAAAAGAGAAAGAAAGAAAGAACAATCCATTAGGCTCTGTGCACTAAATCCTAGATTTCAAACTGACACATCTAAAAATACCTATGATATGAAAGCAGATACAGCATGATAATTATATACTGCAGGTCTATTGTATTATTGTACTCTATATGGGATTCCTGCTCCAGCATCTACTGCAACCATTGTAAGAGACAGGAGCAAACCAGCCTGGCTAAAATGAAGAACCATGCTGCTGGATGGATTAGCATCATTGGCATCCCAAAATGCTCTGGACCCTGGTCCAGGGCTCTTCAGTGTGGAGTGCTGGAATTTGGCACTGAGTAGCTCTTCCTTGCCCAGGTTTGACGTATTTCTTTTAAGAGTCCTTTGGTGGCTGACCTGAAACCAGTTTCTTCTGTGAAGTGGTTAACATCTGTGCTTTCCCACTTTCTGGAGAGATTTCTCATGTCCTTGGATGTGGTAGAAAGCATGCGTCATGAAACTACTGACCTCAAGTCGGTATGAGGGGAGCCACCCAGGTTCTGAATCATTTAACTATGTCAAATTATGATTTTTGTGTGTTTCTGGCAATTTCCTGTAGTTATAAACTCCAGTGAAAATTAAGACTAAATTGTAGTCTAGTTAGTTAATGATCTAATTTTATATAAATAAGTCCAGTAAATTATGTTCATTATTGTATCAAGCTTGTGTTTAAAATGAGTTCCATAACATGCACCATCCATATCCAAGTGTACAGACCATTCCCCAGCTTTCACACTCAAACTCAGTGAGTGTGAACACATGGGACAAATTTGTCTAAAAGTTGAGTCTGCTGCTAGAAGTCTGCTGCCTGCCTGAGAAAACATGCAATATCCTCTCAGTTCAGGCAAAACATAAATAGCTGTTTCCAAACCAACCCATTGAAGTGAGGACCGCAGGGAGCAGGAAAGAAGAGGGACACACACTGCGAAGTCCCTGCGTGTCACCCAAGTGTCCCTGCCTCCGGTATCTGTGCTGCATCTTCCAGCTTTTGCAACAATTCTGAAAGCAAATCTTGCTCAGGTGTGGTCAGCGAAGATCCCATCACACTTTGCAGAGGGTTGTTTGGGAGCCTCTGGCCCATTCAGCGGTGGGCAGCGGTGCTCTGCAGCCCCATCTCACCTTGCGCTTCCAAGTGGATGGGACAGACGGGCTGCTGTGATGAGCTGGCGATATTTCTGGGTTTAGTTGATGAAGCAGGCTGGGATCCTCCAGATGAAAGACTCTATAAAAAGGCAAGTCATTCCCTGTAATTTGAGAGTACTGCCAACCCCAAATGCTAAAAAATCCTGAGGTTCCCAAACCACAGAACCAGCCAAACTGTCGCAAGATTGTCATTTTTAATCGGAGTTCCTTCTTATTTTCCTTCTGGTTTTGAGCCGTTGGGCCATGTTCTTATTTGCTGAGAAAGGTTACTATGAAGCACAAACCATCTGGTTTTTAGAAGTGAAACCTGAACTTCTCTCGTGATCACATGTCTCTAGGAGATGGGGCTTCTGTAAAATGTCAAAGAGCGGGGAGCATCATGACAACCGTACCAGAGTTAAGCAGGTGCCTTTATTCTTTCATCTGACCGCGGTGCTGTGTGCCCCTGTGTGTCTCATGCTGCTCCTTGCACCTCTGCCCACCCCCACCAGCTGCTCCCAGCGGGGAGCATAGCCCCCCAAAATGCAACTGTGTCCTTTCCCAGGGAAAGCCCGGGGCAGTGAGCTCTTGGGGAGGAAATCACTCCTCCTGCTCTTTGAGAAAACCACCTGCATTTAAATGGGTCAAAGTAAGCTGAGAAGTTCACACATCCCTGCGGTGAGCGCAGGGGACGTGCGACACGGCGGGTGGGGCTGTCACCTTCAGTGCTGAGCCTCGCTGGCAGCAGCGGTGGCCGGGACAGGGTACATGATTGTTATTGGTCCTCACTGCCAAAATTGCTAGCAAAAACACCAGGAAGAGCCCCAGAGGAAGGCAAAAAGTTTTTTTAATTGTTTGCTACCTAGCAGAGATGGTACCTCATGTGTCGGCCCCACTCCTGCCAGTGACCACCCTGTGTTTTAGGGGTACTAGAAGCAAACACTACCCCACCGCTGCATTTCAAGAGCGGGGTTTGAGCCTCTGTCTCTTCCTGTGATGATGTACAGCGCCCAACCCACAGCTCTCATGCTCTCAGCTGAGCTTCTGGAGGCACCAGGGCTCAGTCAGAGATTTGTGCTTCCACAGACCCACCAGCTGGGGCACACGAGCAGGTGTTACAGTCCCCTACCAGGGAAACAAGCCCTGACTCATGTCCCTTTTCTCAGGAGATGTGGGAAACAGGTCCCAGGTCTCCCACATCCTTGGCTTGTGCTGAATAGCTCTAGCAGTAACTCCTGCATGAGGCATGGCCACACGTCCAGGACACTGAATACCTGGTGGAGGCACGAGTTGGAAATGAAACCTTCAAGGGTTGCGATGGGCAGTGCCATACTCACAACAATGAAGCTGATGGAATGGGATCCCCCAGTCTGCTATGGAAGAAACTGCACCTCTGTGCCTCAGTTTCCCCATCTGTAAAATGGGCACATGGGTGCTGCTTCGGTAGGTAGTGTGATTTGACATGCATTCCTGCTAAATGCTGGATGAAAGGCAGGAGTAGCAAACCAGAGAGGGACGGAGTGAGCCCAGAGTTGCTCAGTAGCCCTCCTGGCAGTGCCAGGATCTGCAGACAGCTCTCAGATGGGGACAGGGGTGGCCCTGGGGATGGGATGCCTTGGCCCTAGGGGCTGTTTACCATTACAGCTCTTTCTGTTAGGCTGCTTCAACATCTGCCTGGAGGACTGAGGCCCTTTTCCGCAGTGGAGGCACATTCTCTTAGCACTGAGCAAGACACAGGCCTCGAAGGAGGAGCCAGAGAGCAAAAGGCTACAAGGCAGGTGAAGGCAAAACACACTTTCAGTGTCCGTGTAACCCCGGCTCTCTCTGTATGTGCTTTTTCTTACTATTCCTCCCAGCTTTCAAGAATCTGTCACAACAGTTTTCCACTGAAATGCCTATCCTGGCAGAAACCTTATTTTGGATAGCATTATTTGTATGATTCTTAAGAAAATACACTACTGTAAGGGCTAGCCTGATTGTATAAGGTCACCCACCCTGCAGAGGTTTTGCATCTCTCTCTATCAGTACCAAGTGCATGTGTAACATGGTGAGAAATTCTCAGAAACAGGAGCCCTGAAATCGGTCCTACCAGGAAATTAGGACAAAGGGAGATACTACACCTCTTTTTCCAGAGCAAGAAAAAAGTTGCAAAAGAGGAAGAGAACGGCTGTTGTGCGAATAGTGGAAAGAAAAAGGAAAAATAATAGCTGGAAAGAAAAAAGAAAATGTGGAAGGAGATAGACAATATATGTGGCAAGGACAAGGAAAAAAGAAGGGATAAAGGTGTGGGGGGGAAGCCAAAGCCACCTGGCACCACAGGCAGTGCTCTCTGCTCCGTTACTCCATGGGCTGTGCAGCCAGGTGTTGCTGATCCCCGCATCCCGCCCTGCTCTGCAGATAACCGCCCACCGCAGGACCTTTGCCAAGAAAACTGGCCTCATCCCCTTGGGATTGTTGTTTCTTCCTGTCTCTGGAGGATCTTTGGGTGAGCAGTCCCAGGTACACGTTGCTTGCAAACCACCTGTGATGAGAGACATCGTGTGTTGTAGTCCTCTGCTAGGGCTGGCTTCACCATTCCGTCTTTTAACTAAATCTTGCCCTGGCCCCAGCCCCCTTGAAGAGGGGAGGGGAATTTGGGAGGCGGGCTTCGCCGCCTACCCTCAATGCTGAAATAAAAATGCCCCATGGGTAAACTCCAGAAATCCCGTGTAGCTTGGCTTGCTTTTTATAGGATTAGCTATTCCTCTGCATCATCACATAGGGATAGATGTGTCAAACAAGCATAGATTACTGTCGCTTTTAAGGTCACCTGCAGGAACTACTCCGGATTCTCTCTGATAGCACAAAATCCAAGTCTATTCAAGTAACATAAAATAAGACAGGCTGTGACAAATTTCTAAGCTACTTCCCCACCGCTTATCCTGCCACAGCCACAAATTCCTGTCGTCAGTGTGTTGAGTACACAGAGCAGAGGCTGGCATTGCAGGCATGGGCTCGGCAGGCCAACATACGGGAAAATCAGGCATCTCCAGTATTTGCTGTCATGAATTGAAATGATATTTGTTTTCTGATAAAAGGTTGGTACTTTGCTCTTTTGCAAGCTACTTTTAAAAGCAGTTACTCTGGGGAGTAATTTAACTCCCTCCAATAACCTGTCCCTGCCTCTGCCAACTCGCATGTAAGAGCTGACATAAAACTTCATGAAGCTCCTGAATACTCAGAGATATCCAGATCCCCTTGCTGAGGGAGAAAAGATCCATCCCAAACGAAAGTTATTATTACTGAAGCTTTAGGAGGCTGGCAATTATTGCGTAGTACAAAGCATTTCATCCCTGACAGAAGTGCCGTCAGGTCTGGTGGCCCTCTCTGCTCTCGCAACTCCCCCATGGGAAGGGGGACCTGGAGGGACCATCCGGGATGTGGAGCCCAGCTGCGCACATGGCAGCGGCTGCATCGCTCAGCAGGGACTGGTTCCGCCGTGATTCGCATCGTACCCAAGAAGCGGTGGTGCCCACAGCACTTCCTTCCTTTGGAGAAGGCACTAACTAGTTAATCTGAGAAAGTCAAATAGGAGAAAATTATATTGGTGAACACTATTTGCCAAATGACAAAAAAACCCCTGTGATTCATTTTTGGGGGTAACTGTAGTTCAAACATCCTCAGAGAAGGTTAACTACTTGTGACAATATGCCCAGAAATAATTTATTTGGCAGTGGATGAGAAACGAAAAAAAAGTTGAATAAACTATTTTTGGGTAGTGCTAGCGAGCCAGGAGCAAGGAGCAGAATGTATTGACACACGGGGCCGTGCAGCCAAGCCCCCATCAGGCACCAGGTCCCCCATACACCTGCGCTCACCAGCGATGTGCAGGGACGA
The DNA here is from genome assembly GCF_929443795.1 of Astur gentilis. Lineage (NCBI taxonomy): Eukaryota > Metazoa > Chordata > Aves > Accipitriformes > Accipitridae > Astur > Astur gentilis. Next base: position 19,115,370 of record NC_064893.1, on the reverse strand, counting down.
GCAGCGAGCTGGCCCCTCGCAGCTCCCTGTCCCTCCCCAGCCGAGCGACAACTGCCTGGCACGGAGGCACCCGGCTCTGTCCACCCTCGCTCCCTCTCAGCCCCCCTGAGCTTCGATGCTATGTGGTGGGCACGGGGCCAGTTTGCTGGAGGAGCTTTGCAGAAAGAAACCTTTGGTCAAGGGGTAAGATTACTTGGAAAATGAAAGCCGTCATGCCAGGCAGTGGCAGAGCCATAGGAAGAAAACCCTGATTAGTATTCCTAGAGCCCTGCACTTTTTCAGAAGAAAAGCACCTACATTTAGCAGCTAGAGTAAATATCATGACTTAATATTGTGTGTTAATAGACTCGCTTTTTCAGCTACTGATGATTGTAGTTTTGGAAAATTTATTGTTGCTATAAAATGAGTCTCTCTCTCTCTCTCTTTCCCCTCTCCCTCTCTCTTCTGCTAATTGACAAAGAGGCCCAGTAATTAAAGGACAATAAAAGTTTTCCAGTAATTAGTTTCCGTTGTTTGGTTACAGGCCATCAATTGTTCTTTAATAATACCAATCGTTAGCATGCAGTAGTCAGTGGGCTCTCAAAGGCTTCTGGGGCACAACCACTTACCAACACTACACATTCCATTCCCATGAGGGCATCCTGCATCCAGCGGGAGATTAACCCTCTCCTAGGATGAAGTAGTCCTACTCTGCCTCCGTGTTTTTGGGTAAACATCTCATATAACTAATGACTAGGAGACGGCAATTAGGGTAAGGTAATTATCTGTACCTGAGGAGCAGGGAGGGGGGTAGCTCACAGTGATAGTGCAGGGCTCTGGCAGCCCTGAGGGGTTATACGCACACCTCTGTTCTAAGGCTGCTCTTCAGCGTGGCATGCCCTGCTAAAACTTCATTGCAAAACACCCTTTCAAGGCCTAATTTTGCACGGGGACATTCCCAGTAATTTCAAGAGGATTAAGTGAACATATAGGCAAGTAAGCGTGTGCCAGTTGATTGAATGACTTCAAATTTGCCTGCCTGAATACTACATTTTATGCTTGAGGCTCAGCGTGTTTGCAGGATTTGGCACCCATATAGCGATGGCTGGAGACAGTGTTCCCTGTCGGCCTCTTTTTTCTTTTGCTGGATCCAACTGAAGCCGCAATGACAACAGATCCTGCAAGCCTGTCTCCAGGAGATATCTCAGCAATGCAAAGATCTAAGGCTTTGATCATCTTGCATAAAACTTTAACTATAAGATTAGACCCTAATTTAAAATAGGTGCCTAAGATTCCCTCATGGTAGAAGATACCACACACCAGAGATGTTTCCCCTTAGAGCTCCTCCTCTCTACTGACTGCTGAGATGGTGCAGGTACCTCACCTGGCCTGGGCATCCAGCCTGGACTGAGGTCCCAACCCAGCCAAGCTCCCTACTACCCAGCCGCCTGATGTCAGGAAAGATGAATTTGAGGAAAGCATTTAATAAGGAAAGGAGAAATTCAACCCTTCTCCTCCACAAGATTTTTCACAGACCCCTTATTTATACCCCTGACTTGGAATATGTTTGGAGGCTCTACCTCAGATGAAATCCCACGTTGGTTATGTGATTGCTAATAATATCCAATGATATTGCTTCATTACAGTTGTCCCTCAGAAGCTATGGCTCCTGGAGCTGGTAACTGCCCAGCAGTGTCATCCACCATAAAAAAAAAAAAAGAAATAAACCCAAGCCTCAGCATTGCAGAGAAAAGATTAAAATTACGGTCTTCAAAATTCAGAAAGCAAATTAAAAACACCTCCCCATCCCTTATTCACACAGAGATATACATAAATACATATAGATTGTTTCTGTAAGGCAGAGACCCAATTTGGGGATATGACTCACAATTTTTGAATCCTTAGGGTTCGAATGGAGGGACATCTTGCAGCACTCTCCTCGAGCTGCAGTCTTTTGCTAACATTCACAGCGCAGCTGAATTTAATATTTCATTTTCATATTTCATTTTCTCCACCTAGCCTTCTGCAGCAGGTCTGATGTGAGGCAGGAGCAGTTCTCCAAGGGCATGATCCTCAAACGTACCTCTCTAATGGAGCTTTTATGGCAAACTTTTCTCAGGGCTGGCATTGAACAACAATAGCAACCAGTGGAGGCTGTTCCCAGGGAGCAAAAAGACCACTGCTCCAAAGTTGGGGTCCTCCCTGGCCTGGAGAAGCTTCTCTCCTGTGGGCAGCTGCCTGCTCTGCCACTGCCTGTCTCTGCTTTCCATCAGAAATTCCTTACGTGCTGCCGCTGAACAGCCTGGTATGCTCCCATGAAAAATCTTGATTTTGACTAATCAGAATTTTCTGACATTTCTTGGAAGATTCCCAAAGAGCACTTAAACACTTTTGTAGCCTGGATTCTGGACATGATTTCTGACCATAAATAGCCAGGCTGAAGTTCAGTTAAATAATCATGGCTTCCAACCGTGTGGCCCCTGCCAGAAGCTTGGCATGTGCTTGTCACCCTGGGACAAGCGCAGCACAGTTGTGCTGGGGATCTGCAGCTTTCCCTCGGTCTCTCTGGCTGCCTCGTCCACCCAGTACCTCTTCCTCGCAGTGTCCTTTGCACAGGCTCAGCCTGGGCATGCACTTGCCCCAGAAGGTGCTTTGGGAGAGCTGTCCAGATCCCCTGCAGTGCTCTGATGCAAACGTGCTTGAGCAGGAGAAGAGATGTGGAGCTGCAGTTCCCAAGTTACTGGAGAAGACTGCATTTCAACACTGCACTGAAACCAGAGGCCATTATCCCCCAGATCGGTTATCCTGGCTGAGGCTGTAGTGCACCAAGGTCTCCCAGGAGATGAACAAAATGTGGGCAAGTGTCATGAAAGGCTCCTAAGGCTGATTTGTCATGCTTCAGGGCAGGAGGAAGAAAGACGTTACCTTGAAGACGGATGCACAGGCACTTGCCAAATGCTTGGTCCGTTGGGCTCTGCAGGCACCTTGTTACCTCTTCTCTAGTGAAGATGAACCACTCAGCAAAACCCACTTCCCATGCAGGTGCCAAAATCTTTTTCCAGAGAGTCCTTTGCAATGAATTTGTCCGCAGCGAGCCCAGGCCAAGCTGGCAGAAACACATAGTGAGACCTTGCCCATAAAAGCCCATTTCGTATTCAGTTACAACTTCCTCCCTGAGTTTCAGGGTTGCCTCTGTCCCAACCTCGGTACACATTGCACGGTCTTCCAAGGGACCTGCTAGTGTCCCCAGGACTGGCAGGGCTCTAAGGCACTTTGTGATGGCACCTCCACGTCCCAGCAGGGAGGTCACTTGCAGGTGGCCACCAGCTGCTTTCTGAAAGGATCACTCAGAAACAGGCCCAGGGCCATTGCGGGGCACTCTTCATCCTCCCGTCTTGTTTCAGCCCAAATGGTGCAGAGGTCCTACTGAAAATCCCCAAGGGACTGAGTTGGTCTCCCTCAGCCATGATCTTTAACTCTTCCAGGTCCTCTTTAACCACTCGCTTTCCCTCCCGTCTCCTACGTATTCTGGATTAGACAGTAGCTGAAAATCACCTCACAAGGAGAGAAACAATTAATGCTATTTCGAAGCCCATAGCATCATTTCTCCTCTTTCTCGGCCTTCAGCAACTGATTTGCTCGAGGAATCAGTCTAGCTCCATCACTGTTGGTGCTAAGGCATGGAGCACTCCCAGCGCAATGGATAAATCTGGAGTGTGCCCTTCCTCGTGCTGAGAGGTCATTGATGGACCCAGTAAGACTTTTTCTCTGTATGCCACTGTTTTCCTTTGTGACAGCCGATTTTGGGGCTCTGCCAGCAGTTCACTAGTGGAGAAGAAATAAGTGCAAGGGAACATGGGTACTTTACTAATGTCTGCTTTCACCTACCTCCCTAAACGCCTCCTTGGAGGGAGGTCATCAGAAATGCGAGGTGCAGCTTCTTTATTAGACATCTTAGCAGCAACATCCTCTTCTTCTATAAGGACAGAAGTATCTGCTCTCACAAAATGCTGAGAAGCCTCAATTCCTGCTATGACCAGACACGATGGGGAGCTGCTCCTGCTGCCTGAGATAGGGCCCTGCATGAAGTCAGATGCATGTTATCACTATGCCTCTAGGTTTTTTTTCAACAAGAAAAGTTGTCAAATGTTTTGCATGAGCAGTTTGTCTCGTTCTGCCTATGTCTGGCAGCGGTGGGGAGAACTTAGAGACACATGTTGAATTCTGCTCTCCATTCACCTGCATGCAGCCCTGGCTTGAATCTATACTCCGTCCTTGGCTTCAGGGATTGCAGAGTGAAGGAGGAGCTGCCTGTGTGTATATACAAATTATTCTCTATTACCTGCAACTTACATGCATCTCCCTCTTAATGACATGACCTCTTCTGGCAGGTAGGGTTGGGTCCACGCACTCCTCCCTTCACCTCTACACAATTATGTTAACCTCTATTTAATCTAATGGTAGCGGGTTGAGTACCAAGGAGAAAACCCAGTACATGCACAATGCAATTATTCTTTATCAGAATGCTAGGGGGGAAAGCTGGCAGTGCAGCCAGCAAGTGAGAAGCTGTGAGCTCTGTCCCGGCTCAGGACAAAGGGCTGGGATTCTGATGGAGACTGACTCTCCCAACTCTCACCATTCCCTGTGAAGAAGTTTATAATGAGCTTTCCAATGGCTGGGTTTGGCCCTGCTGCTGGAGTCACATAAAAAGGCCGGGCACCTCATCAGACTGCACGGATGTGGTGCACAGCCAGGGGAGGACTGGTTTTGGCAAAACCTGAGGCGTATCAGACAATCCATTTCTGAGACATGGGTCTTAGGGAAAATAAGTGTGATTCAGAGTGTTTGAAGCATCTCCTAATGCTTTTTCATGTCATATCTCAAAAATGGCTTGGCCTAGAAACTTCAGATTTGTTTAATTCAAGAGCCCTTGACGTAATCTAGCATAGATGAGGGCTTCCGAGATGCTACAGTGCTTATTTGGAGTTATTCTCTTCTGAATTAGGAATATATTAGTGTTCCATCAGCAGCTGTGACAGTGAAAAGTTAAGACAAGCTTTCCAGTCTTTGACAAAGCATCCTTGGAGTCCTTTTCCAGGATCCCTGTCAGACTTGTTTCACCCATAACAAGCCTGCACCAAGGACTGCTAAGGTGCACTGGAAACCAAAGTCAGCCCTGATGTCTACATCAGCCAGACTTCTTCAAACCTGCTTTCTTCCTCAAATAACAGGGTTTGCCTTTTTTTCTGACTTCAGTGCCCCTTTCTGGTATCCCTGCTTGTTTGCCAGATGTATTCCTCGGTAGGAGGGATTTGCAGGCTGGGTGAAATGGACTCAGTCCTATTCAAAGCACAGGCTGGTGGATATGTGTGCACAGAGCACACTTGCAGAGAGGGGTGACCCAGCTTCTGTCCCTGAAGAGGCTGAGAAATGCCTGCTGTGCTCCCACCAGAGCTCCTCCTTGCACAGGAGATACAGGGGGCAAGCTCAGCTCCTGGCAATCCTTCCAAAAAAATGTAAGAAATGCAGATCTAGGAATGAGGCTATGAAAACAAAACTTCCCGGAGGGCTTCACTGGGGAATTGGTACAAGAGACAGGATTGATACCTGGGCACAACCCTGCTTCCCTTGAACAAATTACAGCAGCCACCCTTCAGGAGCTCTTCCCTGGGAGTGCCCACTGGCAGGAGTGACCGCTGCTGCCCTGCCATGCCCATGCCACCCTGCAGTTTCCATGAGGGCGTGCTGAGTTTCCAGTCCTCATCCACATCCCATTTCAGCCAAAACTAAATAAAATTTAAAAGTGTCAGACAACTCCTGGCAACAATTCAGCTTAGAGAAGGCGGAATGAGCCAGCATGAAGTTTGGGAAGAGCTCTATTTGCAGTAATAAAACTGAAAAACTACCGAAATTCGTTTCCTCTCTAATGGCCAGGGTGACTGGGAGAATGTGGATTTTTTTCATAATTATCAGAGCTAAGGAGAGATGTTGCGGATGGGGTGTTAATTAGAGCTGATATACTTGGGTATATTGCACTTCATTAAGAGAGTAAATAACCCTGGCAGATTTTAATCCTGCTGGCAATTTGCCAAGTGCTGCAGAGAGATTATCTTTGAGGGTTAAAACTAGGCCAAAGAGCTAGAAGCAGCCTTTCATGAAAGAAGAAGGCCAAGGATCCAGGCTAGAAGTGGTTGGCCAAAGCTCTGGGATAATCAGATTGAAATCCTCGGCAGAAAGAACATTAAAGATGAGATAAATCACAGTTGCCTTATTTCCGTGGGCAAACAGGCACACAGAAGGGAGTCGAATCCAGGCACTTTCTCCAACTAGAAGAAAAACGTAGCCTGATATCATTTGCCTTATCAACCCCATTGAACTGAAATGTCTGACAGAGCTGCTTTGGCTGTTGAGGCTGAGGAGGGTGACCCAGCACTGATGCTAAGGAATCTCGAGGGCAGCATAGATCCCCTCTGCTCAGCCACAGCAGAGGGGATGATGGCCTCAGGGTACCATAACACCTCCTTGTAGAGGTGGGTGACGTGTCCCCCATGGTAAGGTCATCCAAAAAGTCCTCTGGTACCTCCCCAGCACTCTCTCCCACCACCATGTTTGCATCACCTCAGCATGACAGTCATTCACCAGTAAGGAGACAATCAGGGGAGATGGGCAGAGTGACCCTGGTTTGCTTTGGGTGTGATTTGAGGTCAGGCCCATCCACCGGACAGCATTTGATGCATGGGAATTTAGTTACTTCTGGAATGAACTTCTCTTATAAATGCACACATGGAAATGAAGGCCAGAGGTGTGGTTGTAAATTTATAAGAAACAGGATTGGCAGGTTAATTTAACAGCTCCCAGTCCTACCCGACGCTCATGATGCACTTGCTCAGAAACTGTGGAGCTGGCCCCATGTTCTCCCGGGATTTACTGCAGCTCTTCCTTACACCTCTCAGCCTTTTGCCAAGTGAGTGCAGGGAACACCACGCTCAGGGTACAGGTAGCAGCAGGGAAAGGCGACCCACTGAGAAGTCAGGGCAGAAGCATCCTGGCTCCTCTCTTGCTCCATAACCCTGTTTACCAAGGAGAGCTGGTTAATAGATTCCAGATGGGGCAGGTGAAACGCATGAGTGCTGTGCTCTGAAGGAGCGAGTTTCGGAGATCACCATGGGTAGGTGGGAAGTTAGGGTCAGAGGAGTTAGTTGTAAAGGGCACAAACCTGCATCCTTCAGCAGAGAAGGGAAACGTGCCACATCACAGAGGATCTAGCAGCTGCTTTGAAAGCAATCAAAAGAGACACAAGCAAACAAGGACACTTCATCTGCCTTCGTCTTTCCCTCTGCTCCCAAATAAATTGGCACCAGTCAGGTGGCCTTTAGGCAAAACAATCTGCATTTGCAGGACCGCAGTAAAGCATCACTCTCTGTGATCGCAAACACAAGGAAAATTAAGATCAATGTAAAAGGTGCAAATGAAAGGAAAACCTAAGCTTGAGCTGTGAGCTTCTCAGAGCGTTAGGAAGCAAAAATTGTTGCAGGAGGTTAAGGGGGTCTGCAATCAGTGTGAATTTCCATGTCCCATTCTTCACCTGCCTCTTCACTGTCAGCAATTTTTGAATGTAGAAAATCACTTCTGAAAAATTCAAGTATCAAAACTTTTCAGCCTGTAAATGAGGGAGAAATTAATTTTTGTCCTTTCTACTTGGGAGCATGAGTTGTAAATCACTCCGTGAGCTATTTCAGGGCAGGACTGGAGCGTGATTATAGGATGGCTGGATTACTTTGACATAGCTTAATTCAATTAAAATGCAGTTGTTGCATCCTGAGAAAGGACCTAGATTCCTCGCCAGTGACTGCACAGAGACTTGCACTGAAGTAACCACAGGAGGGAATTACACCATTTTATGATCTCAGCTCCGAGTAAAGATGGCCTAACCCTCCAGCGCCCACAAGTCATGACATCAGTGTTGGTCCCACAAGGGCACCTTGCAATCAGCAGATATCTTTGGTTGGAGGAACCATGGGAAAACCAGAGTTTGCTAAACAAATCAAAGAACTGGAGAAGAGCACAAACACAGTCACATAAATATCTCCATCCACCCTGCTGCAGTGGATACAAAAAGACTCAGAGCTCACTGGAGCACGAGGCTCAGCAGCATCTTTGGTGTCTGTGGTTACTGCTGTCATTAACTTTGCTGGAAATCCTGCTCATTTGTCCTAGACTTGAATTTGAAATGACTACTTCTAGTTTGGATCTTCTCTTACATCTTTGATGTAGTGATCCTTTGGAAATGAGAGGGGAATGAAGCCAACCCAAAGGGAGGAGTAGATATCAGGGATGATTTTTGCATTTATTGAGAGATCAAGCCTAGGAAATTGTTTCCTTCCCACATGGCTGCTTGTAAGTCCCCTTCAGAGACAGTACTCATTAATGCCTAAGAGGCTTCGGTGCCGTAGGTGGATATGAAATAACAGCCGAGCATCTGTTAGTAGGTCTCAAAATACCTTATGCTTTGACATAATAATTACTTGTAAAGCTGAATAGGGATTTGGTACGTTAAAATTCAGGAAAATAAATTAAAACTATCTTCAGCTATGGGAAAGGCCAAACTGCAACGGGAAAGGACTCCTACACTGTGCCTAGGACCGTGGCTGGAACAATTCAAGAGGTATCTGGTATTTAAACATGGGTGATGTTTATTCTTAGGATATTTCTAGAAACAAAGGATCAGCTGCTCCCGTGTCATACCTATTAGATCTCATATTCAGGATAACAATCCTATATGGAACCTAATTTTCATGATAGAATTTCTTGAAATCAGTGTGATTTAAACACAACCTTAAAATTAAGTGTGTTTAAGTGCTTTCCTATGCCTACTAACTTTGAGGTTGCCCACACCCAGTACTACTCCCTCCAGCCAAAGGGAGCAACTGTTGGTACTAAGTGGGAATAAAAAGGAAACAGTAATACAGCTGAAATGACAAAATCTTTTTAATTAAGTACAAGGGACTAAACTGTTCATCACATAGAGTAGTTCCTAAAAGCACCAAACTGAAGTGAAAAGGTAATGGATGATTAAGCACAGGAAAGAATAGGAAGCAAACAGCAAGAAGGGTTTTTTAGGAGCTTTTATCACTGTATTACTCAAAACTTTCACCTGTGAGCCCTGGCTCACCTGCTGCTGGGGAGCACCGGGCTGCTATTTAACAGCCATGGGCAGCCAGCCCTGGCTAAAGTCATGAGCACTGAAGAGATACTGCAAATGTGAGTTACAGTATAGAGCCCACATAGTGGGATAAGGTGTTTTATTGAACAGTGTTTTGAAAGTGGGAAAAAAATATACAGTGTTAAAGGGGCTAATTCTCTAGCTTTGTCAGATATGTGTGATTCTTTCTCTTGGATACTAGGTAGGTGAAAGCTATTGACTTTCTGTTGTTCTGGGACTATTTTATGTTTTCTGGGTTCAAGGTCAGATGACAATGTCTAGTAGAGAGAAGGGAAAATCAGGCTAGCATATGTAGTTTAAAAAAAAAAAGGGGGGGGGGAGGGCATGGAACAGTAAGTTTGGGAGTGGAGGGCTGAGGGGATAACTTATTTAATATAAAAAGCCAAATGTTATGGAAGGTAAGAGGTCTCTGAAGAATACCAGGAATATTTATTCCCTATAGTGTCTGTAATGGAAGAATTCCCCCAGCCAGTATGCGAAGTTCTCTCTGCTACTGCTATTAGCCACACAATAGCCTAATACTCAACAATTAGGACTGTTTGCACGTAATTTAAGAGTGGAAAAAGTTCTCCTGATTAAGGAATTTGGGGCATCTAATTAGAGATTAAAACAAATTCCATGTGATTGAGCTGTCCAGTCATAAGGCTCTTAAAAACACTCAGAAAAGCACTACCTACTGAGGCTGTCTGTCTGTCCAATCAAGCCCTGCAGCCTGGTTCATGGACCTGTCAGCCTGGCTGTCCACACGGCTTCTGGTCTCAGTCGGTACTACATTAACAGATACAACTTTAGCCCCATGTAGTTACAGTGCCCACCTGATACCAATCAGGTTTGAACCATTGCTCAGTGGTGGAAAACTCTTTGTCCTGTGGCCTGGCTTTGGTTAATTCTTGGAGCACCCTGTGGCAATTGGACTAAAATCAGGTTTTCCTCCAGCAACCTCTTTGAAGAGGATGCTCAGGAGAAGCTGTAGCTGGCTGCGAGAGATGGTACTGTGATGGGATGGGACAGGAGCACTGGTACTAGATCATTTAGTGCCCAGCTTTGCTCAGTACCAAGCAATTCTACTTTGCCGCCATTAGTTTCAGGATATAAATTAAGAAAAATGAATTTAGCTTGCAGGTTACTGGAGATGGATGACATTCATTCAGTCTGGCATTTAGCTATTTCTGTTGTTTACATTTGATGCCTCTTATAAATACACCATTTCTGATTAAGAAGAAATCTTTTTCTAAAGGTTTGTTTAATTTTTCACTTCAAAGTCAATCTTTAAAAACCTCTCTGCCATTATCAAGCCTGCAATGGTTTCATCCTAATCCCTCTTACGCTCTCCATTCTTATCCTTTGCTGAGGGGAAACGATAAAAATTTTTCTGACACAGAACCCGGATCCAGTGCTGAAAGATAAGCTGATTCAAAATAAAATGATGAATTTCAATTTCAAGCATTGGTTAATATTGTCATTTTTATAGATATTTTCCTACTGCAGATTGAACAAAGCATATTAGCTAAAAGGCCTTCTCCTGAAATAGTAGCTCATACTTGTCCAAGACTACTTCTTCATTCTAAGTTTCCACTTCTAAGTATTGTTTCTCTATAGTAGCTAACATCCAGAGATCAAAACCATCTTTATAATTAAAATTTAATCAAAACTAGGTCTTGGAAACTTCCATTAGGTGAGAAAGTTGTAGCTGAACTTGGGTTTAAGATTGCTAGCTATTTTTATTGTAAGACTATTTTAAGATGCTTAAAGTTTCCCTGTTTTAAAACCTAGCATTCAGACTTCGTCAGACGTAATCACAGGAAGATTGAATGAGGATGCATGAGTGGCCTTGAACATTTGTCTTTGCAAATTCAACAGTCTTTCAGTACTATTTGCATTGGAATAATGGATATGTATGTTTACAGTTATGATCTGAAAAGGTCTGTCCAAGGGTTTGGAAGAAACTGTCTTGTCTAATAGAATGAACTGGCCTAGTGTAATTTTTTGTTGGGTACAAACTGGAATAGTTTCACTCGAGTCAATAGCTGGGTCAGCATCACCAGCTGATGAGTCCTGGATCAAAAATCATAGGAAACTGTATGTGTATAATACAAATTCAGATAAATATGTATGTTTTGAAGGGAACCAGAGGGAGGAAGGTCTGCCCTGTTTGTGCTCTGGCTGTTTCAGTTCATTTCTGGGGTGAAACAAAGCATTCATGATGGTGTGTACACACACACACACCAACCATGAGCTGTGCATACAGAGTGGGATACATTTATTAATACAAAATATTGAGTTCACTGCATCTTTAATATCACCGGAGGGGTATTAACCCAAGGAGGGAGTGGTGGTTCAGGGGGTGTTCTAGGGGTTCAGCTTTCCCTTGCCCTGTGTCTCCATTCCCTGCTGGACAGTAATCTAGAATTAGCGTCTGCAAATAACCTGTGGAAAAACCCACTGCCTTTGAGCTGCTTGTTTCTTGCTCAATACAGAAACAGCCACGGTGGCAGCTAGAGTCCTTGTTGGCCCTACTCAGATTGCAGCAGGACCGTGCCAAACCACTACCTGCCCATTAATACCACTGGGGATCACTGTTATAGGATCTTGCCCACTTGCTGCTGCATTCATGGCTACAACCATGAAAACATTTCCACCCGCCAGACTCCACCTACAAATTGCAGCATGTTAGCAGCACCACGTTGCCGGCACAAGCAGCAAATAGTCCTGGAAACTAATACCCAGACTGAAAGTTCTTCTTAAATCAAAGTACAGCTGTGACAAACACCAGGTGTGTAGAAAGTTTGCAAAGTCCTGTGTTGCTGAAAGTTGCTCTGGTGAACACCGTGCAGTAAGAATATTGTATAGCTCAGTGAGGAACATCCCTGTCCCACAAAACCTTCCAACTTCCCCAAAATGTTCCTGCAATGGGACAAGGAAGAGTGCTTTACTAGTGTTTTCATGTTTAATAACACTGAGGAAGGTAGAGACTAACCCTCAGACCCCAGAAAAAGCACAGATTCACTTATAAGCTATGTGACACCTTAGGTCAAGTATGTTTCTGGCCAGGAACTTAAACCCAAGTGATGCACAGAGCAGCTGCATGATTGAATGTGGGGCTGCTGGCTGCCTCTGCTGGTGTAGGACCTCTGGGTGCAGCTTTTCCTGTAAAACTTAGTATTCAGTAGAGGTGTACCAATGGGGGTTGAATGTCACTAGTCAGGACTTTCAGCCTTTGGTGTGGAAAGTGAAGCTTACAGTCACCAAGTCAATGAAGGCTTTATATTTACCATGTGGAGATGCTTCAACAGGAGATACGGGGAAAACTGCACATCAGGAGCCCCTGTCTCCCATATTCAAGTGTCTTCATCAAGTCTGTCTTCATCCAGGACAGTTTGTGCTGCATGTTCCCAGCTTTGATCAGAAATTTCATCGCTGACCAGAGACGTCTTTTCTCAAGAAAATTTTGTCAGAATCAATACATTCCCAACGTTTGGATGAATCCCAAATGTCTGATTTTTAGAAAGCGTCATCAAAAAACCAAACAAAACCCAATCCCAGCCTGATGTTAATGAGATCTGAATCGCTCTCTTCAAAGCGTGAAATTGGCAGTGATATCTTAAGCCTGAAAATGATACACATGCAGCAAGAGGAAGGGGGACCTGTTTAGTTTGTGAGAGAGGGCGTGTTACACAGCATTGACACATCTTATTTGTTGTTGTTTTGCACATAAAACCTCTCTACTTATTAATGCCACAATGAGGTGCATGTCCACACTGGAGACTTTTTTTGTTCTTAGGCATTATAATCACCAGTTTTTCTCAATTTCTGCAATGCTCTGTATTTTCTAGTAACCTTTGGAAATTGTTCATTTCAATTTTATTCACCAGAGACAAAATGCTAATACCCTGGCACTTCAAATGGTGAGGGGAGAAGGAGGGGAAGGAAGGAAGGAAGACCTATATGATCTATTCATTCATTATTCCACGGCACATGGGAAGTCATCTCTTTACATGATTGACCTGCCTGGATTTGATTACAACACACAGCTAACCTTTTCCAAATCTGGTTGTGTCATACAAGAAAAGGGTTGAAGGCTGTTGCCATGGTATTAAGGTATCTCTTGAGAAAGAAGAAAAAAAGAGAGAGAGAGGGAGGAAATGATGCTTCTTTACTTCCTAGCCAAGTATAAACAAGAAACACACGCACATGTTTTTGTTTTGGAAGAGCTTTCAGCTTCTTATCAAGTCTCATCTATCAATGCGCTTCCTCAGGAAGGGAAGGAGGAATTGTCTGCTTTGCAGATCAGTGTCTCTTCAGTGGGTGGGGAGGGGGGGTAGATGACAATTGGAGGGAGGAAAAAAAAAAAAAAGAATAAATCAGTCCTGCCACCATTCATGATTTATTCATGAGACACGTGAGTTTTGCATTTAAATGTGACATTCTCATGATCTCAATATTGTATATGCAAATCTAAAGATTTCTGCATCTCTCCACATGCCCAGCTTAAGTCTCATCTCAGATCCACAGCTCTGTAAATGCAAAACTGGTGAGGTTCGCGCAGCTTCTGGTTTACTCCTTGTTTATTCTGTGACTCAAAGACTGTAAGCAACATCGAACTGCTCTTAATATCAGAGGTATAATTTAGATGTCATTATTTTGTGGGGTTTTTTTATGATAGTGAACTCTCACAGTCAGGAAATTACCTGTAGATTTATCAATGGTTTAACTTTCTGAGATCTTGTCTTGCATGAGCTTTCCAGCACTTCTCTGCTAAGGCAAACAGTTATTACTCAGGACAGCATATCAGGATTAACACAGAGTAAACGCTGCGCAGCTCTGAACAAAGAATTTACACCTTGAGCCATGCCTGCTTCAACACGTTCAACACAGACGTTTAAGTTGTCCCTCAATAAATAAGGGGAAATGATCTTGTTTGCAGGCTTTAAATTAAGATACTATTGACATATTTAAAGAAACAAACGTACCAAATCTGCTGATGTAGAGAGGAGAGGCTTCCCACAACAGTGGTGCTCAATTCAGGACATAACCTGAACCTTGGTAGAATCTGTTGGTCTTTGTCCATGGCCAAGACTCCCACTTTGGGTATGCTCAGCAAAATGAGACGCATGAAGGCATGACTTTGCAAAGTAATGCAAACTCGGCTTCTAGCTAAACTGATACATACAAACTCCTGCACGGGAGAGACCTTTGGCCCAGTACTTGCAAAAGTGGAATGTGTAGGGAAAACACTGTTCTTGGGGCTCTGCCTGATCTGTGTGGCTGGAATGTTGCTTCATGATCTTGTTGCTACTTAGTGAATAAATCAGAGCATAAATAATTTTTATATGTTATTGCGTCAGCTCTGTCACCAGGCTAATGCAAATATTCCTCAAATATGTTATTGACAAACAACCACCACCACGTTCATTAATAACAATAAAATTTGTAGTTTAGATAGAAGTTTCCCACATTCAACACTCGCCTTCCATTTACTTGTCAGATTGAAGCCAGAACTTGCTGAAGTTAATTGCCTCATATTCACTTTCTGAGGTCAGGGCCCGTATCAGCAAAATTCTTTCTATTGGTCCCATGATTTTAAAGCCATAAATGTTTCCTAAATATCATATAGCCTAATATCCTATCTCCAGCAATGGCTGCTTAAGGAAAGTGTAAAAGAGACAAAGCCTTTATTGAAAGACACTTCCCCAGTATTATCTCAGATTTAGGAAAATATGAATGTACAGTGCCTGGTGTTATATATTCAGGTCATCACAACTAATTGCTTTCAAGAACTTGTCCCTTTTAAACCCACCTATATGTTTAGTCCCACAGCACCCTATGGCAATGAGTTCCACAACATAATCTCCTGTGAGGTGGACGGCTACTTCATTTGGGATGGTTTAATATGGGTCCCACTGTTTTTTTCCATTACAAGAGATAATAAATGGTTGTTTCTGAGCATCCGTCTCCATGCTGCTCATGATTTTAGGAGCCTGTATCAGAACTCCCTCAATGGTCTCTTCTCCAAGCTAAAATTCTTATGTCTTTACCTATCCTATTAGTAGCTGCTCCTATGGAAGCAACTCACAACTCTGACACTTTAAACTTGTCTTTATAAATTTTCCAGTTCTCCAATATCCTTTCTGAAAGGGGAACATTAGGACTGCTTGCAATATTTAAGAAGATGTTACAGCAGGAATTTATACACTGGCAAAATGACTTTTTCTGTTCGGTGTTTCATCTGACGATTGCTGTCATTCTTGTTACATTTTTGACCATCCCTGATTGCTGAGCTGATGATGTTTTTGAAGAACTGCCTGCATGGCTCTGAGATCATGCCTGAGCAGCATATGTGACGTACACAGCCGCAGCTCTAATGGGAGGCTGATGTTGCTGCTCTCTCATTTGCAGTAGATTGCATTTCTTGCCACTGAATTCCCCCTGCCATTGCATCTTGCCCAGTTATTTGGGCAGCTGTTCCACAATACCTTTCCTCCAGCAGCAAAGCTGGTCTAAGAAAATATGTGAATACTTTGCATTATCTGCAAACATCTTCATTGTGCTAATTGCTCTCCTTTCCAGATCACTGATGAACAGGCTGAACTGCACAGGCCCCAGCCCACGTCCCCACGGGGCTCCAATGGCAATCTCCCTGCTCAGGTGAGACCATCCATTTGTTCCTGTCCTTTGCTTCCCATCACAAAACTAATTATCCAGCTCTACAAGGCAACATTCTTTTAGCCCATGACGCTTGCTAGGAGCCCACAGTGTGAGTGTGTTGTTTGCCTCTCCCAGTGATCTTAGAAACTTGCATTCAGCTGAAAGACAGGGCAAGATTACCAGGGGAAAAAAATCTCACTGGAATTAAATATTAAAAAAAAAAAATTATAGATGTTTTTCCATCATTCTCATACCCTCTTTTGCCATGTCTTCAGTATGCTGAAAGGCTGGTACTTACACAAGCACCTGAAATAGCACAACTAATAGCTGGCAAGACTGGGATCCCTGCCTTACTAGCCAGGGAAAAGAAATTCACGCAGGGATTACGTTGTTGTTTAAAGATATGCTATCGGCTCATTTTAGCCCCCATTTAAAATCTGAGAGGGATAAACAATTTCTTGCAGAAAAAAACCCCAAACAACAAACATATGTGTACTAAATTCGAAGACTCAGAGAAGACCGAGTTTGCTGGGTTTTCTTTGTTTACTTGGTTTTAGTATGGGTTTAGTGGCCGATCTTTGCGGCCATGCTCAGCAGCATTGAAATAAAGCAGTTTATGCCTATGAGTGTGTCGTGGTTTAACCCCAGCCAGCAACTAAGCACCACGCAGCTGCTCCCTCACTCCTCCCCCATCCAATGGGATGGGGGAGGAAATCGGGGGAAAAAAAAAGTAAAACTCCTGGGTTGAGATAAGAACAGTTTAATAGAACAGAAGAAACTAATAATGATAATGATAACACTAATAAAATGACAACAGTAGTAATAAAAGGATTGGAATGTACAAATGATGCGCAGGGCAATTGCTCACCACCCGCCGACCGACACCCCGCCAGTCCCTGAGTGGCGATTCCCTGCCCCCCCACTTCCCAGTTCCTAAACTAGATGGGACGTCCCATGCTATGGAATACACCGTTGGCCAGTTTGGGTCAGGTGCCCTGGTTGTGTCCTGTGCCAACTTCTTGTGCCCTGGCTGGGCATGAGAAGCTGAAAAATCCTTGACTATAGTCTAAACACTACTGAGCAACAACTGAAAACATCAGTGTTATCAACATTCTTTGCATACTGAACTCAAAACACAGCACTGTACCAGCTACTAGGAAGACAGTTAACTCTATCCCAGCTGAAACCAGGACAGAGTGCCACCATGATGTGCTTGCTCTTGCACAGAGCTGCTCGCTCCCTGCCTTTGAGGAGTGTAAGGACTTTTATGCTGAAGGGTGCTGCTTGCAGAAATACTGAAATGCATGTTATCAACCAGACTGAGTGAAGTCCAGAGCCGGATGAAGTGGGTACTCTAGAAGCCCAGGCCCTGAATGACTTCACTACTATAATTTCATTCTCCAGCAGTGGATGGAGTAGACTTATCCATGACTTTCAGCTCCCACAGACCTCAAGAATCACAGCTCTGCCTCCAAACCAATCAACCTTGGACTTCATTCAGGGCTGCATTTGTGAAGAAAGGGGCTAGGGGAATAAGCAGAGCTGTTGCACGCACTCAAACGTGATTTAATTGTGCTGTGCAAGTGGGTTTCACCATGTTAAAGTCTGCTCGTGCCTGGATTCACATGGAGCAGAGGTGTATTCTTAACACAAGCGAAGAATGCGCTCCCTTGCAGACCTTGGTTCTGCAAACGTGGCCCCTCTGAATGTAATCAATGTTGTGCAGAGCTGCTGAAATCGAAAACAAAGCCAGAATGATCATTGTGCTAAGTTTGGGTTCCTCATTGTTCATTGAATTACATCAGTGTTTTCTTTAGTTGCACAGTCAGCTGGCAAAGGTTTGTTTGAAATCTCGAGACTCTCCCCTTTCAGGGGAAAACATGAATTTCCGGGAGATGTGGGCTCTGCTCTGCATCACGGTGCTCGGTCTGCCGTGGCCTGGGACACGACATGACAGTCCAGCCAGCTGTGGGGGGCTCAGCCAACCCAGGGCCCATCAGTGAAGGCTGTAATGCATCCACAGGAAAAAAATGCTCCGGGTTTGGTTTTTGTGGGGGTTTTTTTTGTATTTAACTTGCAGAAAATATTTTATCTGCTTTAAAAAAAAATAATTAGCCATTAAAACTTATTTTGTAGAGAATCCCCCTCCCTAGCTCATGACCATAATGAATTATTGTGTTTCACTGGCATTTTATTAAGGTGGTCCTCTGTGGCGAAAGTCTTACTGTCTCCAAAGACTCCTTGGATGCAGAGAGTGAGCAGCAACCAGCACAGCCTGTGCTCGAGGGCACTTCACCCTGAGGTAAACCCCCGGAGCCTTGTTTCCCTGCCCAGTGGGGTGGTGAATGGCTGTTGTGTCAGTGTAAGGTAGGATCCCCTGAAATTCCCCCTGGAATATCAGGATGGGGTAAATCCTTCTTTCCCCTGATGCATTCATGTACAAAGTCCTCCAGCAGCTGTGGGACAGGGAGGGGGTGGATGTTTCAGACCCTCAGTGTGGACCGAGTTTGGGTGCGTGCCTGTGTGCCAAGGAGCACATGTGTGCTGCTGAATGGGAGCCATTGCTCGTTTAAATTTAACTTGACTTCCCTCTAAAAGTCTGATTTGCATCAGTCTAACTTCCCCCAGAGGACATCTCTCCGGACACTTCCCATGCCATGTCTCAGGGCAAACTCTTCTGGAAGTTGAAGTGGTCAGAACACGAGCTGTAGAGTGGTGGGGTTTGGCTTTTTAAAAGTTCTATTTTTGTTTGATGCGGAGCATGTGCTGAGTGGGTCAGCCTGCATAGCCCATGCTGATTTCATGTTGTTTGCCTTGCTCAGGGACTGGGTTTCTGGCTGGTTTAACTGTATAGAGGAAAATAGTGGTAAAATGGCAGAATCTAGGATGAAGGTTTTTTGAGAGTCAAAGCAAAAACCTAGCATGGAAGAAGCTGTACAACATCTATGTTGTACAAGCTTCCTAATAAGCCTGCAGAACATAGGAAACTTAGAAAAAGAAACTTTGCCAAGCCTTGTGATACTTGCTGCTTTTACTTGGGGGGTAGATCTTGTATAGCCATGGAGACAAGCTGGCCAGGGCGAAACTCAAGCCCAGAAGACCAAGGAGAGGAGGCAGGAGTAAAAGGCACAATGGAGAAAAGGGCACTGAGGGACTATCAGGGCAGAAAGGGCATCGGGGGAGGAAGAACAGGGGTAGAGCCTAAAAGGAGGAAGAGTGTGGGTTGTGGTCTGGGGTATTTTACTAGGGTGTTCAGAGCTGAGAACCAGGTCTCTGCAGCTGGGCCTGAAGCAGACAGGACTCGTCCTTGGACATTGATGGGAGGAGGTATCTTTTTGGTGAAAACTGAATTTACCAGGGTTAAACAATTTGTGATTTGTATTAATTTTGCAACTTCTTTCTGCAAAAGAAAGAGAGGAAGGGGGAAGAGATTGAAAATATTCAAAATATCTCATTTCAACATTTTCAAAAATGAAACATTTTCAGTTTTCACTTAAAAAGAAGGCCCCCATTTCCTGACTAATGTAATTATCTGAAGATATAGAAGGCAGGAAGTAACTTGACACTTGGCTGAAAGCTTTGTTTCAGATGGAGGATGTTTGGGGGTTAACCCATGATAATTCCCCGCACCCTCCCTGGCATTGCTGGAGTCTTTAGTTCTGCCACTGAAATGAAAATCCATTATTTGTCCGGCTCAGCTAATAACACCGACCGGCATTTCCATGGGCAGCAGAAACCGTGGAGGAAGGCTGCCAAAAGCCCGGGGAGTCAGAGTTTTCTCTTCATGTTCAAAGCTTCAGACGCTCAAATGCTTTAGCCATGGCATTACAAATGCCTAATGTTAGACTTGTGTCAAACCTCTCTTCTCCCTCACTCCATTAGCCCTGCAAGGATGATGATAAACCATCTGAAGAAGCAGGAGTCATCCCAGGTCAGGCTGAAATAGCTAGAAACGACTGATAATCTCCAGGTTCATTAACATTTTTGTTTTTAAAAAGGTAACTTTCTGTCACTAGGAAAGTATAATATATATAGCAAGCGGAAGCTGGGATGTAATTTTAGCCTTGATTCTTAAGGCGATAATATTTTGAGTTGTCAAGTAGGGGTGCAGTGTGTCTTCATGCGTGGGAATACATGCAAAAACATTTTTAAAGTGTAGTACATGTACCTAACTTCAGAGCAGAGGCTACCCTGCGAAATTCCCACCCTGCCACAAAATGCCCAGCAATGATATGTCAGATGAAAGCAAAAGCAGAGGCTTGGAAACATTAGAAAAAATTCCAGCAATGAAACTGAGCTAAAATGAATTTTGACATTTAATCCTAGACCAATTGGCAAATCTCACAATAGATATTTTTTTCTTGTCACCTGGGCACAAAGCAGAGCCACATGAAACCAGTTTAAAAAAAAAATTAATTAATTTTGAAGATCAGCTGCCAATCTTCTTAGTGGGCTGAGGGTGAGCACAGGAGCTCCCTCAAACCACCGAAATATTGTGAATAAGTTTAGAGAAAGAAGCCAACTATTGCAAGCTCAGAAGATCATTTATAAAACAAAAATCACTCTCTGCTGCATTGAAGAGCCTGAGAGATGCTCTCAGAAAGATTAATTTTCTGGGTAGAGGAGGGGAGCGTGGCTTCACCCCTCAAAATGAACCAGCGAGATGATTCAATTGCATCACTTTCAGAGCGTGAGCCCGAGACATTCGTTCAAAGCATAGTTATAAGAAATGACTCCTTTACTTTAGGAGGAAGAATACTGAAGAAACTGTTAAACTTGGTCACAGTATGTGACATCCTTGAAATAAAAGCAATACTTCTTCTCAGCGACTGCACAGTAAAATTAAATATACGAAGCCAAATTCATCTCTGGCGTAATACTCCTGCCAGTGGCCAGGGAGGCACCTGGGATTAATCTCCTCTATTATACAAGTGGCACACGACCCTGACAAATTGTTTCGAATGTTTTTTGTAACACTTAGTTACAGAAACCTTATTCACTAAGTGTCCCACGCGTGCAAAATCGAGTGGCTCCGAGCTCTGCCTCGCCGAGGACGGGATACTGGGCTAATGGCAGCCCACAGGGGTGACTCCCACCCTGTTCACATGGGTGAAAGGTGGGAAGCCGCGAGAATTTACTGATTCCTCATGCAGAAAAAAATACCTCCATCGGGTGATTGGTGATCAAGGAGGGAACATGGACCTTGGCGTGCCTGCCTTGGTGAAGGGGAAGGTCTTTGACTGGATTTGTGGGCTGCGTTATAGGCTTGTTGCCCTTGGCCAGTGTGTCGCTGGCAGAGTTGAGCATCACCTCCTCAAACTCTTGGGTCACCCCGTGACACCTTCCCCGGTCGGTGGCAGAGCAAGCTGGCTTCTCTCTATTCCTGCAGGCCTTCTCTTTTTCTTTGGGGTAAAACTTGTAAACTCAATCTGTGCATGACAACGCCTGTACTTATGCTCCAGGACATAACTCACTTCTTTGCTTATGGTTTGCCTATGGAAAGCTTCCATTTTCCTGGAGGTGTGCTGGTGCTTACCATGCCAGCGTGCTGAGGTGAGAGCTGAGGCAGCACTGGCCCAAACCCCCCTGAGATGGGTCCAGTCCTCATCTTGGAACAACCCCAGGTCCTCATTCCTCCCCGGAGTGCACACTCCTCTCTCTTCTGTAGCCACCCTTACCTTGCTGCCCCAAATTTGCATGAGCCTCACTGGCCAGGTCAGGTTCAAGGAAGCACATACCATTCAGATAGTCTTCTCCTCCCATGTAGCAGCACTAGGGAGGAGGGTAAGCTGTTACACTTCCCTCCGAAACAAGGATGCCAGGCAGCCAAACAGTCAAATAATCTCCAAAGTCAATTCCAAACTCAGGACAGATGTGAGTACAGAGCCTGTGGTCGGGGCTTTTCAAGCAAGTCACCTGCAGCTGGCCTCCCAAGTCTGCGTCTGGTGAGTAAATTCATTTTCTACAGTGCTGCCCCACATCTTGGAGGAGGGGGTCTGCTGGTCACTTGACACTTTGAAAAATCAGGAGTGTCTTTTTGGTGTAGGTTTAAGGAGGTGAGGTTAAGGACAGGGCGCTCTCTGCCTTTGTTAATGAAAGGATTTCACCTCGCGTGTTGAAACTTCTGGCCAGCAGAAACAGTACATACGATCTTTGAGAGGACAGGTCTGCTAACAAACCATAAAATATCCTCCTCCTGCTATATCACGTATTTCCTAAACTGAGACCAGCTTGCCATGGCACTCTGAAGCAGAGACTGTTGACACAGTCCTGAGCTGGCTCTGCAAACCATCAGCTGTCATTCTCAAGCCCATGTGTTGATGTTGCCCCAAAGAACAGATTTACTGGGGAAACTCAGAAAGTGGAGGCCTCACGCGAACACTCGTGCCTCCAAGCACCGCTGCCATCTCCCTGCGATGCCGGGCTGGCCATCTGGAGCTCTGCCGGTGCGTGTCGTCTTCACCTCGCAAAGACCTGGGCTGCTTCTCTGAGGTTTTTGACATTTGCTGCCAAACCTCTTCACAGAGTTAAACAACTAGGTAATCGGTGAAGCTGTGTTTGCTACATTTAGCCTCCATGAAATGGTGCTAAACTTGAGCTTTGTTATATTTTCATTTCATAAAAAGAAAGTCAGGTGAGGATCTAAGGGGTTCCACCTACCTGCAACTCCATTTGGGCAATACCCTAAAGGTTAGGAGGAGGCACGGAGCCTGGGTTTGAGGTATCAAGGTATCAAAGCACTTGTATCACCTTGAACATGAGAAGAAACTTGCTGATATATCTGACAGTGTTGGGACCTTTTGTCTTCAGCATTATGCATGTTAACGGAGATTTTGGGGGGAAAATGATTTGCTTATAAGCATCAGCCAGTTTGGTATTTGACCAAAGAGGAGCAGATATTTTCACTTGGGCAGAAGAACAATGTAAGTTGATGTGTGAGCATCCTTAACGCTTCTCTGTCGTGTTTGAGCTTGTTTTGTTTTGTTATATTTGGGTTTCTGGTATGTTGTATCCTATCAATGACATTAATTACGGAGTAATTGCCTTAGTAGCATGTAACAACTCTCCTCTTTTTTTAAATAGATTTTCACACAATGTGCAAACTTTGCTGTATATGTGCTACGTTTCTTGTGTCATGAAATAATGTGTAGACAAAATAATGTTTTTCCTGTCAGAAATTCAATGGGCATCTAAAGCAAAGTGACAGGTGGTTAAATAGCTGCATTTAAAGGATGTCAAGAAGATTTTTTGGACAGGTACCAAAACCCAATGCCAAAAAGAAGGCCTAATACCATCTGTTTTGTTAGCAGGGAGATGCAATTTTACATTAGATTTTAAATGACACGAAATGCCAAATTCATAACCTTGATTTGTGGGTCAAATCTAGCTTATCTAGATTGTGGATGTTTTTATGGACTAGCACAGTTCCTGACCCAGAGCCCACGCAGGTAAATGAACACGCTTTTGATCAGACTCATTTTCAAGTAATAGGAAGCTCTTGAGCTGCATTTAATTTTGTTTTGTATTACATGTAAATCCAGATGCAATGTGGATTTAATTAATCCAATTTCATTGCATTTTAATGTACACATTTGCATTGTGTTTATTGGCAATTGGTTTTATCCATTTGTTCAGCATTTTTACGACCAAGGAAACTACTGAATATTTAGAGATCTATATAATTCCTAGCAGGGATGAGGAGTGTAGCTCTGAATTAAACAGTTCTCAGACATAAACTGGAGATAAGTCTAAAATGTCAAAATATAGCTGCATAATACAGTGGGGAAAAAAATTATGTCAGTGTTTTAAAGTAATAAACTGCATTGTGCAAAATTATTTTAAAAATAATTTCAACAGGCATGTTAGATGGTATGTTGAGCGGAGGAGGACTACTTTGAAACAAATAATGAAACTGATAGATTCAGACACTTTTTCCTGCTTCTAAAAGGTGCCTTTGAAATTATGATTTTTCAGTTTTAGTCTAATATTTAGAAATACTCACTGTAGAGTTTTCTCTTCTTTGTGAGGAGTACGTGTGGCTTCAATGGGATTGCTGAGATAATCACACTCTGCTGTTTCTGTTCCAAGGCTAATGTTAGGCATGAAATGTGAGTTGTCATGTTTGGAGCTCCTCTTTCAACGACCCAGCCAAAGCCACTACAAACATCCTGGGTTGTGTGAGGAGTCAGTTGTGAAAAGAACGAAAAGAACAGCATCTTTTCATTTCTGTGTTTAGCTGCTTGGGTTGGCTCTGCTGTGAATGCTGTGGCTCAGGTGATACCGCTGGCTTTGCTGTCCCTTCAGCCATCCTGGGCCGTTCCTTTTACCATTTGACGCTTGGCCAAAACACAAGGTCTTGACTTATTTTTTCCTCGGTCCTCTATTTGTGGATCCAGGGGGTGTTTTGCTGATCGATGGCTGATCCATTGAGCCAAGTGAAAGCTGCTCCTCTGCTGCACCTCTCCCTGTTCCTTTTGGCACCCAGCTCTCTCTACAGAGGACAGCACCCAGCTTTGCTGGAGCTAAGCTAGCCCCAGACGAGCAGCTGTGACACGCCATGGAGGGGAAAAGCCTCTGCCTCAGCCTCGCAAGCAGATCTGTGCCTGCAGTGGGCATATGTGGTGTTGGGGGGTGAGTACGCTTCACCTGCCTGAAGGTGAAGCCTGGCCTTTATTTCCCCTCTGCCCTAGATCGCCCTTGCAGTGAGAGATCCCCCAAGGATGGTCCTTTGAGGTCTAACTGAGCTGCATTATACCTACAGGTTATGTTGGTGCCAATAACAGGCGCATGGGCTGGGGCTGATCCCCACAATTCTTTGCACTGTTGGGATGCTCCTTGCTTGGCTGGGGATATCTAATGCAAAGTGAGCCAAGTGTCTGGGGCTGGCAGGTAAGACCTGTCCAATGTGGGCATCACTGGGGGAAAACAAGCACATTGTCATCGTGAGGGGCATCATCCCCCCGCTCCAATGGCTCCTGCAGAGCTGGGCTTTCCAGGGATGCTCAGCCTTCTTTCTGTGAGATGGGTTGACCCTGGCTGAACACCAGGTGCCCAGCAAAAGCCATTCTATCACTCCCCCATCCTCAGATGGACAGGAGAGAGAAAAATATAACAAAAAGCTTGCGGGTCGAGATAAGGACAGGAGAGATCATTCACTAATTACCGTCACGGGCAAAACAGACTCAATTTGGGAAAATTAACTCAATTTATTACAAATCAACCAGAGCAAGGTAATGAGAAATAAAACAAAATCTCAGAACACCTTCCCACCACCCTTCCCTTCTTCCTGGGCACAACTTCACTCCTGGATTTCACCACCAAGCCCCCCCAGCGGCACAGGGGGACAGGGATGGGGTTTACGGTCATCACACGTTATTTTCTGCTGCTAATCCTCCTCAGGGGGAGGGCTCATCACACTCTTCCCCTGCTCCAGCGTGGGGTCCCACCCATGGGAGACAGTCCTCCACAAACTTCTCCAACGTGGGTCCTTCCCACGGGCTGCAGTTCTTCATGAACTGCTCCAGCCTGGGTCCATTCCACGGTGTGCAGTCCTTCAGGAGCACACTGCTCCAGCGTGGGTCCCCCATGGGCTCACAAGTCCTGCCAGAAAACCTGCTCCGTGGGCTCCTCTCTCCACAGATCCGCAGGTCCTGCCAGGAACCTGCTCCAGCGCGGGGTTCCCACGGGGTCACAGCCTCCTTCGGGAACCCACCTGCTCCAGCGTGGGGTCCGCCCCGGGCTGCAGGTGGATATCTGCTCCACCGTAGACCTCCCTGGACTGCAGGGGGACAGCCTGCCTCACCAGGGTCTTCACCACGGGCTGCAGGGGAATCTCTGCTCCGGCACCTGGAGCATCTCCTCCCCCTCCTTCTTCACTGACCTTGGGGTCTGCAGGGTTGTTTCTCTTACATGTTCTCACTCCTCACTCCGGCGGCTGTTTCTCCCCGTCCCAACTTTTTTTCCTTCTTAAAAATGTTATCACAGAGGCGTTACCACTATCGCTGATTGGCTCGGCCTTGGCCGGCGGCGGGTCCGTCTTAGAGCCGGCTGGTATGGGCTCTCTCGAACACAGGGGAAGCTTCCAGCAGCTTCTTACAGAAGCCACCCCTGTAACACCCACCCACCCCCACCCCCCCAAAACCTTGCCACAGAAAACCAATACATTCTGCTACCACCAGCTCTGAAAAAAGAGAGGCTGCTTCCTCTCTGACCTGCTGGGAAAGACTTGGAGACAGAATAGATGCCAAAAAGTGGGGTCTGGGTGGAATTTAGATACCTGCATTCAAACCAATGCATGGGAAATTCCCCCGCTGGGGAAAAACCCAGTCAGTGCCTGAATTCATTCAGCTCCCTCCATTTGGAGAACGGATATCCCAAAGAGAGACCTTCCAGGGGGATGAGGGCACCTTGCTCCTTCCTAAGTTCTGCTGCAACCCAGATACGGGTGACATGGCAGGAGCACGTCTGCTGCGTGCACACACACCGTCTGGTGTGGAGCTCAGGAGATGCAGTCATCCTCATCTGAAACTTGTCTAGCACTGGCTGTACCTCTGCGGTCCCCTCAGGGCAGTCTGGCAAGCCCACGCTGCTCAGGTAGGATGTACTGCGCGTCCAACGCCTGCCAGGAAGAAGCTCTGCGCCGTTAACGCCTCTGTCTTGGTGGGGGGAGGTTGTATAACGTTGATCCTGTGGAGAGAGGGACACCAAAGTGCTAGAGGAAAGCAGGAGTTCAGACAAATCTGCATCTCCTGGTAGACTCCCACGTGCTCCATAGGGCAGGCACCAAATTGCCACAAGGGACAAAATACATTGAAACGTGGGTAAAAACAGGCTGAAGAAAGGTTTGACAGCAGGTACAAGTCGGAGGCTTCCTGAACACGTGGCGAGCCCAGGCAGGTCCCCCCCCCGGTACAGCAGGAGCTGCTGACTGACAGGCAGAGCACCACAGAGGCTGGAGGCACCTCGTGACACGTCGTTCTCCAGGCCCTGGTCAGGAGTTGTGCTGGGAAGCCGACCAATACTCGGCTCCACTGGGTTATCTTCTTCTGACAGCCTAACCAGTAGAAACACTGGAGACACGAGGAGAGCTGTAAGAACATTTGTTTGATCAAGAGCGTTTCCTCTGCCAGCTTCCCTTGGCATATATAAAAAAAAAAAAAAAAAAAAAAGGCATTTATGGATATTAATAGCAATAACACTTTGTGACAATGGGTTTTTCAGATCAGGCTCTGTTTGAGGTCTAACGAAGGCAGATGAATGTGCAAAGTTTGACAGGGCTGATTGTTGTAAATCTCGTGCTCTGGGGATCTGAGGAGGCATTAAGAAAACGGTGCTTCGTTTGGGAAAGATGAGCTTTTAAAATGGTTTGAATGGGACCGTTGTGGTGTCTCAGGCACTGAAAAGAAATTGGGTTGTATCTGCTGGGGAGACGCTGCAAGTTTGGTGACGAAATGTCTTAATTTTTGTAGGAAACAACAGAATTAAATCCTGCTTTAAGTGAAAAAGCCAATTCAGCCTTAACTGTAAAGCTGCTAGCAATGACGCCACAATATATGAAATATAATAATTATGATAATTAATAAAGATAATAATACAGTAAAACCTTGCTAATTCATACTAATGACTCAGAGGCTGCTTACTAATTACTGAATTTTGTGGATAAACAAGCCAGAATAATGCATTATAAAATACACTTTGTTCCATTATTTTGACAACTCTCGTTTAGTTTTAATTATTTATACTTCATAATATACTAGTTACTCTGCTTGGGAGGGTTTTACAAAAATAATGAAGGTCTAATAATTTGACATGTCAGTTCAGGATTTGCTGAAACAGGGAGGGAGGAAAACCAGTCCTTTCTGGATGTGTGCAAATCAGGAAGAGCGTAGATCAGCTGAACACAGATCTTCAAAGTTGTAATGCAAAATATTATACGTCTCTATAATGCCTTTGACCGGGAGCCTCCGGAGCAGCTCGCCTCGTGCAGAAATCCCGCAAACCGACCTGCTTCGCTGCTAAACACAGAAGGATCGATGCTGATTCTCCAGAAAAATCATATGGTTTGGAAAATAATAATGAATGTGAAGTAGTTTTTGTGCCCAAATCAATTTTTATCCTCAAATCCATTTTTTCCACTATCACGAGGGCTAAAAGCTTGTTTTTAATTTAAATGAGAGCCACGATTTTTACTTGATTCCCGGACCTGGCAATCCCTCGAAACCCCAGCCCGCCTCCCCACTCCCAAATTTGGCAGGAGCTGGCCACACACACTCTTGCAATGAAAGAGCCTTGTGGAAGAACTCAGCATTTATTTAGCTTCATTTTCCAGCTACAGAGAGTCCTGTAGGGTGCATGTTGCAACTGTGCCTTCATAATCATGATTTTTTTTTAAAAAAAGGCCATTTCCATCAGAGATTTGCCAGAAAACTGACTCTATCGGCCCTGTCCTAGCTGTCTGTGAGCAGACGGATCGGTTGCAGTAACTCACTGTATCCGGGAATGGAATAACGTACTGCAAAAACGCTCCATATACAATATTCTTTTCCACAGGGCTGGTTTTCTAAGGGCCCTGTTGCGAGAGGTGCAGAAGGGAGCGGGAGAGCGCAGAGCCAGCGCTGGCGCGGCGGAAAGGGGGGAGTCCCGCACGCCCCCGGGGCTGCCAGCCAGGGCTCGGGGCATCCTCCCTCCCCATTTGCTAGATTTGGGCTTTCCGTGGGGGGCAGCCCTGCAAGCCCCGGCCCGTGGGGAGTCAGACGGGGATGGGAGGGCGGCTGACCGGCCGCGGAAGGGTGCTGCCCTTCCGACCGTGGGGTCCTTAAAGACGGAGAGGTGTAGATCGCCGGGCGGCCTGGGAGGCTGTAGGTCTCCACGCCTCGGGGAGCAGGAAGCCAACACCGGTGTCAGAGGCCGAGACCGGCTTTTCTCTCCCGCGTGGGAGAGTCCGTGGGGAGACGCAGGCCTTCCACAAGCGGCGTCTCTGTGCCGGGGTCATATTTAGGGTGGTTCAGCGTGACGGAAAGCGCCCTTCTTCAGGCGGTGGGCGCCGGGGGCTGCGCAGGGGGAAAAGGCGGCTGCTTGGCAGCGTCCTGTGTCGGGAGGAGGTCGGAACCGGGCACAGTGTTTCGGGGGGTGGGGGGGGCAGAGAAGCTGTGACAGGGTCCCCACCAGGGAGCGGGAACCGGAGTCACACCCGGTCTCCCGGTTCCCCGGCGGCTCTTGCAGCCCTCCCCTCCCCGGCTCGGCTGGGGAGCGGGGAGGGGGGGGGGGGGAGGTCCCGTTTTCCTCCCTTTCCAGGCGGCCTCGGAGGGGCTCCGGCCCCGCCGCCCCGAGGTGCCTCAGCACCCTCCGGCGCCGGCAGCGGGGCGGGGGCGGCCCAGCCGCCGGGGGGGGGGGGGGGGGCGCGGAGAGCCGCCCGGCCCCGCCGCGAACAATAGCGGCCCCGGCGCGGGGCGGCGCGGAGCGGGGCGGGCCGGGGGCCGCCGCCCGCCCCCCCGCCGCCGCCGCCGCCGCCGCCCGCCCTCTCCCCGCCCCCCGCGCCAGAGGCACCGCCGCCGCCGCAGCCGGGTCCATGCCCGCTGGAGCCCCCGCCTGCCGCCGCCCGCAGCCCCGGCATGGACGTTAGGTTTTACCCCTCCGCCCCCACCGCCGTGGGCTCCCTGCCCGGCGCCGACCCCACTTGCCTCGGGCCGCTGGATTATTATCACTGCAACAAGGTACCGGGGCGGAGCGGCTGGGTTGGGGGGGGGATTCGGGGGGGGGGGGGGGGCGGCGGCGGTGCCCGGCGGGGCTGCCCGGGTGGCTCCGCTCGGCTCGTCCCGCAACTTCTCCGCGGGGGGAGGAAGGAAAGTGCCGGCGGCGCCCGGCTCCTGCGGGAGGGAATTTTGAAAGTGGTCTGGAAGCGGCGCCGGCAGAGCCGTCGGGTGCCCGGGCGGCCCCGGCCCCGGCCCCGGCGCGGTGGCCCGCGGGGCGAGCGGGGCTGCGGGGCGGGAGGAGCCCGGGCGCGGGCCGCTGCTCGGCGGGGCGGGCTGGAAGCGGTCGCGGCCGGGAGGGAAACGGTGCGGGGTGAGCGGCGGCTCTTTGGGGCTGTTTGTTCGTGCGTTCGTTTCGAGCGGCGGGTCTGTGTAAGATTTTCCCTCCGGGAGCGTTTGGCCCGAAGCGGTGTAGGTAGGTTTGGGGTTTTTTTTGTTGCTGTTGCGGTTGTTGTCGGGCACTTTTCTTCTGTTGGTTGTGGTGGTTTTGCACCCTCTTCGCAAGGCTCTGCGGAGCCGCTAGGCTGGGGTCGCTGGTACCTCCGGAGAGGGGGCTCCGGCTCCGTCCCTCGCCTCCGGCCCCCCCCCCGCCTGCCCTCCCCCGGCGCTGAGGCTCCTGTCAAGTGCGGCAGCCAGCTCCCGGGGCTGGGGGGGGCGGTGTGTGCGTTCCCCAAGACCTGCAACACGGCGAGCAAAGCTCCCTAACCTACATTTTCCCCGCTCGCTGCAGCTGCAAGGCAAAGCACCCTGTTGTTGTAAGGGGAGGGGGGTATTTGAGAGAGCCGGAGGTGCTGTAGGAAATTTCCTTCATCCGAGAGAAGGCGAAGTGGCGGGGACAGATGCTGTACTTCGGGGATAAAGAGTTCTCTGCGACTGTTGCCTTCCTCGCGTGTAGGTAAATAACGCCGATGTTTCGGCAGCAAAGCCGTAGGAAGCAGACCCGTTTGGAGAGAGGGAGGATCACCACGATAAGCTCCGAGACATAACCCTGGCTGCGTCCTCCCGGGCCAAATTCGGGTAATCGCGTTGAAAAAAAGTTAATAAAGGGAGAAAATGCTCTCCTGCGTTGGGACTGCAGCTCAGGGTGCCTTCGGCTCATCTTGCTGTTAGGATATTTCGGGATCAAACTCTTTATAAACAAGCAGAGGGAAACCTGTGTGGCTTCCTAGATGCAGCAAACTAATCTTTATGTATCAATAGATGTATTTAACTGTGCTCTGTCATTTGGGTTATTTGTCTCTTTTTATTAAGTTGTAGCAAACCTGATAGTTCTCACTTATTTTGAGATGCCTGATTGTGCTGAAAGGAAACAAATTTATTTCTCCTGTATCCCCGTACTGCTAGTTTCAAAATGTTTTGTTATCATTGCTGTTGCTCTTAAAATGCTAAATATGCTCTTAAAATACTAACGAGAGCTGGGTCACCTGGGAGCAGGTCATCTGTGCCGCTGAAACGTCAGCCCATAAAGTGGGCAAAAGCTGAAAGTCTGGGATTGTGTGAGCGTGTGCCGCTGGGAGCTGCAGCAACCCTCAAATCCTGCTGGCTTTAGGAACTCAATTTTACCAAGTTGTTAGACGTGAACATGATTTAGTTTGCCTTCCAGTTTTTCATGCGGGAGCTGGGGCTCGCAGTCGTGCAGGCAGTGCTGCAGACCCTTGCTGTGGGGCTGCGTGGTCCTGGCTTTCCCCCCAGCAGCTCCTGTCCGAGCCTTGGGGCACCCAGGGCCCCACGTCGTCAGCTCATCCCTGGCCTGAATCCCTGAGATTAGTCCCGGATTAGGCGGTCGCAATTGATCTGCGGGTCCTTGCTGTTGTGCGGTGCTGAGGATGGGGAGGTTGGAGGAAATCACCCCTTCTGGGTCTCCAGTGAGCGCAGCCCAGGAGAATGAGTGGGTGCGTTTCAGTGCTGGGTGCTGGCCAGGGTGGATGGGACACCGGAGAGGAGCACCCCAGGTACTGACCACTGCCACCAGATGCTGCTGTTGTCACTGCTACGGAGGATCTTAAGGCAGCAGGAGGAAGAAAGGAAGTGACTTACCCTTTTCTGATATTCAGGGCTTGGGTTTCTTCTTTTTTTTCTTTCCTCTTTTCTGTGTTATCAAATGTCATTTGCTTATGCACAGCGGTACGCGTTTGTCTGTGGGATGAGGCTGCTGGAATGAAGCCAGAGATGAAATGCGTTGACTTTGTTTTCCCGGCGAAATGTGGTTGTAACAGCCGTAACTTCAGCATCAAAAGGTGGCCCAGTGCGGAGCAGGCAGAGGTATCACCTGCTGCCTTTGCTTAGGAGAACTTCTCCGGCCGGTGTGGGGTGGCGCACAGCTGAGGATCGCCACCGGCACGCTGTCATCTTGTGCTCGCTATGGAGAGTGCTGTCTGAGGGCAGCCGCTTCTTGGAGCCACATGGGACCCTCCGGGAAACTCCAAAAGCTCACACTGGTCCCAACTCCATCCCTCCTGTCTGGTGCTGGTGGCTCGACCCAGAGCCCGGCTAAGACGGTGTCTGCCTCAAAACATTTTCACTTTAAAAAGCTACAGACCAGGATAGGGTGGACTGGAAAAATCAGAAGTTCTCCCACTATTGCACGCAGGTATCCTGGATGAAATCCATCTCTAGGAAGAACCTGGGCAAGGAGCACTTACAGGCTCTTTGCTGTCCTCCTGCTTTGCTGAGTTTATGGAGGGGCTTTAAAGCCCTTTGATTTAAAGGGCTTGTTTTGTTCGGGTTCGGCTTTTTTTTTTTTTTCCCCCAAAGGTCTGCTTTGTTTATTTATTTAGGGAGGAGGCAGAGAAGCCAGGAAAGAGTGTGCCCTGTCACTGTGTATAAATAACTTGCTGAGAGCACAGCAGAGCTCTGTCCGTGCGCCCATTGCCAGTGAGCTTGCTGGGTAGATGTGCTTTAGCCCAAAGCATCCTGAAATGTTAATGTAATTGTTTTGTGCACTTGCTAAACATGATATTGTTACTGTGAGGTCTCCGATCTCGCCTGTGTGCTGCAGTAAGCCACAATTTCTCTTTGCAGCTACAGAGATGCCTATTGCATATCAGCATTTCCATTTTTAAAAGGACAAGGGATGTTTAGAGGGATAATGAAATGAGTGTATGTTCAGCCGAGGGCCCCCCAGAAGGGGGGCATTTGCACCCTTCCTTTAACTGCTTCGGGGGCATCCCTGTTTTCCCTCAAAGGGCTGGCCACTGGGAGGGACCAGTGCAGGGGAGCGAGGGACTGGACACCCATGGGTAGAGAACAGGGTCCCTCATGCCCCGGCAGGCAGGGTGAGAAGGAGCCTTCCCCTCTGCTAACTGCGTTTGGTGAGGAGTTTTTATGCATTGGGCATGCTGGTGGCATTGAAGCAGGGAATAATGGCCTTCCCCAGGTAAACCAGTCCCCATCATGGGTGATCCGGCATGGAACAGCTTGCCATGGCAGCTGGGAAGCAGAGCCAATCCCAAACTTCCCGGTGCCCGGGAGCTGCCGCTCACAGCCTGGACTACTGATGCTCCTTGGCAGGAATTTTCGGGTTGCACTGGGCTTGGCCCAAGGTGCAAGGGTGATAAGGAGGGACACCTTCCCGAAGCCACCTGAAAGCGTCCCTAAGGGCATGCTGCAACAAGCATTTCCCGTGTTGGGGTGCTAGCCCCTCGCCTCCTTCCCATGGGCCGGATCCAGGACCTGCTCCATCGTTGGGACTACACAGAAGAAACACCTCTTGTGCATTAGGCTGTGTCTGTACGGCAGCTGTGTGGGGCTGGGGAGGTTCAGCTGACAGTGGTACCATCTCCGCAAGGAGCTCTCATCCAAACCGTGACCCCCACCTCTGTTGCCAGCCACCTGAGCCCCGCTGAAGGGAGCACCTACCTCCATTTAGGATTCCTCTTTTAAATCTGGGTCTAAAGCCACTTTTTCTCTCCTCTCTGGCCTTTTCCCTGGGACATTGGTACCTGCTGCAGACCCTCCTCCTGCTCCCTTGCTGGGGAAGCGAAGCTTTCACGGTGCCTTGCTGCTGCCTGGGTGTTGTGGTGGTGTTACGAGGCTGGGGCAGCATGTTCCTGCACCACGTAAGGGGCCTGTTGGTCTGTGGTAGGGTATTTTCACACCCCTCCAGTTGCTTCATGAAAATGTGGGGATTCTTCCCACTTAAACTCTAGTGAGACTCTCTGCATCTGTATTTTACAGTAAGTAAACCACGGAAAAAAACATACAGCTTAGTAACACAGGGGCTCATTCTGCTCTTAGCAGAGCTTTAGCACCAGGTTCTGGTATGCTGGCTGATATACCAGCATGGAAGGATTTTCCCAGATCTTAAATTGTGTGGGTCCACAAAGTACAGGAGGGAGTTTTTGCTTCTTAGCCCAGGCAAGATTGCTTTTGCAAGGGAGGCATACAATAGGAATCCTGCCTGAGCACAGTACCGCATGCTCTTTCATGCAGCGTTTGCAGTGATGCTGTGCTGTGATGCACGAGGAGTGATCCTGCTCCTTACTCCCTAGGGGCAACTTTGGGGAGTGAATTAACTTCTCTCTATTCTTCCTGTGGAAATAAATTTAAATATTAAATTCTTCTTAGTTCTTTCTGGTGTTTTGATGATCAGACTTGGTTAGCACGATGCCTAATTTCCACTTAGGGCAATGATTGATGGGGAGGGGGAGGAAGACCCAGCCTGGGAATACCTCATCCTTGCATAGCAAGCACACTACTGTGACACCAGGAGTGCTTGTGGTCCTTGGGAACCTCCAGCATCTCTGGCAGTTAATGGGAGACGTGTGCTGGAGAGCCCTATTAACCCTGTAGCATTTCTGTAGGACTCAATAGCACCATCAAAACTTGTCCCAGATCTTTCTAATAGGGCTCTGTGGCTTTGCATCTCCAAGCCCACCCTGCCTCTTGCCTTTTAGGCTGTTAAATTGACAAAAACTATTTTGCCAATATACCATCATAAATTATGGATAATTAAAATCTACTAGTCATGAGATGAGTATTAATCTGCAACCAATGCTCTCTTCTTCTTTTAAGAACCCTTCAGAAATGGGATCTGAGCTGCTGGTGTGAGCCCAGGTCAATGTAGCAAATGCATTTCTGTGGAACATTCTGTTTTGTTTCGACTTTTACCATAAATTGTACGTTGCAGTGATAAACATGGTCCCTTTTTCATCATTCCAGAACTGCTTTGCCATTCTGGAAGATAAAATATATTCTCTTCCTTTCTACTTTCTAAGCCAACTCTGTTTTGAAGTAGCATAAATCTTTCTTTGGAGATGGGGGATTTTGGATGGAGAAGAAAGTCCAGCAAAGTTTTAATTTGGGGCCCATTTTCTTCTCATTTGGCAGGCAGCTCCTGTTGATTTGCAAATGTGGATTATTTTTTTTAGGCTCTGAATATGGGCAAGGGCTTCCTCTGAAAAGCGTTTGAGCTACTCAGTGGGACAACCCTGTGTTCTCCAGAGTGATCTTTGACGGGTTGCATGGCAGAAAGCATTTGAAGCTCCATTTTGCCTTGGGCTTTAAGTCGGGGATTGGGAGCTAAATAATGAATGTCCATCCATTCATAGAAGTTGTTGTTCTCACTGTATGCACAGAGGGATGGCTTTAATCAGGTTGGGTTTGGAACAATGGGAGATATTTTGAAGACTGGTCTGACTTGTATATAACAACGTGTTTGTTGGGGCCTGATCCGTGAAAGTTCCTGTAGCGCAGGAAACATCAAGAGACCAAAAGTTCAGGATCAAAATCTTGCAAGTTTCTTGGATTTATTTATGATGCTTCAAATCAATTATAAACATTGTCCCCTAAATCAGTGGTCCAAAGCCTATTGCCTGTTACGCCGCCATAACCACAGGGTAAATCCATGAACAGCTCCGGACTTCTATCTCTGAGCTTGCAATGGGCACCGGGATCAGTTTTTGCATCCGTAATGGAGAAAACATTCTGTTGATAAATTGTATTTTGTTTGTAGCGGACCAGAGCATGCTATAGCTTGCATAGTGCCTGGCTGCTGCTCGCTCCGGAGCGGTGGGGAGAGCACCTGTAACCCTTGCAGAGCTCTTTCAGGGCCCTGCTTTTGCTAGTTGTAAGAATGGGTGCTGCCACCTCCTTCCCTGGGGGTTGTTGCCACTGTCATCGTATTTCTGCAGTATTTGCAGAAAAATCTCTATTTTCATTCTGCCACCACTTTGCATCTCTGCAAAGCAAGGAGCTGGATGCAAGGAGCAGGAGGTGAGGACTGGCCGGGCAGGAGCGTGCTGTGGTGGGGGAGCATCATCCCCTCTAGGTGCACAATGCTTCCCTATTACCTTTGTGCTCATCTGTTTTTTTACAAAATGAGCTCCAAATGCTTTTACCATAAGTTGGGTTATATCTTTCAGTATAAATGAAGCATATAATTGTGTTTTCCTAACAGCTCTACATTAAAAATAAGTTATTGTGCTGCTAATGTGTTTTCCTTGACAATTTTCCATCCAGTGAGTGCAAGGCTTCTGTCTGAAGCTGTTGTGTACCACCTTCTCTACCTGTTCTTTACATTTTATTCAGCATTTCTAAAGTCGGGGTAAAGCGTTAGCGTGATTCCACCTTTGATACCATTAACTCCTAATTGGAGGTTTGAACTCTAATGTTCCACCTTCGTGATTTTACACACACATTTTCATATAATTAAAGCTTATACTTGGGGATGCACAGTTCAGCTGCAGGGGGAAGAACTTATTGAAATAAGTGCTAATCAAACCTTTTTTTTTTTTTTTTTTTAAGTGATTGAAAATAGTGTTACATTGCCTGATTTTGCACTTATATGACCAGATTTAAATATTTTAATCATCTGCATTCCCCCCCCCCCCCCTTTCTATTGTTTCCCTCTGGTGGTTTTGTTCTGATGGATGCCATTTCTTCTTTGAAAAATGGCATTGGCTGCTGCGTTGCCTGCAGGCGAAATGTTTGCATTATGCCACAGAATATCTCTCCTCCGCCGTAATCTTTTGCATAGATTGGTTGACCTCTGCAGATATAACTAAGTCTCTTCCTGATGACTGTGTGATTTCGGTTCAGCTCTGTGGTGAATGTAGCTGTTAGGTAAGTGTTAAATTAGGGCCCTGGACCGGTAATCGTTATTATGGAAAGATTATTTGAGCATCGGTTTATGCTGGTTGCTGCATATGGCTTGTGAGGAACCTTATCTGCAGAAATCAGGTGACTCTTGGTCTGAGGCAGTTTCTTGACCTCTAATTATAGCCTGGGCACAGGAGGCTGGATTGCATGAGTGTTTAAAATGTAGCTATTTTAATATTTTTTTTCCTGTTGGTTTAAGGACCCAGCCTCTTGCTCTCATGGTGCTTTTTTCTTGCCTTTTGTTTTTTCTTTTCTTCTGTGTTTCTAAGGATCTCATAACTTAGCAGGAGATAGAAAAGGACGATGGCAGTATGGAGACCTATTCCCAAGTGAGGTGGTTGATAAAACTTGCTGCGGCTCTGCCCTGAGCCTCTCCTCCCCGCTCCTGATGTGCATCTTCGTTTCCACGCGGCTGAAACCACCAACCCTGCGGAGAAGGGCTGGGGCAGCCCCTGCTCCGAAACGGGCAGCCCTGGCAAAACGGTGCTCAGGGGAGATGGATGGAGGAGCGAGCACCGGGCGTGCTGGCACATGCCACCCTCGCCTCTGGTGACGTGCCACGTGCCACCGTCCTCTCTGTCACCCTGGTTGTATTTTCACCCAGGACCGGGCTGCCTGTGCCCCTTGGATCCTGTTCCAACTTGGCGGTGGTGAGGAGCTTTTTTTTTTTTAAATCAGATTAGCTGGATCGCATTAGCAGGTTTTCCTCACCACAAAACGTACTGATGACTCAGAGTTTCCATTCCCGTCTGGACTTGTCAGGGAGGCTCCGTCCCCTTTCTCCCCGGCTGTCTGTGTGCCACGCTTCTCTTCTCCTCCCCGCTCCGCTCCACTTTAGAAGAAAACCATCATCTTCATCTCCTTCTGCTTGCAGGGTGGAGACTGTGCTTGCCTGTGGTCAGGGTTGAGACATAAGGGCTGCGTTGTGGCTCTGCCATTTATCCTCTGCGTGAACTGGCCTAGGACTCTGTCTCCAGAAGCAGTGGGTCATTTCGGGGTACCCCAGGCATGTGGGGGTTATTTTTACAAAGAATCGGAGACATCTTGAGTGCTGAGCATCCATTGCACAAGACCCAGGTCCCCAGAGAGGTGCAAGCAGAGCCTGGGACACCCCAGAAGGCTTCCCTCTTCCAAAGACGTCAATCTCCACCTATGGAAGAGTTTGACCTTTCCAGTCTGATTTACCCAGTAGTTTATTCCCTGAGCACCTCCTCCCCCCCCCGCCCGGGGAAGGTGGCAGACCTGTAGGAGGAGTTATTAATTCTTAACTCCTCATTAGGAGTTATTAAGCCATTTGAAAACCCTCATATGCCAGAGTTTTAATGTGAAGGGTGACCGTGTGTAGGGGAGGAGATGGGGCAGGTGATGGTCACGGAGAACTTGGCCTCACGTGGTGCTGGTCTCACACCAGCTTGCTGTCCGTGTGGGGAACTGGTGGACCTCAGTCCTGTTCCAACAGCGTGCAGGCTGAGCTCCTTTCCCCCCCCAAAAGCTGATCTCTGGGTCAGTGATGAGCTGGGTCATTCCACCTCTACCGTCACCTTTCCATTACACCATGGGGAAGATGCTGCCAGGGGCCCAGGGACCTTGGGGGTGCTGCAGCTGGGGGAGGACGACGTGGTCTGCTGAAGGTTGGCTTATCCAAATCCAGTGCTGCTGTACCCGCAGAGGTGTTCGTGGGCTTTGGGTCTCCCAGGCTGATGCTGCTTGCTAGCTCTGAATTAAAAGACTTTTTGTTTCAGTGCTTACAGCTACTTAACCCTAAAAATAAAGGTACATCTTTTTCTCTGTCAAAAAGTAACTGTTTAGATCCATTCCATGTTTCTCATTTTTCATGGGCGCTTCTTTGAACTGTGGGTTTTTATATGGTGAGCCATCTCAGCACAGCGTGCCTGCCGTGGAAGAATGATGTATTTTTAGGGAATTAGATTTCTAGTCCCTGGTGTCAGAAGAGGGACAGTGTGCCCTGGAGTCATTAGCGAAAAGGAAAGCAACATCGACAGTGTGGAAATTAAATTTATGAAAACTTTAGAGGAAGTTTTGTATGGAAACACTTAATTGAATTATCTTGGTTTGTCTCAGTTTATGCAATGGGCACAAAAAAGCGTCTGGATATCATCTGAAGAAGAAAAAGCAGCAATAGTGGGGGGGGGGACGACAGGGATGCGGGACATGAACCACAGAAGCTGGGGCTTGTTGTAGCACTGGGAAATGTGTGTTCCTGCTGATAGGATCCTGCTCTGTTTCTCTGTTTAAAACCCAGGGAGGCAACTTTTCCCCTGATGCGTTATCTTGTCTTTAAATAGCATTCAAAGGAGAAGAAGAATGTGCTGTTAAAAAATATCAAACTTTTGGGAACGGCTGGCAGACTTTACCACTGATAAGCATTGTTGATTGAAGATCAAACAGCCCTTGAAAGCAGAAGAAAAACCTTCCAACAAGCACCATGGATCTAGCCCTGCAGCCAGACAGTGAGGTCACGGCAGGCTTCACTCTGTATATTTAGGAACCTGCACTGGAATTATGGTCTGGTCTCCTCTACCCCAGACAGTTGTTGGCGACATGGTGGTTTTAAACCTGATAAATCTCTTAAAGCTGAGAACAACATTTATTAGATGCCAAGAAAACCAGAGTCATGTTTTCATTATTAGGTGGTAGGTTTGGTGTCCCTCCCCCCACTGAAGATAAAGAGTCTCTGCCTAGGAGGAAAGACTGCAGGTCATAAAGTGAACTGAAGACTAGTGGCATGTGTTTTTTAATTAATTGACAACCTGCATTTCTGTGTCAAGGTGGCATATTAATTGTGGGTGACCATCTGTTTGCAAACCAGATAGTTCTGTAGTGGCTGTGCCAAACGGTACATGCGGAGTATTTAACTGTTTGATTTAAATCAGACCAGAGTGTAGGTTTTATGAAAACTATATTAAATCAGTTTTTCCACTTAAGAGTTGGGCTTTGAAAAGGGGAAAAATATTACTGAAATGATCTTTTTAGCGTCATAAACTTGCAGCCCTTTGAGTAAGGTGGTTGGCATGTAGTGGCCTTCTTCTGGGGGAGGCCAAACGCTGGTGGGAATAACAGCATGTAACTTCAGTCATCTGTGGAAGTGGGGTACCAGATTTGTATGAGAGTGCAAATGAAACAAATATATGTTTAAAATCATAAAATAGCTTAGGCTGGAAGGGACCTCTGGAAGTGTATTTAAAATAATTCCAATAGTACCTTCTGGGATTAAGATGGCAGGAGAGAAAAATATCAATATACAGCCTGCACCAACTACGAGCCATGGCTTTTCTGCTCTGATACAGTGAGAGTCTCAGTGGTGATGGCTGCAATCAAATGCTAAATAGGAAGTTTGTAATAAAAAGGGCTTTAGTTAGAATTAATAAAATGTGAAATGCCTCATTCCTTGGAAAACATGCGGTATTGACTGAGATTTAGAAACACATCCTGTAGGAGCACGAATCCAGATTGCGGGCTCCAGAGCTGGCTCCGGCATCCTTTCCCTGCATGTGTTACTATTCCTGTTAGAGTGCAGGGCTCCGTTTATTTTATTTTTTTGGCTGGAAAGGTCATAGTGTGCAAGTTTGAGAGGAAATTAGTGAAGAGCTGGAAAGAAGGGCAGCCTTGTACAAAATTATCATCTGCTTCTCCCAGTCGTGCACCTTGCCATGCCTTGTGTGGCAGTGGGATGACACCCCGCACATGCGACTTCCCTGCTCTGAGGCTGTGGGCTGTGCTGGAGTCACATGAAGTCCCTTTGTAATATTCCTGCGATGTCCAGCTGGACTGAAAATTGTTTTCATTTTGGTGTTGACAGTATCTAAGGGCTAACTTCCTGAAGGTGGGGTGCTGCACACTAAACCTGTGTGATAGAGAAGAACAAGTGTAACGCTGGGTCCTCTATAAGCTCCCAGAGCAGAGACCGAGTACTGAATTTCAGGGGATATAGGCAGGACGTAAACGTAAAGATGAGGTAGTCATTAGCAAAATAGGATCCTTGTATCACAGGGAAATCCAAGTTTATCATGGAAACTTTTCTGATTTGGGCTGAGTTTGATTAATTTTAAGTCCTGCTATCCAGAGCTGTTCTCCACGAGCTGTATGTGAAGCCATAGATGCAGTTCCCATTTGTGGGCAAGCACTGCTCTAAGTTAATTGGCTGGGAAATGTGGATTTCAACATTCTTGTCTTGTGGAATTGTCTTATGTTCTGAAGCTCGGCTGGGGCTTCTCCTTTTCCCCCAGAGCTGTAAATCTTGGGTAGCTCAGAGGCAGGAAGAGCATGCTTCTGGATCTGGGGCTTTAGCTTGTGTCACTGTCATCATGCCATGAACATGGGGATGGTGCCAGCTTGGAAGGGATCCTCTGCTTGGCAAAAAAAGGTCTCGAGAGCAGGCTGCCTCCTTGCTTAGCTCAGTTATAGTAGGAAGGCTGCAGGACCCAGAAGTTTCTGAGGAGCTGCTGCGACTTTTCCCATCACCAGGTCGCCAGGCCAGAGTGCCAAGGGACCAGACATCCTCAGATGCTGTGAAATAGGGCTGCTCGTTGCCATCCTGTTCTCTGAGCGTGGCTGTGTGCATTGCGGCTGCTCCCAGCGGCAATGTGGGACGTACAGCAAGACAGGGGCTAGCTGGGCCACCTGAAACTGGTGGCCTCATCCCTTTGCCGGAGCTGGAGCCACTAGAGAGACCAAGAGGGAGATCCAGCCTTCTTGAGGGTTTCTGCTGTATTTGTTTGGGTATAAACAAAACCTCCTGTACTGCTAACCCAGCAACGTCCAGGCTGAATTGACTTAAAAGTTACGATGTGAAGTTTGCAGGATTGGATGTTTCCGAGCGGAATGCCTGCCACTGTCGGTACTTTGCCTGATGCAGTGGAGCCAGGCTCCGCAGGGCTGGTTAGCCCACGCGATCGGTGCTTTGGGTCCCTGCCCGGGCGTCGCTGAGCTCTGCAATTAGCGTCCGCGGGACCGGAGGCTGCTCAGCGGGAGCTGCTCAGACCTCACAGCTTGGAGCCCTGTGCAAGACTGCTTTCCCTTCGCTGTGTTTAAGTGGCACAAGCTTGACTGGAGTGCCTTAATAAAGCAGAAAGCTTAGTCCGACGAGGGTGGGAAGGAGGTGAAAGAGGAAAGTGAAATTCCCTGCTCATCTCAGCTGCGATTTCAGGTTTCATTTCCCCTTGAGGAGGTTTCCCCTATTCCTCCCTGCTGTCCAAGTGTTGCTTCTGTTGTGTTTGTTATTTATTTTCTTTTTAGCCTGGGGGCTGCTGCGAGAGGTGTCTCTTTGCTCTGCCGGCTGTTCCTGATGCTTCGTTTTCCTTGCTAATACCAATTGTTTCTGCCAAAATCATTTGGTGGTGTTATGTAAACCTAGAATCACACGCTAACGCTCTAATCCGGGGCTCCTAAACACGCTGGATTGGATTCACCCCCGCATTGACTCTGCTGCTGTCAGGCATGTTGTGCCAGGGGTCCCCTTGGCTCAGCAGCCACTGGGGGTGGGATGACACTGGTCATGACACCCACAGCCGTCTGAGCCAATATCGCCGTTGTTGCTGGTAGTTTTAGCAGGAGGCATGAAAACACCCTGTAAGTCACTCATGGCTAGGATTTAAGCTGTTTGTAGAGCGTGATACCTGCACAGCGAAGCTTGGGTTTTGGCACTGGGGTCTGTGTTTCTGCTGTTGGGTTTGCAGCAGCGTTGGTGGATGTGGTTCTGTGCTAGCACCAACAACTGGCTTGCTGCATCTCTGCCCCATCACTGCCCAATGTCCAGTGCAAAGCCTGCCTGTGCAGTCCCCATGCTTGCTGGCAGCCAGCTGATGGGATTTGAACTCCCGGAGCATCTTCGTGGAGATACTGTGCTCCTGCAAAGGCTGCTGGATGGGCATCTCTTCCCCTATGCCAAATAGTGTGGGTCCTTCCTCTGAAGCATGCACGCTCTCTTGGTGGCAACTGGTTGTTTAGCTGGAAAGTGATATTAGCAAAGATCTTTCCAAGTGCTGCTTAATGTGACTTGGCAACCAGAATTAAAGAAAAAAAGAAGATATCCACCATTGCTGTATGCCCAACCTCTTCCCCATATACTCCACTGTTTTTTCAGAGATTAAAAAGAGATTAAATCCTGCTGAGCTGGCAGGTGATGCTGATGAATGTTTGGAGGGGATTAGGGTAAATCCATTCCTCCTTCTGATTTAGCTCAAGATTTGAATTCATTGATAAAATTTGCCCAGGTTACATCTCTGAAACCTCCTCTGAGCTTGTGAATCTGCAGAGGTGTCAATGAAGGCGAAAATTGTTTCTGGAGCAGAAAGGCTAATGAATTAACCTTTATAAGGTTGAGGAATTCTTAAGATAGCTGTACATCTATTCCTGTTGCAGTGTCCAATTAATCCGCACTGCCACAGAATAAAAGGGTGCCTGGGCTGGCTCCTTGGCTGGGGGAACTGGCCTGATGCTCCTGCTGTGCATGGACCTGCAACAACTGACTGCATGGCCAGGATGCCATGTTCATGTGTCCCTTGAGTTCCAGCTAAAAAAATGCCATCTCTCAAACTAGGAATGAAGTGGAATGGGTGCAGCTATGCATTGGGGTTCAGGGGCTAGATCCAGCCATAACTGTGTTGGTGTCCTGGCCGCTGTTTTTCTTCTGTGGTGGCGTTGCAGCGGGACTGGAGGTTAAAGACGATGTTCTTCGCAGCCTCCAGCAGCTGTTGGACCTTCTAGTATATCTGCATGCATCCTACAGCACAGCACAGTGATGGTGGGATTCCAGAGCATGCCCTTATAACGTGCCCCAGCATCAAAAAGGTTGTCTTCAGAGGAGCACTGAGACCTGCAGTGTTGCCATTTGGGCCGAGGACCGGTGCTGTGACTCACACCAGCAATGTGTAGTGCCCTGTGCTGGGCATCCTGCTGGGGCTGCAGGAGAGAGCACGGCTCTGCAGCAATTCCAAGGATATATTCAGCACCAGGCTCAGCAACAGCACCGAGCAACTGTCCTGGTGGTGGGAGAAATGATAATGGTCTTCACTACTTCTCTGTGTGTTGTACATAGTCAAATTAAGTTCTTGAGGATCAAAAAGACCTGCTTGGGAGTGCAGGGGGTAGTGGTGGAGCCTGTACCCTGGAAGAGCTTTATAAAGTAGGGCAGTGCACAGCCGGGTATGTGCTGCTGGAGATCTGCACTGCCCCTGGCATCCACGGGAGATGAGGAGGCAGAGAGAGGGAAAAGCTTTGTGCAAAGTGACCTTGGCATTTCTGGCTTTTGGAGAAGCGCTCACACTTGCAGCCCTGTTTGGAGCCCTTACCCTGGGAGTGCTCATGCAAGGGGGCTGTAGAGTGGCTTGGCCATCTCGGGATTTCATACCACCTGCAAACCCGTGCCCACCTTGGTCCTGAATTTCCCTGCAAAGAAATAACCACCAGAGTAGTAACAGTGGCAGCTATGGGATGCTTCAGAGAAGGTGAGCCTGTAAGCAGCAGGTGTCTTCATGCTGCTTAGCAAAGCTGACATTTAAAGCTGACCTGGATGCATGTAAAGTTGCATACAGACTTTTTTGACCAAGGAGATCAAACGTGCTCATGCAAAGCCTGTCTTGAAAGCCTGAGGAACCTCAGAGCGTGGCGGACCCAACATACAAATATCACCGTAATCGCTTAATAACTTTGTGGCAACTCTGGAGGTGCGAGAGACAGCTAGCTGGCTTGTGTCTGATGTGTCTGCTCACTTCAAAGCCCGTTAGG
Organism: Astur gentilis; assembly: GCF_929443795.1. Taxonomy (NCBI): domain Eukaryota; kingdom Metazoa; phylum Chordata; class Aves; order Accipitriformes; family Accipitridae; genus Astur; species Astur gentilis. Next base: position 19,070,931 of record NC_064893.1, on the reverse strand, counting down.
CTGCAGCTGCTAAGGGAATCCACTGAAATTTGGCGACTGCTACGGAGCTCTGCTCTATGTAATTTGAGGACTTGTGTGTCTTGTGAAAGGGAGTGCTGTTAAGTGCACCCGGCCTGCACTAGCATTACCCTGAGTGTGATCTGAAGTTCCAGGCTCCATCAGAGATGGTCTGAACAAGTAGTATCATGGCATGGAGGATACAAGGATCAGGCTTGCTCCCTGTGGAGCAAATCTTTTTGCTTCCTCTCAGTTGCTTTGGATTTATACGGCTATAGCAGCAAACACAGACCCTCCCGATCATTATAGATGCTGGTGGGATGGGTAGGAAAAATGAAGCCCAATGGTAAGTCACAGACAACTAGGAATACTTACAAGAACATAATACTTGGGAATAATTTAGAAATAAGGTGGGTTTTTTTTCAGTGGGTCATTGGAATATACACTTTTCTAGAAAGTAGGGGGAAAGAGAGTTTGAAATTAAATGTTATTAAATAGAGCTTTCTTAACTGTCATTAAGCAAGAGAATTTTCAGGAAAGTGTTTTCCAGTTTCTTTATCGTTTTGCTGCACAAGCTGGTGTTTGCCAATAAGTATGTCTCCTTCAAGAAGAGCAAAAAATAAAGTTAAATTCACCATATGGTGGAGGAGAACATTTGGTATTCATTTTTTGTGATGATGGTAGTTTGTTTAAAATAAAGTTACCTTTGTATTTGCTTAGTTTAACTCTAAACAGGAAAATAATGGCTGTTGTAATGCCTCTATTAGAGGAACACTGTTTTAAAGTACTCTGGGCTTACATTAGTTGAGTGCAAAATGAATTCTTTCTCTGGAGCAAATAAACCCAGGTGGAGCTGAGTGCTGGGAGCTGACAGCTTGATGTGGGGATGCGCACTGCAGACAGGTCTCTGGGGGCTGGTTCTTGATGTAATTCTTCACGCTCCTTCTCTTCCCTCCTCCTTTCACTCACCTCAATGAAGCAGCATCTCGCCCCAGCAAATTGGTTAAAGCACTTATATCTGAAACTGGAAGGCACTGGGCAGTGCACGGGGGTGGGGGCATAGCAGCAGTGCTAACCAGAGGTGGAGGGAACCAAGAAAGTTTAAATGTTTTAAATGTAACCTCCCCATATGTCAGCACATGAGTAAATAGACTTTGGTGAAATATCTTTTATTTTCTTATCTGAACACCAACTTACACCTGCGATTTGGGGATTTTCTTTTTTTTGTTTGTTTTTCCCTAACTATACCCAAGTCTGACAGCATGTGATGGGATGCAGGAGGAAAGTGCTTGCTCCTGATGCTCTGCGTGTGTCAGTAATTGTATAAGATAGCTCTTGGGTGTGTGAGGTGGCTTGCACAAACAGCGGCCTGTCTCAGCGCAAAAGGCTTCTGTGCACCCAAGTCCAAGCCACATCCCAGAGCCAGGTCACCAGGACTGCAGATGCACACATAGAAAGTGAGCGGAGACCTCTGAGAGCTTGGCACAGGTTGGTTTTCAAGCAGTGTCCAATGATGTAATACAGCAAATATTAGGAAAACAACATCTGGTAGCTCTGCTGTCTACATGCACATTGCAAACAATTTTTCAGACCGGTGTAAATGCTCGCTTTAGTCACTTAACAGTGTGGTAAAAGGCTCATGCAGTCAAGGCCACCTGCTTGCCTTGCCTCTTTTCCTTTCGCATGAAATAATGAGGACATTTTTTTGTTTCCAATGCTATAAGTGACACTTTAAAAGTAGCTAAATGCATTAGAAAGAGAAGTCAAGATCTCTTTGTGCAAAGGTGTCAACGTTTTTATTTTAAGCTTAATGTTGCAGTTAGCTCATTATCTCTGAATTGTAAAACACAGGTGGGGATGACTTGGATATCCTGCTGAAGGGATTAACTCCTGACTGTGGACAGGAGGTGTTTTTTGTGAAGGGTTGCTCATGATGTGCTGATCGTGCAGGTCTGGGCTCTGGAGCTCTGGTTCTGCAGCCTGCCCAGGGACACAGGTTTCCAGTGTTGGATGTGGTGGCAATGCCCCTTCTCTGTCCAAAAGTGAAACAGACCTCATAGCTGGTGTGAAGCCATGAAACTACAGGTGGTAAAAGTGCTGTGCAAGCTCCAGCCCTTGCGTATGTGGCAAGGATCTGCCCAGAGGATGCAAACCTCCCTGACTGCATTGCAGGCAAGTGCATAGTAGTAGTGGCAGTGGAGGGTCCCAGCTCTGCATGAGCAGAGGGGGCGGACAAGCTCTGCTGGCTTTCTTTGTGGCTAATGTGGGTACAAGGCTTTGTTTAAACTTTGGAGATCGCAAAAATTGGATTTGGGTATTACTGCAACTATGTGTGGTTCAGCAGAGTTTCAAGGCCCCAACTGAAGTGGGCTCTACTGGGCACTGAGCAAACACCTGGTAAAGGATGGTCCCTAAGAAAAATAGCAAAGATGGACAAAGAGTGTATATAAGGGAGAGAGAAATTATATCGCTACCAGAGAATTTCTTTCCAGGATTATTTTTTAGAAGAATCTCAGTGCTGCAAGTTCTGTGTTACCAGCATGTCTGGTACGTGGTACCTGAGACTGGAGCACGGTCCTGCACTGTGTGCTGAGGGAGGCCGCTGTCTGACATGAGACTGGTTCTCTCTGGCCTGCTGCTGGGGAAATCATTGTTCTTGCAAGTCATACTCTTGGTGAGACTGTTGCTGGGCTGTGGCATCTCCATTCACTTCGGTGGGGACTTTGCACTCTGGGAAATCATTAGACGATTGTAAGAAAGTAAGTTATGATGCAAGTGAGAAAGCATGGTTTAAGCTCATCGTTAGCTCCAGAAGACCTCTGGAGACATAGATGCTGTCAGCATTCTACAACTGTGTTATGCACAGTCTGATGCAGACACCAGCAGTTTGCATCAGGCTGCTGAGTTTCAGCAGCACTGACTTCAGAAGAGGCTCTAAACCAAATAGGACCGGTCAGACATCCCTGGTGGGTTGCAAAAACGGGACTTCAGACATCAAAGAATCAATTCCACCTCTTAATTCCCTGGGCACTATGGTCCATTAATTTGTGATGTAGTCTCCTGAAGCATGAGGCACGTGGTTTATGGTTTTACCAGAATCATCAAAGCTGAAAAATTCATCAGTCCTATTCCTTCCTCCTAGTGACCACACACTTGGCGAAATTTTCACATTCTTCCTTCCTCTTTCTCTCTGTGTGAAATGTCGCACCTTCTCATTGTATTGGCTTTGTATGGCAAGGTTTTGGTAGCGGGGGGGTTGCAGGGGCGGCTTCTGTGAGAAGCTGCTGGAAACTTCCCCTGTGTCCGAGAGAGCCCATATCAGCTGGCTCTGAGACGGACCCGCCGCCGGCCAAGGCCGAGCCAAATCAGCGATGGTGGTAGTGCCTCTGTGATAACACATTTAAGAAGGAAAAAAAAGTTGCTGGGACAGACAGAAACGACAGCCGGAGAGAGGAGTGAGAACATGTAAGAGAAACAACCCTGCAGACCCCAAGGTCAGTGAAGAAGGAGGGGGAGGAGATGCTCTGGGAGCCGGAGCAGAGATTCCCCTGAGCCCGTGGTGAGGCAGGCTGTCCCCCTGCAGTCCAGGGAGGTCCATGGTGGAGCAGATCTCCACCTGCAGCCCGTGGAGGACCCCACGCCGGAGCAGGTGGGTTCCCGAAGGAGGCTGTGACCCCGTGGGAACCCCGCGCTGGAGCAGGTTCCTGGCAGGACCTGCGGATCTGTGGAGAGAGGAGCCCACGGAGCAGGTTTTCTGGCAGGACTTGTGAGCCCGTGGGGGACCCACGCTGGAGCAGTGTGCTCCTGAAGGACTGCACACCGTGGAAAGGACCCACGCTGGAGCAGTTCATGAAGAACTGCAGCCTGTGGGAAGGACCCACGTTGGAAAAGTTTGTGGAGGACTCTTCTGTGGGAGGGACCCCACGCTGGAGCAGGGGAAGAGTGTGATGAGTCCTTCCCCTGAGGAGGATTAGCGGCAGAAAATAACGTGTGATGAAATGACCGTAAACCCCATCCCTGTCCCCCTTTGCTGCTGGGGGGGTGGGGTGGTAGAGAATCCGGGAGTGAAGTTGTGCCCAGGAAGAAGGTGGAGGGTGGAGGGAAGGTGTTCTGAGATTTGGTTTTATTTTTCATTACCCTACTCTGGTTGATTTGTAATAAATTGAGTTAATTTTCCCCAAGCTGAGTCTGTTTTGCCCGTGATGGTAATTGGTGAGTGATCTCTCCTGTCCTTATCTTGACCCACGAGCCCTTTGTTATATTATTTTCTCCCCTGTCCAGCTGAGGAGGGGGGAGTGATAGAATGGCTTTTGCTGGGCACCTGGTGTTCAGCCAAGGTCAACCCACCTCACTTGTACAAAACGCTGCGGAGAGCATGTGGCTGCCTGTGGTACGGGAGCCCCGGGTGCTGCTCTGAGCCACGCTGGGGTGTAGCTGCAGCTCTCCAGGCTTGTAAGATGCTCCTGCTTAGCATGTTGACTTGTTTCTTCTCCTTTTGGGAACCTGGGGAAAAAAAAAGATAAAAGACATAAAAGATAATCATCCACTTTTATGCTTGTCGTCTTGCTACAACGGTGAGAGGGTTAAAAGGAAATGTGACCATTGAACCATTGTCGCATGGGTTTTTCCGAGAGCTGGAGCAAGATCCATGTTGTTGGTGTGAATATCATGAATTGCACGTCTGTCTCGTGTACACGTTAGCTGTAGTTTATGTGGGAAGAATAGCGCTGATAGAGGCAATTTTCCCAATCCGGTGAATGACCAAGTGCCTGCTGAGCAGTGGCATCAGAGGAGGGTCCCCTGGTCCCCAAGAGGGGCCCGCACGTAGGTGTTGGCTTGGGTTGGGTTCTCTGCATCTGCCTGGGGATGAGGGAGCTGTGGAGGAGAGGAAGGCATTAAAACAAATGCAGACTGTCCAACAGAGGTAAGCATATAGGTGTGAAGACAGACTTTTCTGTTGCATTGTGCTGTTTTCATACGGAGGGTTGCAAAGATCAACTCAGGACCACTGCAGAGACCCTACTCCTCTGGTGGGGAATTCCTTCCTCGCACAGAGGGGGTACCCAGCCTCCACCTCTGGGCCTGAATCTTGGGCATCCCTCAATGACATGAAGCTTTCTCTGATACTTGGGGACTTCGGTTTGCGTTACCGTCTTCATTGATCTTAGGCATCAGTGGCATGTGTGAATGGGAAAAGGCAGCAGTTCCAGTTTGCCCACATTTGTTAAATTTTGTATGAGCACACCTCATTTAAAAAAAATATAAATTTAAAACATAAGGTCTGAGAGATGGGTGAATTTAAGTGCTGTTAAGAGATCATTGATAATGCCCAGCTGTGTATATTGATTCAGCTGAGAGGCAGCAGAGCAGCAGCAGTTCAGCAGCATTGTCTCATTTCTTTTGCAAGTGCAGCTCATGCCTGGGCTGCTGAGCCATGTCCCTTCATAGCGAGGGGTATCTGGTTTCTCCTGTCTCTCTACCCTTTCCTCTTTGCTTGTCCCACCTTTGCTCCTTGAGCCCTGCCAGCTGCATCCGTGGGGACAGGGGGAAATGTTGCCCCGAAATGTCCATGCTTTGGTCAAGATGCTACTGACTGCTGGACACGGCTGGGGCCCCGAGCCCCAAAGCTCCTGGCACTGGGGGTAAAACAGCTCCTGGCACTGCTTCTACCGGTGTCAGGAGGCTGGGGCCCGAGGCCAGGGTGAGGGGCCTCACCCGGAGGGTGTTTGTTGACAGGCTTTAGTTTGATCCCTTTGCAGCTCCTACCGCAGAGCCTTGATGACAGTGAGTGCTTCTCTCCACCAAGTCACTTTTGGTGGTGAATTAAATCATTACTTTTTCTTTTCCTCCTCCAGTATTCAGTGTTCTGAGCTAAATTAGAATAGAAACCTTTTCAAACCATTCCTTTAATAAAGTATTTAGTTAATAGATGATGCATAGCTCACAAAGCTTGCAAGAATCTGACACGGGGTATCATAATATTATGATATTTAACAGCAAAACCTACTGCATTATCAACTTACCTCTATAGCATGGAGGAGGCAACAGCTGAGGCATAAAAACTAATGCTTCAGTATGACAGAGCTAAAATTGAACTTGGCAATTACCGCGTGCATGATTCGCAGTATTGTGATGTGAAGCTACTATATAAATCAGCTCCAGTAATCATAGGGTTTAAAATTAGTCAGTTACTATTAACTCTGCCAGTGTTAGCATATGTTGAAGAATTATAAAAGTGAAAGGTATGGAATATCTAAAGTACAGGTTTAAAGTAAACCACTTGAACAAGCTCCCAGTGGGAGGATTTTAAGTTCATGCAGAAGTAAGGTTTTGGGTACTCTGACAAAGGTTTGTGGAACACATTTAATTGCACATTGCAGTCTAATCTTTTGAATGCTTAACATCCTTTAGAAAGCACCTTTTCATGTTCCCAAGACTTTCACAGTTCACAGAGGGTAGAGTGATGATTGAATTTAATTTTTTCTCCCTTACAGAATTTTTTTTTTTTTTCAGAGCAGTGCTATTCAGATAGTTTGCAGAGCTCTTCAATGCCAGGCATAGAAAAAAGGAAACAGCAGGATAATGTTTTAAAATCATTATGGGGAAGTGAAAGGCTGCTCTGAGCACAGCACAGAAATTAGCAACTGCTATGATTGCTAAATTTTTATTCAATACAAAATTCATGGAATTTGCTGCCATGAAAAATACGGGAGTCAAGTCATTTAATAGGATTCTAAATTATGTAGGATGCACAAATATTTTATATGGGGCACAAAGCTGCGTGTGTTTCTGTGGGAGACCAGAAGCTGGAAGCAGCTCTGCTGGGGTCAGATGGTTGCTTTATTGTCCTGTCCTGTTCCCTCGCTCCTCTGGTTCATGTTAACGTTTTCAACTTAATTTTTGAAATAGCACTCTCGGTCTCGGTGACACATGACCGTGATGAACATACATGGGTTTATAACCTCCGAAAGCTTTCGAAGAAGGGTGAGGATAGGCGGCTGACTTGCTGCAGGGTTCACACCCCTTGCTCCAGACTTGCTGCGACGTGTCACCACGCAGTACCTCGTGTACTTGCAGGGGCCTCGCGCTTGCGGCTTTTGTTGTTGGGGTTTTGCTGTCCATGGGTAATTCTGAATGAGTTGGATCCAATGTTAGAGTGAGGAAAGGAGGAGATGGTGCACTCCTCTCGGACCCGGCAGCCTGGCCTGGGCTGCTGTGAGCAGCGTCCTGAAGGATGCTTCTGGCACTTAATCTCATTTCGAATGCCTCAGTCCCTGGTTTCTCCCTCCAGGGAAGGCAGGCTGTACTCTGATGGAGTTTCCTAGCTGGATGCTTTCTCTTCCTGCTAGGGAATCTAAAACCGCCTTTCCTTAACTTCATCCGTAGTTCAAATTGGGCCCCCTGCACTCCTGCCCCGCCCAGGCAGCATCCCCTGTGCTCCTGCAAGGTGCCTCCCACCCCTCTCTTTTCTCTTTCTGTGTCTGACCTTCAGATTCTAACACAAGTCATGATGACTTTTGTGGGTTTTCTTTTTCCCCACTTGCCTCCTGTCCATACTGTTTTGTTCGGTTATAGCCACATCTGCTTCCAGAACAGGCAACTTGTGTCTTGTTTCTAATTCCAGTGAAGTGGAAACATTGCAGCAAATCTGTGTTTTAGTCTTTCTTTACTTTTAGTCCCCCCATGTGTCCTAATTATTTAGTGCAACTCGTTCAGCCAGTGTTTTTGAAGATGCTCATGCTCTGGCAGGGAGAAGGATCGGATGAGACTGTCTTTTCTCTCATTCTCTCTCTCTCTCCTCTCTCTCTCTGTTTTTTTCTTGCTTGCTTTTTAAATAGAGAAACAGGGAGAGCAGCATACAGCAGGACCATGCTATGCTCCTGGTTAACCTGCCAGCAGCATGCAGGAAAAATGCTTTGTTGATCAAAGTGCAGCCCGATCAGATGGAGGGATGGAAAAGTTAACACCAAGGACTGTTTGGGTGCTGCTCCGGAGCAGCGCCTGCACCTGATTACAGAGTTAGTCACTGTACTCTGGGATAAAGACTGAAGACTGTGAAGGTCACTGTGCACAGATGAGCCTATTTGCCATCATATTGGGGACTTTGTATTTTGGAAATAGGCTCTGTTATTTGTCTCACTAGCAAGGCGTTACCATATCAGTCAGAGATAAACCTTGCTGCGTTCCGTTAAAGGATTTTGAAATATATAATTTTCAATTGGCTGATACAGGTTAAATTGCCCCCATTCTCTCTGCCAATAACTTTAAGATTCAAGAAGAATTTATCAGTACATTTAACACTTCCATTGAAACTATATTTCTGAGGTTATGGAAATGAGCTACAAATGAAAGTCACAACTCAAAAAGCAGGAAACATGCCTGTAAGCGAGGAAAAAGCTGTCACTGGCATTGTGAAGAAAGAGAGGTATAAATAGGGCATTGGGTTAGAAAGCAGGAAATCTGCGTGCTGTGGGTTTTACTTGGAATTTCTTCTGGTGACCCTAGATAAGATTGTTAACCCTTGTCTCTGCAGGCAGTTGTACATGCTCATTTATGGGCTCTCTTTCTGGCTTTTGGGATTGTCTGCATGAGCTAACTGTTTGAAAGTGTAGCCGCTCCATCAATCATGGTTGTGTGGTTTTCATGCTTAGGAAGGATCACTTTACCAAAGAGACTGGATTTCTCAATATTTCCTGTAGAATATAATTTAGTCCGGTCACCACACTGCATCGCCTGGGGAAAGACGATCTCATGGTGAAGGGTCTGTCCTTTCAAGCAGGAGAGGGGAGGGTGGGTGTCACAGATATGGTGGCATTCCTACTGCAGATGGCCTTAATGCAGCCAATGACCACAACTTCACGTTTGGTTTTATTTTTATAAAGAAGATAAGATAAATAGCGTAAAAGAGGAGGGACTTTTTTTTATCTCCATGGTAGACTCAAGAAGACCCTTTCCATGTGAGCCAGTGCCGTGGGCATCCGAGTGTGTTGGTTGGTCCTGGCTTGCAGCCCGCACAGAACTGCAATTGAAAGGGCTTCAGTCGTGACACAAGGCTGTGTCCTGGGAGGCATAACCTGCCAGAAAAGGGCAGGTTTCTGCCCAAAACACGCTATGGTCTTTCAGCCACCTATCAGCACTGCTGAGCGTGTAGCATATCAGCAAAACATGATCTGGTATTTGTCATGCCCTTCTATATATCTTTGTTGAAAGTGGGTATTTTTTTTATGGCGTACACCAGATATGGTGATAGTGTGGGGGGAAACCATCAAGGTGGAGAGCAGCAATGGGAAAGCCAAAGAGACGGTACAGATCATTACCGCTAAACGAGGTGCTGTGTAGCATCCCATTCATGATAAGATGTGGGGATGTGCATTACATCATGTCCTCTGTGGTTGGAGATGCAGGCATTGGAGCATCCCAGGGGTGTATATACACCGACGTGCTTCAGAGGGGATGCTGCCTCCCCTTCTGCCCACCACCATCTGGAGGTGCATTGGATTGTGTGGTGGGGTCCCATTTCTCGGGATGACCCAGTACTGCTCCACTAGCCAGCCGGGGGGATGTGGCCGTGGACAAGAGCCATCCCACCGTGGCGTTTAATGTCTTAAAAACCATACTGGGACAAAACCACTACTGTGAGAAGGGGGCCTGGCCTCTCTGACACTGATGCTTTCGGTTCCCAGGCTGACAGCTCTGGTGCATACAGAAGTCAGGGGGTCATGCGGGTCATTAATAAAATGACAAGTGGATATGGTAGTTCTGACTGTTACAAGTTGTAAATTTGGTCTAGTGAGTTATTTCAGGCTTGTGCAGTCTAAAATTGTCTTACAGCCTGAAATCATGTCTCCAACAGAAATAATAACCTCCCATCTCTCCAGTCCCTGTGTGCTCTATAATAAACAAATGGTGACTTCCCTGGAGGTGTCATCCCGGGAGCGCTGGCATCCAGGAGCGCTTGTGTCAATGGATGAGATGCAGGAATCGGGATGTTTCCCACACAGCTCATGACTGTAAAAGTTGGTAGTAGCACTTTTTTTTTTTTGTCTCTGCTTCGTTCTCTGAAGGTTTAAAAAAGACAAGAAAAGAAAAAGTGAACCTCGTACCTGGGCAGGGGGGACTGATTAGCTCTTGCAAGCTGAATCTGAATCCTTCAGAGGAAACCATGAAGGATTCCCCATGTTTCTTGTTCTTTGATGTCCCTTGTACCATCTTGCTGTGAATCCCGGTGCTTTCATAGGGAGGTTCCTAGTGCCAAACCTGCAAGTTGGTGACTCAGTGCAGAGAGTGACTTTTCTGCCTTTGACTATGACTTAAACCCCCAAAGCTGAGCATATTTGGAAAAGATTTTGCACCGCTTCCAAGACTCTTTGCAGAAGCTGTAACCGAAATCAGTGGGGACAGAGCAGTTGCACCCCCTCGTAAGCAAAAGCAGAATTTGTCTCGTCTCCGGAGCATGCAAACATTTGCTCTGTGGGCTGTGCAGCAGCGTGGCTCTTCTCTTCGTACAGGTTGTTTTGTTTCCTGTGGTGTCTGTGTTGCTGTTGAGGCAGTTCCACGAACCTCCTGTTTCTCCCAGGGCTGTTTGCATGGCAGGTGTTTGCTGTGATAAAATATTGACGGGGAGGAGGAAGGAAGGCTTTGTTCTCTCTCTGTCCCTATCTCTCATTATTTTTTCAGGTGGGAGGTACAAAAAGGGCCACATCTTGATTTTAAAATCAACCAAGGTCAATATAGAGAATCTGGAAAATTTCTAGAATTTGAATATAACTGGGTTTTAGTGCAGCTTGGGATAACTCTGTTAAAGCCCTGCCTTTGCTAGAAGTTGGAGCTGGATGCTGCCAGGTCTGTTTGGGCATGGATAGAGGAGCAGGGCAGAAGATGTAGTGGGCAGTGAGGTATCCCGGGATGTGTACTGGGTATGCAGCAGCATGTGCTGTCCTGTGCTGGATGTTCCAGCAGCAGAGGGAACCATACCTGTCCTGTGCTGCCCCAGCAAAGCTGCTGGTCTTCAAATGCCCCAAAATGCAGCATGTTCCTGCTTACGTCATCTTTGTTGACATCATCAAACTGTAAGAAAAACCGAAAAAGCATTGTAAAAACCTATGGACTCCTTGATGAGCAGAGCTGCTCACTGACCTCTGGACCACCTGGATCCTTCCAGCGCAGGATGAGACCCCAACATGATCCCTGCCTGTAGTATGTGGTGGCCACAGGCTGAGCCCCGAGCCTTGCCTGGGAGCCCGCCTGGGAGAAAAGGGCTAGCAGATGATGGGGAGGTGTCAGAGCATCACTTGTTTGGCAGCTGGGCGAGTGAGCTGGTTTGCACCCGTGTAGAGTAGGAGTAAGATAAATGGCGCAAGAAGAGCAGGCAGCATTGAGGAGGAGAGATGGTGAAGGGAGACTTGGGGTGGGGGCTGGGACAACAAGCTGCATGTACTTTCATTTTAGACTCATTGTATTGCTGCTTTTGTGCTTTTGCCCAATCCTCTCCTGCCTGGTCTTTCTGCCAGTTCTGATTTTCTGCCCTGGCAGGCTGAGGCTTTCCCAGGTGTAACTAAAGATGGAGCATAGTGCTTATAAGGTGAGTTTGTATTCAACAGAGATGCTGAGTATTTAATACCAACCTGTAACCTGCAAGCAAAAGAGCTTCTCCCCTGATGTTGTAGGTGGCAGGCTGGGAAAACAGGACCCCACTCCATCACATTTCTCTTTTTCTTCCTGCAAAGGAATATGTTGGACGCTCCTTCCCCCTTCCCAAAAAAGAATAAACACTGATGCCTCTGGACCAGCTGCTTTGTGGGCTATCAAGCAGCATCCATATGACCATGGTGAAATCGGGAATGAAGGGGGGAAATCCAGATAAGACAAGTATGTATGTGGAGGCTCTCCTCTGGCAGGGAAGGAGGAACCTTGCTGCAACAAATGCAAGATTGAATGGGTTTTGAGGAGAGCTGTGGAAGGGAATTACTGGGTTGCATGCATCATGGTGGCCTCCAGTGAGACTAGTAAAGCTCCCTGGGTGGCTGTGTCTGCTCATGTAAGCCATGTGCTGCAGCCTGCCTGCTCAGGGCCCTAGGTTGGCCTTTGGTGATTTTTTTTTTTTCCAGTTTCTGTATTAAAAAAAACCCCAAACCCTGCTTTTGTCTTAATTGAAATAAAAAACAGGAGGTGAGTGCCCCAGAAAGTTCACCGTGCACAAGCTTTAAGTGGCTGTGGTTTTTGTTTCTAGCTAGCTGTAACTATCTGATGAACTGTTTCTGTTGGTTTTTTTCTTTTCTGTTTTTTTTTTTTCCTTTTCTGTTTTCCCTGCATGAAGGAAGACAGAAATTTCTCTGGCCAGTTTGTAACTCTGCTGTTCCCAGCTCTTGCTGTTAGTGGCTGTGTTCATGACTGGTGTAAGCGAGTGTGCTCCGAATCCATGTGCATGTGCCAGGTCTAAATGTGACCTCCAGCAAGGATATTAAATGACTCTAAAAGCCTTTCTGCAGTAGTGCGTGTGTAACACACCACGGGTTTGGCATTAGTATTGACTGATGACTAGAACATGAGCTGCAGGATAAGGATTGCAGGTTGTCATGCCCAGTCAGCTGGGCTGGGATTTCCAAGTGCCTGTGGGAGTCAAGTACCTCCAGTATAAGCATAAAGTACTGTCCAGTCTTCTGCTAAGAGTTAAGTAAACGTTCAATCACTCTTAATACTGAAGAGAGATGTACCTATGCTCAAGCCAAAAGGACAAACCAGTAATTGATACGTGGGTCTGGGTTTTATTTTTGGTCATTCCAGTGAACACTTCAGCTTCATACTTTTTTATTTTCCTCTCATTTCTGTGTACCTTTTGACTTGCTGTGCCTGTTCACCATTGCTCATGTGCTGTGCTGCCCAGGGACTGCTAACACCCAGCAAGAGAGATTGTCAGAGCTGATCTCCTAGTGTCGTTTCAGCCGTTTGCAGTTCCAGGCAGTATGTGTTTTTAACTTGTGTCATTATCCAGACACCTTGGCTTCTGCTGTGGGGTGTTTTGAGCTTTTTTTTTTTGAAGCTTCACAACACAATGGTTATTTCCAAAGTAAAGGTGTTGAACTAATTGGCCTGACCAGCTGCAGCAAATCCTATAGCGCAGGATTACTTGAAACTAGAATGATGTGACTGCTTGTCTAAGTTGGCATGTGAGTATTGAGAATAAATCCTAGAGGGGAGACGACGATGAAACTCAAGATCTGCTGTAGTTGGAAAATGGGAGATAGGTGGCCTTTTCAATATTCTGCTATTAAATGGTGGTAGCAAGGTGATGCTCTTTACTGGAAGAAAAGGAAATGCAACAAGTGTTTACCTTGTTGCAATCATATATCTTGTTGAGAAAGGGGTTTAGCAGCTTTTGCTGATTCAAGGAAGTGATACTCTAGCTGGGGTTGTCCTTACAAGATGACTTTGTTCTCTGCAGCCTTGCACAGTCTTTAAGTGGCGGAACCAAACTACCAGTGTAATATAACATGGATTAAAAATGCCTAAATCCTGTCTAAAGCTTTGACTCCGGTATTGCCAGCAACTGACTGGAGCATTGACTCTTAGTTTCATACTTCTAACACTTGCTTGTGGTTTTTGCATTGGCCTTATTCCAGTGAGGATATGCTTAGTGTTAGTCATTACTCGGGGTTGGCATTGAAGTAGGCTCAGAGAGAAGCTGCTCATTGGTAGTGCTGCTCACACCGTGCGTCCGCTCCATCTCCGTGTTTTCATCAGTGTGCCTCGCTGGAGCAGGGCCGGAGAGCCCACCTCGGCGGCTGGAGTACGGCACGGGGGTGTCTCTGTCCTGCCCCCTGCCCAGGGCCAGGTACATCCCCGGGGCGGCTCCCTCTGCTCACTGGCTTTGCTCTCACCCTAAGAGATGTCAGCTCCTGCCGTCATTGGCATCTCATTACAAAGAAATGTATCTACATGTTATCAGATAAACGGGAGAACGTTTCTGATAAAGATACAGACAAAGTCCTCAGATAAGATTCTCTCGAATTACGAGGCCTCTCTGAAAATAGCTTATTCTTAAAGGTTTTAAACCACTGTTCTCGCGTGATACAAGACAGAAAGTCCTTGTGCATCAGACCGGTAGCAGATGTCAACTGAAGGACGTGCTGAATTACAGTCAGTCCGTGTGCCAACAGAACGGGCCAAGTTTGTAACTCTGAATGAGGTTCCTGTGCGACTGTGATTCTTCTGTCTGTTCACAAATTGGGTGTTGACACCGTTATATTCTACTGAATGTGTTTGCCTGGAGGTATTGTTTAAGGAGTAGTTTTGTGTGACTGAATTCCAACCTGTTGGATGTTTGCAAGCAGCTCGGTGTGGTTATTCATTGGTTTTCATGTGACTGGTGCACAGCTGAATAAAAGAATGCTCATTCCTTCGAGTGTTTGCAAGAAGCAGCTCGGAGCCAGGTTGAATGAGCAGCCTCAAGCATTGCTCTGCGTCCTCTACATCAGGAGAGGTGAAAGCAAAGGCACTTCCTGGAAAGGAGAGAGAAAAAAAACCCATGTCGTTAATAAGTCTTGTTGGCAATTTTATTTTTTATTTTTTTTACTTTATTTTAAGGCTGCCACAGCTTACCACTTCTGTAGATCTGTCCTGGTTTCAGCTGGGATAGAGTTAAGTTTCTTCCTAGTAGCTCGTACAGTGTATTTTGGATTTAGTGTGAGATTAATGCTGATAACACACTGATGTTTTAGTTGTTGCTACGTAGTGCTTATCCTAAGATAAGGATTTTTCAGTTTCCATGCTCTGCCAGCAAGGAGGTACACAAACAAGAAGCTGGGAGGAAGCATGGCCAGGACAGCTGATCAGAACTAGCCAAAGGGATATTCCATACCATAGAATGTCATGCTCAGTATATAAACTGGGGGGAGGTTGGCAGGGACACGCATATCGCTGCTCAGGCATCGGTCAGCAGGTGGTAAGCAATTGCATTGTGCATTGCTTTGCTTTTCTTGGGTCTAATTTATCTCTATTTGTTACATTCCTTTTCATGACAATTATTATTATTATTATATTTTTATAATTATTGTTGTTATTTTAGTTATTAAACTGTTCTTACCTCAACCCATGAGTTTTTTTTGTTTTGTGGGGGTTTTTTTCCCTGATTCCCCTTCCCCATCCCACTGTGAGCGGGGAGGCGTGAGTGAGCAGCTGTGTGGTGCTTAGTTGCTGGTTGGGGTTAAACCATGACAAGCCCTTGCTGGCCTCTTCTGGGGATGCCTGCTATGGTCAGAGGGGTGTTGCTGGCAGGCGCCCCAGGCTGCATCATGGCTGTCCCACCTGCCAGCCCAGGATGTTGGGGTCAGCACTGACAGCCATGGCAGATCCGACTTGGTGCCACTCCTGGGAGCACACCACTCCTGCATGTGCTGGCCCCATGAAGCTTCTCTTAATGGAAATACTATTTATTACAGCAAAAAAACACATTAAAGAAATTTAGCAGAAATGAGACCATCGCATTGTGTGTATGCCTATCCTTGTTTTGCTTACCAAATATTTGGCCATCCTACCTCTGGTAGGTCCCATATCCCTCGCAGTCACGAGAGCTGTGTCTGGCTGACACAGCTCCGATGCTTTCACTCACAAACCACTTGTCCGCCTGGCTTCGGGAGCTGGGTCTTGTTAAAACCTGCCTGTGCCAGCCCTTCTCCCGTTACTGGGACAGCGACGCATCTTAATTCTCTATAGCCTGCTGGGGTGTTCAGGTATTAACGCGGATATAAGCTCTGTGCCCCTTCAGCTTGCGATGCAGAAGCACATCATTGCCTTGCAGTTACTTTCTTATGTGCTCTCCCTTGAAGCTGGAAGGGTGCACCCTGCGAGAGGGACCGGGGCGGCAACAGCCCCATTGTTTTGGCCACCACACACACAAAACACTTGAAGTCATCTCTTGTAGATTGTTATCCTGCAGTTCTATCGCGTCCCGTAACCACCACCTTCCTCTTCCGATAGCAATTGTGAGAGCACAAGCAAAATGCAAGATCTGATGGTGAAGGGCTGTGAATTCCCAAACAGAGAGGGTTTGAGGGTTTAAAGACAACTAGATTTTATGCTTCTGTGTATGGCGTGTGGCTCTGGTCCAGCATGGGACTCAGAGGGCAGCAAACTCCCCAGCTGGGCCATGTTTTGGTGTTGATTTAAGCCTTTCCATAAGGCATGAGGTGTTTGCAATGATACTGTTAATTTAGCAGACCTTTAGAGTGACTGCTGCCCTGTGATCCGTATTAGTATAACTTCGTACCCTCAGGCAGGCAGATCAGCATCCACACCAGGGAGTTTTAGTGGAAGTAGGGCATCCGCATCTAAACAGAGATGAATGAAATGATGCAAAAACCCATGTGAGGGGAAGCCAAAAGCCAGCAAGCGCCGTGGGCTCGTCCCTGGGGCTGCGTTTCGGGTGAGCTCGTGGCGCAGCTGGCTGGCAGGGACACGGTCAGTGCTGGATGAGATGAGATGAGCAGGGTTCTGTCTTGGTTAGCAAAGACTACAAAGAGCAGATGTATTACCTATTTATGCAGCCTGGATCCTGGTGTGACGGAGCACGGCACAAAAGCTAAAAATGACAGTAATTAGAACGGATCCGCACTCAGTGACCCAGAGAAAAGTGAAAACCTGGGAAGATAATCATGAGCGAAAGAGGCAACACAAACCAGAAAATGGTGACAATTTGAATGAGAAAACAAGCTCCTAAAGCAAACTAGCTCCTGGAAATCCCATTAACGCTGACAAATATCCAGCTCCAGGATTCGGGAAGTATCACAGTGAACATCTGTTCAGGTAAATAACGAGGACAAATCCAGTTGCTGTTTGAAAATGCTGCCTGCTCCTCTGTTTAAGGTGAGTCTGTTAACACAGGCCACCTGTTAAAATCGCTTGCTATCATTACCGTGCTAACAATTATAATATTCTCTGTGGTTGGGGATTATTGAACACCTGGCTCCCAGCATTAACTGCAGTGTGGCACCACAACCGCTCCCGCAACAGCAGCTCTGAGGATAACCCATGTTCTTGGCTTTAAGGATGATAGATTACTGAAGAGTTGTTGTGTTTATGAGCCCTCTAAAATGGGCGAGATTCCAGTAAATTCAAGTCTGGATTCTGTTCTAATTTGCTTGCTGCTCCATCCGGATATTTCTGGTCAGGTTTTAAATCCAAACAAAGTTTGGTCCTCTGATGTTTCTTGAAACTGTTTTGGGTTGGTTTGTTTTTAACAAGGAGGCGCAGCTTGTGAGCTGAAAAAGATCTCAAAGGCCCCATCTGAAGTTGGCTTTGATTGCACTCAGTTGAGTAGAGGGAATGATTCCATGTCTCCATTTTGTAGGCAACCAGAACAAATAATTTGTGGCCATAAAAATAACCCTGAGAAGAAGCCCTGCTCATCCAGGAGAGCTGGGGGGCTCGGGCTGGCTTTGGACTTGACAGTCCTGTTGACTCTCTGAGGTCTTCTGGTTGGCTTTGACTTTTGTGAAGATAACTGGAAGTGGTTCAGACTTCTGACTACTCCAGGGACACATGGGATCTTTCATGCCTTTGGAGGACAGGCTTGCAGCCTTGCCTCTTGCATCCCTAGTGATATTCCAAGTGGCGCTATCTCGGCTGCTTTGGTGCAGGAAAATAATGACAATTTGGTCTGAGTTGCCTCTCAGCCAGAGAGCAAAGCTGTGTCATGAGTGCCCGGCTGTAACTGGACAGGGAGAAGATTGCAGACTGATCCATGTGCACAGGGGGTGGCAGTTATTCAGGGCTGGGTCGATGCTTTTCCAGGGCTTTAGTCATGTGTGAGGCCCATTCACGTGTAAAGGAAAATGACATTGCACTGGAAGCGCTATGCATGAGTCGAATGTCCCAACGCAGCTGTTTCTTTCCCTCTGCTCGCTGGAGCCATCTTCTGAGCAATAGCTTGGGTGGTACTGCTCTCACTGGTACCCTGAAAAGCAGCAGCTTTTGTCCTCAAAACGTTTGCAGTTCCCACACGGGTGGGGGTATTCCTCAGCCTGGGAAGTAAGAGGAAGGTTCCAAGCCATGGTGGACTCTTCTCCCAGCAGTTGGCATGGGCTGGACACGGCCACAGTGAGACGAATCAGGACCAAGAGGTAGGCTTGGGCACAGGCATCGAAAGCAACGTCATCTGTTAGAAAAGGAAAGAAATTCAAGCAGCTCTGGTGTGCTCTGGGAAGCCATGAGTGTTTGTGGGGATTTACTGGGGATGTGAGGACAAGTTTTAGTTCAGCGGTTAGTCTGGTGGTCTTTTGACAGCAGGAGATGACATGAAAGGTGTAGCCCTGTCACCCCTAATGAAGGGGGTGGCAGCAGCTCCATGGTGAATTTTGGCTTATGCTGGATATAAGCCTCTCGGCACCAGGACTAGTGGAGAAAATGAAGTAGGAACTCCCCCTCTGGAGATGTCACGCGTCTTGTAGAGCGTCTCTGGACCTGCTGAGAGCCAGGGCTCTGCAGGCTGCCATAGCCTGAGGCTGAGGCATACCCCCACCCCTGTGGGAATCACAAACATTTGGGGGACAAAAGCTGCTGCTTTTCAAGGTGCCAGTGAGACCAAGACTACCCAAGCTATCACTCAGAATTTGGCTTCTGCTTAATTTTCTCCACCATTAGCCCTGGAGCTGAGGGGCTCATATGGCTATCCTTGGCATGGTGACACACCATGGGATGCCTTGGAGAGCTCTGGGGCAGGCTGGCTTGGCCGTCTTGACTTGATGAACAACCCAACAGGTCATGGGGCTCAACCAACCTGGACTAGAGATAGCATTAGAAATACCTGAGCGTGGGGGCTTGTAACCTCTTATCTAAAGGCCCACAGCGTGTGTATATGTGTTAAGAGAGAGAGAGAGATGGTGGGCAGAAGAGGGTATAAACTGCGAGTGAAGGAACACAATTAAACAGCACAGGCTGTTGCCTGGGTTAGGGTGTTTTGCCTGAAGCATGGTGTGCAGAAGCCAGCTCAGAGTGAGCAAGGTGTGCTCGCTTTGATCCCCGGAGCAGTGTGGGCTGCATTTTCAGGACCTGATGCTGTCCCTGTGCAGGCAGAGCGTGCCTGCCATCCTCCATGGGGATTTTTGCCTGCAACGAGACTCTAGGATTTCTCTCTTGGCTCTAGTTGCTCGCCAAAGGCAGTGGGTGCAGCAAGACAAACCTGCAGGAAGGGAGAGTTGGAAGAGATCCTACTTCTTTTCTATGGTTTTGTGCTAATAGTAAGAATTTTTTATTACCATTATTTTATTTTTTTTTTTTATGCAAAGTGAGTTAAATATTTCAGAAGTGCCAGGGCTGGGATGGGACCCAGCACACATGGAGAACAAAGTATGTCACTGAGTCCCTTGTCTCCAGGCTGGCTGACAACCCTCTGTTCGGGCTAATTTTTGGTGTCATCAATCACAAGTACCAAGACAGCAGCCTCGCGGTGCCCTGTGTGCACTGCGGAGCTCATTGAGTGACCTGTTAGTGCTTTCAGTTAATTCTGGTGACATATTTATAGCAGGGAGATCTACAGCACCGATTTCCTACAGGACACATCACGGTTTGACATCAGATTAAGTTATAGAGTACCTTTTCCTGGCTGGATCAATGGGTAGAGTCAAACAGAGCCTTGTCTACATGCAGATGAGGAGGATTAGATTTACATCAGCAAATGTCAGTAATGGCTGGTTTTCCTACCAAGGGAAGAACAGGGAGGGAAAAATTTCCCTCATTAATAATTGAAGTTTATAGAGGGGGAAAAAAAAAATGAATGTATCATATACCGCTCCTGCAGATAACAAGGCCCCGCTTTTGCTGATAATTCTGTCTGGCAGACAAGTGCTAAAAAATTATTACGATTATCACTGGGTTTCTGAATCTGTTATGAATCTTCTGCAGCCATGGAGTATTTTAACAAATGCCCTTTTGTAGCAGAGCTGGAAATACTACTGGTAGCACAAAAATGTCCATAGGAAAATATGGACAAAATAGTTGGAAATAAGAGTTGGTATAATTTGCCAGAATGAGGAGGGTAACAAATTCTGGTGTGGACTTTGTAAAGCAGGGTGACTGGAGTGGGTGGCTGTTTCCCTCGCCAGCGCCCAGTACAGTGGGTGCTGGAGGATGCGTAAGGGCACCAGCAAGCTCTCCTTCACCGATCCTGTGGGATAGCGCTTTGGGCTCACGGAGTGTCACGGTGGTAGTGCTCCAAGAGGTTGTCTGCCCAGGGGTTAGTGAAAGACCTCCAGAAGCAATTAGAAGGGAGCTTTTTAAAGCTTTTTGCAATGGAACGTGTGAAAAAGCAAAAGCTGTGTTTCTACAGGCTTGAGAAAGAGTTTTCTATTCTTTTTTTTATATTTTCAGGGAAGGCGTGTAGTGGTAGCACTGGGTTTACATGTGCAAGCCATACCTGCGGGGCTTGCTGGCAGGGAACCACTTTCCCGTCGTATGTCCGTAAAACATTTTGGTCCCTCTTCCTTGCTGCTACTCTTTACGCTGCCAATAATTTCTCTAGAGTGCAAAGCACTAGAGGTCGTGGTGCTCTGCAGTGAAGCTCTGTGCTTCGTGCTCGCTCAGCATCTGAGAGCCTTAATCCCAGCACGCATTCAAACAACAACAGCTCATGTAAATCAAGCAGGAAATAATACATGAAAAGAAGTGAGCATGAATTTCTAATTAACTAAATTTGCAACTGGTACACACAAGTTAAAGGGCATGTGATTTATCATCTGTCAGTAAAAATATTGGTTATAGCTTCTGCTTTCAGTACTGTAGTGTGTGTGCAGCTCAGCTGTGGAGTTAAAGGGCATCTGATTTATCACCTGACACCAGCCATACTGGTTAGAGCCATCATGGCTGGGATGGCAGAGGGAGACCACATTCCCATTTTCACCAAATAGCTATTTGCATAGCTATTCCTCCAGCGGAGAGATGTGTGAAGGACTTTATTTCGATAAATACATAAATAAAGGAAAGTGATAGCAAGAGCTGCTTTTCCCCAGTTGAAAGGGAAGTCTGGAGCACGGGAGAGCAGCCAGTTTGACCAGCACAAGGTGAGGCACAATGAGCCCGGTGGTTCCTCAAGTATATATTGCTGGGTGAGAACCCTTCTCTTTGTGTTACAGGGCTTCGCGTCTGATGTTGGCCAAAAGTGGCCTCCCTTTTCATGTTTGCAGTTCACAGCCTTTGCCTGAGCATTTATTTGATTTGTGATAGTGTTGAGGCCCTAACAGGGCCCACTGATAGTTAATCGGATCCACAAATGGTCATGGATGCGCAGTTAACTTCTCTTCTTTGTGCCTGGACGTTTAAGTGGGTACACCGAGACCAGACTTTAGGAAACCCTTTTAATTCCAGGCTCTTTCCTAGATATTAGGAACCTTGGTTGTGCTTGTGGGCTTCGGTGGGGCTTAAACTTTTAGTACTTATGAAAACTAGATCCTTTTTATTGCTAGCAAAAAGATTAGCAACCTCACACAAGCTGTACACTGTGTCGATAAAACTGGCCCATTCCCTGTTGGATACCAGTGTCATTATGCAGAAAGTTCAGTGCAATTTAAGCATGACCAAATCAACCCAGTTATCTCCAGATGTCAGATGATGGTTACCAGAGGGCCATGTAGAAATCTGTGGGAGCCAAGCGTTGGTTGTACATGGAAAGACTGGCCAAAATGAATTCCACCCTTCAGTATCAATAGATACTTGCAATTGTCACCGCATATTCTTGCGTCCATGTTCTCCTCTTTTGTGACCTGGTAGACTCAAGGAAAGTTTTGAGGTTTACGTGCTTTTTTTGAGTCTTGCATGCTCTCTGAGAAACAGTAGCTGTTGCTAAAAGTGGAGTAGATGAGTTTCTGCTCTTCCTCATGAGCCCACACTGAAGCTGTGGTCCTGCCGGGCATAGGAGCTGTGCTGCTGGAGAGGACTAGCTGTGAAATGCTTCTTCCTAGCTTCTTGTGACCTTAAATGGTTACAGGACCCTTTGGGTAACCTGTCACCTTCCGGGGTTCAGTGTGATCTGCCACAACTTCTCTGTCAGGTTTCATGATTATCGCTGTACAAGCGCGGTTTGGGAGGTGTGAGAAACGATGCCAACACAGTTCATACAGTTTGGGTGCACCAGAATGTAGACCTGTTGTGTCCGAATCATTTTAACATTGGCTTGCCATCGAATATTAAGATAGATTGGGCTGGTGTGTGTGTGTGTGTGATATGACAGGTTTTGGAGCATCTAGTGTAAAATATTGAAAACTTTTCTATAAATGTTTGTGCGTGTAGTCGTTGCTGTTGGCTGCATCAACAAGAGGATCAGTAAGAAAGCTCTATGGACCACAAAAACCTCATTACATAATGTCTGGAAATACAAGACATATATGGAGTTCAAGTAAGAGATACAGTAAATCATGAGGCTCTTGAGGATGGAGGAAACTCTTTTAAGTGGGCTTTAATTACCAAGCTCGAAAAATCTCCTAACCCAGCGCTGAGTAGAAATCGGTGCTGACTGGAAGAGCTGGGTGCTGAAGCTGATGTTTTCAGCTGAATCAGTTCCTGGATGAGGCCTCCAAAAAAGCCCTCGGATGCTGAGCAGAAGCTCACAGTGGTGGGAAGCCATGTTCCTCACCTCGCTGTT
The DNA here is from genome assembly GCF_929443795.1 of Astur gentilis. NCBI lineage: Eukaryota > Metazoa > Chordata > Aves > Accipitriformes > Accipitridae > Astur > Astur gentilis. Next base: position 19,048,307 of record NC_064893.1, on the reverse strand, counting down.
CCCCATCCTGTGGCTGCAGGTGAGTTAGAGCAGCACCGAAAGGCGAAAGGTCTCATGAAGGGCAGGGAGTGAAGTCCTGCCTCCAGCTCATCGCCCTGCTCTTCTCTTGGGCTCTCCAGTGCAGTCTTGCCCTGCTAGTTACACTTTTTTCATATGTGCATCTGATTATTAGGTTTGGTCCTCGTGCTGCCCTGGACCCATATGTCAAGGTTTAGTTACTGGGTGGGTGTGGGGGGGCAGTGTTAAGTTTTTAGTTTTCCTCCTTCTTTGTGCTCCTCTCCTGAGTGTTTTGCAAATCTGGGCAATTATCAGGGCAGCCAAAGTGCCCCCTACTAGCAAGGGAAATACTTAATCAGCTTTGTATCTTTTCTACATAAAAATAAAAGTCTGGTGTGGCCTTTCACGTAGCCAGGGTCTCAGAGGGGGTGAAGGAATGAAAAATGGGCAATGTGATAGCATTTTGTTACTATCTCAGGTGAAGGATGGAAGGAATCGAGGTAACACGTTTATTTGACGGGGAATACTTTGTGTACTTGTGTAATCTGTTCATCTGAAAATTAAATCACTTTCTTCATCTTCTGTGCCATTGATCTTGGAGTCATTAGGGAAAGTACAAGCCGTCATTGTGACATGTCCCCCTGCCTCGCACAACCCTCACGGAGGAGAACGTGCATCAGCAGATGCTTTTATTTGCGTGAATCAAATATGGGTCGTGCTTGTCCCCAGACCATGTTCACTATAAGGAAATAAAAAAGAGAGGAGCTGGAAGACTCTTACAAATGTTGTTTATTTTCCCTAATAGTTACCTTGTCCCTTGTTTTTTGCAGCTGCTTGCCATGCAGTGGGGTCTGCTCTGCTGCCCTTGAGCTGGGTTTTGAGGCTGCAGGCAGTTGGGTATCTTTGGCTGTGAAGAGCTGATGGAAGTGGGGCTGTAGTGGGGTGCAGGAGGCTGCCTGTGCAGAGCAGCACCTGCCTGGCCCTTGTGCTCCTGATTCCCCAAGCCTGTACGAGCTGGGCTTGTACAGCAGGAGAGGAGCAGAGAGAAACTAGGGGCTCAATGTTTGTGTTCATGTACATGTATGGTTATATATGAGGGAATGTGTTTATATATATATATGTGGACATAAATATGTAAGTATATAATAATCAGTGTGTGTGTGTGTGTGAGAATTTGCGTGTGTGTGTTTATATGTCTGCATGTATAACTTCCACAATATTTTAGCTCTGGTGAACCTCGCTTACTGTGTTCTCTAATTGCAGAAACACAATACATTTGTGCATTAGAGATGCAGAGAAAAATGAAAATTTGAGAAAGTCCACTGGAAAACTTAAGCGATGATTTATTTAAACATTTACTCTGTAAACAGAATTCAAGGAAACCTTATATTTTTAGGTAGGAGCAATACTTCTCCCCCTCCCCCCTCCGCCTTTTTCTTCCCCATCCACCAGCTACCTGTGTGTTTCCTGACATTCCTTCTGAGCACACCTGGGGATCACTGCCCCGGTGCATACACCTGCAGGGACAGTGCTACCGAAATACCCTGTGGGCAGCCCTGCGCACAGGGACTGTGCCTGGAGCCCTCTGCACTTCTCTCTGTGCAGGTCCCTCCATCGCTGCAGAGAAAGCACAAGCTGTGGAAAAGCGAAACATAATGCTGGATGATAAGCTAGCAGTTGAGAAGGACATGGTTTTTGGAGAGGGCGTCCCAGCCTTGCTGTCCACTGTGGCAGGAGTGGCCATGGGTGCTGTGCCACCCCCCTCCTCCCAGGGCTGGCACCCTCTCCCAGCCTGTCGGCTCTCAGCTTTCCAGAGAGGAGCTTTTGTGCTGCTAAAGCTGTTATTTAAAACCCTCCTCTGCTGGTTTATTCCAGCTGTGAGCAGTCCCTTAGAAACCCCAGTCTGCTATTTGCCCATGAGTGCTTTTGGGATGAAGGCGCAGCATGAGACCTGAGCACAGCCAGGGAGTGATGTGCCATAGAGGGGAATAGATAAAAGGAAGGTGGGTATTGAAAACATTGGGAAAAATAACACAGCACATGGTATTTAGGATTGAATCCTCCAGCTGCCTTTCAGTTGTTTTATCACATTTAATTGCTCTGCAGCGGGGATGGACGCAGTTCCAAAAAGCACAGGCTTGCTCCCCACCATTCCTGCAGTGCTGCTTCCCCTACAACAATTCACCCTTCTTCTGAACTCCCGGATGGCTTTCCTCTGTTGAGCAGGGTGCCAGGTAACCAAGGGCAGGGGCCAAAAAATCAGCCCCATGTTCCTACCAGCGCAGAGCATTGCCCTGGGAAGCAGGGCAGGCAGCGAGCGCACCCCACGCTGCCTGCACCCTGTGCTGCATGCATGGGGCTCGGTGTCTTCCACCGCTGGGAAGCATAAAGAGAAGGGAAGGTGAAAGAAACAATAATATTTTTACACTTACTGTAACTCAGATTCAGTTTCATATTTCATTAATTATTGTTTTGTCATGTTAAGAGCCTAGGGAGGAAAATATTAATCACAGGTTTTGCTGAGTGCTGTTTCAGTAAGTAAATTAATTTCAGACAGGAAACTTGTTTGTGTGGATATTTGGCTCCTTCCCACTGTCGGCAGGCGAGCTCACCGTGTTTCCCGGCACCCCACCGAGCCCCAGGCCATCCCCCACCCGCTTTTTGGCACATTTTGGTTGTAGCATTTGTCTTCACTGCAGCAAGCAGAGCTTGCAGATCCTGTTGGGTTTTCTTTCTTTTCCTTTTTTTTGTTTTATTTTTGTTCTTTAATAACTTGTGGCAAAAGCCAAGGCAAAGAGATGCCTTTTCTGGCTGTGGCAGGAGCAGTGGAGGTGGTAGAGGCTGTGGGATGCTGCAAAGATCCAGGCTGGCCTCTGCAAAACTCTTCTGGCCCATGTCGCAGCTGTGTGAGAGGAATCTCATAGCATGGAAAGAGCATGGACCCATTGCTCCTATCCCATCTCCATCCTCTCAATCCCAAATCACTGCTCTCCAGTCACCCGGCTGTATCCCACGGCCCTCCCCAGGCACAGGGCTGCACCCAGGGCCATTTCCTTCTGTGCGTCATCATCTTCATTTGCCAGCTCTTGGCACTGGGGAAATTCCAATGACATGTTTGCATCTTTTTTTATAAATCAAAGCCAGAGTTTCTTTGTCAAGGAAGAGAGCCCTGAGGTAGATCTGATTAATGGCATGCAGCATGCTCGCCCCCCCGCCACGTGGGATTATTCCCTCCCTGTCTTAAAAGCAAGTAAGGAGTTCTGTTGGTTGTGCATGGATCAGAGCAGTTACATCTCGGCTACTCAAAGCAAACCTCTCAGGTGCTTATTTTGGGAGAGGGCTTTGCATCCTTTCTCACTTCTGGAGTCCGTGACCCCAGACAAAAATAAATACCATCTAACTGTTCCTGCTCTGGGTTATTTCTGGCAGCATCGCCAAGTAACTGAATTTCAGAGGGCTGTGAGTGTGTGTGTATGTGTATATAAAACAGTAGATCTCTGTAAGATAATCAATTATATGCAAGAGGAAACCAGAACTTTTTCCATTGGTTTTATCAGATATTGTGGTCAGTCAAGGCAATTCAAAGCAACTCAGAACCCTATTACATTCATTCTTGCTATAATCACTCCATCTCTGTTTACCATATTCAGTTAAAGTGGCTTGTTTGCTACATCCGCTCTGCTGCCAAAATAACCTCATTTACTCTTGCAAACGGCTTCTGTTGCTGCTGCTGTAGTGTTCCTGCATTGCAAATATATTCTTGGCCACAGCACTGAGGTTTGGATATATTGTTCTTTGAATCCTGCCGTGGACTTGATTGGTTGGCATTCTCATTCACTTTCAAATACCATTTGAATGACAGGAGGTGGTTTGTTGGGTTTTTTTTGGAAACACGGGCTTTGCTTTCACCTGCTGTGGAGCTGAACAGTCTCTGAGCTTGGGGCTGCTTCGTTGGGGTGTTGGTGCTTTGTTGTTTTTTAATGGTTGCCATTGTTTTTGTTGTTTTTGCAAATTTCATCTTCAAACAGAAGAATCTGTTAAAAATACTCAAGTCACTGCTTAGCGGAAAGTTGGACCCAAAGTTGGAAGGAGTCTGCTACAACTGCAGCAGCGTATGCAAAGGAAAGATTTGCCTGCATAACATGCAACCATTAATAAGCAGCAGCTGGCGAGCAGCCTCGGCTCTGTGGAGCTGTGTTGTTCAGCTTGTTTCCTCCTGCCCCTTGTTTTTGCTCTTGTCATGTGCTTGAAGCCCTGCTGCGATGGCTTAGTTTGGTGCAAGGTGTTGGGGTGAAGCTGGAAGAGCTGTCGCAGTTGGGGAAAGGGGGAGGAGGGGAAGGAAACCTGGCCAAAATGGCTGAAACCTGGGGTTTTGCCTCTCTTCCTGTCTCTTTGCTATGGCTCAGCCTTTGCTCCTCACTCTGGCAGGTTGCGTGAGCTTGGCCCAGTATCGTCCAGCCCTACGGCCATCAGTGCTGGTGCTGGATGCATCTGAGGAGGGAGCAGCAGTTAACGACCTTCCCGCTTGGTCCCTTGTCCTTGGCGTTAGCAGCATGCGGAGGTCGGTCTGGTCCCACAGGCTGGGGCAGCAGTGGAGCTGGTGTTTTGGCAAACAGCTTGGGCAGCATGGTGACCTGCGCCATCCCTTTTGAAGGAAAACGCTTCTGCTGCTGGTTACTTAATCTGTGATGGATGATGCTGAGACAAAGAATGACGCGCTACACCCAGCTTTTCCGCTCGTCTTCGGTGCGTTGTTAGTGCAACCACAGTCGCCTTGTCCTGACTACAAAAACCATACTGATGCGCAGCAGCTCCCTGGTCCCTGAGGATCGTGAGCTGCTCTGTTGCCTGTCACTGTACCTGGGACAGAGGGAGCAGCCGCTGCTGAGCACCAGGAGGCTGGACCTCGTGGTGGAATTTCATGTCTCCTTGCTGGGCGCCTGGATTTGCTCCCCTCCCTCCCAGCCAGGCTTTGCCCCCCTGGTTGAGGCAGCTGAGGAGCACCATCGCTTGGTAGAAGGGAAAAGCTTTGTCTCTTTGAAGCTCAGGAAACAGCTGTGGAAACAAAGACCCCAAAACAACCCGAAGCAGGGACAGGTTTTATAGTGCTTACAGGTTTCTCATGCTTCTTGGCTCAGAATGTGATTTTAGTGCCCTGAAATGAACCGTCTTGAAAACACTGTGGGGTTTTTTTGGTTGTTTAAGTTGGAGGAGCGAAACTTCTCATAGGTATAAATCTAAAGCCAGAGGTGAATTTGTCCCCTTTTGTTTTCCTATAAGTATTATCTTCTGCTTTGAGACACGTAAGTATTTTTTCAGCCTGGCATGCTGTGAAATTCTGCTTTCAGCTATCAAAGCCTTGATTTGTTTCACTATGAATCGCGCCTCTGACCCAGCCCCGAGTGGGAGCTGCATCTGCATTACAAAACTTGTTATTTGGAGATATGAAACTGAAATGGCAGGACACAGTTTTGTTTGCAGAGGGTTTCTCCTTCCAGGAGGCGCGCATGCTTCGCTCTTTGCGGGAGCATTGTGAAACGTCTCGCTGCTGTGCTGGAGATGAGCGCGGTTATCCATATTTTATATGTGGGGAAACCCATAGCCTGTAAATGAGCTCATTTTTGGTGAGATTAGAACAGTTTTTCCCTGCACGCTGGGGGTGTCCCGGCCAGCCCCTACTGCTGTGCTTTCCGGGGGGAGCATGGAAACAGCCCCTATGCTGGGGACTCGCATCCCTGCATCGAGTGATTTGCCAAAATTAAAGATTTTATATGTCATCATCAGGTCTCTTTCACTTCCTTTTTTGACAAAACAGGGTCTCTTCCATTTTTCTTCTATGAAATATCTCCATGTTTCAAATGTCCTTTCTTGCCCCAGGGCCTTGGTTTCCCATCTTGCTACCCTTGTTTTCCCATCTCTCTCCTCTGAGAAGGGGGGAGTGGAGCTGAATTCAGCACCTGAAGCAAGTGTGTGCTGACAGGTTGGGTAACAACATTTTCTCTATTATTTTCTGACCTGTTATTTTTGCACCCTATCATTTTGATATTGCTGTGCTTTCAGTAGAGGTTTGCATGGGGCGGTTGACGTGATAGTTGGTCTTATCACTTAATGTTCAGTTAATTTAAACCCCGTTAAAGTCTAGAAGGATTTCAAACCACTCCTTTCTGCATGGGCTGTTCTGCATTTGTCAGCGCAGGGTCTCTCCTGCTCTGATGTTGCCTTCTGCTTGGTTAGGTGGCTCTGAAATTCCCAAGGCTTCCTCATTTGTAATTAACCTAAATAATGTTCTTTTCATCTGCAAACTTTGTTTCACTGTGCAGCCTAGTTTCCAGGTCATTAATAAAGATATTAAGCAACAGGAGACCTGGTTAAATACTTCTGTTGGTGTGTTGTTAATTGTTTCCATCTTGAAAAATGTCGCACGCTTAGTCTTGTCATCATCCTCAGCAGCATCAGGTCTGCATACAGCATCACCCACATCCAAACCCAGTTTGGTGAAACCGAAGCACAGCTCACTATGGGAACTCTTCACACAGTTGCGATCAGTCTTTTATTAATTTAAGCTTAAGTCAGTTCCTCACAGAACAACTGTATTTAAATGACATTTCAATTGAGAGCATCTATGCCAGTGGAAGTAGGTGCAAAGAAAATGCACCTTTATTGAAATGGCTTGAACCTCAAATCTAGGTAGGTTCAAAGCTTTACATCTCTCTTTGTAGGAGCTCTGAGAAGAAACCTTGGAAAGCGTCAACACGCCTGAGCAGCCAGTTCTCCTGTAACCCTCGGTCGCTGAGGGCGAGCTGCAGGAGAAGTGCCATCTCCCCTCTCAGAATTGCCATGCTGTTTTGCTGCAGTATTGGGAGCGTCATGATCTCTTACACATCCTCTAGGTCTGTTTTGTTGTCACCAGCCTTCCTCACTCAACAATAAGATTTAAGTTATCCTGATTTGCAGGTTTGCTTTCTAAGCCTCTCTTAGGGACAAATGTAGCATTTGCCAACCCGGAGCACTTCTACAAAGCAGCTGATTTTGCTGGTGATTTCGTGCCTGTGACATTTTATAGGTTCCTTTGGGACTGCTGGGCAATAACATTCATGGGTTTCAACTTCTAGCAACTGGACACTGCTTTACCTTTGTCTTGCAGGTGAAAGAGCCAATGTCTTAACCCTCATGCATCTGCAGACTGGACAAATCAGTTCTCACCTTCTCTGGGGGAAGATAGACCAACCTCCTCAAGAGCTCTGCTGCCCGCTGTGCTTTACCCTATTCTTTAGCTGTTGCTTGAGATCATCCATGAGTTGTGCATACGGGAACCTTGCTCAGTGCTTGTTTCTGGGCCTGGTATAGAGGTAATGCCCACTAGAAATTTTTTCTGTATTCCTCACTGGCTCGAGTCCTCCTGGGCTGTTGGGGCTGGGCATCATGCGAAGAACAAATAAGCTGCTGTGGCCCCAACAGCGAGTGGGGACACGTGTCCTTGGGAATTACCCAATCCATCCCCTCTTCTGCTATCTCATCCTTGACCCTCTTTTTTGTACTTAAAAAGAAGTTAATACAGGTATCTCCTCCATGCTTTGGGAGGCAGGGGGAAATAAGGCTGCTACAAACAAACTCATTCAGTCTTTTTGCGTTCCTTGTGTCTCCTGTCGTCCCAGCAAGGTCTTCTGCCAAAGCTTCTTCCTCCTGGAATGCCTCCTGCATGCCTGGGTGTGCTTCTCCGTTGCTTGGTGCTCAGTCCTCCCACTTTCCTGCTCACGGGGGATGTGTTACAGCAGATGCTCTTTTCTCCAGGCTGAAGCCTCCCGTATTTCACAGCAGGGCTTGCCTCTGGTATAGGCCTTGGGCTGGAGATGCTGGCATTGGTGTTTCCCTGTTGCTTTGACCCAGTAGCTCAAGGGCTGTGCTCGGACAGGAAAAGCTAAAAATGATCTCGACAAGCTGGAGTTTAAGCAGTTGATAAAATGCTTCTGTACATCTTGTCCTGTTGGGATGTTTGGGGTGGGTGGTGTGAATTCCGAGCTCCTGTGCCCTGGAGCTGTGCAGGGGCTGCCCTGGTCCTTCTGCCCCAGCAGCACTGGAGACCCCAGCTGGACAGGCTCGGAGAAGGGCAGAGCGGCACAACTGACACCGTCCTCTTTGCTGGCTGATCAGACCGTGGCTTAGCAGTGGTGGGAGAGCAGAAACTCCCCGGGAGGGAGACAGTGAGCCTAATTTCTGAATTCAGAGGAAAATAATTAAATACATTCAGCTGTCATGCTGGGGGGGGTGGGGGGGGCGCTGTCAGGTGCAGGCAGGTGTTGGTGGGCAGCATGTCCCAGACTGCTGTGAGACCCAAGAGATGGGTGGATGGAAGGGACGTAGCAAAATGATGGTTTCTGTGCTGCCTGCGGTAAAAATCTCCACGCAGACTGAAACTACAGCCCCGGCGGGCAGCAAAGGTAAATGCGGTTTGCACATGAAGTGTTTGCTTGGGGGTTGTCTGCGTCAGCACTTGCAATGTCCTTCAGATCTGACCATGTTGCATTGTTGTTTCCGCTATGACTTGCAAAGATTTATATATATATTTTTACACTTGAAAAATAGTGTATTAATATATTAAGAAATACAAACTGATCTTTCTGCTCTTTGGGAGATTCATTATGTTTTGTTTAAAGGAACAAAACTTGTTTTCCTTTCCAGTAAGCACACAAGTGTCCGGTCCCACTTACTGACTAGAGAAGGTAATTAATTCTTCTGTTTTTGTAGTCAGCAGCGAAACGTGGTCTGGCGATACATAACCACCCTGCAGCCTTGCTGGGGCTGAATTATCTGGCACAATGGAGCCTATAATTAGCAGGTGGAGAAGATGCTGCACGTGTAGTGTTGGAGGATTGCAGAGGGACAGGTTGCAGGGCAACCGAGGGAAACAAGAGATTATGGCCAGGCAGTAAAAAATTAAATGTTTTCATCTCTCCAGGATGCTTAAATCTTTATAATACAAGCTCAAATAAAGAAAACCTTCATCGATGTGATGGAGTTTAACCAAGGCAGACTCTGTGACTGTTGTACCACATAGCACGTGGCACTGGTATAATTCCTGCTGCTCCCTGTGGGTTCAGAACAAGAAGGATTCTTTCTCTCAACAGTTATGAAAAATTTGAAAGTGGAAAAAAAAAATCATATCTTTTATAGAGGTGCAGCTGAAATATAAATGAAACATATCCACTGGAGGACCTGGAATATTGGTGTGACTTCCAGAATTAGGATGCAGAGTGTTTGGTGTAAATCACTTTCACCCACTAAATGCTTTTGGAGAAAACATGAGAGCTAGTAAATGTGATTTATTTTTTTTTAGGTGTCCAACTTAGGCACCGTGACAACCTGAGCAGAGGGTCCCAGTTTCTGGAAACACATGGCTCAAAAAGATGAGACGTCAAAGCTGAACTCGAGTATCATCTCATTAAAGCCCTGGGTCTGAAGGTGTAATGTAACAGCACATCCTTCCCTGCTGCAGAAGGACCATGAAATCCCTCACAAGGCTTCGGGCTGCAGAAGCCTGTGACGTGGTACCCATCCCTTGTGTGCCCTTGATGGGCATCACAACTGTTTGGGAAGCAGCAGGACTAGGTACAGCTCTGCTGGTTGTCCCCATCGGCACGGCCCTACCTCTACATTCACGCGCTTGTGGGGTGGCATGTATAACGAGGTCCCTCTCCTCCCACACTGCTATGGCAAGGAAGGAAAAATGGCTTCTCCTACCTATGCCTTGACATGTGGGCAAATTCTTCCCCAAGGCCATGCTTCATGGCAACACTGTGCAGATAACTGCTGCTTTGTGAGCTCTTCGGTCGGTGGGTCCAGCCTTCCTGAGCTGGATATGCCTTTGGAGATACACTTATGATCCTGTGGCTCGGGAAGAAATTGCAACCAAGGAAGAGGGAAATGCTGGTGTTTGTGCCCTGTGCTAGCATACCTAGTCACCTTGGCTGTCCTGGTTTTGACCAGCAGTTAAGAATGAGCCTCAAAAATGAGAGCATGAGCTCTTTGCGGAAGGGTTTGTCCCTTTGTGCAGTGCCTGGTAAAGTCTTTCTGGTGCCTGACTGGGGTAGGGCAGTGCCATGAACACACAGTTATGGGACAGTAAATGCTGCTCAACCCAGCTGGTGCAAATGGGGTGGACAGCCTGGGAGGTGTCAGAGGGACTGTGGACCCAGCTCTTCAGGCTTTTCACAGTACCTGGTCTTACAGCCTCTGTTTGACGGTGGTGGCTGCAGGTGTGCTTGGGGCCAGGATCCATTCCGGGGCTGAAAGCGTGCTTATCTGGGGGGAAACAAGCTGTGGATCAGTGCACAGCACCCCTCAAGTGCGCCTGTAGGAAGTGCATCATGACAAGGAGGGCTGCTTGCAAGGACCCTGCCCTGGAGTCCCTTTGGTTCTTCAGATGAGGTTTGCTCCTCTGCGGGAGGCTGAGGATAAAGCCCATGCAGGTGCCTGCTCTGACAACCAGACCCACACGAACGTGGAGAGCAATATTCCATGATACCTTTCGCAATCGTTCCTTTAACAGGCATTGCCTCGATTATGTATGAGAATTAATAAATATTAAAGTGGTTTTAAGAAAACCCTTCAGTGTCAGGAATCGCAACTGCCAGCCAGAGCAGGCAGGTGCTTGCAGCTACCAGCACCGAAGTGCATCTCCTCTGTGCATCCCAGTGGGCTGAGGACGAGCTTTTCCCCCTCTTGCAAAGTCTGTGTTGGACTCTTCAGGGCCATTCTAGTGGCAGCTTTGATGTCACCACCATGCCCGTGGCTTCACCGGAGGAGTGCTGGGTGCTGGAGCAGGAGGATCTCGATAGCAGCTAACCTTTCCCTTTGCTTTGTTAGTGCAGCTGTGCTGATTAGTGGGTTGCACCCCCAAAAATGAGAACAGCCAGGCCTTTGGGGTTCCCACGCCATGGCAAAGCCGGCAGCAGGCCAGTTTGGGGAATTTCAACAGCAGTGGAAGGGGTAGCACAGCCATAAATCCTGCGTGATTTGAGGGTAAGGGCTGTGTGAGAAAGATGGGAACTCAGCTTGTCAAGGGAGCTTTTACATTTTCCCTTTGTCAGCGTGAGTTAATGTTGAACAGGGCAAATAACTTCCCCGCCAGAAGGAGCCTAGCGAGACCTTATTTGTGAATATATGAATAGCAGCTTTGTAGATAGTGCATCTGAATTTGTGAATGATCTGACACTGACAGGTTGAAACGAACTCTGTAATTTTATTGTGTTAGATTTAGTAGGTCAGACATATACATGCTAAGTCAAAATGACCTAGAAAACCTTTCTAGGTCAAACTATTGCTTGAAAAGTTGTCTTTTCAAAGGCATGGACATAAGATTTTATGCTTACTCTGACATATTTCCCTTCTAACAGTGCAACGTGAGTCTTTGGGACATGGCAGAGAATTTGTCAGCTCCACTGAGACGACAGAAAGAAATGTGAAGAAGGGGGATACTAATTTCTTAATGTAACGAGGCCTTTTCTGGCCATCTCTCTTGTCCTGAGATAGTATGTTGGATACTTGGCTGGCAGGATTTTAGGCTAGAAGTTGCAACATTGATTGTATTAGCACATTGCTCTTTCCAGCAGTGCTAAACCCTGCCAGACTCCTGGGTCCGGCAGCAACCAGCAGCTCCAGCCTGACTTTGGAGCCATAACCCTTAATTAGATGGAAATTATTTATTAGAAGGAGCTTTTTCTCCCCTAAAGAGGCTCAGGGGAGGCTGATGACATTTGCACACAATGACTGTGTTCACCAGAGAGATGGGATGGGGCAGAGCCGTGCTCTGCTAACCTGGGCACCACGGCCCAGGAGTTGTGGGGGTGAGTGAAGTCTGATGGACCAAGGCTGGAAGGACCCAGGACCTTGATGTTGTTGTCCTGCAGCTTATGCCTGCTCTGTTAACACTGCTGCAGCCTGAGCAGATGCAGCTTTCGTGCCATTAGAAGGAAGCCTGAACTTCTAATAAAAGCTCGGCTGTTCGTGTGCGTTACTTCTTATTTCAGAGTGCAGACATAACCATGGCTCCAACAGGAAGATAAAAGGGCTCCCCTCCACCCTCATCTAGTTTTGGATGGACTGAAAAGTTTTTGGCCAGTGGTGCTTGTGGTGGTGCTGCGCAATACAGCTGGATGAGGACCTAGGGCTGGTGTTGGGCAGGAGACCAGCTGTTTAGGCAGGACACGTGTCCTCAGAGGTACCCGAGCAGGAGTCCCACTTCCTGACCGTAGCCGAAGGCGAGCAGCACCCCTATGTGCTGTTTGCATATCATGCCCGCTGCCTTTGCTCCCCGGGAAGAGTGGTCGTGCCCCATTTCCCACCCCGCAAGCCGGGCTCAGCACTGGCACGGGGAGCATCCCGGCGGTTTCTGCCGGCTCCCCAGTGTTGGCCAACACTGCCCTGCCAGCATTCCCACCGGAGTGGCACAACCCAAACTCCACAGGTTGCAAATCGTTTGTTCAGCCGAGCCATGACCTACTTGAAAGTAGCTTTTGCCATCCCAGGAAAGTGGGTAATCGGAGGCTGCGGTGCCTTCTGAACAATTACAGCTCACAGCAGTCCAAATGAAAATGTTTGTTGAAAACAACATGTGCATAATTAAGGCTTAATGAGCCCTTGTCTGTTTGGAATCTGCAATTAGATTTATAATAGAAAATACTAGCAAATGCCAAATAGCTTTAAAAGAAGGCAAGATAAAAGATAATTTTGCTGCAAATCTATAGTAATACTGTAATTTAATGAGCTGGAAGTGGTGCAGAGAAAGACTGTAAAAGCTTTGGACAAGTTTGTATTGTGTGTGTTTATCTTATCTGCCCATTTCCCTGTCTATAAAGCTGTCAGTCTTGCTTTTAACTGCTTGGAAAAAGGCAGGACTTTGCTAAAAATCAGGACGACTCCCTTTGTTTATTTTTATTTAAGTCATTAATTAGTTGGGCAAAACTGCTTTTTCTCTTTCTCATCAACATGCTTTAAACTTCTTGTTAGGGTTAATAATAGTAATAATAATAATAATATCTCTATTCAATTATTTACAGTGAAGCAGGGGCATAATAATAATCAGAGGTGGCTCTTTCTGATTAGTTTCATTGATTTTATTGAGTTTTCAACTGTCTTTTTAAGACATTGAGAATTTTCAACACTAAGGTGTGTATTTTAAGAAGTAAACTTGAGCCTGGCTTGGCTGCAGTAAGCACAAACTACCTTTTAACCCTAATGAAAAAAAGTTACATGGCAGTAAAATTTGCTGGAAAGATTGATAAGATGAACAGAGAGAGGTCTCAAAAAAAAAAAAAAAAAAAAAAGAAAGAAAGAAAAAGACCTGAAAGTAGAAGTGATTGGGAAAGATGGTTTGTTACGGGTTTTTTTAATAACCAGAAGTTGAGGTTGGGAATGAAGCGGTACCAACTTTGGATACGATGCGTGGAACTGGCAGGGAATCGAGGCCAGTGTGGTGGCGGGGTGTTAATGGGTACAACCCCCTGGAAATGCAGCCCAACAGCTTCGACAACCTAACGCAGCACTTCATGAAATAGGATGTACAAGGTTGTGGTAATGGTGCCTGTGGAAATACCTTTCTAATGTGATTTTATTGCCCCTGTGAAATGTCGCTGAGCTTCAGCTTCTGTAAAACCATGGGTTTGCATGTCTTGAGTCTCGGTGTGTGAAATCGCAGCACCAGTGCTGCGTTTGCAGCTTTGCGCGTGCAACATCTGCAAAGCTCAAAGTTGTCTCCCTGCCACCTTTCAGCTGGCAAATTTTGGCTCCAGCCCCTGATTTCACAGTGGCAATGAGCTCCCGGGTCCCGAGCTTGTCTGCACGTTCACAACCCTGCTCCTGACCGGCCACAACTGCTGCCCCGCAGGGTTTTGCTGTTCTCACGGACGTGGGACCCGTGGTCAGAGCAGCCCCAGGGGCTGAGTTATTTAACCCAACCATGCAGCACGCTGCTTGGGTCATCATCGAGGGCAGAGCTCCCCCTCCCAGCCCTGCAGCTGCCCCTCGCTGCTTGAGGCCGTATTTCAACTGCTCCTTGCACCAAGCTTGCAGTAAAATTGCCTTTTTTTTTTTTTTTTCCAGAGGTCAGGATTATTGAGGCTTTTGGGTTTTTTTTCCCCAAATAGCTTGCTCGGCTTGCAGCTTCTGAGGCAGTGTCTGGCTGTGTTGGCCCCATCTGCTTGGCCCCACAGTGATGCCTCGACGGCAGATCTTCTGGTGATGAAAATGTAATGTTGCTCCTTTGCTTCCACTACTGAAGGGGATGGGGTGATAGATGGAGGCTGTGGACACCAGTGGGGTCCCCTGAGTGCAGCGCAGGCTACTGGAATGGCTTGGGGGCTCCTTGCTGTTTGTTTAAGAGGATACTTGAAGTTTTTGTTAAGAGGCAGCATCATCAGCATAGTCAAAAGGAGGCCCATGTGCTGGAGACAATGCTCTTTCTGGCAGAGTAGGGATCTGAAATCTGGCCACCTTCAAGCCTATGAGAGTCTTTCATCTGAAGAGTGAGGAGGTTTGGGTGAACTCCCTCTGCTCCCCGACAGTGTCGGCATGCGGGCTCAGGCTCCCCTGCGCATCTTTCCCATGGCACGGCAGCCAAGCGTGCTGGGACGAGCTTACTGTTGTCCTGTGTACATCAAAATACGCATTAAGGTTGTGAGTGGTCCCCATTGGTTTGATTGTGAGGGTTTAGAAAGAACAGCAGGGTTGTGATGCTGGCAGGATGAAAGCCGGTTCTCTGATACAGGAAGCTGTATGCTGTGTTATTGTTTATTTACATTGGACCTCCCAGACTCTCGCTAGCACTAGGATCTAGTTAGGTGATGTAAAAATACTTACAGAATATGGACGTGGAGTCTGTGATTTAAATAAGAGAGGGAAAAATGCAGAGAGCTATGCCGCTGTAATGAAAGTGGGCAGTGATGATGCTCCCAGGCTTCTAGGATGTATTTTCAGAAATTACCTTCCTAGCATCCTTGGTTTGGGGGTTTTTTTGGTCTTTAAAGGAGATCTCTCTTTTCATTCGGATTTTCTTTTTTTTTTTAGTCATGAACGTGTCCAAGTGTTTAAGGTAAAATTATGAAATGGATTGTACTTTGTCAGCCCATTTTTTTTTGCAAGTCATACTATGGTACCGCTGCAAGAGTTATTTGCATACACAGTTGAGTGCAGAACCACAGAAGGCAGGTTTTCACTGGTGCCAAATATTTGTGTGTTGGAAACTACTCTCTAAATGACTAGCATGGAAGCTCTCTGATCCGCCCCCCCCCCCCCCCCCCCCCCCCATTAGCTGGTTTTGCATAACGCTCCCCATTCTCACCAAAGTTGTCTTGAAAATCGATTATTCTTCTCCCTTACGCTTTGAAACAGAAGAAAAAAAGCATGATCTTGAATTCTTGGGGGCAGAGATGTGCTTTTGCTTTCGCTAGTGGGGCAAAGCTTCAAATGATGAAAGTGTTTAGCAAAGTACCTGGCTGCGCTTGCAAGTGAATAGTGTGTGCTCTGGGCTGTGCTTCAGAACTGGCTTTGCTGAAGGAACAGTGGCTGTAGAGAGAATTAAAGTTACAATTTTTCTTCTTGAAAGGCAATTGAGTAGCACCTGTGATTTTTGTGAAGTTTTGGAGGAGTTAGGAGATATTTGGGAGCCAGGTTGTTAACCTGTACAGCTGTCAACAAGGTGTCGGGATCAGAAGCACAATACATGGTCTTAAAAAGTTAAAAGCTTTAAGCAATCTTTATATTGCTCCGCTGACAGCTCTCTTCCTCTCTGCGACGTGCGCATGTGTACTTATTTATTTATTTACTCTGCAGTTGAGAAAAGATAAATAGATTTCCAAAATTATTCCCGCACTGTTCGCGTACGTCAAACCCAGCGTAACCACAGCGACTGCTTGTGCAGGGCTGCTGTGGCAACAGCTGCTTCCTTTGCTTGCTCGCACTGCACTTCTCCTTGCCAGTGAATTGCTTTTATTCAATCCAGGTGTTTGCTTTCAGCCCCAGGCTTGGGTGGGCATCCAAACATCGCTGCCCACACAGGCTCCCTGCTTGCTTCCTGGGCCAGGGGGACAAAATTATAGGATGGGAAAACTTTCTGGCTTAAGGTTTCTTTCTTTCCGACTGCTCCTTTGCTTCCTCAGCTATTTTGGTGCCGGTGGCCACGTGTACCCCTCTTCAGTGATACCTCTGGTTGCAGCGAGGGCTGTTGTTCTGGTGTCGAAATCGGCATCTCCATAAGAGACTTCCAGAGCAGAGCCACGCTGGTAGCTGCTTCAGAGGCAGACAGGTATAAGCTCTATTTTTATCTCAATCCCGAGGTTTTATCTTGCAAAAAACAATGTACCTAGGTGCCTTTGACGCTGGCACTGTTCTCGCACAGAGCCTCCGTGGCTTCTTTTAGATCTTTGTATGTTTTCTGCCTCTCATAGTTTCCTGTGAATTACAAGTGTTACCAGTGAAGCAGGCAGTGCAGTTAAGTCTCATTATCACTTACTGTATTTGTTTCAGACTGTCTACACACCAGCGCGGTGCCAGGAAACATGCTGCATTCATTTACCTTCCTCCCTCCCCAACAATGCACAGGGCACCAGGCATTTACAGTGCGAGCTGGTGCCTTCCGCTTTCTTGGTTATTCAGCTGCTAACGGGAGAAGGACCCTCTTAGCAAGGGCCCGGTATTTATTTTTTTGCAGATAAACTCCTCAAGCACCTGCGTAAGCGTGATAAACAACGCAGGATGTGCTTGTTGTTTGGTTTCGAAAAGGAAGTGATGTGCATGCCCAAGCCTTGCAGCTCCATCGGTGTGATCGTATCTTGCAAAATAAACGGCGCTGAGTATGGTCAGCAATGGGCTGGAGAGGTCCTGGGTGAAAGCAGGGGTGAGCTGGGAGGACGGGTGTCAGGAGGTGCTGCTCACCTCCCAGGCAGCCTGTTCTCCTTGTCTATGCCCAAACTTTGAGAGAAATCGTGAAGGGTTTGGTCTGGCCAAAGCTGTGGCTCTGGTGAGCTCTCTGCACTGCGGGAGAGGAGGAGGATGGAGATCTCCTGTGTATCCGCTGCACCAGGGCTGCTCGAAGCGCTGCGTGACACCCCTGCCAGCCAGCGTTACATCGGGGTGCTTGGCAGACCGAAAGCTAAGAACTAAACACTGTCAGCTGAATACAATCAGAATGTATTAGATCAAGATCTGCCTTAAGGGGCAAAACCTGCTAAGTTGAAAAAAACCATTCCCCTCCTCCGTGCACAGCGGAGGTGTAGGCATGAGCACCTTTGGCCTTTAAATTAATAGCGCGTTTCTCTGCGCATCGTTCTTCTCCTTGCTGCGGCGGGGAGAAGGGCAGGAGGCTGGAAGGAGGAAGCTGGCTTTGCCGCTCTGCTGTCTGTGCTGCCTTCGCTTCTTTTCGGAGTCACACGTGAAAGGGTTAAGCAGAATTTTGATCTCGGCAATATTTTCATGCTTATACATTCTGTTTCTCATTTCCATGACAAAGATGGTAGGAAGAGCAGAATAAGGTACAGAATTTGCAGAGCAATTTTAAGACTGTAATGAGAACAGAAAATAGTAGGGGGAGAAGAATTGTAATTAGAATATGAAATGGGAAAAAAAAAATTAATCTATTTCCATGTCAGTCTTAAGACTAAATTCTGCTGCTCCCTGTAGCTTTCAGTGGACGGATTTTTTTTGTGTGTGTATGTGCAGAGCTTGAACTCCTTTGCAGGCTCTGAAAGGTCCAGGTAAATGAGTTTAAGTCCTCATTCCCCCCAAATAATGTAATAACAATAACTTCATGTGCAGCATTCACAGAAAACCAGCCAGATAACTCTTAGATAAATGAATGCTGCCACTTGAATAGTGGTGGGATTCAGGATCTCTCCAGCCTTGAGTACCGGAGAATAAAAGGGGATGTTGGAGGTGCTCTTGGGGCGGAGGTCCGTGCAGCCGCCTGGGTAAGCCTCATATGCTTGCATATCACAGAAGCACCCACACACCAAGTACTGCTGGTTGGGAGGGACATTTGCGTGTCCCAAGCCCAGCCAAGCCAACCAGATGAGATTGCACAGCACCTGGTCCAGCTGAGCTCTGAGTATCTCCAGGGATGGAGATCCCACAACCTTGTGGTCCAATATTTGACCACCCACATGCTGGAAAATGTTTTGCCTAATATCTAATGAGATTACATCTACCCAAGCAGCTTCCAGCAGCCCACAGGTCAGGGTCACCTTGAGCTCAATGGTTCAGATTTACTATTCCCCTCTAATTTGTCCAGTTGCTAGATCCAGTTGTCTGGATCCATCTAGGCCACAGCATCCTGCAGTAAAAGGTTTTGCTGTTGAGTCCTGTATCAAGAACTTCTCTGTAAGGTGTTTAATTCCACTAGCTAGTGATTTCAGTGTCTGCCTCCTTGGGTTGGGCTATGAGAACCAGAGAAGACCTGTTCCCTGTTCTCAACTCGTGATTTCATGTTACATCTTTGTTGAGTCCCTCTATGTCTATCACCTCTTTTCCTCAGCCACATACAACATTCCGCCCCTTAGATCCTCCCTGCTGTTGCCCTCCCTCCTACTCCTAACTGTACAGATGGTAAAATAATGTTTCATCTTTTCTTCTCCATTCTTTTCCTAATTGCTCCTAAAAGTTCAATGGCATTTTTGGCAGCTGCTGAGGACTGAGAGAAAGTTAGAAGTGATCTCTCCAGAACAAATGCATGATTTCTCTCCTGGACAGTAACAGCTATTTTAAGGCCCATTGTCATCTCTCTATTGTTAGGATTGTTTTTCTCCAGTGCATTACTTTGCATTTATTGACATTAAATTTAATCTTCCATTTCCTCATCACCACTCAGTACTGTGAGAGTCTTAATGCAAAGCCATTCAAAGTTGCTCTTAGTTTTGACTAGCCTGAATAATTTTTGTCTCATTAATAAAGTTGAATCCTTCTAGATAACTTATATTATGAACTGGATAGATTTTAGTGCAGATGGATTGTGGACCATGATCCTCCTCTTGCTAAACCTAATAAGTATCTTTGCATTGGCTGTGAGCAAGAGGACCTTCCCTTATATCCCACAACAAGTTGGGCTTGGTTTTTACAAGCTTTTTGTTGAGGAACCTTGTGAAAAGTCCAGCCAGAGAGATCATTTTCCCCTTTCCAGGTGCTTGTTGAACCTTCAGCTAACACCAAAGTGGGCTGCAAGGCACGACATCCCTCGTCCCAGGTCTCTCTCTGCTGCCTCGCTGGTGTGGTGCAGCTCCAGATGGTTTCACACTGACGGAGTCAGACCCGCTGGTCTGGCACCTTCCCCTTGCCACTCTTGTTTCTTTTGGAGTGGAGGCAGTAGGCTATGCACTGCATTTGTTAACTTGCATTGCTTTAGAGCGGACGGGTGAATGCCACTTGGCCATGGAGGTTCCTCAGGATTTTGTTGGTTTCTTTAAATTTTTTTTCCTACTGGCCATCCCGGTGTGGGTCTTTCTAAGGACGATGCTCTGTTGTGGGAACCACTGAAAACTCCTTCAGAGTGCAAACCAGTGCAGATCATTCCTTTCTCTTTCCCAGCTGGTTTTAGATCCTTGACAGTCTTTGTTGTACCTCGGTCAGCCCTTAGCACCACCAGCTGTGCAGTAGGTTTCCTGCTTCTGGTATGTTTGAAAAATAACTGCTATTAGCTTTTGTGAATTGCTCTTAAAACAAACAAACCAACAAAACCACTTTTTACTATATGGTTTTAAGCCTTAAGACTTCATCTGTATCAATCTGATTTTACCCTAGGATAATCTATGAGAATATTGACGGCATGCAAAAAACCCAGCCCCCATAAAGCCCAGGTGACTCTTGCAGATACTCAGCTGTGCAACCCATTGTGAAAAGGTTGTAGTGCCACTGACACCTGCTGTGGTGTTGTGCTCTCTTTTAATGACGTTTGTCCTGAAGCAAATTGCAGCGCGTGGCCAGCCCGGGCGGCCGCGCCGTGTCTAGGCTGGAGATGCAGAGCTTTCCTCGCAGGAGGGTCCTGGCGGGGGGGGTCGTAAATCTATTGCTGAACTTCTGACCCTCTTTGACAGGATCAACTGAGGGGCTATCCAAGCATTTCAGCGGACAAATAAATAATGCTAAGTAGATCATTTTGGGCCAGAGGTTGTGTAAAGACCTTAATGGGGAAACTGCAGTTAAAGAGATTAAGCTAACCTCAGCGATGTATTCCCCGAAGAAGTGTGATGCTAAATTACTCCTATAGGAAATCACAGCAGCAGCTTTGCAGGCAGCAGCATTGACAGGGGCAGGGCTGAAGCGAATATTTCACATCCCAGGGATGTGGCGGAGATGTGTGCTGGCAAAGGCGATCCTTGCCAGCATTGGTGGTGTTGGTTTGGTGTTGGTGCCCAGGGCGCCCATAGGGCTGAGCCTGGTGTGCAGGGGTGGCACGTACTGTGCAGGAACAGCATCATGGGGATGCGGGGCTGGAAGTACCGTGGCCAAAATGCACTTACAGCAGAATGTGGTTATGCCACTGAAATAATGCATGCCTAGAAAAAATGAATTGTGGAAAAAACCACTTTTCTAAAACTTTCCAAAGAGTTATATTTCTGCATGGTGGCTAGGGTGCCATCAGAGGCAGCTAAATAAACTCCAGCAACACATGGGCTGCAATAATTTTTTTATTTTTTTTTTTAATGGGGGGTATTAAATATGGCATTGACTGTGTTATGCAAGTTTTCTTGTATTTTAACTTTTATTCACTAAAAACTTAAAGGCATTTGTTGCATGGCATTATTGTGTGTCACTCTATGTCATGATGCTAGTGGTGGCTGAGGTGTAGCTTGCTGGGCACCGAAACCAGCTACTTCCCAAGCATCTGTGGTGAAAGGTGATAGCCCCAGTGCACCAGGTTTGGAAATGAGGTTGTCATGAGAGGGGACCTGCTCCCTGTCTCCTGTGTCCTGGCACAAGGAGGCAAAACTGAGAGACAAGTGCTTATAGCTCTGAGCATTAGGAATCACTGAAAGCATCCAATTTGTTCTTCGCTGGGCATTTAATAGCTCCTTGGTGATGATGGTTTTTAGTAACTGCTGGAATTTGCATCAACAGGCCACTTTTTAAAAGCCTCAGATCCTCAGTGAACTTGCAGTTAAGGTGCTCTGGTCTAGTATTGCCAACAACGAATGTTAAATTTTAGGTAAGACACCTCAAGAAAAAAAACCAAACCAAAACAAAACCCAAAAAACCCCAAACCCCACCACACTTAAAATAAAATTAGTTAAGAAGTTTGGAAGATTTTTGGGATCTTGCAGGTGTCATTGAAGCTATTCCTGGTGTGAGTGCTGTCAACATATTTCTTACGGAGTTGAAGTTTTCATCTCAGCTCGTGACTCTCAGGAAATAAAAGGATGTGATGAGATTCATAATAAAATTGTACAAGCTGGCAGTGCCATCCATGAGAAAGTAACACCTTCTCTGAATCTTGGCAGGAGGTTGTGTTTCTTTCCGCTGGGTCCTTCCCAGTTAACAAACATTTATTCTCCATGTTTGCACAGAGCCGGAGATCACACAGCTGCTTGGCTCTGGGGTCTGTCCCAGCTTGCAGCATGCATTTATTTTTCTTATTCATTTTCATCTTATTAACACGGGACCCATATGACCTCTGGGCACATTTACAGATTTGAAAATAATGTCGTATCACAAAAATAACAAACCAAAGTGAGTCTAGAAAAGCAATAAAAATTTAAAAAAGTGCTTCGTAGGATATCATCTGAATCAAGCCTCCACTCAGCTCCCTGTACGGGCTTGTGGATGCACAGCAGCACTCTGCCTCTGCAGCTGCGGTGCCAGCTACAGCTCCCCTGGAAGAGCCGTAGTAAAAGAATTGCATTTTTAAGTAAATTTGCCGTGAAAAACTAAATTTCAGAGGGTGTTTTCTCACAGAATAGAACTGTCCTTGTATCTCTTGGACCCAAAATACATGGGAGCGTGTCCCATGGAGAGGTGCTGTCTGAAGGCATAGCTCTCTGTCCGTCACCCTGAATTCCTTGGGACTCCCTGGCTGAATGGGGTTGACAGTGTCCGTGTGCTTATCCATCGGTGCCAGGCAAAGTCACCTCCTGTGGCATGAGATTGGGTCACGCCTGTGCTCCCAGTCCTTCAGGTTGCAGTTCCTGTCACCTGCAGACGAAGGCAACTTGCTGGCATTCATTTGACAGCATGCTTTCGTTGCCAGAGTTGGTAGGAATTTGAGCGGTTTCCTCTGAGGGTTTTTTTCTTTTTCTCTTTTTTGTTTAATCTGGTGAGTAGAGTTGTTTCTGTCCTGAGCATGTTATGTGAGACAAGTTTGAGTTGGGATTTAGCAAAGTGGGGCTTCATGGGTCCTTTTTGAAGTAGAGGTCCTTGATTCTAGTAGTGCTTGTAGGCAACCATCGCTAATGTAAGTCAGCGCAAGTTAGATAAAAATGGGTCCAAGTCTCAGATGAAGGAAAAGCAATTAATCATATCTACCTGCTTTCTCAACTTGGCTACACAGGGTTTGCACTTCCCGGATTTTTAAGCGAACACCATGTCGTGGAGGCAAAGCGCTACGAGCTGAGAGTGATCTCGGCTCACCTCAGCTTCCTGCTCATTTCATGTAGGAGAGAGTGAGAATTAGCCACAGCCACTGATTTGTTTAATAGGCTGCTTCTATTAGCCAAAGAATAACAAAAATTAAATAATTACAAAAGAGCAAATGGATGATTAAAGACAATTGCACGAGAGTATGTGCCTTTCAAGTTAGGACTTGAAAATGATACCCACCACTCCACACGTGCACATCATTCAATACAGGTTTGATCAATTTTGGGGGACACAGAGGGTGATGAATGGATGCACCCAAGTCTGGAACTGCCTGGGAGGCTTGCATGCATCGGGAGTTAGACCAAAATGAAAAGGGAGGAAGCATTTGTAACCAAAGGCAAATATTAAAATGTCTGTTTCTGCTGTAAATCTACCTGGAATGATGGTGCTGATTGTTTTGAAGTGCATTCTGTAGCGAAACAATAATGAGAAGAGGGAGAGCACATTACTTATCTGCTCTACCTGGCTGGTGTATAAGTGGCAAACATCTAATTGAAAAAATATCCTGATGGGAGAATTTCTAATAAATTTGTTTGCACCCTCATAGCCTGGAGGAGAGGGGAAAAAAATCCAATCAGCAGTGGGGAATTTCCAAAGTTTCCATTGCATTTCAAGTCTTGATTTTCAGGCTCGCTGCTCAGACTGGCAATCAGAGGCACAGTAATTTTGAAGGCAGGATTCATTACAGTTATTACGAAGGCATCAAGACCAGAAGGAAGTGTGGAGCGGAGGTAGGGGAACAGTAGAAAGCCATAAAAAAAAAATACATTCTGACAAACAGAATGATATAGAGAAAGCAGAGTGCTTGTCCTGCCCTGGACCTCCCCAGTGAAAGACAGTTTTTGTTTTCTGAATGTAGATTGCCAGGTGAGTTTTGTTTTCTGGAGAAGAGCTGTTTCAGACAGGTCTTAGTCTAGATCTGCAAAATACTGTGCTGGAGGAGGACAAAAGTGAGGTGTGTGTTTGCAAGGAAGGCGGGTGGGTGGATGTGTATCATCTGTGTATTTAAATCTCTCAGAGGGGCAAAGCTTTTACTTAGGAAGGAGCTCTTCTTTTCCTGATGTGGAAGAAAATATTTCTGCAGTGCAAATTCCTGACCGGTTCCAGGGACAGAGAGAACTATTTCCCCACTGGAATATTTTAGCTCTCTTCAGGGCTGCTTGCCGGAGAGCTCTTGTGCAGCTCACCTGCAGCATCTCAGTGTGCAGTCTCAAGACGCAATAGCTTTTAAGTGTCCCTCAGTGCCACGCAGCGTGTCTGTGCAGCCGACCTGACGCAAAGCTCTGGCACTGCAGATTGGAGCACTAGAAAGGGCCATACATCCATGTGGTGCACAGCCGTGGGGTGTCTGCTTAGGCTCCAGGATCCACCTGATGGTTTTTTGGTGGGGTGGTCCGCAAAAGAGCTTGGGAGTGGGACCTCAGGACCATAATTTTGCCTGTTCCAAAAAAGATTGACTCCTCAAAACCATGCTGCTGCCCCTGCCAAGTCAGAGACCGGCTCCTCCCACAGAGCCTGGGTCCAGCTGCCACAGGGCTGAGCACCTCCACCAAACTGTGCCACCTCTTCTGCAAATTCAGCCTTCCCCGCTGGGGTTGGTCAGGTTGGCAGAGGGTATTTAGGCCATAGAGCTGGCTGAGTCTCCATGCCTGGAAGCATGGCAGCTCCAGCTGGAACCGTGTTAGCAGGAGCTGGCTATGCCAGCGGTCATTTTACAGGTGGAGGGAAATTCAGTTTAAAGTGGATAGCACCCAGCTGGCTTCTGAGAGAGCTGCTTGTCCCAGCAAGCCCGTAGGGCTGGCTACGCTCGCTGCATCCCGTGGCTCCTGCCTCGCTGATGGGTTTAACGAAATCCTGCATTTGCACAGGGATACCCTTCCACCCTGCTGTGGCTGCTATTGGTACTAGTTAACGAGTGTCACAATACCCGCTCTAATTTTGCTGCTTTTAATTGGTTTGCTCTGCTATCCCAGAGGATGGTTTGGCAATTAGAGGGTGTCTGATGCCAAGCAGAGCTGAGTTACCCCCACTTGGCTTTACTAACTCTGCTGACTTTAATAGCTAATCCTGTAAGCACTCTGAGAAATTGAAGTGTAATTAATAGTCTACACTGAAAATCTTCACCTGGTTTTATTTAGATTTCTCTTTTATTTTTCTTAATATGGCCCATTTCTGTTAAGGCATAACTGGTATCAGCTTCCTATCAGAGAGTGAGAGGACGTGCAAGGGGTGAACAATCTTCAATTCATCATCTGGCTTGTAAAGGCAAGAGGGTTGGCTATTCCCCTTGTTAAGTATATGGTGTCATTCACAGCTGGTACCTTCATCCTTGTCTCGGGAGTGTTTTATGGCATAGCCCATTTTATTGCCATAATTAATTTGTGAACTTAGCCTTGAGAACTGCCCCAGCCGTACTTCGAGCCGGAGACAGTCCTGGAGGGCTTTTTTCCTTCATTTGGAATGGGAGCAAGTGAAAAGCTTCCGCTGTAGCTAATTAATGAGAAGAGTTTTGCAGTTCTCCATGGGGATTTTGTAGCCTAATAAGTGGATTAGCAGCTTGGAACTGGGTGAAGGGGGCAGGTGTGTTTGCAGGAGCTGTGGGGGCACAGGCGAATGCACTGTGCTCAGGCTGCCCTGCCTCTCGCCCAGCCGTGGAGGCAGAGTCCTGGCAGAGCAGGCAGGGGAAGTGGAAATGGGGGGGGAAATGTACCTTCTTGCAGCCAGAGTTTGCAAAGAACAACAAACGATCAGGCTGGGGAATCAGGCTTTGCATAGAGACCCCCTCATATATGGTCCAGAGTGGCTTTCTGCATTGCTGCTGTAGGTTTCCTTTGTGGGTTAAGGGGTACGTAGGTGTCTGGAAGAGGCTTGAATGGGACCTACCTGTCATGGAAATTTCCGTCGATGGAAGTTGGCTTTTTAAAGCTATTGATGGTCAAGTAGGAATTTTAGCTAGAACTTCATTTGGGTAATCTTTGCCGCTGGGTACATCTGTGGTTTTGCACACGTTTGGCTTATTTGTTTGAATTGGAGTGATTAATTCATTATTTCACTGAAAAAATAACATAATTGTGCTACGTTAC
Organism: Astur gentilis; assembly: GCF_929443795.1. Classification (NCBI taxonomy): domain Eukaryota; kingdom Metazoa; phylum Chordata; class Aves; order Accipitriformes; family Accipitridae; genus Astur; species Astur gentilis. Next base: position 19,022,616 of record NC_064893.1, on the reverse strand, counting down.
CATGTCCCATTGCAAATAACCATGCTGAAAAGTTTTAAAGGAGCAGCTCAGGATTTTCTTCTGGGAATTTTGGCTCTTTACGTGAAGAGCCAGGAAAGTATTTGGGATGCACGTGACCCTGGTGTGCAGATGGTATTTCACTAACTCTGACTTTCTTTTGTCTTTCTAGTTTGATGGGGAGAACATGTACATGGGAATGAATGACAACGCCCAGGAGTTTCTATCAGCAAATCAGGTAAGTGTCAGTTTGCTTGGGTGGGCAGTGTGGTGAGACTTTCTAAGGGACTTAGGCTATGCCCAAGCACAAATTCTAGGAGCTCTCTGTGAATCTTCACTCCTGGGACTTCAGGAGGGTGCACGGAGGAGGTCAGAGCTGTCAACCTGGCTGCTGCCAAGGAGCAGCAGTGGATGCACTCAGTACAGGGAGAGGGATGCGCTTCCGTGCCAGTCCTGCTGTGTATCGCTGGAGCCTGGCTTCGCCACAGCTCTCCAGTGAGGCTGAAAAGCTTTTCCTCAGCATCCTTCACTCAAAATGAAGATGCAATTGGTGTTTCTGCATGCAATGAGGTTTGCAAGTATCATGTGTAGTTCAGGTGTCTCCTTCCCTCACGCAGAGTATTTCCTGTAGCTAAATAGATTAACAGTTAGCTGGCTCAGGGAGAAAAAGGAATCAAAGGTTTCCTGTTTTGGAACTGTAAACCCACACGTGGAGGACCAGAATAGAAGTGCTCATGTCTCGCAGGTGCCTGAGCTTTCAGGGCTCTCTCTGGGCTTGGATACACATGATACAGACATGTCCATTCAGTGGAACCCTAAACATATATAAAGTTAAGCCCATGCTTAGGTCCTGCTGGGAGGTGAGGACTTCAGCACGTGCTTACCTGTCCTCCTGACCAGGAGATGAAGGATGGTTCCATCTGCATCCCACGGTGGTGGCCCAGCACGACTAGAGCGTGCTGGGGATTCAGTGCATCTTTGAGGTGCCTGATGCTGCACCGTTGGGGCAAAGCATCTCATCACATCCAGCTACTTTGTGAGGGAAGGTGCAAGTTCATTGCTAATATTTTTCAGCATCCCATTTTTGGGCTGTGTTGGGCCGTTTCATTGTGAGGCTCTGCTGACTGCAGCCACGTGCACCATGGGCTCCTCAGGGTTATGTCGCATGAAGGTGATGCGTTCCAAAATTTTAAAAGCAGGTGTGTGATGATTTCCATCCAAGATGCTGCCAGCTTCCTATTGCCCTGGACCTGGTGTGTGTGGCCTGGAGTGAGGTTATGCTTGTGCTGCTGGGGTTTGGTGCTTACCGCAGCATCGCTGGGTATTACAAGGCATCCATGGTATATCTAACTCAGATACCAGCAGCAATTAAAATATACGCATATTAAACTGAAAACAGGATGACAACCTGTCATTTGCCACCTTAGAGCGCGGCAGTGCGTTGGCTCGTTGCTCGGGCGAGTTGTTCCTGCTCTGGCTTTCGAAGATGGCACACAAAGCCATCACCACCGAGGCAAGGGCAGAGGGCTGTTCTTGGGTGAGAAGGATTTCCAGAGGGTGGGGAAGGAACCGCAAACCTTGTGCTATTGAGTGATTCAGCAGAAACAAATATGTAGTCAATCAACAACAGCATGTGGTTGATCATTAGAGCCAGGAATTGCCAGAGGTTGAGCTAACGCAGAAAGGAACAGGGTGACCCCAAGCTGCCCCAGCCCGTGGTCAGCCCATCCCTGCCCTGTGCTCTGCAGGGCTGTGCAGAGCCTACAAGCAAGTGGTGGATGCTAACGGGGGCAGTTGTCATAAATATTCTGCCTTTAAAAACTCCCAAGGGACAACTATTTCACAGCCTCATCGGGAAGGGCTGGCAGCACTGGCTCAGCAGCTGGCCTCGTTCTCTGGCCATGATGTGCCTGTGGAATTGGACTGGACTGGGGCCGAACCACAGCCAATGTGAACCATTTGTATTTCCTACTCTACATCAACAGAAATCACTTCACTGCCCCTGTTGCATCCCGCTTCCCACACAGGTAGGCAGTTGGAGGGAAATCAGAAGTGATGCTGCGGGGTGGGGAATGGTTTGCTGTGTCACAATTAAGGAGGAGGAGGAGGGCTGACTTCCGAATAAAAATAGAGGCTATCATGTCGTGGAGGATTCATGTACTGTTTGAACCTGGGAGAAGGGTAAACCAAACCAGGTTAGATCCCTGTAACCTGGGAAATAGAAGTTTACTCTTCATTTGTTCTCTATTTACTTCGTGACCTTTATTTCCTATTTTGAAATAGCAGTTAAGAATGAAAAGGGAGGAAGTATCCTTCTCTTGGCAGAGAGTGAGCAGGGGGCAGGTACCCCCCGTTACAGGGATGGGTTTGTGCAACAGGGGCTGTGCTGCTGCTTTATCTCCTGGAGCAAAAGCCCTATCGGGAGTGGGGACTGACATGAAAAATAGATACAGCCTTCTTCCCTCACCCTCATTAGTTCTTCATCTCCCTTTATTTACCTGCACATTGTTTACCAGAGCACACTTTATAGCACCAGTCATGACTTTATTACTAATAACACAACTCTTGTATTTAAATGGGGGTTCCAGATGTTTTTTTATTGTTTGCTAAACCTGTTGTAACCTGAATGAGTACATTAAACAGCAGGAGCGTGGTTTCACAATCTTGCTTGAGAGGCTGCTAAATCACCGGCCCCGAGATGCCTGTGCAGCACACACGGGATATTGCTCAGCCCTTGGGATCCTTGGGGACAAAGACAAATCATACACACTAATTACTGAAGCCATCACACTGTAATAGATGGGCCTGGTGCGTTGGGTTTTTTTCCCTATTGTTGTCTTAAACTGGTTGCACTGGGCACCATTAGGCATCTGCAGCTCTCCACAGCAGACACAGCTTCACACTGAGCCCAGCTTAGGCGCAGGGGCTGGGACGTCCAGCATTAATGGTGGGAAATCTTAGCTTCGCATTGCCTGTTTTAGGGCACGTTTGCTTGTTTACCCTAGTTTTGCGCTACACAGTGACCTCCCCAGGTACCAGCATGCTTGTGATGGCCTGGGGTGAGACTGTCATGCTGAAATCCCCTGGACCTGCACAAGGGCTTTCAGTCCCTCTGTGCTTCAAGGTGAGTGGGAAGGGCTGGGCAAGCAAGAAATTCACCTTTGTGTGTGGCTTCATTTCAGCTGGAAAATTTTTAGGGGTCCACAGGTGGAAGAGGTTCGATAGTCTTTGTTATCGGAAATACTGTATTACCTTGCAACTTTTCTTTCAAAATGCCTAGAAGGAGTTAGGTGGAAAGCAGAATTCAGTTTAGGGAGAATTCACTTCTCCCCCCACCCTGGTTTAAACCCGGGGAGGGGCGGGGGTTAAATGGCTCCTGCCTGTCAGTGCAATGCTTTACGCTTTCTGCCAAGAGATCCAGCAACTGTTTAAGCTCTTGAGTCATTCTTTCCCATCACACAGATAAGATTATTCTTAATTTACAACTGGAGCTATTGAGGCAGTGCGGTTAGGGCAGCTCCTGTGCTGAGCAGTCCTCGGACGACATCATGTTCCTGCAGCACCCTGACATCAGCTTATCTCAGCCCCTTGTACGGTTTTGGATCCTAAGGAGTTTCTGCAGTATCTCAGGGCAAGAGTGTGGTAAAGCCAGGACCGGGGTCTGCTTGCCTCTCCTTCATCATTCCCTACCCTGCACCCTGCAGAGCTGCTAACTTGGCGGGGAGGGAGGGGGGGTGGGTGGAAGGAACAACCAAAAGCCCCTCAAAAACCCCAAACAAAACACCGTCCAAAACATCTCAAAGCCAGCTGATCTGCTCCTTCCCCTCATCTTACCTGATGGGATTGCTTATGTGCTATCAGCTGCATTTCTTGTTGTAGTCTCAAAAGGGGTTGGTTTCAGCTGAGAACGAAATGCAGAAATACAGGAGCTTAAAACATAATGAGAGCGCTGACAGATCCAGGCCCATGCCGGCACAGCCTGCTTGGGGAAAATAATTCCTCTTGTTCCATCAAATAGAAGGGACATTTGACCCCAGAAGTGAGTCAAATGTGAAATGTAATTCAACCCCCAACAGGGGCCAGAGTATAAATGCAACTTGACATCTGATCAAACCATCATGGACATTTGACCCCCGAGATGAGTGAGGTATCTGTTGTGTCTCATGAAGTCGGCAGAGCATCATTCCTCACCCCTGTCAATTTTCTTTCTTTCTCCTCCCTGCACCCCCTCCCCAAACAAAGACAAGGAATTAAGTAATGCAAAAATCCCAGGGAATGGACAGATTACCAGCCATATGACGTACTCTGAAAGATGAGTAAAAATGCAGTGGTGCTCTTAAATAAAAACACCCTCAAAAATGAGTAAGAAAAGGCATTTATTAAGGTCTTTGTGATAGAGAGAGTAACCCCAGGAAAGGCAAAGGTTGGGAAATTCCTCCTGTAGCTGGACAGGAATGAGGTTGGTTTTGTTTGGCATCAAGACTTTTGCACTTGCAGGAAGACTCCACAAGTGCTTTATAAGCATGAATTAACTACACCTGGGAATACCCTGCAAGAAGGTACCATTATCCCACATTATGGGTGAATAAATGCAGGAAATACCTTGCCAGGGAGCTGGGGATGATGTCATGCAGGTTGTCGGAACAGTCAACACCTGGCACAGGTTTGGGAACAGTTGTCCTTCAGCTTGTTCGGAGCAGGGATGTGACTCTGTGCCTGGTCCCTGGAGGGACATTATGGAAAACCTTAGGGGAGCATTTGCCACATCTCTCCTCTCTCCATGGCACGTCTCTGGCTGCTGGCAGGGCAATGGGCAGCTTCGAAGGAGGAAAGAGCTGATTACTTACTGCTGGGCATTTTTGATCCTGCACTCTGCCTAGTCTCAGGAGCTTTCAGTGCATGGCTTATTCCAGCTGAGCAACGTGCCTGTTTCTGTACCAACAAGTTAATTTGTGTGACTCCTCATGCAAATGCTGTTATACATCAGTATAGTTTATTCAGGCCAGGGAAGCGCATCTACATAAGCAACATTTTGCTATTGTAACTGAGAGGACAGATAGGACCCCCCTGCTTTAACTGCGAGTGTTGAAAATATGGTAGTTAAATTGACAGAAAGTTATTTGCACACCATTTCCTCCTCCTGATGCTGTTCTTATATGATGCTCTTGCTGGCACACTCATGCTGCTGATCTGTGCTTCAAAAACGTCAGGTCTTGTCTGCCAGGAGCCACATCTGTCCCGTGGACATGCGTAGGGGCTGCAGGTTTGCACCGCAGCATTGAAAAAGCATGATTTCACCCAGCCCTGGTGAGACACCTGATGTTGATGACCCTGCAAAGCAGCAAAGAGGGCTTTAGTTTGGGCTGTGTGCACTAGGGTGAGTCTGGGTAACTCATGGATGGAGCTGCTCGTGTTTATACTGCTGAGAAAGTAGATCTGTGGGCATAGGTGTGTTTGTATGTGGCAGCATGTGCATAAAATAGAAGGTGGGTTTTTCTCTGGCTGCGTGCAAATCGGCAGGAGCTCAGCTGACTGCGGGGGTTACACTGATGCTCCAAGGGAAACGGGGTTAAGAGAGATTATATTTGTCATGTGCACACACACATATACAACATCTGTCTTCAAATGTGTTCCTATATAAATGTTAGTGTGGGGTTATACATGCCTGCCCCTTTCAGCACGTGTGAAATCCATCTGCGTATGTATTCGTGTGCTTGGATGTGTATAAATCAACATTTATCTACTGTATCTATTGCCCTTTATCTGTTTATCTCCATACATCTTCAAGCTGGGGGCTGTATTAGCCATAATAGATACAGTAAGTCGCTGATCTGGTGGGTCAAATGGTCAGGGCTCTTTGATCAGCCGTCAGGATACATTACCACCAGGGCCTCTGGTGGGGCTTGAATTACAACTTACATTTGACTCATTTCTGGGGTCAAAACGTCCCTCTTATTTGATCGAATGACAGAAATTGTATAATTTGTATATATCCCTGAGCCATATGTGCTCTGAGTGCCACTCTAATGTGTTTTATAAAGGCACAGCTGTCTTGGTGACTTATTTAAAATGGGATTTTGAAGTAGTGTTCTTGCCATTTAATGTCCTCATTCAGGGTTACACAAGGTTTATCAAATAATAAATAACATTTAGAACATTCATTTTAGCATAACAATGGGTTTGCTAGTTATAAGGAACTGGACAGTACAATAAAGCTGTGTTTGGTAAATAAGCAATAATGTAGAAAGCAAGTGATATCATAATTAGAAATTAATGACAGTGCGGGAAGCTGCAGATACCTTCCTCTCATTCTGCTAACGCTCCAGACTAGACAGAGCTCATCTTGGCAGCCTCTGCTATAAAATATGCCATCAAACCTTGTCATAATACTGGCAGACGTGTTGTCCTCCCACCTCCTGGGCCTCCCACCAATCTCGACTGAATTGCAGCAAAATGTCAACAGTTGATAAAATAAACCTGGCTCTGGGGCACATCCACGCCGTGCGATTGTGGGGGTCCCCTTCCCCCCAGGGGACCGAGGAGCCAGGATGTGAGGACTGCAGTCCTGAAGTGGCCATGGAGCCCCAGGCAGCGTGAGGGCAATTCGGTGCTGCTAATGAAGACGTGAGTCATCCTCCCTTGGTTCTAGCTCCTTCCTCCCTAGTAGAAAGGTGTAAAACAGGACCAATATGGACTTTGGGTTTGCCTCCATCAGTGGCTTGGGTAGAGGTGCTCTGTCACTGGCAGTGAAGCGACAGCATGCAATTGCTCGGGCATAAAATGTTCTCATGTTGGTTGATCCCTGACCTACCAAGACGTGTGAATGTGGAGGATTTTCCAGCAATTTGTTTGTCCCTGAAGCTCATAAGGTGCAGCAGGTTCCTCATGGTCACTACAGCCGCTGTCTCAGGCCTGGGTTTGCTCCAGAAGAAAGGCTAAAAGAAACCAGGAGACCATACATGTGGCTGAGCCATACCTTACGGTGATCCTTCTCTTGAGTCTTGTCATAGTAAAGACTGCACAGCAGAGTGGTGGAGGAAAAATTAGAGCCCACAGGAGGTTATTCCTTGTGCAATTTCCACTCAAGTCCCCTGATGAACTTTTGTGTTTCTAAAGAGTCTGATCAGTCTTTGCACATGAAGAAACTTGTGTTTGTTTTAACTTTGAGGACACATGTCTCGAGGTCTTCATAATGTATTGATTTTGCTATTGAATGGTTTGATCTATTGATCACAGGAACAGATGATAGTCAGAGGATGGTCAGTGTTAGAGAAAATCACTGATATAAGTAGAAGGGTTTAAACAAGGGGGAACCTGTCCCTCAGGCATAGAGAGCTCTGATGCTCCTGAATTTCCACTACTCTTGTGCTCCTTGGGCTGCACTCTTGTGCCTCTCTGTACAGCATCCTGGTCTCTTCCAGTCGGCAAATAGTCTGTATTTTTGAAGTCTAGAGTCAACTACAACAGGGGCAGAGTACACCTTAAAGTTGAAAAACTGATGACTCCCCAATGCCTTTATAATGATATCTTGCAAATATTGCTAGGACATATATACATAGAAGGCCCCTAGTGAAGAGAAGTGAGAGCTTTTTATGGCCTCAAAGTTGAAAGAGAGGATTAAACAGACTTTGGCAGTGCAGTGGAAGCTGGGAGTGCGTGCTGCAGCAGGTACCCCTGCTAAGATACAGATTTTGCTCTTTCCCTGCTGTTCTTTGAGTAATACTGTATAATTTCATATGTTGTGCTAGAGAGTAAAAAATAGAGGGAAGACATTGATAGATATTAAAAGCCCTTCTCAGCAGATGATTCAGGAAGAATCTCATGTACTATTTTAGAATGAACAGTAGACTGTTACATGTCATTTATTATAATCAGCAGCTAATGGAAACCCTTCCAGGCGGGGTTTTGGAGGTGAGCACAACTACAGCTGATGATCCAGGTTTGTGAATTTTGCATGAACTCCTATGTGACAGTGAAATTTTTGAAAGGTGCAGTCAGAAAGCGATTCCTGTAACTTAGTCATAGCAAGAGAAGCTTCTATTGCCGGTGGAGGGTCAGCTGTAGTGCTTAAATAAAATGATAATAAAAAAAATCCCTTGGTATTACAAGCAGAATGAACATCATCTTCAACCCTTGGTCTCAAAGGATTCCTAAGTTGTTAAGAATAGGGTGTTTGAAAAACAGCCACCAAGCATCACAGAGTGAAAAGCTAATGTAACTGAGCAGGTCCTAGACCGAAATGGATAGTCTCTGTTTCTATTGTATTTACTCTGGGGGAAAAAAAAGAAATAGCATCTTATACAGTTGAAGATATGTCACATGACACAGAGTGCCTTGTAGGGACAGAAAACTCTGAAATTGTTGTGGTGCTTGAATTTCATGGATAGGCATTTCATCAAGGAACTTAAGTTCTTGAATAGATTTAGGTTTAGGGGCAAAGGCAGGATGGAGAAGGAGATCCTCGGGTGCATTGGAGCAGTGGTCGGAAAGCAGAGGAATAACACGCACTGTGGCTGGCAGCCTGAGGGCCAGGCACAACATCCACCACTCCTCCAAGGTCTTCCCGGTGCTTGCAGCCAGCTATGCCCTTGGGTCAGTCTGAGCAGTAATTTTTCCTTTTCTTTCCCAAGTCTTTCTTGGATTTTCTGGGATCTGAATCATCTCAGAGATTGTTTTTGACCCAATGATAAAGATTGTCTGTACTAAGCAGCATGCCTGATTGTAGCCCGCAGTCTGCGAGGTACGTGATCACGGGTGTGTGATCAAAATGTGCACGAGGACCTTCAAACAGAGCTGATTTCTTTTTCAGTGAAGAAGTCCATAAGCACCAAAACATTTTAAAAATCATAATAAGAATAACCCAGTCAAAGCAGGAGAGTGGTCCAGGGCTGGAGGCAGCCCAGGTCCAGCCCATGCTCCACCTGCCCGGGATGGTAGGTACCTGGCGGCTGGCAGAGAGAGGGCAGCAGCAGGACGATGTGTATCCCACTGAGACACAGCATTTGCTGCTGCTGTGTCTTGATCCGAAGTTTTACATGTAGAAAATATTAATACCAGGACGAGTTCTAATAGAGGGTTGGACATGGGTGTTTCTTGGTGCTGAAATGCCACGATGACCACCGGGGGGGCTGAAGGAAACGTGGGCTCGAGATCACAGAAATGCTCCCTGTGTGCTGGAGGGTGAAGGAGATGGAGTAACTGGGACTGCTTCAGAGTACCATGGGGCACAGCTGAGGTCCAGTCAGAGTAAATAACACTGAAGGCGATCTGCTGGTGTGCATGGTGACTCCTGTGACATGAGGACACATGGGCTGGCTATCCAGCAATGCTGATGAGTTCATAAAGCCAACAGCTCATAAAATAGCAACAAAATATAGAGGAAGGTGGTGTGCAGTATCCTTTAGCCAACAAAGTGTCACTTTATCAAAGATTACCCACTGTGTTCAACACTGCTCTAAAGGGACTGCACGTGGTGTATGCACAGCTCCTGCCTTTGATGGTCGGCGTGCCCCACGGCAAGGTGGAGACCTACACGTGGGGGAACCTGGGGCAGCTCTGGAGGGAGCAGGTCACCTTTGAAGCATAGGTATCACATTAATATGGTGCTAATGTGTGCTTTAAACCACCTGATGGTGCCCCTCTGGTCAGGTACTGCTGCTCCTGGGAGGGTGCTTGGTTGTCCTTGAGTGGTGGCTGTTACTTCAGATAAAGGCAATCCCGGAGCTTTTATGCACAAGCTGTTTCTGCCTTCAGATCCTCCAGCATCTCGCACCGTGCTAATTCCTCGCTGCTTGTCTCCCGAATTACCCGCTGTGACACAGTGTGATTGGAAGCCAGGTCTTTACATGCTAACGATTGATGCTGAGCTCTGATAATGTGATAACATCACTATTGGTGAGCTGTGACAAGCAAGATTTTCTACTGCATCCTGTTGGGGGCTTGGTTTTGGCTCCTACAGAGGTTGGTTTGCCTCTTTAATGGACCTCTGGGGAGTGGCTTTGGAAAATTTTGTTTATTTGTGGAAATGTAGCACCTTGGGCTGCAGGAATATGAAAAAAAACCCTAGCCTGTTGCTCTTGTGATTTCCTTTCCCAACTGATTGATTACTCCTTCTCTTCTCATTGGAGCCCCAGCCTGAGCCAGTGTTTGGGTCTGCCGTCACAACAGAGTGATTAACTGGGGAGCCACTTCCAGCAGGAAAGCATTATTTTCCATTTCAGAGTTTGGACAAAGGCCTGTGCAGAAAGGAAGACCCCTCCGTAGTCTTGGCTGGCTGCAGAATGAGCCCTTTTCTCCATGTTGGCTCTGGGGCTGCCCTGGGCATGTGCGAGGTTGAGCTCTACTCCAGCCCCACAATGGCCTGACCCGCTCAGCAGAGCATCTCGGGGCTCTGCAGGTTCTGGAGGATGATGAGGGTCGTGTATCCCACGTACGGCCATCCACCTCCTTACGCTCAGAATCGGGCATTCACTCCAAACTCTACTGGTTCGTGCGGTTGGGCAGAGCAGTGGACCCGAACTGGTGTCCAGCAGTGCTCTGGCAGCTCGCCTGCAATCGTGAAATGGTACCCGACCCCTCACTGCTCTGACAAAGTGGAGGGACCTCATGGGGAGCCAACCCATGTGAATGGGCTGGCTTGGTGCCTGCACACAACAGGTCGCTTGGGTTAGCTCTTCCGCTTCAGCTGCAGGATTTGTGCAGCAGACCCCTGGGCATCCCCCTTCCTGAAGCCTGAGCAGTGCAGAGTGGGTGCAGCTGGCAGGTACCTGGGCAGGGGAGCATGGGTGCCATGGGTAACCCAGGCAGGGGAGCATGTGTTGTGGGTACCCAGGAGGGGAGCATGCACCGTGGGTGCCCGGGAGAGGGGGGCGTGCTGATGTAGGTAACCAGGGAGAAGGTGAGCGTGCGATATGGGTACCATGTGTGGAGAGCGTGCACGGCAGCTACCCAGGGAGGGGAGCACGCGTGCCACCAGTCCGATGTGGTTCTGCTCCTTTGAGGAAGGCTTAGATCTTTCCCTATCAGGTGATGCGCTACACCAGGCTGGTCAGAGCTATGATGGGAACCAAAAATCAGAGGTATTTAGGGATGCGCTAGTCTTTCACAGGGAGGTATGCTCTGGCACTGGACCCAGCTGAAGGACCACTATCACAGCAGTCTCAGCTCCTGCTGGCGGGGTGAAAGGTGGCAAAGCTGACCCAGAGCTCTGCATTTGGCCCACACACCCATCACCCATATTGCAGTTCTGCCGAGGACCATGCTGGGTCTCGCTCCTCCGTGACACTGCTTTCATGACCAGCAGCCTCTGAGCAAGCCTGAATTAAATTTATCTTAAACTAGGAAATCCATCAGCAGCCATCAAAAGTGTCTGAGCTGATGCTGTATAGCTCAGGTCTATACATCTGTGTACACTGAAAAGGGCAAAATATGACTTAGCTTTTATTACTTTAATTAAAACATGAGTGAAGAATATGAGATTCATATTAAATTGTATTTTCCTGGCTGCTGTGTGAAGGAGCTAACTGATCTGATTACCATGAAGATTACAAACTATCAAAGTGAAAAAGAGCTTTTTGCAAGTATTTCATATTAAACCTTCAAACATAACACTTTAAGAATAATTATAGTTGTATTACTGGAAAATGATTCATGAATTCTGAATAAATATAAGACCCTTAAAGGGAAATGTTCCAAGACCACAGTTTTCGTTCCAATCTGATGAAATTTAGTATCATTTTGCAGCTGTAGAATAAAATGAAAAAAAATATGTACATAGACTGTATTGAGTATATGTCAGACTAAACTAATGAGATTTTTTTTCATCAACTCTAAGCACGCACACAGACAAATGGAATAGCCATTCTCATTTTCTGTAATAGAAAGCACTGAAAGAGAAGGCAGAAAGGATCTTACTGCTCACAAGTCTTTATTCTACCCTTGATTGTTAAATAATATATTTTAAGTTCTCATATCTCGACTGCAGAATGTTTGAACTGACATTAATGGGTATATAAGAGAAAAGAGCGAGCTTAAAAAAAAAAAAGTGAGGAAGGGCTAGGATTGGGAATTTTATTAGTATTCCCAGTGGTCTGTAATAAAGATACTTTTCACACAATACAGTGAATGTTTACAGCAGACAATTTAGTTTCCTTCCAACAATTATGAGAGAAATTGAATCTCAGGAAATGTTAGTTTTCTCTAAAATTAGACATAACAATAAAGATACCCCTGAAAGTTTATTAAGGAGGGAAGGGAAAGAAGGAAAAAAAAAAGTCATCAGTCTCTGGAAGACAATTTAACAAATTTATTTTAAGAATTCCAGATGACTTCTAAACAAAACCAGACACCTACGTGGCGCTGAGGGCTCGTGCTCCCCATGCTGGGCTCATAGCTGGAGGTTGCTTATCTCTCAAGGAGCTCTTTTTCCCAGGCTTCAGCAATTCCTAGTATATTTTGGAAGCAAATATCCAAAAGGTGCTTGTTTCCACGCCGGACCTGTCTGGAGGAGGATGCATGCAGGTCAGGATGCTACAAGCCTGGGAGCCCGCACCAATATAAAAAGGAAGATGTGTGGTCCTCACCTACCCAGCCTCATGCCAGGGCAGGGTTCCCTGCACTGAACGCATGGAAGGGAAACATTATTTACATCAAAAGTAGCAAAGCTGTAGGAGCTCCATTTCATAAAATGAGCAGGATTTTTGCTCACCCAAGTGTTAGAAAGTTGAAAGCTCTGTATTTTTGCATGAATATTTGCATGCCTTCTTGCAGGTGCAGTTAACATTGATGCTTGTGCAAATGCAATGTTCCGTCCACCCTCCCTGCGCAAGCGCAGAGCTCTACGTGCAGTCACGTGTGGGTTACATGCACAAAGGACTAGTTAGCAAAACACTGTGAGCTCAGGCCTTTTAAGTTTTTCCTGAGAAAATTGGTCATGAAATGTCAAGAGAGGAGCTGCAGGGAAAGGCACTTGAATGCAACTTCAGGAATGAATTTATCATAGTCACACAGAGATGCTGGGGATCAAAAAAAGGAAAGCCACTCTCTAAAATGCAGAAGATACTGAAGCTCTCTGAGCAGCTCATGCTATGGTGTTTAATTTTTGAAACACTGCGATTTGAACATGCAGTATAGTTCTCCTACTTGCCCTGTTTCCAGACTTCTGCATCAAGGATTACTGCAATGTCCACATTAAAGACACCTACTCTCTTCTACTTGCACATTTTTTCTTTTGTCCATGCAATCCTTGATTGCCGACTTCTGCCTCGCTCTGTTCCAGTCTGGAAAGAGATTCCTGTTATTTGATATCAAGAATAGGGATGGGAGGATAAATGATGAAAGCCAATGCAGCTTATCTTGCAGCCAAGCTTCTCTGGTAATCTTCCTTGAAAGGATCTGTCCCATTTTGATCATACTTGGGGCTAGACTGGGATGATGCTTTTCAGTAACACCAAGTAGGACTCTTGAGGTACCTGGTTTCGTGCTAGTATTAGCAATAGAAGCACTTGACTCTTGAGTCGCCACAGGTTTGTGGAAATATCTAGGCTTTGTGCAGGCTTGAATTTGAAACATGGCAGCTGACACCCTTGAGTACACTGGGCAAATGTGAATTTTTACCATGGGGTCAATGTTTTGGCTTTGTTACCTGCCTCCCCTGCCTCTCCATTAGCATCCATCTCTCATTTTGTCTCTTCTACTTCTGCCTGTTTCCCTTGGAACAGTTCAGGTTCTACCTGGCATGTTGTGAACTAGTAAAAAGAATAGAAAAACCTCTCCAGCTACTTAAGGAATTAAGCGTTTCAGTTAGTTTGGCCTCCGGATAGCTGGGGCTGGTTTTTTTCAGACGTAGCAGTTAATGGAGTGCCTCCCACCTCATGCCTTGTGTATTGGGTTGGTTCCCTCGTGGTCATGCGATGAAGGTCGTGCTGGTGTTGATGTGAGCCCTCTTGCACCTTCATCTCCTCTGCAAAGTTCTTCCCTGCGTGAACAAATGCTATCCGTTACCTCTAGGGCTGCCAGTGCCTACAATGGTCCTTTCTCACTGCCAGCATTGGAGGTGATCACTGCTACAGGCTCCTGGCTGTGACCAGCAGATTGGTGTCCTGACTGTCCTTCTAGATGGAGAGTTGTCATTACTTTAGGGAAACACTGCTATTTTGATTGTTAATTTGACGGTTTTCCTTTTTGCCCTTCCTCTGAAGGGACAGTACCTACTCTAGCTATTCATTTTGTCCAGGTTGCTTAATGCTTTAGAAGGCATTTGATGAGTATGTGTGATTTAAGACATAGATGAACTCCTCGCAGCAATGTGTGTGTTCCTGCCTCTTTTAGATACCATACATAAGCTTCTTTTTATTAGAGGGGGAAAAAAATAAAGTTAAAATTTTTAAAGATAAAATCTGTTTGTTTCCCAAAATTCACATACTGGAGGCTTAAGGCTGAGAGCCTATGCTGGGGATTTGGATATCTGACCATGCACCACGTTACAGTTCTCACAATTTGGTCATGAGTCTCTCGGTGCTTCGTGCTTTCCCTAACACCCTGGCACCTTTGTGCTCTTGTGACATGACAGCTTCTGCTTTAAAGAAGTGAGTGAAAGAATAAAATTCTGGCACTTGAGGTTGTGGAGGAAGGCTTGTAATTGTGGTGCTCAGAAGTTCAGTAAATGCAAAGGAGGTAGAGAGAGATCCTGGGTGATTATCTTGATATCTCATGGACTGGGAGGACTGACACGTGGATGAGTGTTGCATATTTAGGGTCTGCAAGGAGTTGAGGCATCCTGATCCCATAGGTAATCTGTAATATCTCCTTTGACCAACCAAACCCAGGTCATACTTAGCTGCAGACAGACATTGCCTGCCCTGGTTTTGGAGGCAGCGCCCACCCAAACCAAATCATTGAGATTGAAATTGGGTAGATGCTCTTGCCGGCTCATCTCAGGGTTTACTTTGGCAAAGCTGACTCAGAGGTATCTGGCTTTGGCACTTCTCCTGTGTGCTGGAGCCAGATTCTGGGGCTGAGGGTCTTTGGGATACTGTGGGAGGCTGATTTATTGTGCTGGTGATTTCAGTTAATTTCCTTTTCCCATTTTGGCAACTTCCTGGCAGTCTGAAATGTTTTGCAGTGGATGGAAGGCTAAAGGATTTCAAGCTCCTCTTGGGGATAAAGAGGAGAGAGGGGAGGGAAAAAGGTGGCATTTTACAAAGCGTTGATATGTTCTTAATTTTAATAAAATAAAAAAAAAAGGTAAGCAGCACCTTAGCTGCTAAGGCGACAGGCACTTAAGAAGCACTGAATAAATACATAAAATATATTTGCTGAAGGCATTTGTCATTGGAAGTTTAAACATTAAACGTGCCTGCTTCGTCTGATACCGTAATAAAGCAGGGATGTTCAAAGAGCCATTAGTGGTGCTCTGACTACAGCTTTACATCTTCACTATATGTACCAAGAAAGCCGCATTATATCAGCAATGCCTCAGTGAGTTTTGCCCCCAGAAAGGAAAGTAAGTGAATTCTGGGAGGGATTTCAACGTGGGCTTGGGCTTTTTTGTAGTGCATTTCCCCTTTCATACTGATCAACGTGGATGTTTTGGTATTGTTCCCTTGTGAAGTACTGGGGCAGATCCATGGGAGGCAGCAGCTCTGCCATTGTCGTGGTATCCCCAGGCTTAATAAAAGCTGGCTCGGGGCCTGATGAGACAAATAAACAGGTTTGTGTATTTAGTTTTTTAAATTACAGGATAAGGAGGAAAACAGATACTCAATCCATTAAGAAATAACTAGGTGGGTGATTCACTACCATTTGTGTAAATGGCACTAACTCTGGTCTGCCTGCACAATTTATTAATACTTCACAGGAGGAAAAAAAAATTATTTTAATCTCATAATGGATGATGAGCTGTGAAATTGCTTCTGCAGCAGCTGGGCACCCTGGGGGAGGTGCTAGATTGCACCACATTATGCAAGCTCTCCCCACATCTCTGCCTTCCTCGTGCTAATCAGACACGTCAGATCTGGGCGATGGGGAGGAGGGGTGCCACTGCTTCTGTTGGATTTTATTACTTTTTTAAAAAAAAAAATATATGTCGTTTTCTTGTCAATTTGCTTTGGGGTCTCAAGTCTGACTCTGGAAGTGTGTGGGCTCCAATCTGAGTGCATTTGTGGTGAGCGATGCTTTGGGCTTCAAAGGTCCTGGCCTGATCTCTGCCGCCACTGGCCACACTGGCCTGGCTCACAACATTAAATAACTAGAAATTTAGCAAATGTACTGGGGCTGACCCAGTTTGTGATTTCATTTGGCTGATACCCTTGCTTTGTAGGCAAGAGTACCAAGAGCTGTTACTGTTGAACAGCAGCTTTGCTCTGCATTCATAGGTTTGGACTGGGACCATGAGCAGTACCAACACTCCAAGTGCTGTGAAGTTTTTTTTGTGTACTAAAAGGACAGCTTGGGGTTAAGTACTTTGGTTGCACGTGGGAAGACAGTGCATATCTATAGTGATGAGGGCAAACCAGGTGTAGCATAGGGCCACTTAGGAAAAATGGCAGCTCCAGCAAGGGATTTGCAGTGTTTGCTTCTGCAAGCATGCTGGTGGTGTACTCTCAGTTGTATGTGCAGGTCTCTCATGCCTTGCAAACACCAGTGCTGGTGGCTGCAAGCGTGCGCTGGTGTGCGAGGACTGCACAGGGCTTCATTGGAAAATTTGTCTTTGCTGATGAGAGAAATAAAAAATAAAAAATCGGGGCACATCTGAGAGAAAAAAGACGATTCAAGATGGGTTGTGTTGCCATTATAGCTTTGCTGGAGGATCTTGCTGCAGACCTCTAGGTAAAACAGTGTTTGCCACAGTACCTGTGGCACAGAGTATGGCTATGCTGGCCATGTGCAGTGGGCTAGTGCATATTCTTTGAGATGAAACTCTGAAAAACTTGCTACAAAGCATACATGCAAAGTGTGGCACAAAGACTTTTTTTAATCCCTTAACCCCACACCTTCAGTTTTGAGCATAAGGGAAATACTCTCTAAGACGAAAACCTAAGGGAGACAAGTATGGTACAGAATATAGTTTCCTTCCTGCTCTGGGTCCTTCTGGCTCAACTGAAGCCAGGTTGAATTAATTTCTTAGAGTGCTTTTTACTAATTCTTCCTTACATGCACTCCATTACTGTTTTCAGGCTGCCTTATCTCTTGACCTGCTTACAGTGCATTATACATCATTATATAATGTACCCTTGGCTCAACACAAAATACCGAATCCGTACAGTCCAACAATGAATTTCTGTGAAGTGCACTGATCTTATTATGCAAGTTCAGTATGCCATGAGACAAAAAAGGCAATTATGTAAAATCTGTACTCCTCAAATAATTCCCAGAAATGCATGATATTCTTGGGTAGAATATGGATCATATTCCTCGTATTCGCTTCCAGGCGAGATACTAGGAAAGAAAAGAAAAGGTTTTATATTTGTCTGGCCCAGTCAGTCTGATTTTAGATTCTCCATTGGCTCCTGTCTCACTGGATGTGCAGTCCCTTCAATACATTTTAAAAGCAGGCAAAAATCATTATAAACAATTTTAAAGAGGCTGATTGTGAGACAGATGACAGAGGCTACACTTTGCCGACATGGAGCAGAGCTTGCACATCTCCTAGCTTTCCCTGGAGCACTGCCACGTTTGCTTTGAAAGACTAGGGAAGAATAGCCACAAAAACACACCGTGAAATGAAACAGTTCTCTTGTCAGTGTGGGTAGGTAACTAAAACACAGGTGAAACTAGGTATTACTAAGCATGATCCAGGAGCAGCTCTGCATCAAACATGCCTTACAGTCCTGGTCCTGCTTATGAGGATACAACAAAGGGTTTTCGGGAGCTCTGGTTATTGCCGACGTTTGCATAAGCCAATACTGAATGCTTCTGAAAATACTGTCGACAGACTTTGAGCCTTAATATCCCATCTGCTTATTTGGAAGTTGAAGGTCTTTGTTACAGGGACATCGTGTTGCCATACAGAGTTCAGCCTCCAGAGCTGGCGACGGGGGGTCCAGATGTAGCACCTGCACTTGTGCCATCACGTCAATAGCCCAGCATGGATCTGAACAGCATGGGGCAGAGGAAGGTGATGCCTGGGCATGCTCTGTCTCATGAAAATGGTATTTCAGAGAAGTAACAACAGCAAATCTGCAAAGCGGTACTTTGGGGCATGTTTTATAAGCAACCTGGGGAACTCCCTGCAGCAAGAAGTTGATGTCAAGAGCTTAATAAAGGTGCAAGGAGGGGGAAGGACAGTAAAACCAGATGAGGCAGGTGAAAGGGAGGGATGAATTGTTCTTTTCACTGAGGAGCTTCCATAATTGTTTACTAGGGATTTGTATATCTCCCCGAAAATGCTGGCTAGTATTGGCCAATTTGTAGGTCAGCACACTGACGAGCTGTTGGTCTGATTGCTTAAGTGGGTCTTGAGTTCTCGGGAGGACAATATGCAGTCATGGGTTTCCCTTCCTCCCTGCAAGTGGTTTTGAGAGCTTTTCTCTCCAGGATGTAGTTGATAGCATCAGAAGGTGGATGTGGAAGGACAGTTGTCCCAACAGGTTCAAGTGGATCTCTCATTTGGGACATGCTGTGGCTCTGGAAGGGTCCTTCCCTACGCTCTCCTACAAGGCAATTGCTGCCTTGCAGTGAAAGGAGGAAAGGCTGAGATATCTGACGTGGATTACATTTTTCTTCCTCTTTATTCCTGGGTGTAACTACTTCCAAAACTCATTTTTGTCTGTGTCACTGGGGAATTAGAGGTCTTTCTCTCTCTCTTCCCTCAGAAGGATAAACACAGCATTACTAATCCTTTATATACCATTGCATGCTGCACTGCTGCTTCCCTGCATGTATATCTGCCTTTATGGTAACTGTAACCTTTTCTTGAACCAGAGATTTTCCTGAACAAGAGGCCTTTGGGATCTGTGTGGGCTTTCCTGGATACATTTTTAATAAACACAATAATTTGACTGCAAGCCCATTACCTATCCCCTACTTGTTCTATGGGATAGTCATTTCCATGCCTGCAAAAAAACACTAACTCATAGGGCAATCAAAGGAAGAATGACAACCAGGACAAAATTGGTATGTGTTGTGATAAACCAGTCCATCTTCAGCATTATGCACTGTAGCTTTATATATTGCCTGTAAATAACGGCCTCAAAAAGATATTAAATCTTTAGAAAAAATCAGGCCTAATTGTAACTATATTTTTGTTTTCCATTTTGGTTTACGTACAGTATATGACTTCTGCAGAGACATTTTTATTCCAGGAAAATGACAGGCCAACAAGAAGCCATAATTGCACTGATTTTTAGAAGTGCCTGCATTACTACAGATCTGATGTACTGCAAGACATGAATCAGAAAAATTCTATTAAAAAATCTCTTGAATGGCTGACACAGGAGTATTATCCACGATGATTAATTTGACTTGGTCATTATGAACACAGACAAGTCTGACAAAATTGCATTTCATTCCCCACTGAATTCATAAAATCACTATACACATAATAAGAAGTTATAGTTCTCTGCTATCCACTATTCTTGACAGGATTCCAGTTCTGGATAAGATACTGATTAAAAAAAAAAAAATATGTGGAGGCAGAGAGGGAGTTGGGAGCCTTTTTAAAAGCCTACAATAGGGCTGATTTCTTTTGCTATAAGTTGTTCATAGAACTCCATTATTTAGCTTTTTTTTTGGTGAAGTGGTGGTGCAGGTCAACCACAGTTTGGACAATATAAAAACTGACTGTAAGCTTCTATTTACATTGAAGGGGATGCAGCAGAATCACACGCACGTGTTTCACATCATGAATCCCAAGAAGCCCTGTTGGGATGTACCCGAGGGCACAGGGCAGGGACTGTCACCGCTGTTGTGTCAGTTTAGCTACAGACACAAACGAGTCCTTACCCAGATTGGAATCTCGGGGATTGTCCATCATACAGATGATTATTAATAACCGGTACCCAGATAAATGAGGTACCAATGGACAGGTTGAAGCCAGAGAGTCCCAAGAATGTTGTTTCTGGCTTTGATAGCATGTACAATAACAAAAAAACCCCAATCACTTCTCTGGTGAGGAGCATAATTGGGTTCATGCCTCCCAAAATTTTATCTTTCTGAGTGAACTGAGATTTTTTTGTTCCCTCTGAATGTTGCTGGCTGGTTCCTTTCACAGTCCCCATCCTGCTGAGCACCGCGGCACGAAATTGCAGCCATCCTTTTGCTGCTGTAGCAGCTGGCCAAGGAGATCAAAGATTATTAAGTCAAGCAAGAATGTTTAGGACCCTGGTATCTCCCTTCCATGCACATGTAGTTTTATGAAACTTGTAGAAAAGAGACTTTTTTTGCACTGTCAAATTTGCTTGAAACCATCTGGCAGGCTCAGCTTTTGAAAGACCCATGGCCCTGCGACTGCATGGGATTTGTGTCTACAGGAGATGGGACAAAGTCAACTCATGTAAAGTTAAAAGGTAAACATCCAGCTCCATTCGAAGGCAAAGCCATCCAGTAATGCTGTGGTTGAGCTGGAGGCTGGCTTTCTGCTGCGGGTCATCATAGCATGCAGAGTCTGCATCAGAGCAATGCCTGCAAGATAGGCGGAAATGGTGAGAAACGGGGAACATTGAGGTGTGTGCTTGCTCTTTGGGTGAGCCCATATTAGTTTGGGATTTAAAACCCCACTACTATGGGTATGGAAGAGGAGCAAAGAGGCAGGGAGAGCCCAACTTTCCCGCAGGTTGCCTGCTGCTCTGCTGTGCTCCCGACCTCCCCGGTGTGGCTGCCTGTTACTGAATATTGTGCAGATGCTTCCAATGCACCTTTTTGTTCATGCAAGAACTCATTTTTCCCTTTTCAACTGCATTCCCATAGTCAAAAACCTGAGCATGTGAAAATTAATGTAGAAGGGGCTGGGAACACTTCAAAGACAATTTGTAGATTGTATGTGACTGACTGTTAATAAATACTTCTTTACAGTATTTATCCAACTCTACCCAAGTAATTCATTGGTCCTGCTATTCACATGCTGGATCTCCGTGTGCGAAGATGAGGCAAATCAATTTCCATTCCTAAGACCCAGAGCTGCTGACGCGGAAAATCAGCGCTACTTCACTTCTTGGCACAGGGCTTTGAGAATCACAGGTGCGAGCGCAGCCCTCCGGCATCCCCCCCCACCAGAGAAGTGGTGCCAAAGGGGTCCACACCCGTGCCCGCGGCCCCCAGGGTCACCCCGCAGCGAGCACCGGGCCATTTCCCTTGCTCTCCCCAGAGCATTTCTGTGGAGTTTGCAATGTCAAAGTGACTTCCACCTGAACTAACGTTTCTGTGCCTGTGGCTTCAGTGCTTTATGCCCAGCAGAAAACCTCTGTGGTTCATGTGCTGGAGAAACATATCAATATCCCCTTCTTGCAGATATGATTGTGCCTGTGACAAGTAATGTATGTCGTGGGAGAGCAGTTCGGAATCTTTTAAGGAAATGTGGGGTAGCTTGCCTTCATTAAGCTTCGATTTTCACTTTTTCATTGTGTTTGGACTCTTCCTTTTTATGGTGGCCCAAGATCTCTCAACCTGGCATGCCCTGCAGCTTGTGTGAACACTGGCACATGGTGAATCCTTTTATATGTGTGTAAGAGAAATAGGGAAAGTCTCTGTATGACAAAGCAACGTGCTTATCTGGCTTCTGACCCGACCTGATGCATCATCCAGCTTTGGTACAATCGGAATACCCCACAAACCACCCGGTTGCTTTTCTGCAACCCCTTCCCCAAGCTGCGCTGGTAGAGCTTGCAGTGCTGGTGAGAGAGGAGCGTTCTTCCTGGGGTCACAGCCCTTGGGCCCGAGGTCCTGCTGCCATCCCTGTGTCCAGCTGGGCTCAGGTGGTGGTGGGGGAAATTGCCATTGCTGCTCATGGGAAGGTGTCAGCACCCCATAACCTCCGTGTCCTCCCTGCTCTTTATGCACACTAGGAGCTCAAGGTGTAGCCCTTGGTCATACCTCTCAGCCTCACAAATAGCAATGTTTTCCTCACCTTGCAGACTTGCCAGGCTGGTTTTGGTCTGCTTAGACCCATCTAATCTCTGAAGTGTCTAGGGGGTCACATTCCTACAGCAGCAAGCTCTTGCGTTAGCTGCAGGGAAAACCTAGTTAGTAGATGAGGGATGGTACAGAGTCCATGGTGTTTTGTGTCCTCTGGATGATTAGGGTGGGATGGATCACGCCAGCCTACATATTTCCTTGTACCTTACCAAGAATAAATGTTCTCTCTTAGGCTCATATTTACTGTTGAATGTTATTTGACAGGGCAAATATTTACCTGCAATAATACTGCAAATCTCTATCCTTCTCACTGTGAATAATATTTCTCTGAATCAATGCTTGGCTGCAACTCCTGGATCCTTGCAGATAATCACACAGAACATGACTCAGTAGAGAATTGGGGTCACTGGACATTTGCCATGCTGCTGAGGAGAACAGTTTCCCAGGTCCTTGGTCAAGTCACGTCCTCTTAAGGTTAATACCAATGCGCAATGGAGAGATGGCACTGGCCGGCTGTGGAGTGTTTTGTAAAGAAAGGCAGCGCTTTCCTCCCCTTCCAAGAGGGCAAAGGCAGGAGAAAGCTAAAGGCTTAATTGATACACATGCTCAACACTTGTAGCTACCTCCTGAGTCACCTGCACGGCGAATTCATAGTGTCTTTTAAAACATGGCTGTGGCTGAATCACAGCTGGTCCCTCAAGAGCTGCACTGCATTAGGATGTCTGGATGGCCCTTAGTCTCGGATCAGCTGGCCAGTGCACAGGGGTGGGTGGGTGGATCCAAAACACCTCCTCTTTGCTGTCATTGCTGGGAACACTCCCCTGGGCTCAGGCCCACAGTTAGGCAGAGCAGTTTTGTTACTGGGTGGCTGGTGGGAGCTTGCCAGGGCTTGGCTTTACTTGCAGTTCAGGAGGAGTTACAGCATAGGAGCAAAAGATGAAGCAGCAGCAGCATGGAGTGTGGTTTTGAGTCCAATGGCAGAGGGTCTGCAGGGTCACCCTGCCCACCGGGGCATCTTGCAGTGCAGAGGTGAGGGACACGCAGGGCATGTTCATAACTCGTAGATGTGCTCCCTGTTTGCAGCAGAGATGAGCTGTTTGCCATCAACAGTCCAGTCCCCAAAGCCGCCTCCTACCCAAGAGCCTTCTCCTGCGCTGGGTTCTGCATGCTGCAAGGCAGATAAACGTCTGGGCTCGTATACATGAGCTAGAAGGAGTGAAATCTGGCCCAATGCTTTGAATAGATCAAAATGAGAGCTGGGAAGGGGCGTCTCGATTCCCATCCCTGCACACCCCATCAGTCTCAGGTGCGCTGGTGACTGGGTGCAAACGCATCCAAGGGTTTTGTAAAAAAGCTGAGTGATGTGGCCTGGCTTTCTCAAAGCAAACAAGAAGACTTAATGGCTGAAGCTCTCACCACCTGCCCTGCTGCCTGCTGCTAGGGCAGCTCTCTGAGCCACCACCCATCCAGCCCACATGGCTGCAAGGCAGCCCTGGCTCCAGCACTGCTTGCCTGACCTTCCCCCAGCACTGCCTGGTGCAGTCTGCTGATAAGAGCAGAAGAAAAGTGGGATTGTTTCTCTCCTGCCCTGGAGCAGCAGCAGAAACACGTTCCTTTGTTGCGGGCGTTTGCGCTGCTACAGCAAGGGTAGATGCTTGCTGTGAAAATGCTCTGCACTATTTCCAGCTTGCTCATCGCTGGATGCTGACAGTCTGGAGTGAGAGCTCCTTGCTTCTCTCCTTGACCCACAGTAACTTTCAGAGGCATCTTAGGGGCAAGTGGAGAAGATGTCTGCAACTTGATGAGCTTATAATTCAGGTGCTTATCCAGCTGTATAAAAGAAGATCCAGTTTTACTGTTAAAACTCAGGCTTCCCATGCCTGGGACACGAGGCAGACAGAGGGACCAGCTCATTCCCCTGTAAAGCTCTTGTTCTCCACCCACACTCTTGATTCAGCTCCATGTCCATACAGGGCACCCTTTAACTGCAACTCCTGCTTCTTCTGCCCCCACAAATATGCACCACAGAACCACCTGGGCTCTGGTCAGCACAGCTTTGCTCAGGGTGTGCACAGCGCTGTTGCTTGAGCATGCATGCAAGAGTCAGGGACTCCCGTCCTCTCTCTTCATCCTCAAATAGCTCTGCTCCCCCTGGTTGGCCAGGGCCATCCTGCAGTGCTCTGCTCTGTCACCCTCTATTCTCACTCATCCTGCCTCCAGGGACTTGCTTCTGCCAAGTCCTTAGCCCTTTTCCAGCCCCACTTCTTCTCTGTCCACCCTCTCATCCTTCTCCTGCTGCACAAGCCGTTGTGTCCTTCCCCACTAGCCTTATGTGGGTCACCTGCAGATCCTGGGAGTTTTGGTTGCCTCCTATCCATCTCTGCCTTCCTCTTCTGAAAAGCATCAGGGAGTACGGGAAGCCTGGGAGATCTTGGCACATTGTCCCTGTGGTGGGGAGCAGCGTTGGCAGGAGGCCAAGACCCAAGTCTCCAAGACTTGGGTCTTGTCTCCAAGACCCTCTGGTGCTTTGCGAGCACAGGTTGTGCCTGCTGGTCCCACTGCAGCTCTGGCAATGGGGCCTTGCTGTGTAAGTCACCCTGTGCTCTTGCAAGGGGTTCATCAATTCTGACTTTCCTCTCGAATGCAAATAGTATGTCCCCAGCCCTGTGCTTGTGAGCTAGGAGGGAGCAGCCAGGAATGTGGTTGCCTGTTCTGATTCCTCTTGGTCCTGGATGTGGCCTGGGTGTCACCTTGCTGGAAACCAGAGCCTTTCTCCCCATTACAGACTCCTCCACATTTTCCCATGCCGAAGGCATGGATCTAGGGAGCTGTGGCCCAGCAAGGCATGAAGAAAGGGTGGTAGGGAAGCTGCATGGCATGAGCACTGCAAGACAGATGCATCTTTTCATGTCTCCACATCACTTCCCCTTCACCCCTCTGTCCTCTCACCCTGAATCTGGAGGTGGACCGGAGATGCTCCAGGGACCCCTGTTCAAACTTGGATTTCAAGAAGGAAAAATTGGGTTTAAATATGATTTTGCTGCTGTTGGAGGTTGGTTGTACCTGCTGCAATGCCATCCTGTGGCATTGCTATGCAAGTATGGGGCATAGCGCCAGTGCTGTGCTCAGGGCAGTTTGGTCCATGCCTGGTGCCTGGCCCGGCAGCACAGCCTCTATAGCAGAGACGCACAGGGGTCTGAGGGCAAGGAAGGAGTCAGTGAAGAGGCAGTGTCCCCTCCCTGAGAGTGCTTGGCTCAATCCTCTTGCTCCATCCTGCTTGCAGGCAGAAGCAGGGGTTTGCCGCTCCAAGCAGCGCCCATCTGCCCTGCAGTGTGAGCCGAAAGAGGGTTTGCAAGAAGAGGCCTGTTGTTTCAGCTGATTTCAGTGTTTTAATTTGAAGAGGAATAATGTGTAATCACAACAACTGTCATCTGTTTGACAGTGGAAAACCCTAGATCTTCTGTGCTTTTTTGTGTGCCATAACGGGCAGCCTTTTAGCAGGGCGAGCTTCTCTGCACTCACGTTTGGAGTCCTGGTGGGATGAATGGGTTCAGACCAGCTCACTAATCTAATTTGTAATTTATCCTTATAATGTATAATTGGCTGTTTAATTTAATTTAAATTAACATAAGAATAGAAAATATAATCTGCAGCGTAGCCCACATGGTGGTAGAAGGGAGTGTTGGGTGTTACTGGCAAAGGGTTTGAGATGGCGGCTTTTGCGCTCATGGCGTGAGACCACCCTTCATGGGGACAGAGACGTCACCTCGGACATGTCAATAGGCACCGCGTGCGACAATAAATCACCTCCCTTTCCCACCCTCCCAAGTGTCTATCTGTCTCATCTCCCTTCCTTATCTTTCTAGCAATCTATTTAAAACATATATAGAATATACGTGGCTTGCTTTGGAAAATTGTTTGTAGCGATAGGGTGTAAAAGCTGGCAGGCGCCGAGTCTGATTATGTTGATTGGATATTGTCTAATCTGATTTTGATTGTGTACAGCTTTGATTGTAATTTTGATATGTCTGCACAATACTGTAGCTATTCGGAAAGCTTTGTGATTTAAACAGGTCTTCTTTTTTTTTTTCCCTGGGTGGAATAGAACAGAGGCAGAAATGTGCAGGGGGGTGAGCAGGGCAACTGGGCTTCCGCACTCCTTACAAAACCACCTCAAAGCCCTTTGGTGAGCTGCTCTGCAGCAACACAAGGAACTTGTAGGTTTGAAGAGAGCTTTAGGAAACTTTGAGTGGGTTTTACATAATTTAGTTAAGTACAGCAAAGCTACTTGCTTATATACCTGATACCAAAATAAACCAGTTGGAGGAACAAGTTTGCTGTGCGATGATTTATTTAAATCCCTTTCTGTAAAGCATGGAGCGAAATCCTCTTAAATAACTGGGAAATAATCGGTGTACCTCGAAGAGCATAGCCCAATCGGAAACCTAACTACTAGACATATTAAATGGGATCTATCTGTCTGCCGTTGTGTACATCCTCTCAGCCCCCTGCCTTCCCTGTATAATACCACTGCTATACAGAAGCTGGCTGGAAAAATAGCTGGGCTTGAATTTCCCCCAAACAATAACTGTTGGTACAGAGCTATCTCAGCCCAGGCTCCGTCTTGTATTTCTTGCATACTCATATTTCCCCACAGCCAGTGGGAATCTCAGGCGAACATGAAAGGTCAGGTGGGATGTGCAGTACCGGCTCTTTTCTCTGTCTCTTCTTGCAATGGGCCGAGGGGAGGCGAGAAGTGGGAGTTCAGCTTAGCAGGGGATGAGGCGCTTCCAGCCCCGGTTCTGGGGTGAGGCAGGAGAGACCACCTGCTCTGACACCCCGCAGGGACGCGTCTCTCTCCACTGGGAGTGCTTCCACCTATCCACAGATACCTCCTTGCTCCCCGCTGCCTCTCCCACTGACTGCTGTATTCTGGTTAAATATGGGTTTTATTTTATTTTATTAAGGGTTTTCTCCCCGCAGTCTGGGGTGATGAAGAGCATGAATCTGAGTGCGAGCTCTGGGGCAATGGATTAATAAAGCCTACAGTGCTTAACTGGTTTTGCACACATCTGGGGTTTTGCTCTTAAATCAAGTATTAAGTCAAAATCCAACCATGAAACTAGGTGATCTGGGAAATTTAGTTTAAAATCCATGTGTATCATACTATGGCTAATCAGAATTTCATATGCTATAAAAATATGTGAAACAGTAGATGTTTAGAATAAGCCTCCTCTGCCAGACACTCATTATATTCTGTGTTGATAATTAATAATTTTGGATAGATTCAGACTTACATTATGAAGCAAATATGTTTTGGTCTGAAGCGAAAACGATTGCACAGGTGCAATAACATATTCTTTCTCCATATAAATTGGAATGCTTAGAAGTAAACAAGTCACCAGAAAACATGGGAAGCACAAGGAGTACCAACATCTCTGCATGTTCGTGGTCACCTCAAGGGAGCATTGGTAGGGAGAGAGGGAACACTTTTCCAAATGAAATTTGGATGAGGATATAAGGAAGGACAAATCTCCATGTGTGGTGAAGTCATGCAGACTTTCTTTAAAGGATTTTTTTAAAAAGTGACAGCTTTGTTTCCAAACCTCCCTCCCCGGGTGAAGCTTCTGTGCTGGCGTTTGTGAGGAATCAACGGGAATCTTGTTCCCAAGTATTAGTTATTTCTACGGAGCTAATTCTCATAAAACCTCTCGAAAATACAAACTGTAGATACTGCAAGAGCTGACCTGGGTGCCCAGGGAGGGACTTTGACTTAAAAATGCAGCAGCTGGTTGGGAAACGGCCATGATCCTTCCTGGCTGTGGGGTCTGTGAGCATAGCTCACCTGGCTGTGATCCGGGTGCGGAGGTTTCTGGTGAGGTTTTGGCAAGCTAAAAATGTGCTAGAGGGATGCAGCGTGGGAGAGGAGAGCAGTGGGGATGCCCCAGGCGGATCTGAGGTGTGCGAGGACCCGTGGTGTCCCTGACAGACAGTGCAGTGCTGCCACACTCGCTACCTGGCTCCTACCTAGATACAACCTGCTGATGTCTGGGATTAGAGATGTCTTTTCTATTAAAACAAAACCATTTTCACTGGAATGTGCTTTTGTATTTCTTACACAAATAATCTCTTTTCTCTGCTGAAGCAACAAGGCAGTGACGTATTGCAAAATGTCTTTTTCATGTTTTAGACGTATAACGGTCAGAATGAGAATAATGAAGACTATGAGATCCCTCCCATAACACCTCCTAATCTCCCTGACCCTTCCCTCCTGCACTTGGTGGACCACGAAACTGGATATCACTCCCTGTGCCATAGCCTCCCTCCAAACAGCCTGATACCAGCGTACCCCTACCAGAACATGGACCTGCCGGCCATCATGGTCTCCAACATGTTGAGTCAGGATGGGCATCTTCTCTCCAGCCAGCTACCCACGGTCAGTGACTTTCCCCTCTTACTGTCTTTCATTAAAGCTATTCTGTATTTTGAGTTATGAGTCAATTGTATGTAGAAGGACGTTAACGATGAGATGTTTGCAGTGGGGGTTGGGAAGAGCTGGTGACACAGCCCGGCCTCGCTGCCCGCCAGGGTCAGGGTGCAGTGGCAGATGCTCCAGTCACCTGTGTGGCCGTGGGCATGGTGGCAATTTTGTGTGTCCAGTTTGGTGTCTTCCTGAGCCTTATTAACCCCTCAAGAGCAGGGGGAAATACTGTTTTCTTCCGTGTACGTACCATCCTCACTGAACCGAGCAAAGTGCATGTGCTCCATCCCCCATGTGAGGGTGACAAGCCAAAGCCCCTAGTTCATAACCCCTACACCCTGCATCCTTTCTCCCACTGGGAAGAGCCCCCAGCCCATCACCCCTGAGTCCTGCTGCCAGGGTGGCCCCGGTGGCATCAGCAGGAGGAGCACGGATGCTCCATGAAGGAAAAGCTGTCCGATTGATTTCAAGGGGAACAAGATCCCTCCTTGCACTTGCAAATTCAAATTGTCTCTTGGCTCATGCCGTGGCTAGGGGATACCTTGCGAAGTTTCAAATGACTCTTCTGTAAGAATAAATAAGGCAGGGGTAATGAAGTAAAGTGCAGCTCTGGGAAGAAACTTCAGGGCTAATTAGACCTTACGATGCTTCTATATCACCAGCACCGAGGAAAGGTTGTGACTTGATTTTGACAGCGGTATTGAATTAATACTGATGCTGTTTAACAATATTTTCCTCTTTAGCAGATTTAGCCCTATGGTTAGTTCTCTACATTGTTTCTCTCTTAAGATCATTGATTTTCATGGGTGCCATTGGATGGCTTCAATATCAGAGTTAATTTTACTTAAATAGTATGCCTGTGAGTCTGCCACTGCACTAGCTGGAGAACATTTGGTGTTGATTGCTTGAACAGATAACGGTCTGAAAGGTAGTGATATTTAAATATTTAAATGGGATATTATCTCTTAGTCTAGGAAAATCCCAAGGCTTTCTAAAGTCTTGATGTGTCTCAAAGTTTCATTGTTAGTGTGTTTAAGAAAAATATCATGTTCTGCCCATCAATATTGAACAGAGCCGTATTTCTATGGAATTAAATATTACTTAGGCCTCTGTGTTAGCTTTTAGGTTCTTAGGTGATTAAAACATTCATTTCTGAGACAAAAAGAGTCAATTTCACTTGAAATATTTTTCCCTGGTTTAATTTAAAGCACAGCCCCTTTGCCTGACCCCTATTTTCATAACACGATAATTTTATCCTGTGTTGATTGTCTCATTTTTGAGAGGTGATATTGCACTTATAAATCACTTTCTAAAATACCTAAAGAAACAAGAATAGTTGGATTTATTAAGCAGCTTCTGCACGTCTAAAATAATTTATTTTGGAGTAGTCCTTGGGAAATGTTCTCTTTCTTACTTTATGGTACTGTTTTACAAATGCAGCATCGTGACAATAAATCAGGACTGAGCCAGAGAAGATAAGAAGGGGGCTTAGTGGGCTGTAAACGTAGAATAGAGAGATTAAGATTTGTTTGCCCCTTACCACGAAAATAAAAAATCCAGTGAACCCTGAATTTTCCAGCCAACAGTGAATTGAAACTGTTTAGTTTTGAGCAGAAACCCTTGGAGCTGTAATACATCTTCAGAGGTCCCAGCAGCAAAGGAAGTAGATCAAGGAGTGAACTGTGTTGCGATTTTAGGTCAAAATGAAATCCTGCCTTACCCTCCTGTCAAAGCCTTTTTTCCGTGCCGGCAGACTTCTCCCCCTGAAAGGTAACACCTTCTAGCCCCTTTTTTTTTGGATGCCCAGATCAAGTCTCCCCTTACTCTAGCACCAGCCCACAACAGCAGCGTTCGTCCCATCGCACACATATAACTCCTGTTAGTGGTAATGGGAGCAGCACATGCACATGAGAACACAATAAAACCCCGGAGACAGAGCGGATTTTTAGACTCATGTGGTTAATATATCCTGCCCACATGCCCATCGAGCCATAGCCCACTTGGTGGTCGCCCCATGAAGCCAGCCGTGCTTCAGACATCGCCGCACGACGGCGCAGGGCGCACGACATGCTACAACTCTGCCCGAAAGGCAACCACCTTCGGGTGGGTGTTTGCAGCAGGAAGCCTCCAAATCAAGAAGGGGGCTTGTTTGCTAACACTTCCAAAAAGAGAGGATTTGCTGCCGCATGGGTAGTGATAGGAAGCCAGGCTGGGAGCGAGCCTTGCCGGAGCACTGCGGAGGAGGCGTGCGGAGGTTTTGTCTTTGTTCCAGGACCGATGTTGCTCATGCAAATGCTGGAGCTGGGAGCCTCTCTCCTTGCTGCTGCTGCTCTTTGCTGTAGTTCATACTGGTTTTTGCATATGCAGCTATTTCTTGCCTTCACTGCCATGTCTTTTGGTTTGAATACAGTGAAAAATGACAAGCAATTCAAGGTAAAATGTTTAGATGTTGGTCAGACTTTTCCTCTATTAATGTAGATTGAGGCTTGGGATTTTTTTAAGGCATCCTCATGAAAAAATCTCGACCTGCTGAAAAGACATGAGCTAGGATTTGCTGAGAGCAATGGGGATTGGAATTTTCCTCTGCAGCTCAGAAGTGAATAAGGAAAATACAGGTGCAGGCTGCTGTCCCCTGTGGTGTGTCTCTTGTCCTGGGATGTACCAACATTATCCTTATATTGAGTTAAGCCTTCCAGTGCCTCTGCAAGGGAGGAGGCTGCTGCTCCCATTATGCAGATGAATACCAAGTCAGAGCAAGTTTAAATCAGCGCAGAAATTCCCATGGCAGGATGAGAGCTGGAGAGTGAAGGTAGATTTGCTGCATGCCAGACCCTGCTCCTGGCTCCAACCCAGCCATGGGGTGTCAGGAGCTGGAGCCCCTCATTCAAGCAAAGCAGTGTACGCTGATGGGAAAAAAACAAAATCATCATTACCTCCTTATCCCTTCAGCATTGTCATCCAGAGCACCCTCCATGCCACCGACCTCCGTGCACTTCACTGTGACCCGTGGACCAGCTCTACATTTACATAACATGGTTCTTCACTGCTGGTTTTGTCACTTTATTTCTTTTTTTTTTTCTTTCCCCCATCAGTTTTTAGAAGTTAAGGGAGTTTTCAAACACTGAAGGTAGGGTGCAGGGAGCTGGAGAGGAGAGAAGCAGGGGTGGATGGACAAGAGATGGCAGAGAACATGGCATTAGGAGGACTGATGGAGTGGGTGGGGTGCAGGAAGGCTGGGGAGGAGGCAGGGCTGGCTTGTTTGAGGAGGACATGTTATTTTTTGTGTTGGTGACAAAAAACAAACAGAAAATTCTTAATACAGTGCATTATTTTTTTTTGGTACTGTCCTCTCTTTTGCTATGGGAAAAGAGGAAGGAAAGAGGAGGGAAAGAGCAGGAATGGCAGGAGGGAAAGAAAATAGAAGAGATGTGATTGTCATTTGGAAGTGGGAATATTTAGGAAAAAATAGTCAAAGAGGAAAAAAGATGTTTTCCTTGGAAAGAGAGTGACTTTGCCCACTGTGAACATCCCAGCAGTGTTACAGTGTGGACAAGCAGCTGCTGAGCCCTCCGGGGATCCACAGGGAGACCTGCTGGGCTGGGGCCACACCGGGGCTGGGACCAGGGGGACATGGGGACATGGGGGAAAGCAGGGGAAGGGGCAGAGAAACGCCATGAATCGGTGGTGATCGCCAGCGTGGTGGGGTGTCCGCTGGGTTAAGGAGCTGCTGTGAATAAATGAGATTTCAGAAGGGATTTAGCAGAACATATTTGACAGAAACAAAGGGCGATCAAGGTCAGAGCCCAAGAATCTCCAATGCAGCGCAAAACATATTTCCATAAATATTAGATAGCGGCTGAGCGGGCTGGGGGTATCTCTGCTTATCAGGTGGGACAGTGCCTGGTACGTGGGTGCTGTGCTGTGCTGGGGTGAGCTGGGAGGCCCTGCTCAGGGGGACAGCACTGACCAGAGCCCACCACCACCACTTGGAAACCCCAAAACCTTGTGCTCCTCCAAGCTTGGTCAAAGGACGTTGCCGTGCTGTGGTATGCCAAAAAATCAGCCTGTTTTCCCATGGCGCGTGTTGTGGGGCTGCAGCCACCCTACTCCTTTCCTGCTTTGCCATGGCCCCGTGAAACTAGGGTGGAGCCATGTATTTTTGCTTGGGGGAAGCATCATTTTGGACATGTGGCAGCTGTTATGAGCAAACATTGGCTTTGTAGCAGGTATAGAGAGTTTGATTGGAGAGACTGGCAGCTAGCCCTGTATCTGCATCTTCCTGGTGCTTCTCACGATGAGAGATCTTTGTGACTATTTTAAAGGCACTGACATTTCCTTGAGCCCGGTGGGATAACTTTTTTTTGCTCACAGCAAGCTGATGCAAGTGAAAAAAGGCTGCAGCCACAGCCTGGAACTTCTTTGTTTCAGTTTGTTGAGTGGAAACAGATTATTTGAAAAATATAAAAAATCTTCAGTGGCTAAAATACACGTTCATGGTGTAAAAGTGTCAAATTTTCAGTTACCTGTGGAACCTGTTTATGTGGAGGGGAGAGAGTAGCAGGTAAATGGGGGTGAATTGTAGTAGCAAGGACGAGCGCAACCTTGAAATTCCTGAAGAGTTAGCTGCTTGACTTTGCAACCCGAATAGCCATTTCCCAATGCTATGGGGCTTTGCTGTGGAACATAGTGGGGAAAACAGTAAAACAACTCAGCAATAACACACCTGCCTGTCTCCCGCATGAAAAATGGAATGGAAAAGTCGTCCCTTCCCAGAGCTGGGGGGTGCATGCCTGGGCTGTGGGGATGGTGTAGGGCTCCAAGGAGAAGCAGCCTCTCTGGTGCCCACCCGAAGAGCTCGAGCAAGGTTGTCCTGCAGGCAGGTTGCAAGACCAGCCCCCTGGCCGGCAACCTTGGCTCCGCAGGTCTCTCCCCATCCTTCCCAGCTCCCATCCTTCCCGCAGCTCCCATCCTTCCCAAGACCGCTGCTCCCCATTAAACACAGCAGCATTTCTTATTTACAGCCTGAGCCAGAGTCAGTGGGGATCGCAGCAGTTCTCTCTAGATCGCCCTGGGTACAGCCCTAGGAAGGTGGTCACGGTGCTCAGTAGTAGGCAACACAGTTGGACGTGGCTGTACAGAACCAGTGAGCGTTGAAAGTTTTCCAGCAGAGGATATAAGAAAGAAACCAATTAGATGTTGACACAAAAGCCAAGTAAGATGTGCCAATCTTTTATCTAAGTCATTGGAAATACGTGATCCCTGTAGGCAATACAACTTACATGTTGATGGTAAATGCTTCCAATACATAAATATTTCAATAATTTTGAATGACTGCCTGTTAAAAGAAGTTATTTAAAATAACCTATATCCCAATGCAACGTACATGCAGCAGTGCCCTTTAGAGCAAGTTCAAGCTCATCGGAATAGCCTCAATAAATAAACAAACAAGCAAGAGCAGCAGTCAGGCAATGCTCAACCAGCTCCGTCAAACCACAGGCTGGCAGTGTGTCACCAGAAGCAAAAACTTCACAGAGTCCCCCGTGTTTCAGTCCTGCATAAGTTTGCACTGGCAATTTTGTGTTGTGTGCTTTAGGTTTTGACTAATTTGGCTTTCTGCTTATTAATGGTTCAGTATTTAAAAACTAAACTCCTGAACATGAGCCCTCGGTGGAAAATAGTAATAATACAACCATACATGAAGGGTTCTTTGTATTAAACAGAGCCCTGTTTGCAATTCCCTGCTAGTGTTTTTCTCAGAGGCAATAAATGAAAGAAATATGTCTTTTTAAATTTTATAAAACTCAGAAAAATGGTTTTAAACAGCTTTTCTTCACCTCCTATAATTATTTATTTTCAAACAGTCCTTCAGGGTAATGTTCCGTTTTCTTATTTCACACTCCTTTTTCTCATAAATGAACCATCACTTCAATAAATCATTATGAAAACAGAGACTAACACAAACCCTGAAAGGTTGAAAGATTTATGTAACACATTTATGTTTTCCATTTTCTCATTCTGGTACTCCACTGCTAAAGCTAAGCTAATAAAAGCTGCTATTAATATTTCTTGTTGCCTAGCAACCGCAGAGAGGGAGTAATAGCTTTAGCTAGAAAAATAGATGACCGATAAGGAAAAATTCAATTCTTTTATTATCTCAAGGGAAAATGGGCTTTTACTGGAACATTATGATGTACGAGTGTGAAGTTGAATACAAAGGATATTTTTTCAGTTGTTTTTCTATTTTTAATGAACGTTATTTTACCTTCACAAACTCGTTTAAGGCATTTGCCCCACCTACTTGTGAGCTTAATTTAGCAACACCCACACATGCTTCTGGCTTTAAGTATCTGTTGGCATTTTCATTTGAAAGCACTCTTCCCTCCACGCCTCCCCCCGAGCTTTATCGCTTGGTCATAAAATTTCACTCCAGGTCGGAACCTGGGAGACAAGATTCCCAATCAAAGAGTAAATTGTTCTTGTATGTATTTAAAAACATGCTTTCTCAGAGGAGGGGGCACATATGGATAGTTACTTTCTGAAGTTTTAGCCATCGTGGCTGAGCGCTCTGTGTTCGGGGAGAGCAGGAATGCTGCTGCTCCTGCCCGTGCTCTCGGAGCAACTGCTGATGCTGGAGATGCAGGTGCAGAGCTGGTGCCTGCAGGCAGAAGTGCAGGTCCCTGTGGGAATATGGGTCCTCTCCTTCCGTGGGAGAGGTCCTTCCTGAGCTTCCCAGTCATCCTGAACACCAGTGTCAGCTCCTTGCAGAGCAGCAGCCCCTCTTTTCACATAGCTAATGCAGATGCTTCTTGAGTGGTCCCTACCAAGTGCTGCTGGGAGAGAATCGGAGCAATGGGAGTCACACTCAGGTCCCAGCTCTGCGAGTGCTCAGACAGCAGCAGAGCTTACAAGGACTGGGCTGTGCACGGGAAGAGGGGACCTGAGGGACCAAGCTCCTGCCAGTATGCTTGTGCGGTTGGTCCTTGGGTTCACCCATGGATATCCCATTTCTGAGATACGAGAAAGTAAGGTGTCATGATACACTTCTCACACAAGTGAACTGTTGTGATAGCTGAGCAACAAGTGAACTGTTGTGATAGCTGAGCAGCAAAGCAGATGTGGGTTTTGCTCGCTAATGCAAGATTTACTCCCTGAACAAGGGAAATGAAGAAGGCAAGGTGCCACCTTGGCCTGCCAGGTCTGCGAGAGGGTGACCTTCACCTGCCAGGGTGGGCAGCTTGCATGGGAACCTGCCTTTTTCCTGAACACCTCTCAGAGCTCCTCAGCAGCTCAGTTGGGCACGAGGGGAGGCTGCTGGGCCTCTGGTGATCCCCAGCAAGGTGATGCCCCAACCTCCACCCCAAGTAGCTTCTCCAGAGGCAGATGCAGTCCCCGCTCCCCTTTCACGCTGGTCCATCCCCTATGGTCAGCCTCCAACAGAGCAACAGCACTTAACTAATTAATTTACTTTGCTATAAGCCAAGTTGCTTTTTCCAGTAGTTTGAAATCCTATTTTTGTCTCATGCTATAGTAAGTCCCCTTACTTCAGCATGCCTCCTGCCTGTGTCTGGCCAGGGCTGTGCATGGAGAAGGGCCAGGGAGGAGGAGAGGAGATGGGGAGCTGGCGCTGCCGCTGTGAGAGCACGTTGCACTTGTAGGGAAATGGCCAACGGGTTTTTGAGAAGTGATTTGCCAAAAGGCAGGTAGGTACCCAACCGGGGGGGGGGGGGGAGGATACTGCTCCTGTTCATGTCTTTGTGTATCTCCTCCTTGGTGCTTTATAAAGTGGGTTTTCCCTCTGCAGACAGTCTCCTCCTAACACCTTGGATCCTCCGAGAAAAGAGGCTTGATTGCAGCCTCCAAATTTTATGGATGGCTAAAGGATTTGGCTGATGGACGGCACCTCTCGGGCCCAGTTTCCCTTTGGCATAGCTGTATGGAGGTGGGCTCTGAGACCTGCGATACACACAAAGCGCTTGGTAGCAAGAGTATTCCTGAGCTTTGCAGGCTTCTGCCAGCCAGTGCCGGATTCTTGTCTGGGGGGATCCTGCCTCGACATGACAAATTCCACCTGGCACCTCTCAAAGGATGGGTCACGTGGGATTACTGTGTCCTCTAGGAGGTCTCACCCTTAGGAGATTTTCTGTGATATCCACCGATAAATTACTTTTGCTTTATATTATTGCATCACTACTATTATTATTATTATCATTATTATTACTACAGTTACATGCTGTTACAATTGTAATGTCATGTATATTATACATACCTGGGCCAGAGTCACAGGTGCTTGTCACAGTGCAAATCCTACAGGGAGGAGATACCCCAACCTTGGAGAACTTACTACCTACAGAGGCAAGACAGAAAAATAATATACAGGTGCAAAGTAATAGCCAGAGGTGCACAGTAGATCTGCTGCCTGTAAAACACAGTGCTCTCACACCCACACCCCCTCCCTTTTCATTGCGGCCCTGATCTAGATTTCTTCTTATCTATCCATCCATCCTTCTTTGTGCCGCAGCCACTTCTACATGCTCGTGTCCACCCTTTTCTTTCTGTCCCATAGCAAGGGGGTGTAGGAGAGCATTAAAATGTGCTCTTACCTACAGCACCACATCGTACCATGCTGGAAGGGTGTTGCACAGTGGGAGTCAACATGTGTGTGGGAGTCTGGCTGTAGAAGTGTCTCTCTTGCCTGTGTCCCTTTTGGTTTTGTGCTGCAAGCTGGGTTTATCTCCCCCTACTCATCGCTTGGCCAGAAAAGCAGCAGGTCCCATCCCAAGGTGGTGTAACTGCAGCTTTCAATTCAGCAGCGTCTCAGCGTCTGTTGCAGCTTTTAACTATTCCATAGAAATTCGTCCTCCTAATCTTTCCTTGCCTCTCCTTGAGTTGGTCACTATCTTTCTGATAAGCTGGTGCCTCCGGGGCAGTCCCACTAGTTAAAGAGTCGCCTTATCAGCCATAAAATAACTGTGCTGTAACCACGGGGAGGGTGCACGCATTATCCCCGGAACATATGTCAAGTGAGACGGTCCCTCTTGTTTGCACTGTGGTGCATGTTGCCTGCCGTTAAGCATTTGCGAAACAATTTGATTTGCTTTTATAGCAATTTAAAATGTTACCAATTGCTTTTAAGTTTGCATTTAAGCAAAATTCTTTGGAACAGTAATCAGCACTATATATACACGGTTTGTGTAACACCAACAAGAAGGCTCATTGTGAACAGCATGTATGTATTAGTAGTGTAATTAAAATATCAATTATGCTGTGTTGACAGTTTGCCAAATAACTGGCTTTTGTGCACAGTAAACTTAATCACTCCAAAGTCTCCTCACAAGACCTGATGCAATCTTGATGCCAAACTAGTACAACATAAAAACAGCGTTTGCTAAAGCACAGCTTCGATATTACTTTGCGTAATGGTGTTGCACTCCATAGCTGGGATCATGTTCTGAAAATTATCTTTTAATGTACGATTTGTATTGCTGAGAAATGTCACTTACTTTGCATAACATCTTGCCAGCATAAAACCTAAGATTTATTCCTGTCATTTTTTGTCTCTTATGCCATGTTGATAATAAGAAGTCTACTTTATGTGTGTAATGCTTATGTCAGTTTTGAAATTTGGGGTTTTGTAAAAGACAGTAGTATAAATAAAACACAATATAAATTAAAAATATAGTGGGAAATAAAATCTGTGAATTACAGTAGCAGATAAGATGAATACAGCATGAAGGAGGTTTTCAGAACAATATCGAATAACTGGAGTAAATACCTTGAGTATGGGATGGATCTTTTTTAAGAACTGATTCTGATCTTAAAATGTATTTGTCTCTAGTATACAGACATACACATGGATGCCTGTTACTTAGCCTAGTTTTAACCCTTTAGATTTAGGTTTTGTACTTCTGCGGGATTACATTTTTCCCCCTTCTTAGCAAACAGTCCCACTTCAACAGTTTTTCTGGGTGAGGTTAAAAATTAATTTTGCCCACATCAAAAAAATCCTGCAAATGAGAACATGCTTTGAAAAATGAACTAGAGATTTGGAAGAGTTTCTTTGGAGTCTGGGATGTGGCTTTGGGGAGAGAGTGCCCCAGCGTGGCCAGTTACCTGTCTCCTCATGGAGGATTTGTCACCTTGGCCCCAGAAGCCAGGGGTTGGTGCCTGTATGGGCTTTCCCCAGCTGCTTGGGCTCTGGCGTACTTGTGGGATCATCTCTGCCACCTTCTTCCCTCCTATCACAATTTGTAAAAATGTAGGAAATGGTGCCAAAAGTTAGCATTAGAAAAGATAAAAACATTGAACAGTCAGGCAGATAACAGAAAGTGTTGGAATTACCCTTGCCCATGCAAACTTATTTGGGGCATTGCAAAATGTCTTGCCTTTAATTGCAGCATGAGATAACCATGTCAAAGCGTCTTTGCTTAAAGGTTGGTCGTCTTCTGTGCAATGGTTTTAGGTCCTGTTTGGATGTCAGAGACCCCAGCCCCTTTGGGAACAGTAAGTAAACACTAATGTGTTTCCAGGGATTCTCCACTAACCAAGACCTGTGCTTCACCAGCAGCCTGAGCTATATGTATGTATCAGCACTGTAAAAAGTTCATGTGAGAGCTGCAGTATCTTACTTCTTCCTTCACGTCTTACTGAATGTACTCAACCCTCTAGCAGCTGGTCAACCAAGAATCTGCTTCCACCCTCCCCAAAATGCTGTCTTTGTGCCTTATTTTGTGCATGAGTCAATGGTACAGGTTATCTGAGGGTTTATATTTGTTTGGGTCACACATGGGAAAATAATTTCCAGGCAGCAATAATCCCCAAGGCACGTGTCTCTGCACTTTCTCCTCCATCCCGTTCTTGCTCACTGCCTGTCACTTCTGTTGGCATGGGTGTGCAAAACAAAGCTGAGCTTTCATTGCCACCTGTCTGGACTGACAGTAACGGTCTAATGCGGGGAAGGTGGTTTTGCCAAAGAGATGGAGCTCCCTCCATCCCACTGGGTGCTTGCACCATATATTCACCTCGTTTGCTGTCCTTTCTGTCCCATGCTATGCCCCCCTCTTTGCGATGCATGCTTGTTTCCGTGGGAATAATGAGGAGATGTGGCTGTGTGGCTGTGTGCCATGTGGAAGAGCCTCCGAAAGACAAGTGAAGGTTTTTAATTTGCATCATAACTTCTCCCACACCTTCAAGTCTTCAATCTCCCATGTGT
The DNA here is from genome assembly GCF_929443795.1 of Astur gentilis. NCBI lineage: Eukaryota > Metazoa > Chordata > Aves > Accipitriformes > Accipitridae > Astur > Astur gentilis. Next base: position 18,982,861 of record NC_064893.1, on the reverse strand, counting down.
ATTTACACCCCACATCATGATGCAATATAAAGTCTTCTTCAAAGTGCATCATGCATTTAACCAGCAGCACCTCTGATGCAGGAAAAACTGTGTGCTGTCAATTATCCCACCAAACTAGCACGGCTGGCAACTCTTTGCCATCCATCTTGCACATTTTGATCAATGTTGCAGCCCATCTTTAATTGCCCTTATCCCTTAGATCAATCATATTTATCTCTGAGCTGTCATTTGCCTCCTCTTTGCATGTTACCAGGTTGCATTAACCTGCTCCAGCAATTACTCATTGCCCTGGATTTTCCTTGCTGACAAGGAGGGTCCGTGCAACTTTGAGGCTCATTTCCAATCAGCACTCATTCTGCATTACATGGCTTGCTTTCAGTTGCCTGTCCAGAAGTTTCATACCCAAATGGCCATGCAGTGGCTGGTTTTGGAGGCAGAGCTGGTGCCATCCCCACAGCTCGGCTGCCGCTGGCACACGCCGGGGCAGGAGAGCACAAAAGGGTGGAAATTTCCACGGCTTTTGTTTCAGCTGTAGAAGTTATGATGACTATTCACTGCTGTAGGTGTGTGCACATTGAGTAAGTCTTTTTTTATTATTTAAATGGGAGCTGTTTTTAGAGGCAAATAACAGAAAGTGCTTACAATAAAAATAATAGGCTGTAACAGGCTTTGTTATGCAATGAGGAGATCAAAGAGCTACATCAGTCACTCAGCTGATCACTCGGAGTGAAGGGAGAAATGGTTTCTAATTGGTAGGTAGGATTTCCTCAGCTGGTAAATATAAATGGTAATCCTATCCTATTCAGAGGAGTTTTCTCCTGCCTGTGGACTCAGTGGGGTTTGCTGTTAGTGTGAATGATGGCGGAGAGCAAGGGAGAACACAAACATGAATCTTGAGTCAGATTTCACTTTCTTCAACAAACATCCCAATCTCTGCCTGCATTTTACTGGTGGGGTGGGTGTGAACCTGGGTAGATCCAGCTGCCAAATCCAGACCCCCCTGGAAGACCAAAAGTATTGAAGCTGTGAAGCACACCCTGAAAAACACAGCTCCTGGCAGTCCTCCCTTCTGCCTTAGTGGTACAGGCTGAAACACTTTACATGCCCATAGCCTAGAAAAATCAAAGTTACCATTGAAATGAAGAATGCTACTTGAGTCCTGCCTCTGTGAAGAGGTGTGCGATGCAATGTCAAGAGAAATTATAATGATTGCTACAGATGCAGCTTGTCACAGAAAGAGAAAAATGTTTCTGCATCTGATGCATGGCAGCGAGCCAGTCGGTAATGTTATATGTCCGAGTGTTTCACTTTGGCTCTGCTGGCTGGAAAGCATTCCTTAATGCTCTCTGCATGGCTGTTATATTTGTCTCCCAGCTCTGCAGAATCCCATTAGGAACCTTTCGTTTACACCATGGAAATTGTTTGGTCTCTCCAAACGGCTGCACAAGGGAGGGAGAAGTGTATTGCTGCAATTCTTCAACATCTGTAGAAATTGCCAGAGTTATACTTCTCACTTATCTCTCTTGCAGTGGGCATTTCTCATTATGGATCGAGATGTCCTGTAACCTGCAATAGGCAGCTGTTAGACACCATGGTGCTGTCAGAGGGAGCAGGATCTGCTCCCTTCCCCTCCAGCCACTGGCAGCACAGCACCCAGGGCAGGCACCCAGCGGAGAGGCACTGATGTTATTTTGTCTGAAGCCTGCTGCTTTTGCGTTGGTTGTTGCTTTGGAGTTGGAGTCCAAAGCCAGATATGTAGTGGCCAACATGGGCAGCCCTGTGATGGACGTTGTGCCCTTGCCACTCGGGGCTGTGTTGGACATGGTTTCCCCCACTGACCAATACCCCTCCTGTCTGCTTTCTGTGGAAATTGGTGGCAGAGCAAGTGGAGCTCATGGGGTGGCTGGGAAGAACATGCCTTCTCCTTGCGGTGACAGAGGTGGAGGAATTTGGGTCCATTTGAGGTGCTGCAGCAAGAAAAGGGAATAGCAAAGAGCAAGGTCAGTCAGGGTGTGGCTGTCCTGACCCAGGACATCTTCTGTAGAGGAGAAGCACTTTTTGCCAATCTCTCCTGTTCTTTATTATGTTGTTTGGTGAACATTAGAAAAAGCAGTGATTAAAGACCCATGCACATCATGATTTGGGGGGGTCTCTCAACGTTTTGTTGTTTTCCTGGATGCTGTGTTGTTTATGCTTTTTTATTAACAATGCTGGGTATAGGCAGTGAGGAATAAAATTTGAGGGTGACACAAAGAAATTGGACATATTTGGGACAGGAGAAAGGGAATTCAGAGAGATTTAAACATAGGAGGAAATGGACTGCAGGATTGCTAAGGCAGTTTATTCAGTATTGATAAGTGTTGAATTAATGCATGTTGAGGGGAAAAATATTCACTACTCGTAAACCTTGCAATGCTCTGAATTAACTGCCAGAAAGCACATGGGCTGCTCCCCAAAAAAACCCTGCACAGGGACAAGGTGTTAAAGGACAGGAAAAATTTGGGGCTGGGGGGGTGGAGGGGGGGGGGGTATTGGAGAGTTGTATACTGCGTACTGTGCCCGTGTGAGGCAAGAAGGAGAAGGGAAAAACAAGAGTCTCAAATAATACAAACAGACATTATCATGGGCCTGAGAAGCTCCTCTACAATGGCAGATGCTAAGTTTAAGAAGGAGGTGAATAAAATAATTGAAATTATAACAGTGCATAGAACAAAAAAAACGAGAACAGCTATATCAGGAATGTCCCTTAACAGGGAAACTTCATGGGAATTGAGATTTGGAAGTTCAGAGCAATAACAGGGAATACTTTTTTCCACACAGGCCAAGATAAAGTCTGGGACTTACTGAGAGTGAGGGTGAAAATGAAAACACCAAAAAGATATTTTTAAAATGCTCATGGATCTACCAAAATACATGGGGAGTTGCTGTAGTAGATGTTAAAATGCCTGTTGGTGGAGAGGAGGAGGCAGTTGTTACATGTAATAAATCCAAAGCTCATTTCTAACTGGAATTAATCTGAAACTGGGGAGCACCAGGTCCCGTCTCACCCATACCATGTCTCATTCAGGGAAAGGTATGGTGGAACCAGGCCATGTCTGCTTTGGGCTCCCGTTAACACTTTGCACCAACTGATTTTGCCATAGACCATTGTTAAAAAACAGTGACTGAATCAATACTGATTCTGCTGTCCTTGCTACATAGCAACACCATCCAAAGCTTGGATCCTCTTTACCTCGACAGGGTAGGGATGGAGTTTGGACACATTCCCAAATTAAACCTTGTAGCATTAATAACTTCTTATTACTTGAAACATTTTTTATCTCATCAACATTGTTTTCTGTAATGTAAAGAGAAGGTCTGTCCCATTGATCTTTTCCAGCTCGTACTGATGCCAACCCATAGGGATAGATCAGCCTTTGCAAGCCACCTCTTTGAAAGTGCATTTTTCATGTGTGCCTGGTTTGCACGTGCAGAAATGGTCTCTGGAAGAGCTGAGGTCCTGTTGTTAACAAGGCGCAGGTTTCATGTCCTTAGTGCAAAACATCCATCTGCCATTGCCAATCCACCTGCTTTATCACAGAAGGTTTCTGCCCAGTGCTGGAGACAATCCTGCACACAGCTCCAAGTTTCTCACTAGTTGGGCTTTTTCATGGCATGTTTCCAGTTCTATATCAGTTTTCTGTGTCTGTCCTAGAGACTTTCTGATTATTTCTGCCTGTGTTTTTTAGCAACAGTCTACAGACAGTTGGCCATCTGGTTAGCATTAATCTGAAGGAGGAGGAGGCATCCTTACCTGCAGTAAAATCACTTTCCTTTCAAGACAAGTCCTGTTAACTTTCATGTTCATGTTAAGCTGAACTGAGAACATCCAGTTCTTGCAAGAGGGGAAAAGAGGTGAAAATGGGATAGCTAGGACACACTCCCTTCCCAGGTGTCCCCCACAAAACCCAAAGCTGGTATCAGCAACTGAAGTTGAGTTTTTGCTTTGATTTCTATGTCTTGGCAGGCACGATGAGGTGGAAAAGACCTGCCTTCTCACCCAGCATGATGAGGCAGACCACCACTCAAGCTTCCACAGCCAGCTGGTTTTGATTTGATTGGTAGTGTCGGCTAAGTTCTCTCTTTTGGGAAATCCGTTCCTTTTTAAGTTTATGTTTCATGACAGAATTTGTGGGGAACACAAACTAGCTCCCCTTGCAACTGTCCCAGAACATACATTTGGGTTCATTTTTCCTATAACAGAGCTGAGGGTACAATCAGGCCTCTCTGAGGGACATAGAAGGTCTGGAGGTCCATGAGAAATGTCCAGAAATGAACCACACCATAGAGCTCTGAGATGGTCTGGACATTGAGCAGATATTTGCTAGAGACAGAATTGTCTTCATGGCCCTAGAAGTGACTACGGGGCTCTCACTGGGGTGTCTTAGATGCCAGGCAGCTATAACTGAAGAAGCAGTTACATTTTAATGCATCCGCACTGCAGATTGAAGGACAGAAAGATCTGTACTTATGTGTCCTCTTATTGCCTCCATCCCATCAGCTCGCCTAGAGGACCAAGCACTTCTTGCTCTGCTTTGTCCTTTTGGGGGGCGTCATTGCTTCTTCAGTGGCAGCTTGTTGCCAGCAGAACTTCAGCCCCGCCATGGTGGCCAGTAGATGCTCTCCAGAGCGCCTAAGCAAGAGTTGCCCTAAGAATTAAATCCAAACAGTAGAGGGCAAGACAGAAAGAAAAAGGTTTTTTAATCCTTCCACAAAAGCAAAGACTGAACTGGTGGAGTCCTGGTTGTGCTAGGGACCCGTACAAACTGTGTCAGGGAATTTGCAAGGTGGATTAGAGATCCTTGTCCCACCCAGCGTACGGCTGATTTTGAACATCCTTCTTTTATAATTCAGCATCTGTGGCTCTGCCATACTGTTTTACAAGGCAAAAATCCAGTTCCTGAAGGGATGGAAGCCGATGTTCAGCACCAAGTATTATGCCCTGATGAGGGTATTGTATTAATGCCAAGTGGAAGAGCAATACCACTGCTGATGTATGGAATGTGTCCATGTGTGGCTACGCGGCATGGGTCTGTAAACATTTCCTCTGCTAAGCCAGTGGGTATTCATTTTGCAGTAAAGATCCGTAACATTAAGCTGGTTGTGGAAGGGAGTCTCACGTGGAATGGTACAAAGTCCAGCAAGTGGGACTTTTAAAAGTAGTTTTTCTCTGGCTTCTCACAGTCACGGAGCATTGATGAAGTGTGACATGATAGAGCTTCCCTGATGTGAATTTCTGAAGAATTTGAGAGGAAAAAGCATGAATCTGCTAGGATCACACAGAGCTGCATTTTCAAGCTCCTCGCACAACTGAGGAATGGTTTGCAAGTGCACGTCTGTACACACTGCTGTTGTACACTAACTTCAGGTCTGCACAGGAGAACTTTTGTCTGTGGCAATCCTGCCTTTTGATTTTATGCTTTGGGTCTTCATGCCTCAAAAATCTACGACTAAATTGAGGCCCCTTTGAAAATTTGGATTTCCAATCCATAATGGTCGATTGGAGCTGGAATTCTCCTGAGTGACAGTTTGCTTCATTCCCTTTTGCTTTGCTTTCTCACTGAAGTAGAAAAGTCATATACAGTACAATGAATTTAGTGCAGTCAGCAACAATTCAGCCATGCTGATTTATTTGAGCCATTCACTAGGAAGTACTGCACTTCTCTGGAAGTGCTAGTCCGTGTGAATTTCATGTTGATTTTTACTGTTGCCCATGAATGGTCAAAGGTTTTAGTTATTACAACCAGATGTTTTGCTCTCGTGTCCTTTGGGTGATGCTGAACTCCATTATTCAGCTGTCCTTGGAGGGTGCGTCTGTGGAAGTGAAGCTGGCTCTCCAGCCAGAGGTCACTGTGAGGAGTTGCAAGTGGGGTACTTGCAATAACTTTAAATCATATTCCATTGTATTTACGTTTTTGCAGTGTTTATGTTGTGTGGGAAGTTGGCCATATGATTACAATAAATAGGTGTGAAGAAGCAGCCAGTAACATTTTTAACACCCTATCAATCACTTGGCACACTCTGATGCCAGGTACACCATGAATAATAACAACTGGACTTCAGTTATAGCTTATACTGAAAGTTCACTGGGGAAAAATTAGACGAATAACTACAATTATGGCTGTAGCAAGATGGCTTCTTTGTAGTACATAATACACAGTAATTTAAAAAACGTGGATCATTAAAATCAATACATGTTGCAACCAGACCTTATGAGCTTGATTCTCCCTTACACAAGACGTATCAGTCTTGCCAAGAGCTGAGAGCCAAAGTTATGGAAAACAGCATTAGCTCAAGGAAGGTTGGGCTTACTATTTCCTCCAAGAAACCTTTTCCTAGTTCACTTCTTCCCTGTATTTGTCACTGAATAGAAAAGCAAATATATAACATGAGCAGAGTGGATCTCTCAGCCACTTTGAATTCAGCATGAAATTAGTGTAGCCAACAGTGCCACTAAGTAGACAAGACTTGAGCATGTCTCTGGTTTATGGGATTGTAAGGCTTGGCTCCAAAGCCTTTCCTTTGGGGTCAGTGCTGTGAAGTTACCTGTTCTGGGGGGAACGGGATTCTGGTCCTGTAGGATGGTGCTTTGATCAGCAAAGAAACATTATGTGATATCAGGAGTCCAGGACACCTGATACGGGGTACCATGGAGCAGCAAGTATTTTGGAGGTTGGCAGAGTTGGTTTTATTGAGAAAGGACAGTGCCTTTGAGCTGACTGCTCCGAGCCTGCATACCCAACAACTAATAGCCCACCATGGGGAAAACAGAGGGCAGCCAGTCATAGTACAAATAGACATTTAAGTGACTTCTTTAAAGCCAAAAAGACTAAGAACATGGAGATAGAGGAAAGAAGGAGAAATCCCCTGCCCTGATGGAGATTGGGCCAGAGGCACTGAGTACAGACAGTGCCCTTCCTGCTGGAGGGTCTGACAAGAGAGTTATGAAAAGTCTTTAAGAGATAGTAGCTTACAGAGTCCTTAGGAAAAAAATTCTGTTTATGAAAAAACAGGTTTTCCAGCCAAAGCTGAGAATAAGATTGCCAAGTGCAGGGCAGTGTCAGTGTTGAGTCAGGAGTATAAAAAATACTAAGCATTGAGCCTATTTTGTTACACTTTGTTTAACCTTGTTAAAAACATCGCAAAGGTGGAAAATGCCTACATTAATAAGCCAACTTTGTGGAGTGATACCAGGGATGGGAGTCACTCACCAAGCCTGAATTAGTCACCCAGCTTTCTTTGACAGTGAAGAGGCACTTCTGGAGTGTGATTCATTGGACCTGTCTTAAATACCTACCCTGGGATGAAATGAATGTCTCTGTAGGGATGTGAGGAGGGCTAGACAGACACCCAGCCTAGATGCATCAGTCCAGATTTTAGGTGCCTCTGTTTGCATGGATGTTAATTTTCCAGCTATTCAGTGGAAAGGAACAGTTGCATGTTGAAAGTGAAGGTTAATAAAAAAATTCACATTCCGTCTTTGCTACACACTGAAGACACATGAGTAGACATGAACGTGACGAGGAGCAGCTAAAATTAGGAGTGAGATCCTGTTGTGGGCAACCAGTCTTGGTCCTCAGTGGACAGGCACTGGTGGTGCGGGATGAGCAGTGGCTGGGATGCGAGAGGGAAGGGGCTGGAGGGATAGGAGGTAGCTGCATTTTGCAACCTCTTCACCCAATACACAAGAAAAGAACATGGCAGCATTCCTGCTGGTATCACAGGAACGGATATTCCTTGGTGCATCGTCCCTCTGCAAACATTCACTGCAAAGGCAAAGCAGCAGGACAAGGCCCTGCAGCTGTGCATCAAGGGAGGTTTCTTGTCTTCAGCTTGTGTTTCTGAAGGGTTGAGGCAGCCAAGTGCCTAGTCTGTGCTATGGTGCTGCAGCTCAGCCCTGGATGGGTTAGCCACATAGAACTGTATGTTCGCGGGGTGAGGGTAACCTCTGGTGACATACAAGCAGGAGCTATGAATATACACAGCGTATATCCTGCCCTTGGGGACAGTCAGTGTAATCAAGAAACTTGGAAGAGTGGCAGAACATCCTAGCAGATGGCATCACCGATGTGAGTAGGTCCATTCATGTGCAGCCGTGGAGGAAATAAGGCGCGTCTTGAACTTTGCATCAATCCCATGCAGTTGAGGGAGACTTTTAAAAGGAAACATTGGCACTTGCCCACGAAACCTGGTGCTTGCTAAAGTGACATGAACCAAATTCTTCCCATAGATCATGAGTTTCCTTCCCACTTTCTCCTACACCTACAACCTGCCAAATTTCACTCTTTCGATGGACCGTCCGTCCTGCCTCTGCACATTCTGCTTTGGGGGTGGAGGCAGCCCTGGGAGCCACCAGCCTCACAGGGTCCACGAGGCGGGGAGGTCCTGCAGGAGCAAGAGGGGACACCAGTAATGATCCACCCCATTTAGGGTGCTGGATACCAGGATCTACCCACTGCCATTCCTCAGGGCTTCGGGGAGAAGACGCTTCAAGCTGAACAGAGTAAAGTGGCAGTTTCCAGTTTACGTGAATGCGAATTGCAAGGCTGGGTGAGTTGTGGCAGAGTTTGTAGGAGCTCAGCCAACTCCCCCCCTTCTCAGAGAAGCAGAACGGGGCCTGGATCTGGGAGCATAAAGGAGAGTGTGTCTGAATCATGCATTGACATCACCAGGAGCGCTGCAGCTCTCTGACTCACGTCAGAGCTGAACTGATACAGTTACAGCAGGCTGCCTGGCTTTTAGTATTCTGGGAGAGCTGCTACAGTAGCAGAGAAAACTATTCATGGATCAAAAAAAGAAAGGCATTAGCAGTACAAAGTGTCATGATTGTCTCTGTTCCACCGCAAGGTTGAAACGCGATGCCAGATGCAGTACATGAGAAATAACTTGAAGAAACACCAACAAAAATGCACTGATTATTCTTGAAAGACCCTTGCAATTCAAGCCAAGGTATCACTTACTAATTTATGGGGAAGTACAGCTGATGCATAACCCTCCGCTGACTCACAGACGGTTGATCTGGAACAAGAGGCATTGCAACAGAAGAGCGTAAAAGTCGTATGCTTTATGTCACTGGAAATAAAGGTTGAGGTGAACAGAGGAACTGCCAATGACAAAGCCATAGTTAGGAGATGCCTAACCAGCTTCTTGTCCTAGAGGGGGGGAAAAACGGAATACAAAGTTCACAGAGGAGACGATGGTTCCTGCCGTGCATGCAGGGGAATAGCGGAGGGAGTAATCTGCACCATGAGGAATCAAATTCAGATACCAACAAGCAAATGCCACGCTGAATGTTGAGTCCTGTGGTGGAAGCATATCATTAAAAAAGGAGCAGATACAAAACTACCTTAATGCCTAAAATCTTTTACCAGGATCTGTTCAACATTGAGTGTTAAGTTTGGCAAGGTGAGTATTGCCAGTAAAGCCATGCATGGTTAGCAGTAGTCCACTGTCTCCACTGGTAGAAGAAAGTAAAAATGTATATAAAATACTTGTAGGTGTCTGCTGGAGGTACTGTGAATGCCTTTCAGGGTTATGAAAATCTGAACAGATTGCTATAGGAGAAGCACATATGGAAGTTACTTTCCTTGAAACTGGGTCTAAAATCCTTTGAATGACCCCAAGCCAACTAAAACATGTCGACACAGTAATAACTTTGTAGTAACGTTGTTTCATTAAACTTCTGCATTTTTGAAGTTGTTCACTCAGCTGATCCATTGGTAATTAGCGTTTAAACACTTTGTGAATATTCATTAGCTTTGCCACCCCTCCTCGCTGAGGAAAATCACCCTCGGTACCCAGGAGGGGCCAAGGTACTTGCTGGGGGCATCTCGGGAGCGAGCTGCAAGCTGGTGGGTGACACTCAGCCCAGCTCTCCCTGCGATGATACACTCACCTCAGGACACAAGAGCCTCGGAGCAGCTTGTGGTCACATCAGCAATCAGCAAAATCTCCTGCTGGGATAAACTGCTTGGCCTTTGGTCTTTTCGTTCATCCACTTGCTAATAAGATTACCCCATAGAACAGAGGGACAGTGATATTATCCCCAAAGTAAGCAGGCAGGCTTTGTCCTGTATGTGAAAATGTCCTGGCTGGGTGTTTGCTCCAAAAAATAATCCTTATTTTTCTGGAAATAAAGCAATGGCTGCAAAAGCTGTTATTTCGCACCCGATCTGTGCGGATGAAAGTCAGTGCACATGAGGGTGCATTTGAGAACTAGGGATTTCCCTGAGTCTTACTGCATTGCTGGGAATGCTTCGCAGCCCCGTGTGATGCTGAATCTCTGCTACCAAGTCTCTGATACCTTCGGTCTCACGCCACCAACCCTGTTTGCAAGGACAGAGGTTGGGGGGGAAATATTTTAATTTCTAAACAAAACCAGTGTTTTGTGGTGCTGCTGAAAAGCCACAGATGCAGAGTCCCACAATGTTGTTTTTACAGTCTCTTGCCAGAGCAGGACCTTGCTTTTAAATGAAAAAGTTCAGTCTTAAAATAGAAAACCACACTGAATTATACAGCCACTTGATAATTATTTTTTAGTGCTGCTGCTAAAAATGCCCTATTAAAAGACTGTAAGTCACTGCAGAGTGCCATCGGGCTACCACACGGAAGGATTTTATTTCCAGCTGCATTTTATTTCCTAATTTTGGCAGGGCAAAGTCTTGAGACCAGAAAGTAAATATTTACATCTATCTCTATTTATCTCTATATTTCTATCTTTTGTGTGGTGGGTGCAGAGCACGGCACGGGTGGCAGACTGGGGTGCCAGCCCGGCAGTAGTCCCCGGGGGCTGTGGGGTGCCAGGTGGAGCATCACTCCACGGGTACCCCACGGGTGTCACCCTGAAATTTGGCTGGGGCAGTCTGGACAGCTGCAGTACCAAAGCCGCAACGTGGATAGATGTGCCTGGCTTTGAAAGCGTGCCAGCCCGCATGTTCAGAGGCAAACAGGAGGGAAAGGATATCCGCCCGATACTAATTATGACTTTTGAAGCTTTGCCTAATTACATTGTCTCTCTTAAGACAACGACACAAATATTTATGAGTGGGACTTTTTATTCTCATTGTAATCAGTGACATAAATAGGTAACACCTTTATAAAGAGTTAATAAAAATGTGTCAACACAAGCTCGAGCACAAACTATCGAGCAGTGTGCAGTAAAACATTCCAGTGTTTATTGTATTAATTGAATATTCATGAGATGCCAATTTAAATTACAGTTCACAACTGTTGCTGTGTCTAATGAATAATTTAAACAAGTGTGGCCAAAGAGATTTCAACGCTGCATTAGCAAACTGTAAGGGATTAAGCAACAGAGAATTTATAATTAGCTTTGTATATCCTATAATAAATTCATTGGAAAGATGGTTTTAATTATCCCACATGTTAATTCAGAATTCAGTGCATTAATTTTCGATTGAAAAGTAACCCTTTCTTCCCAGATAAAATATTTGTCTCTTCTTCGTCTTCTGCATCTCAGGAACAGGAAGTTGTAAGTGTGGAATGGCCCAATCTTTGCAAATCTCATCCATCATGACATAGCATTTCTATCTGCCCATCTCAGGTCTGGAGTAATTGCTTTTTTTTTTTTTTTTTTTTTTTCATTTCCAGCTTGGAAAGCTGAGACAAGTGAGATCAAATCCCTTCCTACAAGTTGGGATCCCAGAATCCTGCCATAGCTTCTCCCAAGGCTATCTGCTATGGCATGTCCTCTTTGATACACTTATGGCTACTTGGGAAATATTGTCTATTCCTGGAAAACAAGTCTGTGAAAGTGATAAAGGTTTTTGGCAGTCATCTCCTATAAGCAGCTTTAAGTTTTTTGTTTAAAAAACAAGGATTTGTGTAAGTAACAGCCTAAACCCCAAAGTTCAAGCTAAGATTGCTGCATTTTTTCAGAGCAGAACAGGAATAGTTTTTTCTCTATTTGGCATGTTTATGAAGCACTTTTTCTGTGACAGAAGGGCCCCTTTGCTTACAGCGACAGAGGCTGCACAGTCCCCACTGCTTACCCTTTTCCAGGGGGAGGAGTGCAGCAGCCGTGTGCCACGGCAGGTGTAGGGGCCAGGGGCTGCACTCTGAAGCTGCCGGTGGTAAAAAGGGGATAGCAATGTCCTCAACAGCAGAGAGAGCTGAGGTCCTCATTGACTGTGAGCCCTCCGTGGAGATGCTAAGCTCTTGAGAGGGGTGAATATTGTTTGTGCTTGCCCCTCCACCTCCTTCCCCTAACCTATTGCCTTTGCCATGCAGTTCAGCTATAAAGCCCGTTCGTATGTATAGAGACAGCTATAGATCTTGAAGAACCTGGATGCTTGTGCTGAAACTCGCTGGACAGAAAAAACCTGGGAAGTATTCCAGGAAACGCAAATCCTTACACCTATGTGAAGCCACCCATGCTCAAAGCTTGGCTGGGAAACTCAGAAGGTGTCTTTTGGTGCACGTCGGGGAGGAAAGCGTTTCCTTTCCAGGTGGTTTTGTTTAATTCCAGGTCAGCAGGTTAATGAGATCTCTGGGATATGTGATTTGATCTGGAATGTAAACATTCACTTGGCATATGTCCTTGATGTCTGATCAGATGGAAATGCAAATGCGGCGCCGAGCGTGGCACACCATCCAAAATGTTTTGGTGACACAATGTGTAAGACAAAATAGCGAACAATTTTTTAAAGAGCCTAATTGAAATGTTTCCCATTGCCTTTGAGTGAGTCCTGCCATATCTATCAAATCAGCAGTTCAGCACTGAGGGCAATTTGCCTGATACTGAGGTGGAAGCTCCTTCGGCTCCCTTGGGAGCACCGAAAACCCAGGGCTGTCCCAGGAGCCGCCAGCACGGCAGAGCCAGCGTTCAGACTTCCCCTAAGACCTTAATTGCTGGTTTAGTGCCTCTGTCTTTTGGGTGACTGGAGTTATTTAAGTTGATAAATGGATAGCATCAGTGTAATGCAGTATGTTGTCGTTGACACTTATTGATTGAACCTCAAGACTCAATTGATCAAGCTCCCCAGTGCCAGCATGTAATCCCAGTGGAAAAAATCAAACCTTTAATGGGGTTATGCATTACTCTTGGTTTTCCACTTGGGGTTATATGTTTTGGGAGGGAAGGAAGTGGTTTTGATGGCCTGAATCCGCGCCATTACCTGGATTAAATAAAGACTGGCAGTAGGAACACTCGTTATTGTGGCAATCCAGTCTTGGGCAGACCCAAGCCTCATTTAATATGGCATATTCCACCTCCAGGAACTGAGTGTCTTGATGTTAGAAGGAAATAAATGAATCTCTGAGGTGTCCGTTATCCATCATGAGGAAGCCCAAGAGGACAGAGATGCTGCTAGACTGAATATTCTTTCACCGGTCCTCCTTAATACAGTACAGCTAATCTAATAAACTGTATTGCTGAATGCAGGCAGTGCAGCAGCTCAGGTTAATGTTGCTGCTGGAACCTCAGTAAGCACTTCCTAAAGTTGTGTGGCTTTCATTCTGCATTTATGTAGGTTTTTGCATGTCTGTAATTTGTGTCAGAATTGCATCTGCAGTTATATTAGCTAGTTAAGAAATGAGAAGGGTTTGTCGTTGTCAGGAGTCAGAACACATGTTACAGCATCTGGCTCTTGTGGCAGGAGTCGGTGCTCGAGTTTCTCTTCTCTGTTCCCTCCTGCAATTAGTTTTGTACATACAGAGTCATTTGGGCTTTTCACACCTATTTTGAAAGTGTTCAGCATTTGCTATAATTAAGACGAGAGGATAATAGACTGTGCCTTCTGTTAACGGCTTTTGTGATGCAGCAAGGTCACTGCATACCTTGCAGCTCTCAGAGGTTCCCCTCTGCAGAGCAGGTAAATGCCATGATCATCATTTTGCTGGCAGGGAACTGGTGTGCAGGAGATTCAGTTCCCTGTCTCAGATTGCTCTGGCAGAGCTGGGTTTTGAAACTCAAATAATTTCCCAACAAATATTCGGCCACAGAACCGTCCTTCTTCTCTGGATGCTTGTGTTCCCAGTAACAGGAGACCTAGGAAAGAGTTATTACAAACTAACGCAATAATCCCAGCAATATCTGGCCACAGAGGGATACCAAGGTGGGGGCAAAAAGGGGGCAACTTGTTGCAGATGTGGAAGAGAAGTGATGTAGTTTGTGTGCAGATGTGGTATCAACACTGGGGAACCCAACTCTTTCTAATACTGCAAGCATTTCTTATGGTACTTGAAAAGTGGGCTGTTAAACTTTGCAATCAAAAAAAAAAAAGCTTTTAAAATTCATTCACAGAGTTTAATCCCTCAGGGATGATTTTTCTATGTGGTCTTCCCATTTTCCTGTTGTGTTCTAAAATTACTTCCTTTTTCCTTCTTCTTCTTCTTCTTTTTTAATGCTCCATGCAATAAAACTTGGAGGTCTGTCATTACTTTTGAGTCTAATGCTTTATGTGAATGCAATATCTAAAATGTCTGAGAAGAGCCAGGAGAGACATAAACCAAAGTGAACTGGACTGTGCAGAAAGGCTTCAATAAACTGCAAGAGCTCACAGGGAGGGGCCAATAAATACTGTGGGAGATGATGGGGCCAACGTGGCTGCAGGGCCAACGTGGCTGCAGGTCCAGCTCGTGGGTGGGAGGGTGGATGGACAAGTGTGGTGTACAGCGGTAGGTGAGCTGCCTGTGGGAAGGCCCGTAGGAGCTGGAGGTGCTCTTGCGAATGTTAATTTTTATCCCCCAGCTACCCTGAGAAGCAAACACCAGGATTTACACAGTCCCCACATTGCCCATCATCTTCTCCATCGAAAGCGAAGCTTCTTGCCCCTCTGCTGGGCTGGGGACGGGCTCAGTTCCATGTGCTTCATGGCTATCACCAAGCAATGCAGAGCTATGTGGCTGGGGGTCCCCAGGGTGCTCTCCCTTGTGAGCAGGATGGCGAAGGGCTTGGTGTGATCCTGCCTCGGCAACGACACACGACAGAGCACGCTTCAGCTCTCTCCATGTTGTCCCGTTGAGCAGGCAGGAGGCAGGATAACAAAAATGAAATTACCGGCCTCCAATCCACCAGCAGCTTTTTGTCCTATCCACCCAGAGCCCACAGCTATCCCAGCTATCCTGAACCCCATCAGGGCCTGCAAAGCAGGAGAGTTTGCAAGGGACAGCAGTTTCTGTACAGCCTTAGCTGGGCCAGATGTGATGCAGGAGCTCTCGTCCCTTCCACAAATCAGGCAGACCAGAGTTTGCATCCTTCCAGCCTCCCCCAGTGCCTCCCACCAGGGTACTGGCTTCTGACAGTAGAAAGGTCTTCTCCATTACTCATTTTTCTCCTTTTTTCCCTTTTGCTCATTTTTTCATTTTTGTTTTTTTTGGCACTGTTCTTTGCTGTGTAGGGAATGGAAGTGGATGTCAAATACTTTGCACATTCTGAGAAATTGAATTCTTGCTTTCTGGCCGGCCCTACTGCCTTGCTGGGAGTGTCAGGAGTGCCAAAGTGTTTGTGGGAGCGGAGCCTGTGGCGGAGGACTTCTGTCCATCCCAGCAGTTCAAAGTCTTGTAAAAAGGAGGCTGGGCTCTAGCTCAAGATGTTAAACATATAATAACACCAAGGATCTGGTAAACCCACCAGGAAAAGCAAAGTTCCCCAAGGAGTCACTGTAGAGCTGGCAATGTGAAGTGAAAAACTTTCTGTCTCTAGTATTTTCCTGCTTTCCCTTTTTTTTATCCATAAGGTTATTTGCATGAAACCAGATCTCTGCTTCTCAGGAATCTATTTGCGTGTCTCAAATCCTGTCTTTGACCTGTGGGATGGCTTTGCTGGGCAGGTGATGGTCCTCTGGAATGCACAGCTTAGGAGCTGACCCACATTCAGAAGGGACCTCGGAAGTGTGGCCAGGGACCACCTGTAACATGTGGTCTCTCACCCCAGCCCTCAGAACCACGCAGCAAGTCCCACTATAGAGATACTTATTTTTGCAGAAGGTTTTAACACTGGTTTCTGAATTCATCTCCCCACCAGTACCTTTGGGATTAAAAAGTGAAAGCCAAAAATTAAAGAAAATCTAACGTATAAACAGGTCTGATGCTGAAAAGATTTTTCCCTTTGCTTCTCATGGGGGTAGCTTTGCCTCACCATTAGACCCATATAATGCAACAAAATTACTCCCTGAGACAGTTAGTCTGCTCTTCCATCCATCTTGAGCATGCAGACAGACATCTGGAGTAGGAGGTCATTCTGGGTGGGCTTCAGGGTTGGTGCAGACCCTTCCCAGCACCCAGGACTGTCTTGGCCCCCTTGGTCCCTACACCTGCACACCTGCAGGTATTTTTCATCTACCCTCTTTGCTTTTCTCCTATATAGCTGGTTCTCACTGGCTTTCCTCCTCTTGCCAACACACCTGAAGGGGATGTGACAATTTTATTAAGTTTTATGCCCCCGCCATGGGTTGGCAGGGGGCTCAGGTTCTGGTGCTATTTAATTACCTCCCATTGTCCATTACAGGGGAATTCTGGCCCCAGCTTTTGGGATGTGATGGTGTTATGCCTGGATGAGCGGCAATTGCCTTCATCTACAAATGGTTTTTACAAAATCACTAAATAATGTATTCAGAAAACACGCTGGAAATTAATGGAATAGATTATTTGCAAACATGTTCACTGAATTATCAGGCTTGTTCTTTATCCGTAAAATAATGTACTTAAAAAAAATGAAGTTTATTGAATACGTTATTTACAGACTGTTCTCCAGCTGAGAACTGCAGGAACACCAACAGCACACACGTGGCCCAGTTGCTTCCCAGTGGCCAGGGGCAGGCGCTCCTCCTCCAGACACATGCATGGTCCAGGCCTTTGCTTGCATTTTGCTGGATGATTTTGCTCATCCCTGACCTTGGCAGAGTGAGTTTGGAGAGGGACGCATGCTGGCCCTCCCTGGCCCCCATGGGAATTGTCACAACGGTTGCTTTGCTTCGTGCATCGCCTTCTTCTAACACTCAGTGCTGCTCCTGGTGAAGAGTCAAAATACGTGTCAAAAGGTCGATGGAAGGGAATTAAGCCATTTTGTGTAGCATTGTCACATCATGGTGCCCAGCTTGGCAAGCAGCGAGGGATCATTTGGGGATGGATGGTTTAGATCTGCTGCCTGGCAGATCCCCATGGCAGCACATTGCCCTGCTGTGAAGGGAGCGGGATGGGTGGGAACCCACCTCAGAGGAACCATGGCCCACAGGAGTGGAGAATTCTGAGCTCCTCATGCCCGAGAGCAGTCCTGCCACCAGTCTTGGTTGCTTCTGCAGTTCTCCTGCAGTATCCATCCTGTCGAGTTATTCCCAAGCACCTCCTATGCAAGCAGCAGGGTTTATCCCTCCCCTAAGTCAAAGGGACCCTGTGGGACACTGGTGTACAGGGATGATGACCTGTCCGCTGGTAATGATGTAGCTCAGGAGTGTGAAGGAAGCCCAGGTCAGCTCTGGGGTCTCCATAGCGCAGGTGAGGCAGGGCTGTGGGGCTGCAGGAGGTCAGCTGTAGGAAGGGTGCCATGTGCAGTCCATGTCTCCCTCACAACTGTGTTGTTTCTCTATCATCACACGGCTGGTGGGATTTGGAACTCAGGATGGGCCAAGACCTTACAATACTTTGGTCTTTGCCTTGAGAAGCAACATCCCAGCTAGGATTGCAGGTCTGCAACGGTGCTGAGATGGAGGACAGGTCTGGAGGTCCAGCTAGCTTGGGTTTGTCTTCTGACATCTCGAGGTGCTTTGAAACTATAACATGTTGCAATCTGTATAATAGCTCCACTAGCCCAAGAGAGAGGGAAGCACACATTGAAGCAGGACTCCTATCTGCTTAGCACTCCCTGGGGGTGGGAGTTACTGCATTTGGGTTCCTCATGGACATCTCTGCTGTAGAAGTCCACAATAATGCTCTCATTGGCAGATGACCATGGTGAGGTGTTGTGTCATAGGAAAATAACAAGATTCGGTTCATGCCATACCGAGTTGGTCTGTTCCTTTTGGCCGTGCCCTTCCAGCACCGGGAGTGATGAACATATTAATGAGAAATATTTTCCATTTGCCAAGCACAGTCACTATCCTGTTTTACACCACCGTTCTCACCCAGAAGTTACCGTGCTTTATCTTCGTGATGAAGTGTTAATTGTGTTTGGAGAATTCTTTCCCCTGTAATAGCAGGATATCATAACAGAAGATCACAGCCTGTCAAAGTGCTGAATTCAGCTTGTCAGACAGGTGCTTTCCAAAACCATCCCTCGGTCCTGCCTTCCCCTGCCCGCCAGGCACCCAGAGGCTGCAATCTGCAGGGAACTGCTCTTTGAGGGGCAAAAACAGGCAGAGGTGGTCAAGGCTGGGAAAGACATGGAGCAATTTATGTAGTAATAGAAGCAGATCAAAAAAAACCCATGAGTGAGGAGACAAACACAACTGAACTGGGAGAAGCCTGGGAACCTTATCTGGGGTCAGCTGTATGGCTTTACAGTGAAGCTTCATGGTCAAAAACATTGCATTTGAAACTGCCAATATTAATTAGAAAGGCTGGGATTTCAAATTACGTAGCATTTAAAGCAGACCATAAAAATTCCTTTTCTCATATATGTCTGCACAATTCCTCTTTAAGTCATCAAGCTGAGCTAGCTTGTGTGCACATGGCTTGAAATAACTGACTGAGAAGCTCTCAGTACTGCTAATGCTGGTATTTAGTAATTCTTGGAATATTGGGGAAGCTCTGGAGGACTAGAAAAGAGCTAATGTGCAAATATTTAAAAAGGGAAACAGAACAGCCCAGGTAATTACAGACCTGTCAGTCTGTCATCAATCCTCAGCAAAATAATGGAGTGGCAGATCGAGGCCTCAATTAATAAAGAATTAAAGGAAGGTAATATAATTAATGCCAATCAACACAGGCTGATGGAAAACAAATCTTGTCAAACTAACTTGATATCTTTTTTGATGAGATTACAGGTTTGGGTGATAAAGGTAACAGTGTTAACATAATATACTTAATATACTTAGACATCTGCAAGACATTTGACTTGGAAGCACAAAGTATATTGAGAAAGTTGAACAATACAAACCCAATGTTACACAAGTTTGGTGGATGGGCTTGTCACTCTGTCTTCCCCGAGTTTGTCATATTTTTGCCAAAGAAAGCATTAAATAATTGCCAGTGAAGTTTGTAGATGATGCAGTGAGTAGGCAGGTGGCAGGAGATGGAAATGCGGAGCTTTTAGCATGGCCTGGTAAACCGATCACCAATAATGAATATGCATTTGGAGAACCAATAATGTCCTACCTGCAGGAGCAAAAAAAATCTTTCAAGATGAGGACTCTTCTCCTTAGGGATGTTTGCTCTGGAAAAGCAATGTGAGATGCGAGGAACAGCTATGCTTCGGGGTGGGTGCTGGCTGATGGAGAAGTCCAAAAAATATCCACAGCAATGAGCAGGGTGGGAAACTTGGTGAGAGTGCAGAGGACCGCTCTGCGTCTTTGGCCAAAGGCGGGGGGGCTTGATTATGATCTGCAAGTGCTTTGGTGAAGGACAGTTTGGTGAGAGCCCTCCGGTTTGGCAAGCGGTGGGATGCGGAGCTCCAGGGACTGGCAGCACAGGCTGCCCATGCCAGGCTGCACATAGGGTTTGCTCCAGGGATCACCCGCTGGGTGATTTAGCAAGGGAATCCATCCTCATGGGCAGCTTTTGAACCACACCTGGCGGGGGGGGGGGGGCAGTGGGCAGTGCCTGCCCTCCTCCACTGCCTCCTTGCAGCCACCCATTCTCTGTCCCACTCTGTCCCCTCCACCTGCGGTTCCCGTGTCTTGCCCAGCAGGCTCACAGTGATGCTTTAGATCCCTCGTGTCACAGCCACTGGGACAAAAGTAAGAAGGCTCATGAAACCGAGGGCCTGGGAAAGCTGGGCCTTCAAATCTGTCCTAGGGCATGTCTTTGTCTTGGAAATACTCTTTTTAAATCGTGAATGTGGATTCTTTCTCTTTGCTGCCTGACTCAATTCAGAGATGCTCCTTTGGCTCATGTTTGCAAACTTGAATCTGTAAAACCTATTTTTTCACTGTTTCATGAAGAAAAGCTGCAATTTCAATATAGTTCCAAAAAATTTCCAGGTGCCCAAACCCCCAAAGCCAGCACCGCCCATTCCCATGGGCTCCTGTGCTGCTGCTGCCAGAGCAGCAAAGCTGCCCCATGGCAGCCTGATGGGGGTTATAGATGGGGGACCAGGAGCATCCAGGAGGGAGGCTTGTCCCAGGGAGTGACAACCATGGCTGGGAACCCCACTGCATATAGAAAGCCTCTGCCATATGATAAATGTCCCCCGCCCCTACAGAAATAAATTGCTTCCTTTTTAAATCCTTCCCTACTGTTCCCCTCGTATTTGTAATAGGATGATCAGTGGAACCAAAGATGTGGCTGTTACTTTAAAGGATAAATTAGTTTGACTCTTAACTCAATAATTAAAACTGTTATGGCTATGAGCCTGCAGGGATAATGTACTATTATTATAGTCATTTGTTTCAATTAAATGCTTACTGATTTTACAATAGCAGCTGGGCACCTGTGTGAGATAGCTATTACTCTGAACAAGACATCTCAAATTCCAGCAGAAATTTGTCACTGCACTAAAGCATTTTACATAGACCATGAAAGTTTATTAGGAGCAGTTACAAATCGGGAAGAGGAGGGGTGGTAATTGGGGATATATTTTCTTATCAGCTTCTCTCTCTCCTGCTCTCTCTCTTTTTTAAGTAAATCATCTTTAAGCATTTCAGCTATGGTGATGCGTTTACATTTAAACTTCAATACAGAAAAAGCCTGCTGGGAAAACTTTGCTTCAAAGCTGTTCAGCAGATAATTTCTCTCCCTGGTTGACTGTGATTGTAATGGCTTGTTCTGAAGAACAAACCTAAGGAGAGGTAAGCTGTGCCACCGGTGAGCCTTGTGGCCATCCCTGGAATAGCTGCTCCCCTCGCCTGAGAAGGAGGACCCTGGCCGGGCAAGACTCCAGCAGCTCTGCTCAGCCCACCTGAGTCAACTCACCCCGGGAAGGGTGGCAGTCATAGGATCATAGAATGGTTTGGGTTGGAAGAGACCTTTAAAGGTCATCTAGTCTAACCCCCCTGCAATGGGCAGGGATAGCTTCAACTAGATCAGGTTGCTCAGAGCCCCGTCCAACGTAACCTTGAATGTTTCCGGGGATGGGGCATCTACCACCTCGCCGGGCAACCTGTTCCAGGGTTTCACCACCACCATCATCGTAAAAAGTTTCTTCCTTGTATCTGGTCTGAATCTACCCTCTTTTAGCTTAAAACCATTACACCGTGTCCTGTCGCAACAGGCCCTGCTAAAACGTTTGTCCCCATCTTTCTTATAAGCCCCCTTTAAGTACTGGAAGGCCGTGACAAGGTCTCCCCAGAGCCTTCTCTTCTCGAGGCTGAACAACCCCAACTCTCTCGGCCTTTCCTCACAGCAGAGGTGTTCCATCCCTCTGATCGTTTTTGTGGCCCTCCTCTGGACCCACTCCCGCAGGTCCACGTCTGTCTTGTAGTGAGGACCCCGGAGCTGGACGCAGTACTGCAGGTGGGCTCTCTACACCAGAGTGGAGTAGAGGGGCAGAATCACCTCCCTCGACCTGCTGGTCATGCTGCTTTTCATGCAGCCCAGGATACGGTTGGCTTTCTGAGCTGCGAGGGCACATTGCCCAGTCATGTCCAGCTTTTCATCTACCAGTACCCCCAAGTCCTTCTCAGCAGGCAAGCCTGGCAGGAAGCCTAGTGGTCCCCATGTGCTGGTCTCCCCAGCACGTGGGGCGATGCCCCTGGGCTGGGACTGTGCCATCTGCCTGCTCCCGCTGGCCTTGGCCTTTGTCTTTTGCACATCCCGCTTTACGTGGCTCTGCTTTAGCTTGGGGGGCTGTGATACAGTGGGGGTCAGCCAACGCCATACGGCAAGCTCCAGCTGAATTTCTTCCTTTCCTGCTGGGTAACATCTGCAAGTGCTTCAGCACAGATCCCACCGGGATAGTAGCCCAGCTGGCGGCCAGCAAGGCTGGAGCAGCTTGGAGCTTCGCTGCTCCACGTATGCAGCAAGGGCGAAACACACCGTGGGAGAATAACACAGAACCTCTGAATTTGTACTTCTGCCACCAAAACATGGCGATATCTTTAAGGTGTGTCCAAGACCAGGGAAGGGAGGAGGAGGAGAAAAATCCCATGCAAAGCGAAGGCAGAAGGTAGTTACGGGGGTTGAACCTGGCTCCAGGCTTCAGCTGGGAATTAGGATTTTGCAGGAGAGGACATTCAACGACAGCAGCCGTCCCTGCCTGAGCCTGGGACCTGAGCCCCACATCTGCTGGCTAGTGCTGTAGCGCTTATTGCTGGAAAGAGCTGCCTTTTACATATGAAATTCAGGGGGTAGTTAAATTGAAGCTCGTCTTGACACATTTCAAAACATTATCTTTGCTAGCAAAGCACCCAGGTCCCTGACCAGGCTCTTCCTCGCAGCATTTTGTTACTTGCGCTGGATTTCCCTTCTCCCCAGAAACAAGGAGCATGGAGCATGTGCTGTTTGTCAGCCTCTTTTTCTCTCCTTCTTAGGATTAGCTGGAGCGTTTATAGGCCTGATACGCATATTCATTAAAAAAATTGAAATATTGTGGAAAAAAAGAAGCTGTCTTTGACTTAGCACAGCCTTTGGGAATCTGCTAAGTAAGATGCACTTAATTACTTTAGCTATGACTACATCACATTTCACTCATGTTTCCTCTGAGATGCAAAACATCTTTTCAGCAGAGGCTGCAAACACGTCCCAAGTCTTTTGCAGCACCTTGTAGCGAGCTCATTGCACTGAATGCCTGGGATGGAGACAAGATCTGACCTGGCTCTCGGAGCCGCTCCTCCTGGTGACAGAGCTAATCACATTTGCAGGGCGGTTATTTAATTGTGCGTGTGCTTCCGTCAGGCTCTACAGGGATGCTGAATGCTTTGTGGAGGGGAAAGGCATGGGTGCAGCCCCAGTGAGCCCATGGCTGGGGTTGTATCCCACAGGACCGGTGTGCCGTGGGGGAAGAGGTTGTTTGCTTTCACAGGGGGAACATTGCATTCGTTACCTTCTTTCACTTTGGTTTGCCGTCATCGCAATTTCATTCATCATTTACTCACCTAATTAGGCCATTTGCTGCAGGGGAGCATCTCTGAATCCTCTTTCCTTGGGTCTTTCCTGGGGGGGATATCATCTATCTGGGTGCACAACTAAGGCCCCTGAAAAAGCTCAGTGTCTGCAGGGTCTTGCAGCAGAAAGCAGGACTAACCCTTTCCCCAGCTTGAGTGAAGGCCATTGTCACCCTAAAGCCCACGGAAGAAGTGCTGGGGCCACACACAAGCCGCTCACCTTCATTTTCACCCCAAATGTTTTACATCTGGAGAACACAAATGGCTTTTCCACCGCTTGCCCTCTCCAGTCCTGAGGACATCGGGAGCCGTGGGCAGGAGCTATGGGGAGGTGGCAGCCTGGCATGTTGCTTCCAAAACTGCATTTTCTTAAAAAAAAGGGAAGTGGAGAGAAATTTAGTGAGTGACAAATAGTGGAGCCAGATCCTGCCCCTCCAGACAGCAGTCAGCAGGGTTATGTGCCAGGAGCATAGCTGTACATGTCCTTCTGCAAAACCTCCTGGCCAGGGGGAGAAGAGTTGGGGACCCGGGAGAGTGAGAGAGGGGGTCAGAACCAGCAATATTTGGCAAAGGTGTTAAGTAAAACCACCAGTTTTTAATAATGTAAAGAAATAGGCAGCTGCCTGGGAGGAGGCCTCTGGGCTAAAATATCCTTGGGGGTGGGGATGTCCCAGGAAAGTGTCTCTGTTTTTGAAAAGGGCTGTGATTGGGTTGCTGTCAGCAGGAGGCTTCCGCATGGATTCTCTGAGCCAGAGCTCAGGTTTCTGTTTCTTCCTACAAATTTTCATAACCATTTGCAGCACATGTCCCATATCCATAATTGCACTCCTGGACTTGTTCTGCTCTGATGCATAAATAACATGCACTGTAAAGAAAAAGTGTATGATTACATATTTAATGGATAAACGGAGCCGTTGTGGTCTATTGGCCACATAATAAAAGTTTCAAAAAAATTGTCTTAATACAGTATTTACCCAGGAGACTGCCATGGCTGCAAACGTGAGCAGGCTATTTTAAATTTTAAAATTTTTTAAGCCATGTTTCATAGCCTTCCCCATTTCTAAAAGACCCATCTTCTAAACTTTTTCATCATTTAAATTTAAAATAAGGACAATAAATTACTCTTTTCCTTAGCAGCTGGCAGATGTTCTCCAACATGAAAGGTAGGGATTAAACTAACAAAATCCAAGACAAATGTACCCTTTTCACTGGAATTTGGGAAGGAGCTTGCCGTTCATGCGGCAGGTAGGTGCTGACCTGTCTCCCCACCTTGCAGGCTCCCCATTACTGCCTGTCTCACACCTGGCCATTCCCATGATGTTTGAAAATTCAATTGCAAATGCAAAAATTGCCTCTCTGATGTCTCCTGTGCTGCCCAAGCCTGTTGTCCATCCCCATCTTGCTTGACTGCAGCATGCATGTCCTCGATGTCTTTTTGGCCAGGATTTCCCACACAGCAGCACGTGGCAAGGAGAGGCCAAACCTCTGCAATAAGGCAGGTTTTAAGGGCACGTAAAACTTGCCATAGTTCAAGCAGCAGTGAGTTTCCTCAGCTCTGTGACAGAGCAAAGCCAACCCTGCTGCCTCTGTGTGGCGGGTTGACCCTGGCTGAATGTCAGGTGCCCAGCAAAAGCCATTCTATCACGCCCCCCTCCTCAGCTGGACAGGGGAGAGAAAATATAACAAAGGGCTCGTGGGTCAAGATAAGGACAGGAGAGATCACTCACCAATTACCATCACAGGCAAAACAGATTCAGCTTGGGGAAAATTAACTCGATTTATTACCAATCAACTAGAGTAGGGTAATGAAAAATAAAACCAAATCTCAGAACACCTTCCCTCCACCCTCCACCTTTTTCCCGGGCACAACTTCACTCCTGGATTCTCTACCAACCCTTCCCAGCAGCACAGGGGGACAGGGAATAGGGTTTACAGTCATTTCATCACATGTTATTTTCTGCCGCTTCATCCTCCTCAGGGGGAGGCTTCATCACACTCTTCCCCTGCTCCAGCGTGGGGTCCCACCCACGGGAGACAGTCCTCCACGAACTTCTCCAACGTGGGTCCTTCCCACGGGCTGCAGTTCTTCACGAACTGCTCCAGCGTGGGTCCTTTCCACGGCGTGCAGTCCTTCAGGAGCTCACTGCTCCAGCGTGGGTCCCCCACGGGCTCACAAGTCCTGCCAGAAAACCTGCTCCGTGGGCTCCTCTCTCCATGGATCCACAGGTCCTGCCAGGAGCCTGTGTCCTGGTTTCAGCTGGGATAGAGTTAACTGTCTTCCTAGTAGCTGGTACAGTGCTGTGTTTTGGGTTCAGTATGCGAAGAATGTTGATAACACTGATGTTGTCAGTTGTTGCTCAGTAGTGTTTAGACTACAGTCAAGGATTTTTCAGCTTCTCATGTCCAGCCAGCAAGAAGGCCGGAGGGGCACAAGAAGTCAGGAGGGGACACAGCCAGGGCACCTGACCCAAACTATCCAACTGGGTATTCCATACTGTGTGTCGTCCCATCTAGTATAGGAACTGGGGGGTGGGGGCGGTGGGAATCACCGCTCGGGGACTAACTGGGTGTTGGTCGGCAGGTGGTGAGCAATTGCCCTGTGCATCATTTGTACATTCCAATCCTTTTATTACTACTGTTGTCATTTTATTAGTGTTATCGTTATCATTATTGGTTTCTTCTTTTCTGTTCTATTAAACCATTCTTATCTCAACCCACGAGTTTTACTTCTTTTTCCCGATTTTCTCCCCTATCCCACTGGATGGGGGGGGAGTGAGTGAGTGGCTGCGTGGTGCTTAGTTGCTGGCTGGGGTTAAACCACAACAACCTGCTCCAACGTGGGGTTCCCACAGGGTCACAGCCTCCTTTGGGCACCCACCTGCTCCGGCGTGGGGTCCTCCACGGGCTGCAGGTGGATATCTGCTCCACCGTGGACCTCCATGGACTGCAGGGGGACAGCCTGCCTCACCAGGGTCTTCACCACGGGCTGCAGGGGGATCTCTGCTCCGGCACCTGGAGCATCTCCTCCCCCTCCTTCTTCACTGACCTTGGGGTCTGCAGGCTTGTTTCTCTTACATGTTCTCACTCCTCACTCCGGCTGTCGTTTCCGTCTGTCCCAGCAACTTCTTTTTCCTTCTTAAAAATGTTATCACAGAGGCGTTACCGCTATCGCTGATTGGCTCGGCCTTGGCCGGCAGCGGGTCCGTCTCAGAGCCGGCTGATATGGGCTCTCTCGGACACAGGGGAAGCTTCCAGCAGCTTCTCACAGAAGCCACCCCTGCAACCCCCCCCGCTACCAAAACCTTGCCACACAAAGCCAATACACTCTGTAAGCTGGTTTTTCCTTGCAACCACCAAAGCCGAGGACAGCAGTGCAGCATGGCCCCTAAGTCAGCCTCGGTCAGTCTCCTTGTGCTGTTGAAATGCAAGGCTTTATTTTCTTCCTGCGAGTTAAATCTCTGCACTTCATAATTAATACAGAAAAAGGGCAGATCTAGGAAAATCTGTTCCCCTGACACACACTCCTTTACTGATGCAGAATCTGAAAGAGAGCAGAACATGCTGTCGGGTGTTGTGTAAAGCTCTTGATTCCTGACCTGCAGCAGTAAATCTGGGTTTGCATTTGGATTTATTTCCTCTGAAGCCTACCGAGCCCTTGCAGGTCTTCCCTGGGTTTCTTTCTGTATGTGCTGCTAATGGAGTTGGCAAGCCTCCCCTGGTAATGAGAGATTGCACCTCAGCGGGCTTATCGGAAATGAAGATTGTTAATAAATAAAGCCTGGGTCCTTAAACTCATGTTAACATTAATCAGATTAATATAAAAGGGAAAAAGTCTGGAAAACGTTTCAGGCAGGGTTTGCTCTCCCTCCCGCTCCCTTCTTCCGTGGCTGGATGAGGCTGTGGGGGGGGAGGCAGGTTGGCTCTGCCCACAGGGGCTGCAGTGGGGCTGAGCCCTGCTGCTGGGGGTGGCTGGGCAGTGATGGATCCTGGGGTGAAAAGGGGGTTTTCAGGGAAAATGGTACAAACTGGAAATGGGGTCTTGGCTCAGCAGACAGCAGGGCAGCCTCAAAACCTTCCATGCACCTACAACGTGGCTGTTTGTCCTTATGTCATCTCCCCTCCTTGGCCAGGACAGGGGGGTGTTGCTCCTCCCGCCTGACCCAGCCACTTGAACTTTGGTTTATGCCATGACACAGGGAAATACATGCTCCAAAAGATATTTTCATTTTGTCTGATGTAGCATTCAACATTTCTTATTAGCCATATATATATATTTGTTTCATTTTTCTTTCAAATCTTTCAAGAGTGTTGGGCTCAGCAGCCTCAGGAGGCAGCACTTGTGCCAGTGGCCTGTGCCTTGTCCATGCGTCCCTGCAGCCGTGTGTGATTAGTCGCCTTTCAGTCCCATCGGATGTCCCCTCGCTCTCACATTATGAGAACAGATAAATAGGTATTAGGAAACTCTTCATTTTGGGGGACAACTCTATCACATAGCCTCCTCCCTCACCTCTTTCCTACACGCAAGCACACACATATATTGCTTCTGGTTCCTTCCCTCACTGGGGAATCTTAAGAGGCAGCACATAATTTTCTTTGCCCTTATCTGGAATTATTTTTTTTCGGCTACACTCATTTTGAGTGGGATTGGAACTGGTTGCAATATTTAAAATTGGAAGAGACATCTCCAGGAGGAGTTGTAATGAAGTGGTGGGCACCAGCAGAGCTTGCCCCCATGCACTGGGGTCCATTTCGGGGCATGTTATGGTGCTCGGGGCTTCTAGGGCTCGGGGACATACAAACCTCTGGCTTGATGGTGGTGTCACAGCTTTGGACAGACCAACATGGTAGGAGCGGGGACCTGGGGCTTTCACTGACTGCTTTTGTGCTTACTACTTCTAGGTATAAGCACAGTAGTGCTAGTGACCCAACAGCCGTACAGAGGATGCGGGAGGGTTGGTTGCGGTACCTTCATAAACTCAAACAGATATTTTTTCACCTATGCAGTTATTAAATGTCAACACCACATAGTGCTTAGAAAGAGTGTGTCTGGGATCCACTGATGCCCCAGGGCTGGACTGTCATCCACAGGCCCCAAATACCCTGGCACACGTGCTGATGCTCAGCGATGGCCTCACGTGTGCAGCAGCAAGGCTTGGCCCCAGAAATGCCCAGGACATTGCAACGCCCTCCCTTCTCCCAGTGATTTGGCTAAAAATTTCTCATTTATGAACTTTTCTTTCAGACCCCTGATAAGTGCCAGAGGTAGGCAGGGGCACGTCCTTGACACACAGACCTATGTCCAAAGACAATTTAGCACCTCTCTGTAGTCCTCGTGGGCAGGACGATGGCAGGAGCTGAGCCCCAGGTACACGGTACTCAGTCCTTGCTCTTGGCTTGTTTGGAAGGGGGCACAAGGAAGACTTCACCGGCTGTGTAGAATAGTTTTGACTCAGTCAATAGGAGTTCATCTTAAAGTGATTTGACAGTATAATAAATAAATAAATAAGTACATTTTTTAATTACAAAGTGATATTCTCCTAACTCAGATCCAGGAGATGGTCCACTCAGACGCCACGTCCTATGAGTCCAACCGTCAAGTGCCCCTGATCAATCGCCCTGGGATGTTAGCCAGCCCCATGAGCGCTCTCAGCCAGTCACAGCTGATTTCTCAGATGGGGATGCGGAGCAGTGTTACCCACGGTTCCCCGTCGCCCCCGGGAAGTAAGTCTGCTACACCATCTCCCTCCAGTTCTACTCAGGAAGAGGAGACAGAGTCACATTATAAGGTACGTGCAGTCACGCCTGTTTTAACAGACAGCAAGAAAATGGCAGATTATGTTTTTCAGTGAGGGATAAATTGACTAAATAAGAGCACAGACTTTCGGTCTTGTTTTTTTTAAATATGTATATATAGTGGGAGACTTTCCCAAGGATGAGGAAATTGTTTCCAACCTAGGGTGAGGTACAACATGGCAGGCTAGCACACATGCTTGGATTGTGCATGCAGCAAGTTTGACAATGAGAGTTGGGCTTTTCTCTCCATGGTTTACCAGGTCCATCGATCTGCAGAGTTTCCTCTGATGAGGATTTTGATGAGCAAAGCAGGTTCAAGGCTAAGGTTCTGCAAATGCTGGGGTGCAAAATT
This sequence comes from Astur gentilis, assembly GCF_929443795.1. NCBI lineage: Eukaryota > Metazoa > Chordata > Aves > Accipitriformes > Accipitridae > Astur > Astur gentilis. The sequence continues at coordinate 18,953,521 of NC_064893.1, read as the reverse complement.
AGATTTCTGGTGGCAGGTAGAGGAGATTGAAACAGGGGAGGAAAATAATGCAGGGTGGGATTTAACTGAGCTCACCGGACAGGGCTTGCTAAGGAAAAAAACCCAGAAATTGAAAGAGGAAAAGTCTTCTGCCTTTTAGTTCACCCAGGCAGTGTTTCAGGTAGTCATCAATGTCTTAGTGGCACAGTCTGCCTCTACAGCCAACACAACTGCTGCTGAGCATGACATCGAGAAACTCAAGGATTTCCTATGGTTTTGGGGACACCTTCTTTGTTGCTCATCTTTCTCAAAATGCACCAGCAAAGCAAACAACTCATGCTGTGTTCCATGAGTCTTCTGTCTGTTATTTAGTGAGGGCAAATTGCAGTGATTACAGGGTTGCTGCCTCAACACCCAATGGGTCTCCATGCCTGCAGGTCAATCACTGGGTTCCCTGGGGGTCTTAGATTAAAGCCTTTCATGGAAAACCTTCTTCTGGAAGGTGCTGATCCAATGCTGACACCAGAAGCGCTGGTATTGTACCTTTGTTCTGCAAAAAACAGATGGTTATGACAGGATTTGAATGTATAACCAAAGCAGCAAACAGTGCAGAAACTGGAAAACTAGGAAAATGCTAGGACTGAGAAAAAAACTTTCCCATTCCATGGAAATCCAGGCAAATGTATTCCCATCAATCCTGTAGTTTTTCATCCATTGGCAGCTTTCACTTCAGATCAGGACATTTCAAAGCAGAGTGCACATATGGATGCGAAAACAGCTTCAGTGGAATAAAACTGTAAAAAGAAGGGATACACGTGATTGAAAATAGATAGAATTTCTCCAACTCTGCAATTCCACATTTGGGGGACACTGTGGGATGGGTTGTGCCGCTGGACCCCACGGTCTGCCATCTCCCAGAGCCCATGTCACACAGCTCCAGGCAATTACCTGGGAGCTGAATCTTTCGTGTCAGCAGAAAATGAGTTTCAGCTTAGTTACATACCAGGTTCTCTCTCACTGCCTCTTTCAGCATCACCCAGCTTTCCTCCTGGGCAGGCAGGGCTGCAGGAGTCACCAGGGAGGACACAGCTTTGGGGTTGGATCTTCTGTTCTCATCGAGCCAGTGATGCCTGGGGGGTACGAAGAATTTGGAGATGTCCAAATTTTGACAACTTGCAGAGATTTTAGTTTTTCCTAATCCTAAAGGCATGCCTCCTCATTTTTCTGCCCTGTAAACTACCCATCAAGAGAGGTGGAACAGGAGCGATGTATCTGATGGAGGAAGAAGACCGTAAGTGTAAAGAAAGCAGCAGAACCACATTGTGGCCTGCAGGTTTCTGTTTGCTTTCTCTATCTACGCAGCTGCTGTGTTCACCCATGGGTCATTTTTCGTATGGCCATTAAGGGCCTTTCTGCCACAAGTCATCAAAGCAGCGTCTAACATGCAGAAATTAATCTTGTGACCAAGAAGGCCACATGTTAAAGAAATGGATCTAATGCCAGCAGGTAGTTCAGATCCAGCAGGTCCTCTGAGCCAGGGAGCTTATGACTTTAAGAGGTCTCCCAGCCTCACTGATGCATTTACCTGCTTCATTGCTTCAGGGGGGGTGTACAGATGCACGGGAGGGAGAGGTAGTTACAGCCCAGATTCCAGCTGGATTAGCAATCTCTCTCCATAGTTATTAAAATCATGGTGTCCATGAGGTTCCTGCTCTTCACAGGTTCAGCATCTAAGAAGGCACCAAGCCACCAGTTTATGGGATCACATCTGTCACCAGTGAATTGCCCCAGTCCACATCTGGCATTCAGCATGCCTTCTGCTGCCTCTCCAGAGCAGGTCCATGCAGGGGCTGGTGGCCAAACACTTCATCCCGCTGCACGAGCCTTCACTGTCACTTTGACCATGGCTCACCCCTTGGGGGATGCAGTCGCTCTGGGGCAGCGAGGCACTGGCTCTCAGGGGCTTGCCTTTAGCCATGGCTTTGGTTGTACCAGCATCTTCTGCAGCCCAGGTCTGGGCTGTTGTCTCATCCCGTGCTGCGTCACACCTCGTGAACCAGGAAAACCAGTCAAAGTCCTGATATGCTCTGCTCCCTCCTGGGAACTGATGGCTCCAGGCAGCCTTGCAGGCAGCGTCTGTTTTCCATAAATACCATTTGCTTTTTGGTGCTATCTAAGCAGGTCCAACTGTGAAACTGTCATCATGGCTGTGGTTGAATTGCGCCTGTTCCTGGCTCCTTCGCTTGGTCAATGTCTGTGAGAAAAGCAGGTCGTCGTCCCCCCCCCCCCCGCAGCACTTAAGTGAATCAAACAGGATTACAGTTAGTTAAAATACCATTTCACTTGCTAATGGGCTGAAGCCCTGTCATGCATTTTTTTTCTCCTAATAAGCTGGCCTTTCACCTCCAGGCCTCCCATTCAAGCCCAATTGGGCAATTTTAAATTAAATGCAATTTTTGTGGTCCCTCTGCTCATTCACTAATGGTCACTGTCTGTTTGACAAATGTCACTGCGCTGATACTGAACTTAATGACCAGTCAAGAGCTGCTGAGCGGAGAACAGGAGTGCTACTGCCCTTTCCTCCCCATGCCTGGCCTGTGCCAGCTGAAGTGAAGCCTCTTAAATCCCAGCGCTTCCAAGCACGCAATCAAATCAGCAAATCCATCGGGAGAAAAGGCCTTTTCTGCTCCCAGAGCTCACCGGGAGGCACAGTTTTCACAGCTTGGTGTTTAGACCTGTGTCAGTTGATTTTTTAAAATTTTTCTTAAACATCTAAGTGACACACTGGGCAACTTTCTAAGTAGTATAATTAGCCCAGTAGAGCCGGGAGTGCCGAAGTCAGGTAGTGGCCTAGCACTTGGTGCTTGACCACTGTGGGTCTGCAGGCAGGGGTGCTGGCACCCATTTGCCCTTGAGGGTGCAGAGATCCAGACTGCAGCAGCCAACTGGCAGCAAATGGTTTTATTGTCTGCCGTGTTTAACCTCTGGTGTATTTAGTTTTTCCTCCACTCTAACATAAGGATAATGGTGCTTCCCTGTAGTGTGAGGTTTCACTGACCACAGTTAATGCGTTGAGAGCTTTGATGTATGTCCAAGTACTTTCCAGGGGTCTTTTCCTTTGCACCCAGTCACACAGAGGATTCTGCAGTCCCATATATTCAACACGCTGCCCAGGGCATCCTGGTGGAGGCTCAGCCGTAGGATCTTCTTTCTGTGCTACCTTCACTGGAAGCATCGCTGTTTCCAGCCTTGCTGTTTTACTTCCCAGCGCGGTGGAAGTGTCTCCTGCTGAGCTTCTCCTCCTGAGAAGTCCAACTTCTGTTGCCTGTGTCCTGCTCCCCTTGGTTCAACCACCCACAGGGCACCGAGTGTGGATACAGCCAGATCTAGTCATCCTGCTGCACCCAGACCACCAGTTGTGAAGAGTGAGCGGTGCATGCAAAGCGTTTAATACATAAGGTTAAAATAGTTTAATTTCTGGATAGGGGTGCATAGCTTTTAGGAGGGTGAAACAAATTTTGGACAGCCCCTGCGCGATGGCTAATGTGATGCCGCTGCTGCTCGGTCGGTGCTCGCGACCCCCCTGCCTAGGGAGTGTGGAGGCTGAGCCACCGGCACACACATGAACAAGGAAAGTCAGAAGCAGCTTGCAAAGGGGCATTATTGAGCTGGAAATCAGAAGCCATGTGGAAGCTGAGTTTGGAAAAAATTCATGGACTGCTAAAGGCATCTGGCTGTGAAGGAAGGCATTTGGAGAGGTCCCAAAAGGACCAAGGAGTGAGTGAGCTTGTGATGCCAGGGAGGAGGAGGGGGAAGGGGGTTGTCTGAGGATGAGTGACTGGAAAGCCCCAGCTTTGAAGCAGGGACCACTGGAGCAGCAAGGGATGAACCCAAGCTGTGAACTGGGCTGTGAGGAGGCACCCAAGCTGGGCTCAGGCACCTGCCAGCAGTTTGTGTAATGATCCTAGAGGCACCTGGGGGCCAAAGAGACCCCCAAGGGCTGCTGCATTCCTCACTGCACTGGGAGCCCTCCTCTGCCCATGCCCTCTCTCGTGCCTTTTGCTAACAGGCTGTAGCAGGGACTCATATCAGATTACTCCCAGCCAACTGCTAAGGTTCATCTCTTGGTTTTGCAGGTTACTGGAGAGAAAAGACCATCAACAGACCTGGGCAAAAAGCCCAAAAGCCAAAAGAAGAAGAAAAAGAAGGATCCTAATGAGCCCCAAAAGCCAGTGTCAGCCTACGCCCTGTTTTTCAGAGACACACAAGCAGCCATCAAAGGGCAAAACCCCAATGCTACTTTTGGAGACGTATCGAAAATTGTTGCATCAATGTGGGACAGTTTGGGAGAAGAACAAAAACAAGTGAGTTACTGATCTCTTTTTTTTTTCTTTCAACTGTTGAAAGCGTTTTTCCGTGGTACAGAGCATCAGAGTCTCCCCAAGCACATTAGGAGCGTGGCCCGGGGCTTAAACAGGCTGAAGTGTATGCACAGAAATGGAGGCTATTTTCAGGAGTGGTGCTGAAGTGCCCACCGCCACTCGAGGCCATGCTTGAGTGGTTTGCATGCCATGCTCTCAGCTCCAAGTCGGTGCGGCAGTGATGTGTCCTGGCCCTTGGACACCTCTTTGGGGTGCCCTGCGTGCAGGTCTTTGCCACCTGGGTGCTCCAAGGAGGGAGGGTCTGACCCATGTCGCAGACAGAGCAGGGATGGGGCTGCAGAAGGATGCGCTAAGTTTGCTTTAGCTCTGTCCCTTTTTTAGAAAACTCTTGGTTGTTACATGGGGAAGAGATAATTTTTATGACAACCAATTATTCTTGATAAGATCGTACTTGGCAAAAACATCAGTGGCCTTTCTCTGACATGGGAGTTTTACAGCCTTAGATGGGAGATGGGTTTGTATTTGCTTATTTACTTACAAAGAGTGATGGCAAACCAGCTAAAAACTATTAACTCTCTACATCGCTGGCCTCAAGTCTAACGTTAAGGCTTTAAAAGCTCAGGAAAGAGATGTCTGAAGCGGCCTCGCAGAGGAAACCTTCCTGCCCCAAAGCTGTCAACCACTTTCAGTCTGCTTCATACAGAGACTTCTAGGTTCTACTTTAACTGTTTTGTGGATGCTGAGTCAGTTACAAAAGCATGTAATTGCTTGTTGCCTATTGAGAAAACCCCAGGGAACGCTTTCCGTAGCAAGTATGTCTTTTTATCAGGCAGAGCGAGATCTGACACTGTGTGTGATGTGTCTCTGAACCCAAACACGCGCTAACCGACAATCCCCTGTGAGCGCTGAGCCCTTCTCCTAGAGCCTGGCTGCCAGCGTCAGGCTGGCTCCGTCTCTCGCTGGGTGTCCACAGCCAGCATTTGAAGCAGCTACATTTGGAGAGGGAGCAGCAGGGAAGAAAAAAGTCATTTAAATGGAAGTCATGCTAGGATATAGCCTTGCCTTCCACCCCGCACCAAGTCAGGAATAAGAGCAAGGCATCTTCTGGAATGAAACCACTTTTGCTGATCCATCTGGAGTCTCTATACTGTGCAAAGTGTGACTTTGATCTTTTCATGATCTTCCCTTTTTTTCCTCTTTGGACGGATCACTGGGGGATCATGCAGGAATTTCTCGTGCTGAAGAAGGGAGGACGATCCCCTCCTAGTGCAGCAGGTTGACCCCAGCCCTGCTGCCTCAGAAGCTGCAGGGCAGAGGCTGGATTTGGGCTATTGGTACAAGGTGTGGAAGGTTCAGGAGCGTGGAAAAGATTTTATGTCACCTCTTTCTCCTGCTTTCATCCCTCCCAACATCTCGGTCTGCCTCTCCCTTACTCCATCTGGTTACAAATATCTCTGTAGATTGGGCACTGAGCTCAGCTGTAAATGTGGTTTATATAATGGAAGTGCTGGTGCGACCCTGACTCAGCACAGTGCAAATGCTCAGCTCTTAATTAACAGCAGGGATTAAACCAGTCCGTTTATCTTCCCTGCTAACTCTCCCTCCTTCTCTTTTATGAGATAGTAGCAGCCTTGCCGTCTCTTTACACACGCTTTCTAAGTGGCTCCATTTCTCCCTCTGTAATTGATTTAATTAAGTCATTTGTTCCTTGTCTGAATGCTTAAATATTAACTTCCTGGCTTTGTCTCCAACTGTATACTTTTCTCCCACGACAGCTACCTCCCTGCCCAGGACTCCAGCTGGAGGGACGCTATTTATCTTTGGCTCTGGGACCGTATTGCTGGTTTGTGCAATGTGGCACGTTCACTCTTGAAGTGTTTGGCTGGAAGCGAATTTATTTAGTCCCTGTTTGCTTTCCTCTGCCAGCATCTCCAGTCAAGTTTGTTTAGATTCATAAGGCAATGCAATAGAAAGAAAAAAAGGAAAAGAAAAAAATTAACATTAAAGACATTAACAAAATGTCTTTAATATGTGAAAACAAGTGCCTGGGGTGTCCCGCGGATCCTTTCTCCCAAGGACTGCAGGACATGATGCACGCGTTCACGATGAAGGCAGGCAGCACATGCCAAGCGCTCTCTTGGCACGTCTCGGGATTTTGGATGCTGGCCAAAATCCTGCTGGGACCTGGGAGTCCAGGATGCCACATGGCTGCACCGGGCCATGGTTCTGCACATAGCCAGGCAGGAGCATCGTGCTCTGGGGAGGGGTGGAAAGGTGGAAAAGGGAAGTATTTCACCTGGTGCACTGCTCCTAGCTCTGCTGACAACAGTAGTTTTGAGTATATTCATATCCTCCCTGCAGAAAGCAGCGCAGAAGACAACCCAGGGAAAAGCCAACACAGCGATGGCAAAGTATGCGAGCAAGAGCCAAATCTGGATGTTCTTGCTCAGTTATGACCAAGGTTTTAGTTAAAGAAAGCTTCCCCTCTGCCTGACATAAGAAAAGAGGGTGGATTTGAGGCCGTAGAATCTGATTTGGGGCTGGGCTGTGGTCCCAGATGTGGATCTCATGCAGCTCTGAGATGTTCAGCGTGGGGCTGGGGCATCACCTCTCGAGAGGGCTGGTGTGCAGACCCCAGCCCCACCATGCAGTTATCAAGCAGTCTTTCGCACCACTGTGGTTTCTGCTTCAGATGAAGTTTACAAACCGTATTTTGCATCTTCCAGTGGGCACAGTGTTTCCCCAGCCCTAGGTGTGTTTTGGTTCCTGCCTTGTGGGAGAACAGCAGGCAGAACACGCAGGGAGCAACCAGGGAGGGGGTTCAAAGCAAGCTGGCCAATAAACCCAACCTCAGCCAGGGCATTTTGGACTCGTGATCCCCCACCACGTGTCAGCAGCGCCCGGCACGCGCCCCGCTGTGCCTGCAGGATTATCTCTCCCTCCCTCCCAGCTCCATCATGCACAGAGGAGTTATGCGGAGCATAGTGTAGCCACCGTGCCAGTGCCAAAGGGATAAAGAAACCCCAGTGCTGGCGGCTTGTTGCCATGCTGCGGGTGCAACACAGCCAGTACCTCAGGCTAGGAAGGGTGGTCCTGTGCCACCCCCCAGGCAGGCAGAGCCTCAGCCCCACTGCAGCTGCGCTCGGCCCAGAGACACTACGTGGAGCATTTCTGCAGGCAGAAATGAGATGTCACCTCTTTGCCAGGTAGCTCAGGCTGGCACGCGGAGGGTTAATCCTCTGCCATTTGTGCTGCTAATGATTATATGCACCGTAATATCAAAGCTGTAGCTATTTATTTGCCATTGAGCAGGTGCTGCTGCTCCCACAAAGCAAATTTGCTTTCTCCTCCTGATGAAACAAGCAAAATAAAGGTTGCTCACGTCCCATTTCAGATATGGTTTTTTCCCTGTGCGCTAGCTGAAAGACAAACACTGAGCAGGAACCAGAATGCATATTATGCAAGAAACCATATAATCTAGGAGCATCTTTGATTTGGCTGCTGCTGTCACAGACATGTATTTCACAGAGAGGCTTCCCCCCCCCCCGCCCCCCCACTTTCTTTTGTTCTTACTGGTTTATCATTTGTGCCTTTGTCATTTTGTTCCTTCTTCTTCTCTTCTCAGCCTCTTCACAATGAATCTTCATTTTCCTTCTGACACACTTGTATCTAAATTTCCTTATTTCCTGCCTTTTTTTATTTATATCTGTTGCCTGGTGATTTGATCATGCTGTGGAATACAGGATTAGCAATCTCCGTGTCCTTGGGTACTGCTCAAGGACACCTGTTCGGCAAAGCGCCGTTTTCTTCCCCATTTTAACCCCTTCCAGTGTGGCCATGCGTGGGTAACAGTAATAAATAACAATACCTTTAAATATCTCCAGCGCTGCATTAGCAGGATGTTGTAATCTTCATTCTTCAACAGCTGGCGTGGCCCTTTCTAAGAAGCTTACATGGGAATCTGAAGAATGTGACTCGGGGGGGAAAAAAAATATTAATACGTACTCTTTGAACTTTGCAAATTGTTTAGCAGCTGTTCCTGTAGAGATAGCTTAGACTTTGGTGGAGAGTGAAATGCTAATTCAGCCATTATCATCAAATGGGGTACCTGTTGTAGTAATCTGCCTGCAGCTCCAGGTCCCTGCTTGAGGCTCACAGAATCCCATGGCTTGGTGTTATATTTTTTCATTAGCAGATATAGACCAGCATTTGCAGCGTTATCCAGTGAGGTTTAAAAGGGCTGCCTGATTTGACAGAAATTAGAAGAATTTGAGCACTAGATTGGAGCAAACTCTGCTAATTCACTAGGAAGGATTTTTTCCCGGCACGGTCATAGTGCCCACAGCCTGGTCCCAGCTTGTGCCACCTGGCAGGGCTGCAGCCCCCTCCCCTCCTTCCATGGGACCACCGGCCCTGCTGTGGGCCATCTCAGCTCAAGAGCAGGTGACACCCAGCCCTGTGTGGCTGTCCTCTGTCAGGGGGATTTCATTTGGGGTATAAGCCTGGAAACTCTCTGGAGCATATTGAGAAGTCACTGGTGGGATTTTCTTTTCTCTGCCACCTTCCCATTGCCCACTGTACTTTGGGGAAAAAGGATGTTGGTTTGGAGGCTGGTGATGATGGAGCATGGGGAACGCTGCCAAGCTGGCAGTTGCGGATGTCTCTGGAACCTGCTTCTTTTCATTTGGAAATCCAGCAACAAATTCAAAGCATTGAGTCGGTGTTTCCCTAGACCCTGCAAACTCTGAGCAGAGGCATCAAGAAGTTCCTGAGCAATCTGCTGAGTGAGCCTCAGGCTAAACCAGGGCTTCCCATCCTAAGTGAGCAGAAGCAAAGTCACACAAAATCAGCATTTCCAGTTGAGTTTATGAGTCTGGGGACTCACTGGGGACACAAAGGTACCAGAGATGAGTTCTAGCTTGCGATAGCCCTGCTTCACCAGGACCAGTTCTGTAATGCTAAGTGACTCCATGGCCAAATGCATATGTGATTTTCTCATACAAATGCACAGCCTGGAGAATTACACAGCATTCACACTCCAGGGATAAATTACCCAGCAGAAAAATTACTCACTTAGCAGAAGATAATAGATCACCCATCTAATCAGATCCATCTGCTCATTGAACCTGATACATCACCTGGTGACAGGACACTGTATATATCTGCAGTGGGACAGAGGCATCTCGGGCCAGCTGTAAAGCTGTATTATGGCAGAGCCATCACAGGGGAGAGATCCCATAGGAACCGCATGGAGCAGGTGCTGTCTGGCAGTGTGGCCATCAAACCACGCACTTCCAGTATTGTACAGAGCTGTCAGTGGTGGAGCCACCACTGGTTGCAGTTTCCTGCTGCTGCCCCAAAGCCCTGGCAATGAGGGGCTGGAAGGGTCCAACCGGTTGCCCTGGCCTGGAAGGAGGTTTTAGCATCTTCTGAGTGTCAAGGAAAGCAATGTACCAGAGAAGGGTGAAAGCACCGAGCCCAAACAAGGTTTCAAGAGAGGTCTGGTGGAGACCAGGATAGTGATAGGGAAGATGTGAAGGGTCAGAACTTCTCTTAGAAACAGCTTCAAGAGTGTGACTTCTCTTCTTGCAGAGCAAGATCAGAAGTGTGGAAGATGAATGTTGTGTGCTTTTCATTGGAGGTTAGGGGTTGGATTTGTCACCCTCCTCCTCTGTTTCATTTGGAGTCATCTGTGGGTTGTCCTGGGAGCACACTTGTGCCCTCACATGGCGTGATAGATGACTTACACCCGGGTGGCACCATGAAGTCAAGGCAGAGGAAAGCAGGAATCTTTCAGGATGCTTTAGTCAATGGTAGTTGCTACTTGATTATGAGTTTATCCATTAATTCTCCAAAGGACTGCTTCACAACACTGTATCTCCATGAGGGTAAAGGAGGAGCTCTCCTGAAACCATGCAAATAATTCCCATAGCCAGGGCCTTTTATGTAGGCGTACTTAGGGATGTCAGATGCTCAACTGCTCCCATGCCATAGGTGGGAGAGCCTGGGGGAATTGGAGCACCGTTTAACAAGCAACCTCGTGATGGGCATCATTGATGGGTGCCTCCCATGTCCAAGCTTGTTGACATCAGGACTTAGCAAGCCAGACTATAGGTATTAGTCCGAAGGAGATGTGCTGAGATTTACACAGTAAACATAGCTTGGGTTAGTTGGTTTTAATGGGGAGAGGGACGGAATAAGTCTTCCCCAAGAAGGGAGAAGGAGGGATACAGAGGAGGGTGCGAGGAGGTGAGGAAGAGCTGGGAGGAATAAGGATGATGTGGCCATGCTTGCTATATGCATTCCCGATGGCTGTGTGGAGGCTGTACGCAAAGAGAGGGGTGATGTGGCAGACATCGCCATGCAGGGAGGAAGTACTTTCGAGTCATCTTATGAATAAGCCATAAGTTATGATGATCCCAAGAGATATCTTGCAGGAAAGTGTATAATAGTTACAAGAAAAACCCTCCAGATTTACAAGCAGAATAAAATCCAAATTTATACATGTGGGGGAAAAAAACCCTCAGCCATGGAATCATAGAAAGGAGAGCAAGGAGAGACTTAAGAGGTCAACCAGACCATACTGCTGCCTGAAGTCAGGATCATCTCTACTTAAGCCATTCTTGATGGATGTGTGCCTAATCTGTTCTTAAACCCTCAGTGGTGGAGATTACACATCTCCCCAGGCAATCTCTTCCCATGCTTAATTATCCTTACTGTTAGGAACGCTTTCCTCTTGCTTAGCCAACATTTCCCTTGTTACAATTTAAGCCTATTGCCTCTTTTCCTATCTGCAGTCGATGCAAAGGATCGTTCAGTGCCTCCTTTGCTGCATCACATTTGGAGGCCATGGCTCCTCTTGGTCTTCTTTTCTAGTTAAATAAATGGAGTCCTTCAGCTCTCCTCCTGGAGACCTTTGCTGCACTTTTCATCTCTTCTGTCCTGACGGTCTATCTCTTTTTTGAAGCAAAATGCTCCAAAGTCCATCCATGATTACAGCAGAGACCTTTTCACTTGGGATCAGTGGACCCCTTGATTTTTTGGGGAGAGTTTGAGTTCTTTTCGTCATTCCCCAGGCCTGGGAAGCAGCGTTTCTGCTAAAGCAGGCGGGATGGGATGCAGAGGTTACCGATAACAGCTCCGGCTGTCATTCAGTGCCTGCGCCACACAGAGCCGTTCGTGGGCGTCAGCAGGGTTTGGAATAATTGTCTTCTCTAATTAACTGGTTATCAAACAAGAACATTTCATTACGGTACAATTACTAGCTGCTTTGCTGAGACACAGAGGTGTCAGGATTATGATCCCAACATATGCTTCTTACAGCTCTGATTTTTTGTTTTCATAATCACTAACCATTTTGCTCCCCCCCCCCAACCCACCCACTCACTTAATGACTAATGAATCCTCCTGCTAACGAATAAGGAAAATAAATCAGCAGGCATGGCAGGTTAGAAAGAAAAACATGCAAAATGTTTTGAGAACCCTTAAATCTGATAAATTACTTTGAAATTAAAATCCCTGGGAGAAAATGGGATTTAATTAGAAAGTAACGTGGTTTTGTCAATGTTTAAATTAAAATTTTAAAGGTTATAAATACTGCACTAGAGCTGCCTTTACACAGAGGATTCATGAGAAGTTTTGTTCAGATCTGCTCTTCCCACATCAGCACGGCACTTCCCCAGTGGCAGGCTGTGGTTTTGCTGCTCAGTGTCCTCGACAGAGCACTGTGTGGGTGCAGAAAGCCCCCCACATGCAGGGCAGGACTGCAGAAGTCCCAGCTGGATACCCTTAGGGATGGGTTTTTACAATGAGGGTGGTGAGACACTGGAAGAGATTGCCCCGAGAGGTTGTGGCTGCCCCATCCCTGGAAGCGTTCAAGGCCAGGTTGGATGGGGCTTGGAGCAACCTGGTCTAGGGGAAGGTGTCCCTGCCCATGGCAGGGGGTTGGACTGGATGGTCTTTGAAGGTCCCTTCCAACCCAAACCACTCTGTGAGTCTACGGTCACAAACCAGATAATCCACCAGGAACATTCCAGAGCTGGAGAGAGCATCAGAGGAGCATCAGAGGAAACACCGCCTGGGCTTGCCTTCTTACCCTTCTCTGTAGCCCTGCTCGTGGCCAGGGCTGGAGCAAGGGCTGGCCCGAGCAGCACGGAGGCTCCTCCTCGGAACAATCTCCCTCTCCCTTCGGGAGGACACGCTTCTGGGCTGCCCCTTCCCAGTCCTGCTGCCTCAGACACCGCCCGGCAGCGCTTTCCAAATATGAGTGAGGCACAGTGCCTGCTCGCTGTCTAAAAAAGACAAGGATAGATGAAGAGTGGAAAAAAAAAAAAAAAGGGGGGGTGTAGCAGAAAAAACAAGTGATGGGGATGAAGACAGGCACAGAATTTATTGGTTATTCATTTATTTGCATTTAGGTTAAGGAAGTCTCATTTACGTGCCATAAATTGCCACTATCCATAAATTGCAGGTTTTTCTCCAGACAAGTCTTCCTAATAATTGAATTTGTCTCCACATAGCTGTGAATACTTTGATTTCCCACTGTCCCAGATTTAAAAAAAACAAAAACGCTCTTGGTATTTTGCTGTTACAGCGTAAAAAAAAAAATGTTTTTAATACATCAGCACCCAGCTGGCAGTAGCACTGGTGCCAGTGCGATGGGCTATGGACATAAGTGAGGTGAGGATTGTAGAAAAGGTAATAGCTTTTATTAGGGGAGCTGATACAGGTTGAAGAAATAGTTGCTTTTCACAGGCAAACTCTTCTTCAGGCTGACATTTTGAAATGTAATTTTGTTCTGAATGGAGCAAATATAATACTTCCTGAATACCATAAAGCCAAAGACAAACGTAGGAAAATGCTCCATTTCAGAAAATTACCATCTGAGACCTCCAGCGTGTCAAGTCAAAACTTTTCATTATGGGAGTCTCTCTGATTTAGCAATGAAAATAAGGTTTTCAATCCATTTTTAATAGAATTTATCTGTACTGATTTTAAACTGAAATTCAAGTAACTGGATAGTTTAACTGCTGGAAGGTTATTTTCTCTTCGGAGGTCAATGTTAGGAGGGAGTCTGGGGTGCTGCCATGGCTGTGGAAATTTGAAGAGAAAGGAGCTAAACATCCCCATTAGGCTTTGGCGTCTTGATTATTGAAAGCTGTCATTGTTTTTAAAGCAGAATTAAACGTATGCAAATCTGTTCTAATTGAAATCAACTTTCGCTGTGCCGCTTGAGGAGGGCTTTGAGTTTCCAGCAGAGGAAAGGGCTGATGGGTATTTTTCTTGCAAGTTTCTGCCTTTTTGCTGAAATTTTTATTCTGTTTTAAAATATTCTTCTCGCTTGCTCAGTTTAATCTGTTTAACCCCATAGGGACTCACGCTGCTTGAAACAGGCTGGATTACGCCATTATTTTTACATATGTGGAGGACCAAACTCTGGGCAGAAAGGGTACCAGCACCATGAAATGATCATGAAGCATGTCTCATTGCAGGGGAGGGATGGAAAAATAAACAATAACTCACCCTTACAAAGCTTTGTTATTTTTTTTCTTAGGGTAGCAAACTCTCCTGATACTTGCTGGTTCCCTGCAAGCCCCAGCTCCCCAAGTCATAAGATTAGACAAAAATCTCAGCTTTTATATGATGAGAAAGCACTTCCCAGTTGTCAGGACTGCAGAAAAGAGCTGGAGTTTTGAGCTCTAAAGGCTTAATAATGGGAAAGCCAAGAAAATGAATGAGGAGTTTAGGATTCCTGAATGTCTTACCATTTTTTAAGCTAGTCCTGTCATTTTGGCTCTTGTCATGCTCTTCTAAGAGCCTGGATCGCACTGTCCCCTGTTTCTGTCGGGAAGTGATTTCACTGGGATCACCCTATGAAATCAGGCTATGTCTCTTACAGCAGTGTGCATAAATATCTGCCTAGACACACAGACTGCTCTGGCCTGCAATGCCTCCAAAAATCCCAGCGTGGTCCAATCCAGGAGCTTTATTTGCTTGGTTTGGGGTAAACTCCTCTCCAGCAGAAATGAGCTTTTCGTGCACACATGCATGCAGGTATGGCCTCAGCAGAGGTTGGGGTCCCATTGAGCAGGCAGGGCGCAGCTGAGCCCAGCAGCACCCTATTCTACTTTATTAATTATTATCCATTGCTTGGTCCTTTCAGGCATACAAGAGGAAAACAGAAGCCGCGAAGAAGGAGTACCTGAAAGCCCTGGCAGCTTACCGGGCCAGCCTCGTCTCCAAGGTACAGCCTGTGCTCGCACGGTCGTTGGTCATGGCAATGCTAAATTAGTTGCAGCTCATGGGACATTCCCAGGAGGAGCAAGTTTATAAGAAATACAGTGTAATCGTGCTGTTGGAACTGATAGCAGTGTTAGCCACCTTCCCGAGGAGCTAGAAGAAATGCTTTGCAGCGTGGTTAGGGCAGGCGCCAGGCTGCCTTCTGCCTTTAGCACCCTGAAACGAGACCTTGGTTTGGGTTGTCTTCATCATCAGGTGTCACAGCAGGGGATGGGTGTCCCTGCTCAGGGACGAAGGGGTCCCTGCTGCCTGTCCCCTCTGCTAGTGGCTGTTCCTCACCCAGCTCTCAGGGTGTGAGTGCAGCAAACGAGGGAGCGCCAGCAAGGGCAGGAGGACAAGGCTCACCGTGGGTGACACCAGGGACTGGCCCTGGGGAATGTGACACCCCAGCCCTGGGCTCACCAGCCAGCACTGGGCAACAGCCAGGTGCCAGCATCCTGCCTGCACCCTGGTCCAGGCACTTGGGCTGTTCCGTCTGCCCTGGATCCTGTTCCTCCCATGCATGTTCAGCTGAGAGCAGGGCTTTTAGGGAGTAAGATCAATAACTGGGGGTTGATGGGCATGTGAGCACATATGTGCTTAACGCCCTCCTGTCAGGCAAAACCCAGAGAGCCCATTTTGGTGCCTAATAGTGAACTTCCAGGGGATTTCAGGTTCATGCATAACTCCCGGTGCTGTGAGGCTGCACCTGGGGCGGCGATCATGGGCCAAGTGCCTGCCCATCCCAATCCTCAAAACATGGATGCCCATCCCAGGGGACCTTGCACCTTGTCCTCCTCCATGCCTTCAGAGAGGGGACACGGGCATTTGCTGCCTGTGAATTTGGGGTGGCTCCTGCGGAGCTCGTAGGCTTGCTGACTCAGGGGGATGTGCTGCCCTTGGGCTGTGAGTATGTATATCAGGTTGTTTTTTCCCTTCAAAGCTTCTCCTCAGTACTATACCACACCCTCAGTACTTAACCATTGCATTCAGCTGCCATGCGAAATAATGTGATGTCCCAAATCAACCATCACCTGCAGGATCCATGTGATTGTAGTGGTGGACCAGAAAGGCTTAAAGCCCCTGTACAGACATGAGCATCACTAGCTGTGTTAACTGGTAAACAGAACAGCAGCAAGGACAGAAAAAGGAAATGGAAAGGACTGTTTGGGGCTTTAAAAGCTATTCTTGGTCCCTCCGGAAACCTCTGAGGATCTTGCCTTGAATGTGACTAGCAGCAGTGTGGGGCCGGCAGCATGGAAGGCATGGAGTCACCGTGCTCCGTGGTTTCATTTTTTTCCAGTTTCTCCAATGACCAGTTCTTTGCAGAAGAGCAACTTTGTTTTGAGTAAAACAGCACAGTGTGATCCTGGCTGCCGAGTGAGAAAGGATCTGGAGTATCATTACAGAGCCCATCGCAGGACAAAAACCTCATTGTCCAAGCCAGAAAATGTCCCGTTGTTCGTCTCTTTTTCCTGCAGAAATGAGGCCACCATTGTCCTGTGCATTATAGACCCCACCAGGGCTGCAGGAATGCACAAGATTAGGAAAGCAGAGTTTTTACAGTCCCATTCATTCTCTATTGGAAGGAAAAGTGATTTCGTCACCCACCTAAGTGGACATAAGGAGTGAGCTGCAGGCGGGCAGTTTACTGCCGCGCCAGTTAATGGCCCTCCGGTGCTCCAGGCTCTGCCGAAGGCACAGTTGAGTTACTGGACTTTAGGTTCCCAGATGTGGATACTGCACCCAGCCTTGCAGTCACCCAGCGAGCCCCAGGGCTGGAAGCGGATGTGCTGGCTGGTAGGAATAGAGCAGGAGCCATGGGGAGTCCGGGTGGCTTGGTTGGATGGACAGATGTCTTGGGATACATAATGATGTTGCCTCCTTTCCTTCCTCATCACTCTCCATTCTGTTTTCCCACAGAGCTCTGCCGACCAGGGGGAGACGAAAAGTGCCCAGAGCAATCCACCTTCCAAAATGATCCCCCCCAAGCAGCCCATGTACCCGATGCCGCCGCAGGCTTCCTCGCCCTACCCTGGCCTGGGCTCGTTCCTGTCCCCATCGGACCTGCAGAATTACCGTGGCCACCCCCACCCCGGCCTCTCCCGGACCCTCACCTCCAAACCCATGCTGCCCAGCATCAGTGCCTCCCCGCCGCCCTCCTTCCAGATCAGCCCCCCCCTCCACCAGCAGCTCTCCTTGCACCACCCGCAGAGCTCCCTCCTCAGCCAGCCCCTCAGCATGCAGCAGGTCCCCCAGCAGCCCCTCCTGTCCCCCCCCATGGCACTACAGGTACAGCCCCCCATGAACGCCTCGCCTCCTGGGCAGCAGGTAGGTTCTCGGAGGGAGAGAGGTTTTGCAGCATGAACCGCACCGTTTCCCCTCTTCCTGTTGGGTCTGTTGGTTTCTGGATGGTTTGGGGATGTTGAGTGTCGATGTTGCCCCCAAGGGAGTCTTCTCCTGGCTCCATCAGCTTGCAGATTCTCACAGTTTGCGGGTGACGTTTTCAAGACTGTTGAGCTGGGAGCATGAGCACCCCCACAAATGGGGCAGATTTGTGCGAGTGGAGCAGTGAAGGCTCTTTCAGTGGAGGAAGCTGCGGGAACTGGGGACACCCCTGGTAAAAGCTCCTTGTGCACATGGTCCCCCAGCCTTGTTGGGGGAGGGGTGGGTGCTGGTGGTCATCTGAAACAATGGGTTGGATAGTCAGTGAGAAACCCCTCTCGTGATATTGCTGAGAGAAGGAGGGGCTGGAAGGGCATGGGATAATAGCAGGGATCCAGGGGGGTTGCGAGGAGGAGGAGAAAAAGGATAGAGGAAATGTCACAAACAAAATTTAAAATCAATATTTTTCAAAAAAACTGCCTGGCAATAGGAGGAAATCACTTTTGTGGCAGAGAGCCGAGAGCATGCAATGTGTGCTTGCATGTGTGCGTATACTAACAGCATAGCAGCAAAGCAAATCCTATAGACCGGTGCTATAAAAGTGTAAAACCTGCTGAAGCAAACCATGCTTAGCCATGCCCGGCTCAGCCCAGCAGCCCACGCTTGGGGAGCCAGCCTGCAGGGTCAAAGTCTCTCCTCTTTAAACCTGCTATTTAGAAAATGTATGTGGAGGAAAAATTGGCTATAGCAAAAACCATTTCCTATACCTTGTAGAGAACTTGCCAGTGTATGAAGGAGGAGACGAGTGGTTTCCAGAGTTTCTCCATCTGGAATATGAACTGGACGAACTATTCACAGTGGAGGACATATGCTCTGAATTTACAGCTGCTACCATTTATTTGAGGATACTTTTAACTGCAATATTCACCCAGCTGGCTGAATAATTTGTGTTTCACATGTTTACTAGCTATCTATCACAAAATTCATACAGTACTTTAGCAATGAAAAAAGCTTTCTTTCCCATAATGTGACCTATTCAGTTTGGGGCTAACTCTGAGGAAACAGAAATTGTTAATTTAGGAACAGATATTGCAGTGGAAGAAAACCAAAGGAGAGCAGGAATGTGGAAGCACAGTTATACCTGACCATAATAAAAAGACAGCACATGTGGGAAGGTTAGATCCTTAATCAGATTTTATTTTCCAAACTGCTCAGGGTGTTCCAAGTAACTTCTCCAGCAAGGCGATGGGGCTTTAGATCTACATAAGCAAAAGCGGCTTCTGTAATGCGGTGATGGTGATAGCCTCCATCCAGAAATGACCATAAAAGGGGATCCTCATAATCACTTTAAATGGGGTAGTTGTTGGTAAGGCCAGCATTTTGTGAAGCTTCATTCCAGATAAATTTGTGAATAAAAAATAAAAAGTAAAAAAAAAATATACCCACACTGCCCTAATCTGGATATTTTGGAGAAAATCATGTTGTTGATCAGGTATCATGTTGTTGATCAGTTGACCATGACTGTTGTTTATATACATTGCCTAATGTTACCTAATTAAGCCAACCCCCAAAAATCAGGAAAGCTAATCAGCTTTCAGATAAAACAGTCCCGCAGCATCCTTGTTAAATTGCTAGCGTGACAGCTGATGGAGAGAGCATTGCTTGTGTGGATGTTCCTTGCCTTGTTACTGTACATTATGATGGGCTAACATATTACTGCAGAGGGGGCTGCACCTGAAGCGGAAAAATGGTTTTGATTGCCAGACTGCTGATGCAAAGGCTTTCATGGCTGCATGTCTTCCACAGCCATTCACCACCCCCTGAGGAGGGAGGTCCTGAAAAACAAGACAGGGAAAGAGGGATGTAAAACAGATGTTGCTGCATTGACACCTGCTTGCAACAACTGGCATTCTGCAAGGTCCCACCGCGGTAGCTTCAGGTCCTGGGCTTGGACCCACTGCTGTCCCTGGGGCTCCCCCTGCGCTCTGCACTGCGGTGTTCTGGGGGCAATGCATGTAAATGTGTTTATGCAATATTATTAGATCTGAGGTTTCTCCTGCTGTGTATACTCCTGTAACCCTTCCTTTCCTTTCCACCCTGCAGGACTTCTCACATATTTCATCTGAGTTTCAAAACAGTGTTGGACCTCGTTCTCCTGGTGCATCAAACCCTCCAGGAAGCACTGAGTGGGACAACGACTACCCCAGCAGAGAGTGTGGGATTAACCACTGCAGGCCAGTAGACAAAACAGCGCATTGTTGATGCACTTGCTATTATCTGAACTGTGACGGTGTACAACAGCTGAGAATCTGCCCTAAAAATGTACAGCAAGCTGGTAGGCTAATTACGGTCAATGAAGTTCAAGGTTTCCTCTTCTCTGTATGCTCACTGAAGTAATGCTATGGAAGCAGATAGCTTAAAAAATCACAGATAAATTCTTCACTGGGCATGAAGAGATTTCCTTTTTTTGTGTTTCTATCCCATTACCAATGGAGGAGTTGGACACGTTTCCTTCTAGAGCAGGCCAGAGAAGCCCAGTCTCCCAAGCAGAGTCCCTGGAGGTTTGAAGGTGGCCATGTCCATAAGCAAAGTCCTTCTGTTCCTAAAGGGATTGGCTCTTATCGCTGAGGCCACAACCTCCCATAGTTGTCTCTAGCAGTGGGTCTCTTATCAGTCCTGGGGTTTCACCACGATAGTGTACAAAGCCTCATCCTCCCAAGAGCCACATGATGCTCCAGTTCCCTGCACCTTGCAGGAAAAGGCCACAGACATCTGCACAGATCTTCCCCCCTTATGCCCTACAAGCTCTGGCATGAACATCCCAACGTGAAGGTCCCCTCAGTGCTGTGCTGCTTGAATTCCCCAATAAATAAAAACATCAGGATAATCTCAAAGCTGGGGAACAGGGAGAGTGTGAAAACCCATTTCCAACCTCTGCCTAATCCACTGCTTTTGGCTCAGCAATAATAGTTTGGAGACTGCTATTGTGCTCTGTAAAGCAGACACGTGGTGTGCTGGGAAAGCAGGTAGGGAAGGAGGCTTGGTAGCTTCTGAGTATTGTTTGATTTGCTTGGAGTACTGGAACATAATGCTTTCACTGGAGATAATAGCAAGCTCCCAGCCTTTTCAGAGAACAGCTCCCGTCTGTGCCAGCAGTGCACTTACAATTGCTGGGCTGGGCACAGACCGTACAGACATTTATTTCTTTCAGAGAAATAAATAACTTGCTGAACCATTAGAATATCGTGGCTGGCTGCCTGCCTGAGGGGGCTCAGCTACGTGGACTGGTCTGGACTCTGCCAGCGACCTTCGTGTGGTCCTTCCTGAAGTCCCTGCAGACAACCTGAAAGAAGGAACCTGTCTGGGACTTGATAAAAGTCACTTTAGATGCTGTGGCCAAAATGCTAAAGATGCTTGGAGGGTTACGGCACATGGATCCCAAATTCCAGAGCTGCTGAGCAGAGGCAGCTCCCACAGAAATTAGCCCCCCTAGCAATAAGCATCACTACTTAGGGGATCAGCTGGGAAAACACTTGATTCCCTCTGCAAATCCCACTGCCGGGGCCCTATGCAGAAAACTCAGGGCACTCCAGAAATGGGTGAAATGCTCCCGTAGTAGTCAGGATTGAGTTTTATGTTGCTAAAACAAGCTCTGTGACATCTGGTTGCAGTGCTGTGTTGTAAGCAGAGGGCCCATGCAATTCATGATCAAAGCTCATGCATTTCATGCCTTTGTCACAGCAGAATATCGAATTTCATGGGTTTATCGCAGCTTCCTGGAAAAAAAAAATCATTCGAAAACCAGACAGATTATGCAGAGACTTCCAGATAATTATTAGAGTAGATTATAGCAATGAACTCAGATGGATATAGATCAGTACTGCAGAGAGTGCTTAGTGCACTGAAAAATGTCATAGTCTCTGTTAAGGAAGGAGCTCATCTCCTGTGACTAGAGACACACGAGCTGCTGGCAGCCCAGCTCCCAAAGCTGGCTTGTTCACATTTTATTGTAAAGCCTGGTGCGTCAGCAGTGCCATCACCTCCTGCTCCTGCTAGCCCCTGGTATTTGCTGCCCAAGTGCATGCTCTGCATTGCTTCTGGTGTCCACACACATTTGTAGGACTGCAGCCCCAATGTGTCTCAAGGTTAGGCTCATGTTGAGAAAACAGATGATCTGGTTCCCATCATCTTCCTGTCAGTACTTCTTTCTCCAATGTACTTGCACTAATTTGCAAGCGACATTCAAAGTTACCCTTGGGCTCCCCCATGGCGCCTTGCCATGAGCTGGGCGTGAGGATGCAGGGTGAGCTGTGTGCCTGAACAGCCCCAGCAATCAGCAGGACTTAGGCAAAGCAGTGATAAAAGGAAGGCAGATCTTGTTGGGTTTGATTCATCAGTGCAGTTTTAGGTATAATCGGGAAGTCTCTGGATCATGTAATTGCCCATTTCAACCTCAAAAACTGCATTCAGCTTAATTGCAATTAAAGCAGCACTCTGAGGAGCAAAATCAGCAACCGGCTGGAAAGAAAAAGGATTATTTTCCGTTGTGATGTGGCTCAGCTGTAGAGTCCCAGATTCCTGAAAGAGAGGATTGTACCAACCTGCCCAGCACACAGGCAGTCCTGTCTTGCTCTCCAGGTTAGGATTTTTATTTCATGTCTGACCTTGATATTTCTTTAGCTTCCAAGATATGTTGGCACTGGGTTAGCTGGGGTAGAAAGCTCCCAATCCTGCATTTTCTTTTGTGTTTGTCATCCAGACAACTTCTGAAAAACTAACAAGGTTGTCTTTCTCTCTGTCCTTCTCCATCTAATAAGGGAACTACTGTAGGGTTTGGGGTTTTTTCCCAGCCTATCAGTGCTAGTTAAAATGCCATTAAATGACACTTCTTCTCTTATGGCCCTCAAATTCTAGGATCCTGTGAACAGACACTCCTTAATTCATAAATCAGCCATGTTAGAGAGAGAGTTTTTAATGTTTCTTAGCTCATGCTCTCCCCATTCTTAATGGTTTTGTGCTTACTGACTTCCATCCAATTTTCCTAGCTCTTTCTGGGCTTAAGCCCAAGCTGTCCTAGATTGCTAGCAAAGACATGGATAGCATTTCTCAGTTCCTGCTTAGTATATGACTATCACTTCCCACAAGCAACTGCAGCATACAATTTTACTGCTTTTTGCCATCATATCACAAACTACTTATATAGTCCACTGCCTCCCTCACCTGAGCCTTATTCTCACACTTGCTTTTTCCCAGGCACCCACCAAATACCTGTGTTTTGCAATGACTTGCTCCAAGGGAACTAGCTCACCTGTATCAAGGGTGCAGCTTGGTTTACAATCACTTGCAAATCTTTCTTAATTCCTCAAGGCACCTCACTTGTTTTTTCTGCCCTGTCTTCTAATGACAACTCTTTCCATACCAAAGCTGTCTTCAGGGTTTCATTTGCATTTGTCTCCTAGCATTTAGGTATTTTGGCGACAACACTGAACTGGGTTCATTTTTCTATGTCCTTCCTCTCATTTGCAAGGCACAGATTAGGTTCTTTTTGGTACCATCATTTAGTAACTTTTCTCCCCTCTTCCCACTCTCCTTTGGAATAAAAGATGGGATGCCCTCTGTTATGCCTTGTCCAGACACACAAAACCCTGTACAGCCACTTCATCCGGACACTTAAAACCTCGCTAATTCCTGTTGATGGCGAAGTGATCCTCTCCAAATGGGGGAATTTTCCAAATCAGAACGTAAATGAGCAAACACTGTAAAAAGGCAAGGATAAACCATCACAAATGCACTTAGTTTGGATTCAATTATTTATGGTAATACTTTGTAATGAACTGAGAAATGTTCTGTAGCATATTTTGTAAAATTAATGAAGTTTTAGTACTGGAATATCTCACTGCTGTTCAGTGGCATTAAATCTTTGCTGGCTGCAGTAGGGAAGACTCTGCATTTTAAATGCAGATTATAAAATGTGGAGATTAACAAAGTGTGGACTCTTCTGCACTCTATCAGAAGACAGTTCTGTCAACAACAGCATTACCTTGCTGTCTGCTATTTCAGTATTATTCCACTCATATGCATGCACACACTGGAATCTGCCAAAGCTTTGTAACGTTCTTGACCACCTTTTAAGGCCAAGATATCTTTATGGAGCTAATGATGTTTCCACCAGGTCTGTGTAGATGCTAAAACCCATCAAAATGCCTGGATTTCAGAGCAAAACGCACATAGGACATCAGCCAGGGGAGAGGGACGTCAGCCACTCCTCTCTCTACTATGTCCTGAAAAAAAGAACATCTGGGCTCCCTCGTAGGACACTGCTGATGGCAAGTTAAAAGTGCCAGCCAGCCCACACGGAGGGTTGAAGCGCCAGGTACTACAGGCAGGGAAGGGAGCGGTGATACCTATCTATACACCTCGCTGTCGAGCTGTCAGCACGCCGGGTGTCTCAGTGGTGTAAGCTGGCTTCCCTCTCCAGGACGCACCTGGATCTCTTGAAATCAAAGTCATTGCTTCACTAATGTGATCGATTCAAGATCTGGGGGGCCAGGGATGTGCAGAGCACACAGCCTGGCTGCTGTCCCACCAGCCCTCCTCCATAGCCTCCTGCGAGTAAGGCAGCACCGCAGTCTTCCTTGGGTTTCTTGTACCTCCTGCTGTCTTCATCAGTCCCACAGGAAAGACGGGCTAATCCTGCTGTCTCAAAGATTGGTTCCCCCCCCCCCCCCCCCCCCGCTTCCTGATTATTAATTTTTCTAGTTGTCCTTATTTTGGGAGAGGAGGAGAGCGGCATCAAGCAGATGGTGTCTCCTGCTCCCATGCTCTTCAGCCATGAAATATATATAAATCCTCCTGGACACACACAAACATCTTCAGGTATAAGCCCCTCAATCATATTTTTGAGACCCACTACTCCTTATGTAGTGTCAGAGTTATACATTATATCCAAAAGCAAGCGTGCATTTTCTAAATCTCCACGGCTTAGCCCAAGTACAGTGTGTGATGAAGAAGGGGGCCGGTGGCCGAGGAGCTGATTCCAGGCACAGCACTCCACGGCGCCATGGTGGAGCTGGTACCAGCATCACGCCGGTGTGCTCTGCAGGGAAATCCAGAGTTGGCCCTCCCCTGCAGCGCCAGCAAGAGCAAAAATTAAGCCACAGGAAGGAATTTATGGTTTAGCCCTTATTGTTGAAATTCTAAAATTGCACCAGGCTCTTACTCTCAAGAGCCTTCTGTGTGGTTCATCTCAGCACACCTGTCCCTCGGTGCAGACCACTTTACATTTTGCATTATGGAGTGCCATAAAAAGCACGGCATGGCTGAAAACGGGTGTGCGACCGTGTGTGCCAATGCTAATTTCAGCTCCCCCAGGTGACTTCCCAGCTGTTTCCTTGCCTGTCTCACCTGCTGCCTCTCGTTTCTCTTACAGCATGCTGCCAAGGGACAAGGCACTCTACCTCACCTAAAACTCAACATCTCTTTTCGAGGAGGCTCAGACGAAGGACACTTGAGAGGGTCTATCTTACAGACTACCCGGAGAGGCACCGAGCAAGTCGTACGGACGAGAGAGCTACCACTGCACCTCGTCGCTGGCTTTGTTTCCAGGCTCTAAGAGCAGTTTTCTTTTATTATTTTTGAACTCTAAAGTCTACTTTCTGTGGAAGCCCAAAACCTCATAAATCATGAAGAACAAAAAAATAAAAAAACTAAAAAAATAAATAAACACAAAACCAACAAAAAATTAAACTAAGGACACCATTTTTCCGCTTGCCATCAGCTTAGCTACAGACTATTTCCTAGTGAACTGCTTTTAGACGCAGCATAGGCCCAGGTCTGGTGTCCTACAGCATTAGGCCAGCTCAGTTAGGAGGATGCACTCTTTTGACTTGCTAACAGCACTAAACTTTGTGCAAGAAAATGTGAAGTTTGTGTGAATATTGTACATGCAAAGGCCTTGGATGTCTGGCAAAAAAAAATACAAAAATAAATAAAAACTATTGCTAGGTAGGTGGGGGAAGAGAGCGGAAGGCAAAATACGAGAGGAGAAATGTGAAAAAGATCATGAAAATATAATTTGTTGGATAGTTGTAAGTAGTTTACTAAGTGTTTTAGAGCTGTGCTAAAGACATCTTTAAGATTTTTTTGTGAAAAAAATTAGTAGTTTACTTTATAGTAAAAGCATTTTATATTAATTGTAGCACATTTTTTAGTTATACATAGAAGGGAGATGTGTATAAAAAAACCAACAAAAAAAGCCTGCCAAACTTGTTTCTATTATTTGTACAGCAAGAAATGGACAATTTATATCCATGTTGTATGGCATTATTATATTTTTTCTGCCATATGTCCATCTATTTAAAAATTGCTGACAATGATTTTTGTCTATTTATGAAAAATTAGAGACCATAATTACAGTTTCTCATAAGGTGCATTTTTGGGTTTTTTTATTTTTTATTTTGTTTGACGGTGCTGCTTTTGCAGCACCTGGCACATTCAGTTCACAATGCTTATCTTACCTTTCTTTATAATAAAACATATGAAAAGTAGAATGGAACTGGTCTCTCCTTATTCGGGGGGCACACCCTGGAAAGGTCCTGGCCAGCGAGGTCTCTGCCTTGTCCTTGTCCTTCTCAGCTTTCCCATCCCTCGCTCCTCTCCCATCACGTTCTCACTTGCTTTCTCTTTCTCCCCCCTTGCTCTGGACCAATACTACTTAATTAAATATATCTGCGACCACCCCAGCAATGAAAGCTATCACTGAGCAATAGCAGACAGGCAAGCATTTTTCTTTCATTTTCTTGGAAAATGCCAACTTTACACTCAGCAGAGGGTACTTTCCTTTTGCAAGCAATAACTTGTTGCTCTATGCATTTGCCTACAAAGCTATCCCATGCCCCAGCCCTATCGACCCTCCTCCCTCCTGCCAACCCTTGAGCAGACAGAAAGTGTCCTCACAGACATGGGGGACACCAGGCTGCCTGCTGGCCTTGGGCAGATGCCCACAAGAGCCCCATTTCCAACTTTTCTTAGGAAGCATGGGTGAGAAGGACACAAAAAGGATGGAAAATTCAAAAGGCATAAGGATGGAATTGACACTTCCATCCTTCCATAGCAAGGATGGAGAATTCACATGGCATAAAAAATAACACGATGTGAAATTTCACACCCTGGGCCACCTGCCTGGAGGAAACCTGTTAATTAATGTACCATTTTAAGCCCATTTGTAGACACAGCTTGGCCGTAGGAGTCCTACCACATTGTGTCACTAGAACACAAGTTACTGTCATTTAGATAAGGCCCAATTTCTTCCAGTGTGCATTTAAATGAAACGTGAAGCTGGGGCATGGCTCTGTTTCTCGTGCAATTGGGGGCATCAGGTCTTGTTCAGGTCCAAATGCCACAGCTAAGATCCTATTTTTCCCCACTGCTACCTGTCTATGATGAAAGTGGTCTTAATATTTGTGTTCTCCAGCAACTTGAAATAACATTTTTAAGCTTTCAGACCATTTTAATAAACCAGGGAATAGCTCACCCTTCAGAGTTAAGGGTTTTTTTGATGAGGTAAATGGTCATTTTCATTGCCAAATTGTTTTACATACAAAAACTTGCTGCTGTGCCCTGTGCCTATTGCAATAAATCCCCATTAGAGTACCAGGCCCCAGCTCTTGCTGGGGCACAGGCCACTGGACAGGGCAAGGACCACGTGGTGGGAGTTGTTCTACTGTGCCTTCTGGTTGACACGTGCTGTGGCATCATCCCACATGCCCTGATGCTGACGCATCAAACAAGACCCACCCCAAAATCCTACCCAGAAACTGCCTGCTCTGGATGGGGCAATGAGGAAAACCTTCTGAGATGGAGGGGGGATTTGGGGCATGGTGGGTTTGGACCAAGCAGTCCCCAGCAGACCACCCTGGATGCCAGGAGAGGTGAAGAAATGGCACTGTGGCAAGGGACGGCAAGTCCCTGGAGCTGCAGGACCCCACAGAGGCTTGCAGAAATCCAGGCAGGTCACAAACTCCTCCTGCAATCAGCCTGACATAAAAAAATCTATGTTCTCCTCCACTTGTGAAGCCATCACAGCATTATTGCAAGGCAATTGAGTGGCAGTCCTCTCTGCTGAGACCATTTGCTTTCTCGGCATGAGAGAGAGAGATGTGAAATCAAGATGTAACTCTGTGAATGAACTTTCATTAGAGCAGTTACACTTTTAACCCCAAGCTTCCTGCTCTCTGCAAGTATAAACAGAAAAAGCGCCTGTTCTTGTCCCATTGACCATGGTGCCTATATTGTGTTCTGGTATAAGCACAGCAAAATCTCACCAACACAGCACAATAGCTGTGGAGATGGGCAAATGAGGAGAGCTCTTCTTTGATAAAGCTATAAATGTGGGACTCTTCCTTGCTGGTGGCCAGCATAAGGCCATGAAGCTCCCCTTTTACCTCTGTAATCTTGAGCCATTCGAAAAGAAAACGAGGAGCATAATAGAACTTCCTGAGGACAGCACGAGCAATAACATCTCAGCCCAGCTTGGCTATCTAGTGGTGAGCAGATAATTACTGTGCAATATCAGAGCCAGGAGATTTCTTCCAAATATGCAATTATTAAAATAGGGGGGGGGGGGGTTGAAAATAGAACATTAAGATGAAAACTTACCTTGAGTTATCAAGAAAGGAGATAGGACTTATTCCAGGGAGAGCTGCTGAAATGTTAATTTTTTTGTGTATAGCAGGTAAATGGCCTTGAGACTCTGAAATCACAGGGAAGCCATTTCCAGCCCTGGGAGGAGACCTGGAAGAGGTCTTCGCTGGAAGCATCACATTACCCCAGGTTCCTGTGCTTTGCCTTTTCTGAAGGAAGTTGCCTGTCCACGATGCCCAGCAGCCCTATAGACCTGCGCCCCAACCGGCAGCCCCCAGCTGCATCGTCTCTGTGTCACTGTGACAGTGGATTTGAAGCCATTCAAAAGCCTCCACCCAGAAGGTCTCCTTGGCGGCAAGTGACCTTGCCAATTTAGGATTGACTGTACAAAGCAATACCCATGCTTTTAACGACTTTCTAGCCAGCCTACCAGTGTTACTGCTTGTCTGCGGGCAGGCGATGGCAAAGGGCTGGTGGCTGCCATGGGGCAGCCATGCAGGTCACAGCAACCGATCTCCAGCCGTGGCGATGCAGGAGCCGCCTCGGGGATGCAGGGCAGTTGGCTATTACAGAGGCCAGGGCATTAATGAGAAATCGTGCAACTTTCCAGACCCCTTTAATCCCTACTAATCTCTAAATTTGCATGATGGCAGCTGTGCTTAAACAGTATTCCAGCTGTTGGCTATTTGTTGTGGACCTGGAATTGCTCCAGGGAAGCAACTGGGAGCTGAGCCTCCAATCCACTATCACAGTTGGCTCATGAAACGCGTCCAGTCTCCTCAAACAGGTTCAGCTCCAGCCCAGTGGGCAGGCAAGGGTAAACGCCCAGGGGCAGTGGGCCGGGCACCCATGGCATGGCTGGGTAAGCCTCTCCTTGGCCTGAACCCTTGGTCTATTATTAACATTAGTAAAAAATGTGGTAGCTGGGTCTCAAGAAGCCGGCCGATCACCCCTTGCGCCTCAGGGCAGGGTCAGCTCTTCCTAAGCCCTCCCTGTGAGCCTAACCCCCCTTGCAAAACCTTTACATTCCAGGCAGATAACCTAAATCTCTCTCCCTACAAAGCAAATCCCTTGCTTTTGAACATAGGGAAGAATTTATTGCTTTCCTTGTTGCGGTAATTTTTTCCATATTTGAAGAAGGATATTGGCTCCCCCCACCTCTTCTCCTCCCACCTGAGCAGTTGCAGAGGTCACGCTCCCAGGCAGGACAAGCTGTGGCGCTTCCACTTTCAGTCACTAAGCACCAGCTAGATCTTCAAAAGGCTCCAAAACAGCTCTGGGGCAGGGGGCTCGAAGGGCAGACATGCTCTGCGGTGCCACGGGGGAGGCAAGACCCAGGCAGGTGTTCCCAGGCATCGGGCTAATGATGGAGAGGGAAGTTAAGAGGCACAGGCAGGGAGAGACCCGGCTAATTGACTTTGGTTTATGAAGACGTAATTAGCAGTGCTGTAGGATGTAACGGGGAGTTTAACAAATCTCATCAGCAGGATCACGGCGGTGTTAACCCTTCGAGTGCAGAGACTCAGCCCTCTGGGCTAGCCCATGCCGCCCTGGTTGGGATGGGGTGGGGTACCTCCGGACAGCAATGCCCAGCTCACACAGAAACAGGGATACCCACTAGCATCCCACCACCCCACCAGAACACAGCCTCCCGCATGCTCAGGGTGTCCCATGGGTTGGTGGTGTGCAGAAAGGCGCTGGGCTTTGCCTGTGGTTTCACCTTAGGCACCACCCCGAGCTGTGCCCACAGCACAGGGCCATGGCCACAAATGCCCCAGCAGTGCTGGGAGGATAGTTTGTCTTCATTACATCTGTGTTATTGTTATTAAGATGATGGAATGGAAAGGAAAACAGTCCTGACAAGCAATATTGAAAACTTTATGCAAGAAGGATCAAAGGACTTCATTTGACAAATCCCAGGACCCTGACAACAGTGCATGTGCTAGGAGCAGAAGTCTTGTGCCAGTCCCACTGAGGTCCTGGTCCTCCACCAAGGGCAGCTTTGTACCTCAGCAAGCGTCCCCATTCTCCAAAGGTCCCATCAGGGGTAGGGCTGCTGTGCAGTGCTGGTGGTGAGAGCAGCGGCCCTTGCTGTGCTCCTGCTGGAAGTAGAGTGGTCAGACCTAGAGCAAGTCTGTAGCGAAGAAAACATGCAACAGCGCCGGGACCCAGCTCCTGGGACAGCCCCTATGTACAGTGCTGGGACCCCCAAGTTCAGGCTCAGCAGTGCCACACAACCAGGCAAAGAGGTTGTATGTCAGACCCAGTGTTAGCCGCTCAGCACCTCCAGCTCATCACACCAGACGTACTTGTGCTTCACAAAGGTGGTGGCCACCATCAAATACTTCTACCTGTGTCATGACCCAGCCCATTGGCACAGGTGTGGGGTCGACGGGGTTCTCGCTGCACAGTGTGAGTGGCCTGTCGCGCTTTGCCTGCCCTCTGCCCGCCACTGTCACCAGGTGATGGAAAGGCTCTACCCCTCAAGCCGACATGACATAATGCATCTTTGCCATCTTTCTAAGGACAGAAGGTCCCAGAAGAGAGACTGTGTCTTGTGGTGATGAGCCACAGTCAGTTTGCTTCCATTTCGTATGCTCCATGCTGCCGTGAGAGGTTCGTGTGGCCCAGTCCAAAATATTTAGCATCACCTTAGCAGCTAATCACACAGTGCAGAGTGCAGGCAAAGTACTCACTCCAATACACAAGGAGTGCAAAATTACCAGTTTGAACAATGATTTTTGAAGAAGAGAGACGAGAGGAATATCAATTCTTGTGGATGAAATACTGTGCTGGCCAGAAGGGTGATTTAGAGTCAGATATGAGATCAAATGTTTTACCAGTGTATCCTCAACTCTTCTTGACTTTCAACTGCAATTTGGTAAATCAGCATAATACCTGGCACAGTAATTGCTGTAGATTTTATTCCTCGTGGGGTTACTTTATTATATTGCAAGCATATTAGAGAGCTTTCTGTTGCTCTGCCATTATTATTTGTGGGGACAGAAGGTCAAATAATGCAGAACTTACTAGGTGGGTATTTTTGCAGATGGTACTGGTGAGCTCGTTTGCAAGTATTTGTGCAGCTGAATGACCTGTTGCTCAGCCTCTCCATCCCAACACCTCCATGGCTGCTGCCAACACACTGCTTTGCTTTTCTGCATGTGTTTATGCTCCCGTCGTGGTTCCAAGGCAGCAAAAAGCTGGGAACCCACCAGGGAGTCTCTGCCCACCACACTGTTTCATTTCCCTAGGTAGTGCATTACCTATTGCTCCTTATTTGCCGGAGTGGGATGATCAGATTTCCTAGAGCACAAAGAGATGCTGTGGGGCTGTGTGTTCTTCTGCCTCCTCCCAGCCAGGACGCTGTGGAAGGTGGGCAGATGCTGCTCACTATCCCGTACCCTCTTGGTGTGGAAAGCCCTGGGTCTCACAGCCCCCAACCCCTCTCCTTGCCAAGGTCCTCTGGGTCTTCCTGCCTCAGCCAAAGCGGACCGCCCCACCCTGCTTCCCTCCTGCCCTGACTCCATCACCATGTTGTAGCTCAGAGCCCCCATTCCCACAGCTCCTGGCCCAGAGGTTCCCCCAGCGTGCTCCACCATGCAGCCACCAGCACCACACTTCTGCCACCATGGCCCTGCAGTGGCTGTGACCACAATGGATGAAGACACCTAGACCAGCTTTAGGATGGGGATAAATGAGAAAGGAATGCAAGGAAAGGCCAAGGCCTGGCCCATTTGCATCATGGCCTGATGGCATGTTAGGTGTGAGAGCATCTGTGTTTCACTCTGACCCATCCATCACTGAAGTACCAACTGCAATCTCACCCATGGAGAAGGATCACAGGGGAAAAATACATCCCTTGGTGGGATCCTGAACATCCCCCCCAGTCACTTCGTGCATCCCCATCCCTCATCTCCCAGAAGCCTCACCCAGACACAGGAGCAAGGGCCAGGAGATGCTGCAGGGCTATCACACCCCATGGCCTCGTTTTTAAGGTCAGCCATGTTGGGCACCTGCAGCTGCCTTAAGTTAGTCACTGACAGCACTCAGTCATGGCAGTAGGACATAATTCCTCGGCCTGTAATCACATTAAAATTTTATTATGAATGAAGCCTCTTGCACTGCAAGTCTGTGGGAAAGAGTAAGACTTTTACTGCTCTTCGATACGTAATTAATGCACATTTCACTGCTTTCCAGATGAATTTTTGGTCACGGGAGATAGTTATGACTATAAAATGACAGTTACTTTTGATGGGATAAAGACTATAGGTCAGTGTCTTCTGCAAAACCGAGAGAGGCCACATGTGCGTGCCTTGTGCCGCTCATCTCCCATGAGGCTGGTGCTTGTGATGGAAAGGCAGACAGAGTGTAGCCACCTGGGTCTGGCACAGAGATCTGCAGGCAAGGCAGCAATACCCCACTAATAGAAATCATGAGGTTTGAAACAGTTGACAGGATTAGCCCCAAGGAAATGAGCAAAATAAGCCCACCTGTTAGAGGCACCACCAGTCTGGTGACAATTTAACAGTAGAAAAATAGGCAGACTACAGAGCCTGAGTTGCATCTAACCTAGAGGGTCTTCTGGAGTTTGATGTGTCCCCGTCCTCTTCTTACACCCATCCACCCCGCAGCTGAGCATCCCTGCCCCGCAGCACCCACACCACTGGGACACCATTCAGCTGTTCCACTACTGGGGTCATTCTGCTCCTCAGTCCCTCCTGTGGTTCCCAACAGAGGGGGAAACAAAAAATGCCGCCTATTAGCAATATGTAGCAGAAAAGCCATAAGGCCTGTTGGTATCTGAGAAATATCTAGGCATAAATGATAGTTCCCCTCTAGATCCCTCCTGATCATGCATGGGCTGGTCATGTCCCCCTGTAGTCATGTGTGGGGATTATGGCTCCCTCCATCCCTGATTCTAACCTGCGCTCCAGTCCCATGGGGAACACCAGGACCACTGGTTGCACCCTACATCTGATGGGAGCAAAAGGGAGCAAGGAGGGCTGGCTGGAGAGAGCCATGTGGGCTTTCAGACCCACCTCTACTGCAGTCAGCTTCATGCAATACCCCTTTGTGCTCCGTGCAGCATCAGCAGCAGGAATCTGGTAGCTGGATGTCTTAAGTCAGACTGCCTCTCTCCGTCCTGTTGGGGCATAATGTAACATGCAATCATTTCTGTTTCCTGATTAGGAGCTTGTAACTCCCACAATAAAGAGGACAGCTGGAAGAAGTCCCAGGGATTTGGGATTTCTCCAGGAGACAGAACGGCTTGGGGGAAGTTAGCAGAGAAACAGGATAAAGGCATTTCAGAACATATTGAACCTTTTTTCTTTTTCTGGAACACACAGACATTCACTAGATACCGTCTCCGGAGGCCCTACACTGCAAGTAGATTTATTGGCTTGGAGCACAGTTTATACCAAATTTTTTCTCTAGCAATTTACACAAAATATTTCTGTAGTTATGTGGGGAGTTTTTATAATTAGAGCTTTATTTGACTGCTTTAATTGTGGCTGGTCTTTTGGCAGAGGGCTTGAGTAGTACTGCCCTTTAGAGGGCTCGTGCTCTCTCCCACTCACCTGCGTAACTGGGGGACACAGATCAAAAAAGGCCACAAGCACTCCCCCAGTTTCCCTGCCAATACTCTGGAAATGGCACATGGAGAGGCTCTTTCAGCTTCTAAAATTATCAAAGGAAAAAGGTGGGACAGGACGGACTTGAAGGCCTTTTCCACCCTTAAAACCCATCTGCTGGAAGTTTCTCGTATCACCTCAGTCACGAAATGAGCAGTGTGAAGGACCACAGCTTTGCTGCCCTCTCTAGGGAGACCCAGCCTGTAAAGCGAGGCTGAATTAATAAGGCCCAGAACAAGTCACACTAATTGCCCTGACAATGGGCAAAATGAGCTTCAGCCCATGAACGGTCCCACTCACATGCTGTCACCCAGGTGGGCAAGTCCCAACTTCCCCCCTGGAGCTTCAGCAGCGCTCACAGGGGAGCTGGCTACCTCCCAGGGCCGTCCACTTTGCTGGCATCAAAGCGTTGGCTCAAATCAGGTAGAAAAAAAACACCCACAAAAAGTCCCCAGATTTTGGGGGATGTTTCTCCCAAAACACCATGGGCACTCAAGGCCTTTCTCAGTAGTCAGTAATTCCACTGAAAACGTTCACAGATCAAAGCCTACAACAGGTTTGGAGCTCCAAATATGAAGAGAAGAAATAGCTAAATATCTTCTTTTGAATAATTGAAAAACAATCTAAAGTCATGTTGCAAAACAAATGCACCATTCCCATTTTACAGATTAGAAAATTTTGATTTCTAGAACCCTGTCAGCAATTCAAGACTCTCACTCAAGAGTTTAATGTTTCTAGGTCGTTTGTGTTTTTTTTCTTTGACCCTTTCATAACACTGAATGCATTAAAGCAAGAAATGCCCAAGAATTGATTTCTTTTCTCTGTACCAAAATGTCTCAACACTTCACTTTTCCTTTTCAAGTTGCCATTTTTACACAGTTGCAGACATTATTTAAAGCTATAGAGTTAAAAAGACTCAAAAAACTGGAGAGAGTAAGTCTCCTCTTCCCTATAAACATTTGCCATCCATCCCTTTGTCTTCTTATTTTTGGCACAGAGGGAGAGAAAGAGAGAAACAAGAGAGAGGGAAGGAAGGAACTGGAGACATAAATAATTACTTCTTTCTCAAAACCCAAAATGAAAAGAAAATGTGAATACAGAAGGAGACATAAACTTTTTTTTTTTTTTTTTTGCTTTCATCAAGAAATTTCCTATGAAAAGGTAATAATGCACCTCCACTGCATCCTTCTCTTTAGTTCCTCCAACAGGCAAATCCTTTCCCTCGCAGCCCAGGCAGGAACGCAGGGGACTGCAGAGCCTCCCAGGGGAGCGACTGAAAACCTTTTGGGGTGTCTCTTGTTCTGGATTTGCATAGACATCAGCACACTGGACACATGGTCTCTGCAGGATGCTCCAGGTAGGGCAGCCATGGAAATAATCAGTCCAGCTCTTTAAGAGTTGAGTGAGCACAAAATGGGTCATTTCTTCAATGTTTGGATATTTTCCTTGGGGAAACTGTTGCTTCATTAGACTGCGCTGTGTAATATTGCCTTTTGTAGGTGGAAATAGCTACGTTCTGCTTGACATCAGACCAGAAAGATGACTTTCTGTAGGACGTAATGTGGCAGAGCCTCAACCCACCTGCAAGTTCAGCTCCTATATCCCTTGCCAGGTTCAGCAGCAGCAGCCAGCCTGCTGATGTTCCTGCATGGTTTAGCATAGATAAAAGCAGGTGAGGGTCTTAGCTGATATGAAGTGTAACTGCAGCACTGGTTTTGGCACACCCTGTGATGAGCTTGCAGGAGCTATCAGCAGATGCTGTCCAGACTCCATGAGCCTGTCCATCCTTGGGCGATGCTCCATAGTTAGCCCCACTGATTGCTTGGGCTGCTCCCTAAAACCCAAAATTTCATGCCTAATGGTATAACAACCCAGCCTGGGCAGGCCTGATTCAAAATACAGTGCTTTTGGTGGGTTTTAGATCAAGTTGGCTTTAAGCTGTAGCATGGTAACATTTGAGTACCCTGGTGCTTAAACCACCAGCTTTGCACCAAGCCAAACCACCACACAAGTGCAGAGAGGCCCCAGTGGGCACAGACCACAAAGTTCAGATTTATTCATGTGCTCAGGCAGTAGGTGAACCCATGGTCAACCCACCAAAATAGTGTTTCCAGCGGTGTCTGCCACTGCAGGAGTTAGTTTCGCGGCTGTGTTCTGCGTCCTTGCACCAAGCACTGTTCCGCATCAGCTCATCCTGGCACACAAGGCACGCCACGGGCATCGGATGGCCTTGATACTGAGAAAAGTGGAGCGCACATAGCTGAGCTCCTGAAACTCCCCTGTGCATTTCTGCACAACATTTTAAGAAAATCGGTTAATTTGGGGAACAGAAAGAGTTTGCCTTTCCAAACTGGTATCTGGGCTAGTGGCTCCACTCAATTCTGTGTCCTCAGGACCTACCATGATGGGGGTTGGTGTGGTGATGGTGCTATTAGGTACCATCAGGTAACATTGGGTACCATTATGTACCATCAGGGTTAAAAAGGGCCTAGAGACATTCAGGGACAACGGCCCCATAAGTGGAGACTGAGACAAATGGAGGCATTCCCACGTCCATGGCCAGTGCTGCAGCTGCAGGTGCTGGTGGAGTGCAGGGGGAATGGACTACAGGATATATAGCCAGGCCCACGTGCTCTCCCAAAATAGCATCACCCAGCACTGCTTCTGGAGATGCAGACCATCTCTCTGACTGTGTACAGCATGGGATATCAGTTGCAGAGAAGTGCAGCAGTATGAAGCCTTGCCTTGTCTTATCAGGACCTAAGTATTTGCCCTAGGATAACCTCCAAGTATATCAAGAACAAAATCCCATTAAATGCTGCCTGTCTGGAAACTGGCTTGACCTTCCCAGGTGCCTCCATCTCAGAGGTGCAAGGGAACGGTTTGGCTGTGACAAACCAACCTGAACAAAGGTTTTCCTCGAAACTGGATGATACGGTGCATGCCTGAACTGCCAGTGCCCAGCTGGCAGTTCCTGGAGAGTCACAGGAGCCTTCTGTTCATGCAGCTTTTCACTATTCTTCCTAATTATAATGTTTTAGGCATGAAATATGCTCTGGGGTTTCAAGCAGCAGTGAGTGTAATCTACTGCCAACATGACTTCGAATGCACACAGGGTTCAGCGGAGCAGGGCTGGGGGACACGTGGGGCAGGGCTGTCACCCCACCTTGCAGGCAGCTTTGGGGCACACAGCCCACATGATCACCCTATGTTTTATCCCTACATCTCTGTGTTGCTCACTGCGGGGGAGAGGCAGCATTTCAGAGCCTAGCTACTGCATGTGTAGAGACCTCAGTGCACCTGGTATCACAACAGTACAGTATGTTCCGTATTTCTCAAGTGTCCTCCTCCTCAAAGCAAAGTTTCTCTGTGGTCTTCTTGACCCTCTCCACCTTGTGTATAAGGAGCACTTACAGGTCCCTTGCAAACTCTTCAGGGTTTTCATAGAAACAAGGCCAAAAAAATGAGCTAAATGCATCTCCCAGGCTTCGACCATATGTCTGCAACCATGTTTTGCACAGACATGGTTCAGCAGTTCTGCTCGTGCTCTGCTCTCCCAGCTCCCAAAACAGAAGTTATTGTGGCCCAGACAGCCACCAGGCAGTTATGCTTACTTTTGTGCTGGATTTACACCTGGGTGAAAAAAACCCTTGGTCTTCTGCAGCAGTCCTGGTCCTGTGGCGGTCCTTGTCCTGCGGTGGCCCTGATCCTGTGGTGGTCCCACACCCCTGTCCGGCTGCAGGAAGGCATCGATCGCCACGCTGTGCAGGGCAAGGTGCACCCTGCACCCAGGACCATGCTCAGCACCCAGCCCAGCTGGTGCTGGGAGGCTCAAGCATGCCCACCCCTCCTGCTTTTCATTGCCTCTCCTTTCCGCCCTTGCAAGCCTGGCATTTTATAAATCCAACCCCAAAGCCACACTGGCATGAGGCTGCTGGGTGCTGCAGCAGGGGACTGACTCAGCTGGCCACCCTGGAGCTGCTGGGCATGGACACAGTCACCCAGAGACAGATTTTTGAGACATCTCGAGGGACAGCAAGATGGAGAGGCCCTGGTTTATTCCTTTCTATAGGAGCAGACCTCACTCAGTAGTCAGGCTCCCAAACTCACGGGACAGCGATGCAGGACAAGGATTGCTTTGCCCACAGATTCACACTCAAGCCAGGGGGACCTCGGCTGGCTTGGGAAGGCATTCCTGATTTTTCCCTGGATTTTCCCACCAGCAGCAAATCATTGGGTTGTGCCTGCCTGGAGGTGTCTCCCCTGCCTGCTGTGTGGGTGCCGGCAGCCTCAGCGTTCTCCTCCAGCATCACCACTGCACTGCCGCTCTTGCTTACTTTAGCACCCTTAGTCCAAACTCCCCAAGGCAGAGCAGGACCTAGGTGCTACATGAAGCACCCTCTTCCCAGCCTTGCCACCCCAGCACGGGGCATCCATTCCCTCTCCTGCAACAAACACAGAGCCGGGACAGAGATGGCCCAACAACAGCTGGAAGAGCCATTCAAAAACTTGAAAAAAGTTCTTTGCTAAAATAACTGCTGGCAAGAACCCAGCAAGCAGCTCCCAGAAGCAGAAGAGCCCCGTGCCACAAGCCTTGGGCTGCTGCATCTGGCTGCTGGGGCTGCAGGAGAGGTGGCGAGGGACATGATGACCAAAAAAGGCTGGAGAAGACCAGGGGCTTGACCGAGCGCTGCTGTTTTGGGGTGAGCAGCCCGGCACCCCAGCCCCGGTTATGCAAGTAACAGGACAGAGGTTTCCGGTGATATTTGCAGGGGGAGGTGGAGCGCCAGAGGCGCAGAGGTCCACCTCCCCCCGCAGACCTTTCCACTCGCCGTTTGACAGCATTTGCTTCTCAGTTTATTATCTTGCGGTTTGAAACAATACAGGAAGGATGTAGGTGTTTGCAAGAAGAAAGAGAAAGAGGAGGGGGGAAGGGAGGAGGGCTCGCCAGCTGCTGCCAGGCTCCTCAGCGCGTGTCACTTGCTGGAAACTGCTCGCCTACACACATTATTAAAGGTGATGAAATTAATTTGGGGGGATAACAGAGCACAAAAGGGTCAAGATCCCACCAGAGCTGGACTGAGAGGAGCAAAGATGCTCTCATGAGTACCCTCAACCATGGGTGATGTGTATCCTCCATGGCAGCCCAGGCTGGATCCTCTTAAAAATCAAAAGGAAGCTGCTGATGGGGATCAACTGAGAATGCAGCAGAGACAGGATGAAATGGAGGAATTAGACTAGCTGGGAGCACGATGAGGTACAGGCAGTCCCCAGGACTGTAGGAGGCCCAGCAGCATGCAGAGAGCTTGGGCAAGGCACTGCCAGGAGCCCCAGTGCTGCAGGACAGCCCCCGTGGATTTGCCATGAAACACTTGATGACCAAAGGGATAGAGCTTGCTAGTGCAGCCTGCAGTGAATTATGTCTGCCATGCACTGTGTGCTCAGGAAGGAGTGAAAGCAGAGTGAGGAACAGAGGTGAGCGCTGTGTCTCACCTGGTAAGGGGGAACATCGCAGGAACAGCAGTGAATGGGTCTGAATCAGGAGCACTCTGGTCAAACTCCGTATTTCCACTACACAGTAGCATACTGACATTTCTTCTAAAGCCAAATAAAAAGAAATATTTGTGTAAAATCCCCCATATTGTATATAACATTCCCCCTTAACAAGAACCCCCACCAGACCAGCATTATTTTGAAAACTTCACTTTGGAAAAATATTGAATTGCTTTTTGGAAAGATATCCTCATCTTCAAAAGTATTTTATCGCATTGGTTTTATGTTACTGTCGCGTCTGAAGTTAGGCTTATAGCAAGATAGCAAAAAATAATCAAATTAGTATTATTGTTTTCCAAGAGAAACCCCTCCATGCTGCACAGAACCGCTGTGGCTGATCTCTGAAGTGCCGGGCACCCCATGCAGGTGACCATCAGTCTCCAGTGCCCGGCCTGCCTCAGAAGCCTGGGACCCAACACAGTTTTCCCCACAGGGTTTTGTCCCAGATCCACAGCAGAACCACAGTATCGCAGCGGGGCCGTGGGAGAAACGCAGTGCGTCAGTCCAACCGCACAGCCCTTGAAACTACACAGCAGCTTGGCTCTGCTTCAAGGACCTGGGGCACTGGTGCCCAGGCGCTCGGTGTGACCCCATCCCCGCAGGAGGGACCCCAGTGCTGGGAAGGGAGCTGGCAGCCCTCCAGGGTGGGATCTGAAAGGTGTATCACTGCTTCAGTGACAGGAAAGCTGTTCCCTTGAGTGGCGTTATCTCATCTATTTTGCAAATACAAATGTGATAGAAATCTGCAAAATAAGGAATATGCATTAACTTCTGAAAAGTTTTGACTACATATCATTATCTGTAATTTCACTGCTTTGATTTGCATATTCATAAAAGAAACATACAGCATGGATGTGTCAAAGGCTTTCAGATGAACACGAACAAAACCAGCAGACTTGCAAGCTCAGTTCTGAAGTAATTGCCAAGATGCCTTCACTTTCCCTAATGTTAGTGTAATATTTTGTCCCTGAGCTTGCAAAGCACTTCCTAGGTCCTGCTCTGGTTTGCTTAGCTCTGAGGGCATGAGCAAGCACTTTGGCTGGGCGATGTGCCTTTATGTGCAGGAAAAGCAACCCAGTTGGATAATACACCTGGTCCACAAGGACTAGCAAGACAGCTCGGTGGGTTTCCAGCCCAGATGCTGTTATTTGGGCTGCCCCAGCTCCAGCAGCACTAAGAATCCACCTACAAGTGAGGTGACATGATAAGAGATGCCAGGTAGGTGGCCTGCACCTTGACGAGCTTTAGGTGCTCAGCTTGTAGGTGCCCCGTTCCACTTC
Organism: Astur gentilis; assembly: GCF_929443795.1. Lineage (NCBI taxonomy): Eukaryota > Metazoa > Chordata > Aves > Accipitriformes > Accipitridae > Astur > Astur gentilis. Next base: position 18,913,387 of record NC_064893.1, on the reverse strand, counting down.
TATTAGCGGGCACTTTCGGCGGTGTTGCGCAGCCCTTGTTTTTCAGCCATGTGACACAAACAGGCAAAGCTGAGGCTGCCATCCCTGCAGGCAGCCGGGGAGGTGGCAGCGCCTGCAGCACAGCCGATAGCAAGGTGATAAAAAGTGTGAGTGACTTGCCTTTTAACTTATTTCCATGCTTTTAAGCTGTTGAGTAGGTGAAGCAACTGCAACTGCCACTGCACTGAGCCACTCTTTGTGCTGTTACCCTCAATATCACAGTGACGCTATTCCAGTACTTTTGGGGCACTTGTGATTTATATCTGAGTCTCTCCATTTTCATAATACACCTGTACCAAAGTCTTTCCTTCCTTCTCCTTACCCCCTCCCTTTACAGAGGGAGACCTTATCGGAGATGGGGTCCCATGCTTTTGCTCACACCCCTGGGGAGAAGCAGCACCCCAACATGTTTGGGTATCTCTGGGCTCTGTGGGTGCCAGGATCCCCCCCCACCAACCGCTTACACCCAGCTCCAGCAGTACCCACCGGCACAGAGCTTGTCAAGATGCTTGGAGAAATGCCAGTTGTGGTTGAGGGAAAACAGGTGTGGCAGCAGGAAAAGGGGAAAATTTTATTTTTCAATTTCCCTCTGACATTTTTCAGGCAGGCAGCAGTGGAGGTTTTTTTAACAATGGAGAGCAAAGCAGAGCTGACAGGCTCAAATATACCCTGGTCTTCAATGTTGTTTTGGGTGGAGAGTATGAATTTTTGGTTACAAAAATAAAATGTTCTGGGTTTGAAAGCTTAACCCTTCCTCCCCCGACACCTACCAGAAAGTTAACCATTTTGGCAAAATTTTACAGAGATATTTGGCATTTGAAGGCACTGTCTTGCTGAAAAGGCAACTGTGCTGTTTGCTGGCTGTTGGACATGATGTACTAAGACAGAAAGGATCTTCCCCACATCATTCCTGTGCTCATGGCCACATCTTGTGCTCCTCTCAGATGTGAGCCAAGGGGAAATCTGAGTTTCTTGTGGGATTTTGAGACCACCACTGAACGTGGTCAAGTTCAGTCTTCTCCATGCATGGCCAGCACTGACCCTGGCCACCATCTCACCCCCCAGGGACAGGATATCCATGGACCAGCACCATGCCACCACTTCTCCAGCCACACTCCCCAGAGCAGCCTCCTGCTGTGGGTACATGAGCAATTTTGCTTCATTGTTACAAGCATATTTTTTTTCTGTCACCAAACAGCTTTTATTATAGGTCGTAAATTAATTTGCCTCTTTAGAGAGCAAATGTAAACTCAATAAGCAAAGACACGTTATCAGGTGAATACATCATGGCCATAAACAATGCCATGGGCTTGCTGCGTTGCTGGTGCTGGGCTGGGAGCAGATGTGGGAAGGAGATTGTGCATAGGGGGAGTTTACCATGGAAGGGAAGATTGTCCTCAGAAATGCCCCCAAAATACCCCCAGTGAACATGAGGGAGAAAGGGAGATGGGCCAGCTCCAGGCTATCAGGATGAGGTATAATCAATCCCACTTTTCTCTACTCCACAGAGCAAGAGGAATGGTTTGACTGGAAGGATTTCATAATCCTTTCTGTCCCAAAAACAACTTGCAGGAGTTCATGCCCGGTTTCAGACCCCAGCCCAAGTGAGTTGTTTTATGGTCGTTATAGTGCCCAGCTGCACAGAGGACAAGAGTTATATTTTGTAAGACACATTCTGAGATTTTGAACAGGAACAGAAGATCAACCAGAAAATCCCTAAAAGGGGAAATTTGAGACAGACATGTTTGTGGTGGACCAAAGGGGTTTACTATGAGATTGACTTCTTAACTATTAGCAACAGAGAATTTACAAAACCTCTTTTTTAAGGCCATTCAAAATAAGAAAAGGAGATACTTCTTTCTGCAACTGCTGGAGATATGCCAATATTGCCAGTTACTCCCTTTCAAAGGGAAACAGTGGAAGATCTCCCTGTTTTCCATCTCTGTTCCTGCCAGCTCATCCCCTCCAATCCTGGGCCACACCACAGTGCAGCCATTGACACACAGGGCAGCACCACCAGCCAAAAGCTCCCTGCAACCTGCCACCCTGTCCCCTCCTGCCACACAGAACAAATGCCTTCAGAAGAGTGAGGCAGCAAGGAACATGCCCTCTGTGAGACGTGGTCTGCCATTTTCATTTCCAGCCTTCAGTCCTTCCCCCCTTGGTTGCTGGATGGGGACAGACACAAGGGAAATGCTTTGACTGGCAAAGGAAAGCTTCAACTAGCATGTGCAAATGCTGATGATGCACAAGCAGGTGCTGGTTTAACTGGGATGGGGTATAGTAGGGTGAGAGGAATCAGCCCATCTCTTGTATTGGTATCTGGTGCCCTGATTGCTCCCATTTCAAGCCACTGTAGCCAAATTCCCCTCTCCTACCATTTAGATCAGAGCAGAATCCTGCGAGTAGGATATTTTCTCAAAGCCTTTTCATGGAAGAGAGAGACCGAGTGGAAACAAGCGTTAGTGCTTGAGCATTGGCCTTGGGTTTGGGACTGAATTATTCTGGCACCAAAGCATCTCCTGTCCTAAAGGCATCCCAGGTATGGAGGGCAGGTCCAGAGCAGACTCTGGCATCACTTCAGTGAAGTCTACCTGCCACCCCTGTCACTACTGCAGCCTCCCTAGCAAGGGGGTGGGTTCATGTCACAGCTGGGGAAACCAGTCAGCAGCCCAGGGAGCAGCCTGCACCCCTAAATTGCAGCACTTGCAGGAAAAAAAGATCGCTCCCAGCTCTGCAGCCAGCAGGACTGGGGGGTGGGGGGGGGAGGGGGGGGGGGGGCGTGAAGGGTATAAAGCACAGCCCTGTGAGGGAGGAGGGCTGAGCTGGACCTGCCACACTCCTGCTGCAAAGGCTGAGGCTAAACCCATCCCTAAACAGAGGGCTGCTGGTCCCTCCGCATTACAGAGCTTGGCATTTTCTCTTTTCATGCAGCTGCAAAGCCTCTCCTCTGGCTAGTGTCCAGTTACTTACGTGAAGACAAAAAATAAGCTCACCCTTTGGTTTTAAAAGGAAGCCTGAAAACGGAAACATTGCATGATCAGAAACCAAAACTGAATACCCAGAACTCAAGATATATGATTTTAAAAACAGATTTTTCTAGTCATCCACCCAATGAGTGCCACAAATGAGGATTTTTTTGAACATTCAGCGCCAACGTTACCTGCAACTGCCTGTCCCCTGGGGCTGGAGGGTAGCCCAGGTCACCAGAGCAGTGGGAAACCATACCCAGGCATGTGCCTGATGCAGTGGGGTTGCCCTCACTGCACCACAGAGGCAGCACTTGCACCCCTGCAATGCTCCAGCATGTTGGTCAGAGGCTGGACACACAGACTTTTTGCAGCCAGGGTGTTGGGTGAGAGATGTGCTAATAAGCAGAAGCCAGGACATGCTGTGTTTCTCAGAAAGCTCACCTGGGATTTTCCCTTTTCTCACAGCAAGCAGCAGCCTGGGAAGGTCTGGGGCAGGCTCTGGGCTTTGAAGTGATGTGGTGGGGTGCATCCAGGGTCCCTGGGGTGGCAGGGCTGGAGCAGGGCTCAGGTGTCCAGCTAAAATCCCTCCGTGCAGCCAAGTGCCTCCTTCCCAGGGAAAGCAGCCATTCCCATGGGGGACTTGCCACATGCCTTCTGCTGGGAACAGCTGAACTTTGGCCCATGTCCCCTCCCAAAGTGCACCCACCTCTGCTCCCCTCCACAGCCAGTCCCCAGGGTCCCTCCAGCTCCTATTTCCTACCTTCTCTCCTGTTTGTGGTCCCTCCTCCTCCTCCTCCCTGCAACCCACCGATGGATATGGCGAGGCCAGGTATGCACCCAGTGTTCACCCATCTTGTTGCTGCCTTGTGAGGACACTGGGAAAAGAACCCTTCTTGGAGGATACCCCTGGTTGGGCTTCCTCAAGCACCCAGCCACAGGTGGTGCTTGCAGCCATGGCCTTGCAGCTCTCCCTGTGAACCTTGGGTGATGAGCAGTCTCCAGGGAAGCATCCAGATCTGCAAGTCTCCCTTCCCACAAGCAAAGCCAGGTCAATATCAACACTCCTCTCCATCTGTTATCCCTTTCTCAGTTGTCCTGTTGGACCTTTTTCCTACTCAATGGGGCAGGCTGCTGAGATCATCTTTCTCAATACCAGCTGGTTTTGTCCCCCTTTTCCCACATTCGTTCCTCCCCGATCCACCTTGGTCTTTTTACCTCCTTTGGTCCTTCCTCTAAACATCCCATAAGTCCTGGACAAACCCCAGGTTCTCTTATTCAGTCCCAAACTTCCACCCCAACATGCTCCATAAGAAGCACCCTTCACCCCCTACTTTCTTGGCATGGGTCTCTGGTGAGCATTTCCTCCATGGGATCTCGCAGGGACGGTAGCTTCCCTAGTAGCCCAAGAGGACAAGGCTGGCCAGGTGCCATGTCTGGGATTGCTCCTCTGAGTCTGGTCACTTTAGCCATTAGCCTATTTTCCTTACAAATAATCACACCTCGCATTTTGGGCCAAAATTGCAAAGAAAATAAATCAAATCTATTGTTAAAATGAATCCCTTCTTTCAAATGGAAGGATGGTGTTTTCATTTAACTTCAGCAGTAGAGAAAAAAGCATATTCAAAATTTTTTGAAACCAAGGAAATTCATATTAAAAAAGCAAACTGAACAGAATTATCTCGTTCTTTTTGGAGTTACTTTTGTAGTTTCACATTAAAAGCTCCACAGTGCTGACAAGGAGTCCCAAATACTTTCTAACCACCAAATTCCTATCCTGGAGCACTGTGCCCAGATCTACTTTGAAGTGACATTGCAGTGACAAGCATGACAGTCACAGAGCATCTCCATAGATGGGACCTGCCCTTAACCAAGGGTGTGACCACCAGCACCAGGGATTGGAAAGTGGCATCAGCTGAACACCAGCCTCCTCCCCATCGGTCCATCCTCAAGGACTATCAAGGCATAGGTAAGTACTTTATGTGTATCTACATCCACCTCTACAAGCCAGGGGCTTGGACAGCCAGCGCTCCTCACTCCTGCCTGAAACCAGTATTAACGTGGGCACTTTTCAATTATTTCTGCTGGTCTTTTTGTTCTCTGAAGCTGCTTGACCCAGACACATCTCCAGTATTCCTGGCCAGGGCTGCAGTTCCTGCAGCAGAAGGAACTGGTCCAGCTGGCAGCGGGAACAATCAAAATTGTCATTTTAAAAATAATTTTCAATTTATTCCCTTCTCCGTGCAACTCAGATGGGAGTTAAATTGATTTTTTTTTTACACTGCCTTCATTTAACATACACAGCTCTTTCACTCTCTCTGCATCACTGGAAGAAATCTATGAAAATCAGTTAAATAAACACATCTGTGCTCAGAGCCCTGGAAATGCAGAGTGGGCATCTCACAGGGGAAACCAGAGTGGTTTGCAGAGTCCAGAAACAGACCTCCCATCTACGTGAGAGCTTAAGAACATCACACCTAGAGGAAACCATAAGGATCAGGACCTCAGTTTGAGACATGAACTGTATACAAGCCAAGGACATCGTAGCAACGTGCAGAGTCTGGTCTGCAGACTCTTCAGGTGCTGCTTGGTGTGCAGAGCCTGATGCACAGGAAGCATGGTGCCAGCGCAGCCACCCAGTATAAGCGTGGCTAGAAGCGTCGCAGAGCATCCTGCATCATCTTTCCTACCCTACCTTTCAGCCACTGGAGACCGTCACAACTGCCATTGCCCTTGCCATCAGCATGACCCCATGGTCCTTCTGCTGAGCTCTTCTGGGGATGGACAGGGAGAGTTAGGTGACAGACCCAACCACCAGCACTGTGTAGTGCCAGTGTTGTTCCATTAGTCCCTGCAGAAACAAGGGGATGGGAAACAGGTGCTACTGGGCAGGGGTACAGACTTGGAAGAGGCTGGGATTTCCTTAGAATGACCCTTCCGATGACAGACTTCACCCCAGAAGAATCAAATTGCACGGAAAGCATTTCTGGGAGTATGCTGCTGAGCAAGTCTGAAAGCCCAGGCCACACACAGTGTACCTTCCATATCTCACTGACATGGTCTGAGATGTCCCCAGAGACACACATTCTTCCCCTCCCTGGTACTACCAATTCTTGCAGGCAGAGGGGTCCTCTGGGAGGCAGAGGCTTTGCATCCGGGCTCTGCTGGTGTAAAATACCAGCATCCCCAAGAGAAGTCCTCCCAGCCTCCCCCAAGCCCCAGTGGTGTGTCCTTCCAGCCTTGTCCCCTCCCTAGTCTATGGCATAAACTAGATCTGAAACTGGAGTCAAACCAAAACTCTGCCTCGTTTCTTCCTATGGGAACTCTGATCCCATGTTTGATTCAGCACATTGCTGCATAATTTCAAGCGCTACCCTGTCATATGGACATTCATTCCCACCTTGGCAGGTGTGCTTAGACACTGCTGGACTCTCACCTGGATTAGTTGCTTCAGGCTCTATCTCTACAGCACATGCTACCTTCCCCACATGATGTTGTGTGGTGGGAAATGAGACCTTGCACATGCTCCCAGGCTTCCTGCTCCTTACTTTACTGGGCAACCTCCCCTCAGAGTGGAAACTGTGTCACTTGCCCCAGGATAGCTGCAAAGGGCACCCTGGGCCAGATTCACTCCAGCTGCTGCCCTGCATGGGACCTGCTCTCTGCCCACCAAGTAGCCCCAATGCTGTCTTGCAGCATGAACAGAAGATGCTCTCTTTGATCCACTTTCTCTTTGGAAAGCAAAACAGTTCATCTTTGACATCATGCTAAAGCTATGTTAGGTGAATTACCAGCTCCATTGGAAAGTGCGCCACATGCCAGAGGCAGAAAATATCTCGGCTAATGGTAATAGGTCCTGAGAAAAACAGTCCTGAAATAGCCAGGTGGGATGGGAGCTTTTGGGTGCCAGCACTGCTCCTGGCTCACCAGCTGGCCCCATACAGGTAGTCAGGGCCCAGAGGGGAGCCTGGTGCTAGCACCTTTTCCGTGTCCTACCTGCACAGAAGACAGCAGCCCTTGCTTCCATACCTGTGCACTTGGTGGCCAAGTGACCCAGTCTGACTGCATCTCTGCTGGTAGTGCTGTCCTTGACCTCTCCAGGTGCTCAGCAGGACAGGTCTCCAACAGGGAACCTGCAGCCTCAGGGTAGGAACAGGCAATGTGGAAACTGCGACTCTTGAGCCCTCCATGCAAAGCCTCAAGTCCCCACATCACTGTGCAGAAGCAGAAAAAGCAGGGCTGCTCCTCAAGGGACAGGGAGCAAGGTGAGCAGAGCAGACCCTGAGACAACAGCCAGGTCCAACCCAGAGTCCAGCTCATAAGGCAATAACATGGCGATGAAGCAGGTCCAAGTTCAATGTTGGGAGTCAGCCCTCAGACCAGGTTTAGGACAAAGCTCAGCAAGTACCAGACTAGCACCCCTCCACCATAGCTTATGAGTAAGGGCCAACTGCTGAGCTTAAATAGAGCTCCTGGGCCCAGGGATGTGGGTGGAGAATCCAGGTGAGGCTGTTCAGGGCCATTAAGACTTATTCGTGTCCTCAGACCCCTTGACAACCATGTCTGAAAAAGATGATATATGGAACTGCTCCCATTGCCCTGAGGAACCAAAGGTTTCAACCAAAGGTTTATGGACCTTTCTGCTTGGAGAAACATGATGAAGCTCTCCCAGGTGGGTGCCAATCTCATGCCCACCGTGCAAAGCAGATGTAACCCAGCAGTAGCTCTGTGCCCTGGGAGCAGGCATCTCCTGTGGGCGGAGGGGAGGAAGGAAGGGGAAGGATCATCTGGGTGGCTATGGTGACAACATGGCTTGAAAGAAGACGCGTCACCTCCTGCACCAGGGATGGGGCTGCCCAAAGACCACACAAACCCTGGGGGAGATGGGGCTGCAGGATTACCTCCCTGAGATGGAAACCCTGCCTGGATCTGCCCGCCTGAACCTCCAGGAGTCATGCACACAACAGTGGATGTTTTGAAAGGAGTTTGGAAGAACACAAAGCTGCTTCTTTGGGGCCTGTTTTCCGTACTGACTGTAAATGTTTGTTGGATGAAGAACACGCTCCCAGAGGTATGTATCTGATGGATCTCAAGGAGCCACCATCTATTTGCTGATGGTTTATAAAGAAGCTCAACTATTCAGCCATCGGAAAAAACATGAGCAGAGACTTAATAAAGGCATATTTCCAATATACAAAAAATTAATGAATTTGTATGGTATCCTGCCTACAAGATGCATTAATTTAGATAGACGGCACTCAAAGCTTTAAGAGCTGGTACTGCAGAAGGTGGACAGAATGAAAGCAAAGGAGAGCAAACAGAGGAGAGATTTCTAAGTGCCCATGACGTTTGTTCAAATACTTTATTTCAATCAGCTTAAAAGGGAAACATAAAGCTGAGGTTGCTCCTAGGAAAGGGAATGAAATTCAAAACCAAGTAATGCATTGAGAGCAATTCAAAGGGAACCGAGAGGCAGCCATCTGCTACAGACAGGGCACGAGCAGCCCTACCGAGGACAAGGTTTTGCTCTTCTGATGATATTTTTGTTTCCAAATACCATCTCCCATTGTCTTGTCTGTGGAAGAGAACCCACTGAAAAAAAAAACGTCCATGAACAACAAGGGGAGAGTTTCACCTGCACAGACTAAGTAATTTCATATTTATTTTGCCAAATGCTTGGGGTTGGGGTCCAGATCAGACAGAGGAACCCGCCCTTCAGGAGAGCATCCAGCGTTTAAAGCTCAAGTTCAATTTGGTTTAGAAATGCCAAGAACCATTGCAGAAAGAAAAAAAAAAGGCAAAAACTGAAACATCATCTCAGAAAAGGTGTGAAATTCCACTTCAACGCTAAAAATTCCTCTTTCCTATTCTCCAGCCTCTTTCACGTGAGCCGGGAGTGTGCCGAGGGGAGGAGCAGTGTGCGATGTCCTATCCAGGCATACATTCCTGGGCACCATCTGGTGCCGCTTTAAAGCAAGGCTTGATGAAAGCTGCTCTAATTTCCATCACAACCCCACCATGCCCCACAGTAAGGCAGATGCTGGGCTGTCCCGGTGGCATCAAACAGCAGCACCAAGGGGGATATTTAGGGTGGAAAAGTGAATTTTGGGCAAAGTGATACTTATGGCTTGGTTTCCAAGGAAAGTTGTGATAGTTTTTGTTTGAAAAATAGAAAACCAGCAAGCTAAAGAAGAAGAAAGGCTGTTTATGACCACCTTCACTACAGTAGACTGTGGGGTAAAAAATGTATTTGTTCAGCAATGTAATTTACTTCTAGTAACAGAAGAAAAAGGTGAGACTATTGATTTATCACTATTTTATATTTGTTTTCTTCTTTTTACATTCATTAGCTCTCAGGGTTTCTTTTATCTGTGAGCTGTCTCTGATAGTATTCAATACATTCAGCATTTCTATAAATATGTAAATATAAGATCTGTATGTGTAAACACACACGCATAAATAAAATAGTAATGATGTGTATATCTGTATTTGTGTATATATAAAAGCTAAATTATCTCCAATTTATCCAACGTCCTTTATATCTCCTATATGCACCCCAAGCCAGCATTATGTTCCTAAGTACATATAGTCTTCATATTTATATGAAAATGGCACCTATGAGGAAAACAGATAAAAGACTAAAAAGTGTTTCTGGTGGATAAGTAACTCCTAATTCCTTACTTTCTTTTTACTCATTCCCCAGAGCAAACAGTGGAAGATACATAAATAAATCTGCACACATTTCTTTAACCTGCTTGTTTAGCCATTTTTCGTGAGGTTTGTGTCAGAGATACCTGAGCTGATAGCAAGAGGAGCAAGGGGTTCTCCCAGGAGCTCCTCTGCTGCTGGTGCTTTGGTCCTGATCCAGAGCAACGTTTGGAATTGTGAGTAGGGAAAATAAGGTTGCACCAAACAAGGTAAAGGCTGAGAGGAAGGAAAATGGGACACCCTGAGCTGAGTTTTCCTTGAACACCAGGTAAATGGGAGGCTTACATCTCTCAACTGTGTGCAAAGAGCTGGGAGTGCCCGGGGCTACACATAATCTCCCGCTGGCCCCAACCCAACTGCAGTTTCCTGGGGACATTCCCCTTTTCCTCATGCACACAGTTAATCCTAGTCAATGCTGAACCTTCTCTGTTACAAAAGAAAATCAGATGAGAAAATTCTCCGTCCTTGTTAAAAATTGTGAGGTGGCCCAGCAGTACCCCAAGACACAGACTGTTTCCCAAAGGGTGATGCCTTTGAGTCACCCCGAGCTCTGCTGCCACCTTCAACCTCTGCCCATCTCCTGGGAATTTTTTGCTGGGGCAAGGAAGAAAAGTCCTCCCGTAAAGGTTGGCCCATGACCTGGCGTATTTTGTAAGCACCAGCAAATGGAGCTTAAAGGGCCAAACAGCGCTCAAAGGGCCAACTACTGCTGGTGGAAACAGGCACAAGAACCAGGAAAATCAAAGGGATTGATGCATGAGCAGAACGAGCCCCAGAATTGCTGCTTATTCTGACTTATTTCAGGATAAAGCAGTGCTCCAGCCAGGCTAAAGCTCTGGGGGCAGCTGCTCTCCCAGCTCAGACCGTGCAGGAGCATCCTTGGGGAAGGGGCTCGCTCCAGCTGTATGGGAAGAGAGTGCGAGCCTTGAAAACAGCTCTGTGCGTGTGCGTGTGTGTTTATGTGTGCGGGGGTGTATCCGCACATACGACTGTGAGCCCAACTCCCAAGTAAATGCCCTCTGTCAGCCATCGGCTGCTATTTACTGCACGGACTGGCTGTGCCAGGCTGCAGCGGGGATCGCTAGGAGGGAGGCGTCACCGTCTTCAATTTCTCCTCAGTTAGTTCGCGAGACATGAAACTTCGACTCCTCTGTAAGAGAATTTCTTCCGAGAAGGAGGAAAAATCCCACTCGGGGTAAGGAGGGAAGGTGCTGGGAGTTGGGGTGCGCTGCCGCACGGCACGAGCTCCCCCTGCAGCGCCCTGGGAAAAGCAGCCGAGCCACGCTGCCAGGCCTGCACCCTGCCAGCCCCTGGCATGGAATACATTTAAGCCCAAATTGTCCGCGTTTAGCCACGAAGTCACCCGTGCAACCGGCATCGCACCAGGCCGGGGCACGGGTGAGCCCGCGGGGTAGCAGGCAACGCTCGGAGGGACTCAGAGCCCTCTCCTCCCTGTTTTTCCACACTTCCCGTGCCTGCCCGGATCGAGCCAGCACCCAAGGGAGACCCACAGCTGGACCCGCCAGCTCTGTTGGGGGGGCCCTGCAGCGGGAGGGGGCTGGCAGAGGGACCGACCAAGCCCCTGCATCCTCCTGCTACCACCAGTCCCCAGCATCCAGCTCCCACCTCTCTGCTCCGGGCAAGTTTCAGGAATATTTTACAAACTGCGTCTATTTTGCACCCTGTGCTTATAGGTCTAATGGAAGGAAAAAAGCCGCCGATATTTTGAGAGTCCTGAAAGAGCCATTTCCTAAATGCCAGTGCTCTGGGATCACGTCGGTTAGAGAGCCGTACTCCTTCCCGTTGCTGGTGTCTTTGGATGCAATTTTGGATTTGCTCTCTAATGAAGCAGTGAGGTATTTATAGCTCTGATGGGTTGTGCTGGGCATTAATGCTGTCCTGGAGCCGAGAACCTTGATTCCTGCCTTTAGGCTAAAATAACATGGAGATCAGTGCCATCCCATGAGGGAAAAGGGGAGGCAGAGGATGCTGAAACACACACTGGGTGGGACCCAGAGCAAATCCCAGTTTGGCTACAGGATATGGAGGTGGGGGCTCGAGGCCAGATTTGTGAGGTTATAGGTCTGGGATTCACCAGTTTCCTGGCCCCCGCATTTCAGTGAGAACATGAGCAAAGGCTGGCAAAGCCCCACCAGCACAGGGGATGCTGTGCTTGCTGTTTACATTGCCAGGGGCTCTGCAGGCATCTTGTGCTGCTCTTGCTTCCCTCCGAGACATGAAGGTTACGGGAATTACCATCCACTCATCTCTCACTCCCCTGAGCTAAGATAACGTCCTTGGGACGAGAACGTGCTGTGGGATAGTGGAGATAAGATGTAGTGCCCAAGTCCTGCATTTATCTATCGATCTCAAGAGCCCCCACTTCCTCCAAGATGTCTGCAGAGATGACTTCTACCTGCTGCAAGGATGCCCATGTAGCGTTTTCTCTGGGCAGCAGATTACGCAAGCCCCAGGTCTATGCTCTTATTAAAGCCCCTGGAGAGGGGGCTCTGCTGAGGGGCATGGAGCACCAGCAGCATCCAGGGATGCTGTCTCCCTTCCCTTGGCACCCAGGAGGATCCAGAAATATTTCCAAGTGTTTGACCAGGAGAGATTTCCTGGGACAAGTACTGCCAATCTGCCCTGGGTGGGTGCAAGCGTGGAAGGGGACTTCATGGTTTGCCACAGTCAGTGCAAGGGAGGAGGAGGAAGAAATAACCAATAAAGCAAGCTCAGCTTTTGCTGGCATCCCAGCAGCCAGAGAGATTACAGCAGGGATGACGCAGCCTAGTCCCAGGCAGAAGGTGAGATTATCTCCATCAGCAATTGCTAACGATGCTGCAGAAACCTTAATGGCCAGGGGGACCAGTGGGAAACACGAAGTGTTAGTGGTTTCTACCAGTGGAGATATGGTCATGGATGTAACCACAGTGGGGAGATGACAGCTGGGGAGGAGAGAGGCAGTGAGCTGGGGGTCCCCATGGGTCCTCCTCTTCCAGAGCCCTGGCTGCCCAGCTTCACAGACTCACAAAAAATACGTATTTGGTCTCCGTCCCTTCCTGGGCTTATCTGGGCAGCTCCCTTACCTGTGCCAGGAGTGATGCTGGGCCAAAACGCCAGCTTTGGAAGAGCAGGGCTGGGGACAGGTGCTGGAACAGAGAGATAAGAGACCCGATTAGTGTGTCAAAGATGGGGAGGACCAAAAGCAGGAGCATCCCTGCTCAGCTGCCATCACCCACTCAGCTACAGCACATGCCGAGCCCCCCGGCTCCCCGCCTTCACCCGGACTGGAGGGAGCTCACTTGCAGAGAGGCCATTTCCCTCCAGATTTGTGGGAAGCAGCACAAGCCATTAGCTCCCTGCGGCTCCCACCAGGCTGTGAAGGGGAGGACAGCAGCAGGTGGGACAAAGGGAATTAGCCCCCCAGCTCCCCTGCCACCCAGTAGTCCTGGGGCAGGGCCACTCCTCTTTGCCCCTATGTTTTTGGGTCAATATTTTCCCCTTTTTCTCTCCAGTCCTGGGCCAGCTTCCCAGCTCCATGCTGCAAATAGCACCTGCAGGAAGGCTTCAGGCCAGGGTGCCCCAAGAAGGGGGGGGGGCTAGCCTGCACCTTGGTGCTGTCAGCACGCAGGACCCAATGATGCACCAGATTAAACACCCTGAAACCCAGAGAGCACCATGAAATAGCCTCAAACCACTGAGCAGTCCCCAGCGCTCCCAGGATCCTGTGGCTGCCAGGCCATCCTTCACTCCACTTCGCTGCAGGATCTGCTCCTCCACGGATAGTCTTGCAGCCACCAGGACACAAGCCAGGAGATGTCCCTTGCATGGGAGGGCCAGGGCCATGGGCACAGGGGGCATCGAGGTCCAGCCGGCTGCTCCACACCCAGAGCAGTGTGGTTCCCACAGGGGATCCCAGCGCTGCATCCCACCCCAGGCCAGGTGTAGAGCAGTGCCCGCTGCTGTGCAGACGGCTGGACTTTTCCACTGAGGTACTCACCCCCTCCTTCTTGCTGGGTAGAAAATCCTGGGTATCTTATGGGGGAAAATAGAGCTTTTTTTTTTTTTCCTCCCCATTTTCAAAGTGTTCTGCAAATCTCAACACATCCTTTTCTTACCATTGGTGAAATACTGCCTTGCCAGCACCAGTTTTTAGCCTCTTAAAAAAATTCAAACCCAGGAAAAGTTCAGCCAATATGCTGGCTTTCCACAATTTTCTCTTTGCCAAAAACTCAAAGCCTTCCCAAAAAGCTGCTGCAGCTCCGCGGCTCACAGCTGACTGGCACATGTCCCCTGCAGTCAGGAGCACGTGGCAGGCCGCGATGCTACGAGGATACTCAGTGCCTACTGATGCCAGGGCTTTGGCTGCTGCCACCAGACCTCAGCAGGGCTCCCCCGGGGCTCCCCTGCAGCCCACGCTGCCCTGAGCCAGCACAGCCCCATAATTTCCAGCCTTTGCCACCAGATTTGCATCGCTCCACATATACACATTGGGGGTGGACCTTCTCCACAGTGGTCTCTGAGTCATGTGCACAGGAGCACGGAGGAGATGGAGGAGGAGATGGAGGTCTGCATCCCAGCTCCCTACCTGTGCTGGGCTGCAGAACAGCCAGGATCACTTTCCAGACTCCTCTGGCTCATTCTTCACTCTGCTGCCCAGTATTTCATCATCCACCTCAGCAAAATGTATATTTCCCTTTTAAGAGCTCTCCTAGAATAATATATTTTTTTATTATCGTGACAGTGAGGGCTCCTGTTGCCATGGATACGTGCCCTTTGCTAGAGCAAGAGCTTTCTGGGTGTGGGAAATTCTGCTATTTTTCCTGATCTAGAGGGTTTGATTTTTTTTTTTTAAATTTGGTATTTATTCCCATTATCATCATCTGAAACAACAGGTCATTTATATTGCATATGGATATGTCACCAGTACAGTAAAGCCTTCAGAAACAACCTTCTGCTTTTAGAAGAATTTTTTTTTTTTTTTTTTTGGGGGGGGGGGGGGGGGGGGAATCTACCGTGCGGCATTGATAATATATAGTATAACAAAAACATGGAAACTCTGAGAAGGTCTCATCTGTATCTCGCCATGTTATACATTAAATCCCAGTTCTGGCTTCAGGACTCCTGAATAAGTGTTATAAAACCAAGTCCAATTTCATGTCGTTTTCATACTCTTGCTGTAGAACAAACCTATATCTTCCGGTTGTCAATTCAACCATCCTCTGGTCCTGAGCCTCTTGAAACCTAATCTATTTAAGAACACACAGAAATTGAATGGATATATTAAATGGAGAGATAGATAGATAGATAGATAGATAGGTAGGTAGGTAGATAGATAAATCAATTCAGCTTTTTACTCCAGCTTTCCCTTACAGGCGAGTGCTGTAACACTTACATTTACAAAGGTATCACACATACACAAAGACATTACAGGAACTTTTCCAAAGCACTCCATCCCTCAGGGTAATTAGTGGTGCAGGATTGTGCTCTGCTTCTGCTGCTCATGGCTGTCAGTGAGCACTGGGAGGGAGCAGAAATATGCCCATTTTACAGAAAAGGAAACTGAGGCACAGAGCCAGCCTGTACCTGGTCCCAAAGCAGATGAACAGCAGAGCTGGGATGAAAATATCTGGTTTTCCCGGCTTTCTGCCGAATCTTTCCCCAGTGTCTCCAGTAACAACATCCATACCGGCTGCCTCCTTGTTTTGTGGCAAGGAGGACAACTGAGATGTCACCTGTGGACTTGCTTCCCTCTGTCTCATCAGGATCAGAGATGCTGAGTGAGACCCATTTGCTTCCCTCTCCTTGTACTCTCAGCTTTTTTTGTTTTGTTTTGTTTTTTAACTAAAAATAGTAGAAATTAGTCAAAGCAGACTAACATCACATAGAAACTCCCAAAAGAGCAAATACTACAGAAAAGGTCCAAGATTTGCCTACAACAAGGCAAAAGATTTGCTACTGAAATTTTAAAATTAAACAGCTGAAGTGAGATACCGAGTGGTTTTAATAGTTTATGCAAACTTGAATTGAGCAGATGCTGATACTTACTGGGTTCAAAGATTATAGCTGTGTGGGAGATGGTTTAGATGGTTTCCCCGAGCCCTGCTGAAGCCCTTTGCCCTGCACGAGGCACAGTCAGCAGCCATGCAAGGGACCCCCGTGTGCCCAGGCTGGGCAGCTCGTCCTGTATCACTGCCTGAGACTCTGCAGCATCCACAGCCCCCCAGGTTCAGCAAAGAGATGGCGGGGAAGACGAAAACGTGGGTGTGCATCACTGTGTTTCACCCCGGAGGGCTCAGGAGGCTGCTGAAGGAGCCTCTGCTGCGGTGGCCAGGACCCAGAGCCCCCCTCGGGTGATGCCAATGGAGAGGGCAAGGCTGCTCAAAGCCACTTCGCCTGGAACACACGGGAGGGCCCTGGGAAGGGACATGGAGCTCCCAGAGAGCGTGGGATGGCAGAGGAGCATCTACTGGGAAAGGGAAATAGGGCCCAGCCCCATGGAGAAATGGAGATGTCCCCAGCTGGTGGTGGGAAACCAGTTAAAAGGTGTTTGTATCCTCACCCAAGCCTTGCGGAGATGCCAGCGTTGCCAGAAATGGAGAGGCAGAGGGACACCCCAGCAGTGCCCAAAGAGATGGAGGAAAAGGGGGGGAAAACCAGGGGGTCCAACCTGGGCACGGCCTCTCCCTGCCCACACCAGCCAGCTCTTGCTCCCCCCTCCAGACAAGCAGATTTCCACGCGAGGACATGGCTGAAAACCTCTGCCATCGGCTGTCCTGCAGTGTTTCGGGGAAAGTCTCCTTGAGAATGTCACATGTTAAAACATATCCCACTGCAATTTGATTTACCTCTAGGAGGGGAGAAAAGGGTTATCCATGACTCGTGCGAGCCGTGCAATTTCACATCACGCTCTGTTGCCATGGAGATGTCACACGCGGGCTGGAAGGGGACCAAGCACCCCGGCAGGCAGGCACAGCACCAAGGAGGCAAGGAGGAAACAAATACTTTCCAGAAAGAATGAGAGGAGGAACATGGGGGAAAGCAGCAGCCCAGCAGGCACAAGGCAAAATATTAATTACCAGGGTCCCTGCAGGTCAGGGACACATCCCCACCGGGTGCTGGACACCACAGCTTCCAGCAGCACCCATAGAGCAGGACCAGGTGTTTGGGTGCCCCATGCCAGCATCGCAGTGCCGGGGCCAGCTGCAGTTAGTGAAGTCCCTGCAGTTTTCTGGAGACATCCACATTTGAGAGCTGACCACACTTAAACGGCTATTTTTAGGCATAATTTGATAAAAGTGAGAAATAAGCCTTTTTAAAAAAAAAAAAAAAAAAAGTTGCTTTTTCTGTGTTTCTCTTAATTCTTTATGAAACTGGCAGGCCATTGCACCGAAGGTGCACACCGCCACTGATACAGCTGCCGACAGCATGAGTGTGCTCGTGCAAGCAGTCGTGCCCAAGCCCCCGTTGGTGCCACGGCATGCTCGTGCTTCACAACACTGCTGCACCCTGCCTGACCTTTCCTCGCACCGCCACCGACAAGCAACGCCTGAGCAGAGCTGAAGGCTGCAGGAACATCACGCAGACAGCGCTCTCGTTCCTCTGAGCAAGTATTTCTGTGTCCGGTTACTTTGGGGATTGCTGTTTGATGCAAAGCGGTTGCAGACACAAATGCTGATCCCGGTTCTCATGCAAAATCCTAGTGGGATTTCCCCACACAGGAGAACGTCGGTACTTCAGAAAAGCAGCGCGTAGAGCAATGCTGGGAAAATACGGCAATAACAAGTGTTTCAGACAGCTCATGTTCTGTTTCCCATAATTTGAACAAATATATTAATTTATTCAAACGTTGTATTAGCAAAGGAAGAGAAGAGTCATGATTCAGCCAGGTGCGGCTGAGTATCTGGGACTGTTTAAGCCTATTTATGGGACGAGGATGTTCCCGGGCAGGGTGGAGGGTGAGCTGTGTTTCTTCTGTGTGCAGCCCGTCTGCTTTTGCTGCTGTTGCTGCTGCTTGGAGGAGGCAGGAGGAGTACTGACGGTTGTGAGCAGCAGCATGGGAAACCTTGTCCAGACATTTTTTTAATGGCTTTAACTTAATAAAGTGGCTCAAGTGGGAAGTTATCACACGGGAGGAGAAGACACAGCCACCGCTGTGTGAGGACGAGCCAGGGAAGCCACAGTGGGATGGGTGCAGGACCTGGGGGCTCCCAAGGGTGTTTTGGCTCTCAGCACACCCCAACATCCCACCAGCCATATATCCTCACCAGGCAAACACCACTAAATGCTCAGAGCTTGTTTCCCCCAGAGACGGGGCTGGAAAAGCCCATCCCTGCCCAGGGACACGCACAGGGACAGCACAGATGAGCGGCTGCCGCAGGGCACGTGTGGGCTGCGGAGCCACAGCAAGGGGATGCACCAAGGGATGCACCAAGTGCTCACTTCTCAGGCAAGAATACAGCCAAGGCTGAATGAGAGAAAACATCCTCATTACTGCCTCGGATCCTTAACATTTAATGTAGCTTCCCCACTCCCGCAGGGCTCCCGCCTGGGTAAGATCACTCCTGTTTACATTCATCAAATGCCAAATACAGTTTCCCCACACCCCAAACGGGAGATGTCTGCGGGATCACCGGCACTGGCATGCCGCACTAACTCCAGATGAATATTGACTTTTTAATGACAAACGCTCTAGTACAAATACCAACGGATGCAATGCGGGCCCGGGCAGACAGCTGAAGGGGGCCGGCATGCCTGTTATTCAGCAAATGAATTATTTGATTCCCCTTCCCTGCAGCATGCTGTCTGCTAGGAAATTTTCATTTGGTCTCTCTAACTCGAGAACCAATTGTAAATGTCAGCACTAAACGCTCAGATTTAAGTGTTAGGTTGTCTTGTTTGATTATGGCACTAAAAGGTCAGAGCCAACTAATGGAAAGTACAAGCGGTATCGGGAGGGAAACAGTGTTCTGCCATGGGTGAGCAAACGCCTAGGGACAACCTAATCACTCTTCTCGCAGCATCTCTCTCTTCTCTCTCTGCCTTCTTCATTCAGGGCTTTTTTCCAGCTCTTAGGACCTGGAAAAGCCATTTCTAGGGAAAATTCCCGCTTGTGACAGGGATGCTGACAGTGTCGGCTTTCGCCACAGAGGAAACGAAAAGCTCACCTCTCCACGTCCTGCCCGGATTTGCTCCCAAAGGGCAAGGGATGGCACGAGAGCCAGGCTGCTGCCAACCCCACTGCCATCACCCATTTCTCTCCATGCATGGCTCAGGCTGGCATCAAAGTGTTTTGGGTGCCAATGCCCCTGTGCCACCATTTCCGTCCCCATTTTGGCCCCCCTCTGGCAACCAGCATCCCAAGAGCTCGACATAGAGAGCAAAATATGACTTTTTTTCCTCCTCCTTTCCATTTGCCATCCATTTCCCGATACTCGCAGCACCTTTAATATCCCCTTTCCCTGAGCTGTTTCAGCCATGGTGGCCAAATAAAACTACAGTCGCCTTAAAGTGACTCAGCTGAGGAAATCTGCTTTTTATCTGAGCTCATTATCACCATTCCAGTTCTATAAGCCAAGTTCATTATATTTATTTTAAAGCCGCTTTCAAAAATATTAGTCCTTCTGCCATAAAAGTGCCTGGCAGACTAAAACCCCAACAAGCTGTTATTCCTCCCCGGGGAACAGTGTGCTGTAGTCCCAAGCAAGAGCGTTCATCACTCCATACAGATGCCGTCCTGCACCGGGAACCAGTCCTTCCTGCCAACCCCGAAACCTTCTCTGGGCAGAGAAATTCAGTGCTGATTCCGGATGTCAGAATATTTCTAGACATTTACATCAATGAGAATAGGGAATTTTAGGAAAATGAGGAGTTTTAGGAAATAATCGCAATGTTTCTTCCCTAAGACTTTGGGGTCTGATAAGCGCTGGCCTCAATCCTTCAGCACCAGCCTGAAAAATAACCACCATCCCTGGGATGCTCGTACCACCTCCCCCGACATCTTCCCAGGAATCAAAGGTGTTGCTGGACTTAGGGAGAGATCTCCAGCTGCCACGGACTCCTCCTGGTGAGACAGTTTCTATCCTCTCTTTCCGGGTGGTTTATCTTACAAGGTCTCACATCACTCAGAGAAATAAGAGACAGTTGTCTTATTCACAGCCCCTTTGCAAGAGCATCCTTGGGGAAGGGGTCCCATTAAGCAGAGGATGGTGCCAGGAGGGTGAAGAGGCTGAGAAACCACCATAAAATACACGAGGGGAAAAATATCCTCACCCCATCAACCATATCAAATGCAAAGAAATCAAAGAAAAGAAATACCCATCTCCAAACTGAGCCATCTCTTTCATAGCCCAGGCATAGAGCGGGACAGTCTGCCTGAGCCGCACTGGTAAAGTCCAGGCAGTTTGTGGTCTATAAGATTAATAGGAAATCTGCTCTGGATTGGGAGTGATTCCCTCTTTTATTGGAATGAACCCCAAAGAGTAATGGCTGTAGGGCAGGAAGAGGAAGGTAAATTGCAGTAATAATGTGTTTCCTTGTGCAGACATGCTTTTGATCATAGAAAAATACACCATCTGTTTCTAAATTACTTGTTGTATTGATTTAACAGTTAGTAACGTGGGGGTTTTTTTCTTTTTTTCTTTTGCAAATCCATTTTGCAGGGTCTCCTGGAAATCTGACAGTTATGTGCAATAAAAAGTACGGGTTTGTTCATCATAAAAGATTACTGCTGCCAGCCATAGGGCTCTGTGCAGGGAGGAATGGGCCGTACCTGCATGGGCTCCTCGAGCCTCCTCCCCTCCAGCACCCTGTCCTGCCAAGACCTGAGCAGTTAAGTGCTTATGCACCCCATAAGAACTATTTCTTTACACCAAATAAGCTGTTCCCATGCCTTCTCCCTGCTCAAACCACATGCACCTCACTGCCCTTGTTGCTTTGCAGTTTTATTGCTTTCCTTCCATTTTTTGCAGCTTATGCCCCGCTTCTCCCCCTGCACCCCAAAGGCTGCAACAGCATCAGGGTCCCTGCACCTGGGAGCAGTTCTGCACATGGCAAACCATGTGTGTCCCCCAAACGCCTCCCCCAGGATGCACACCTTCACAGGGCTGCCTCCTCCCAGCCCCAGTAACTGCACCCACCCTCATCTGCCAGGGACCAGCTCATCTTCATGAGGCAAATCATTAATTTCCCAGTGGTGCATTGAGATTCACTCTAATCACAGCAGAAGCCCTGCAGCTCTCAGCCTCCTCGCCTGAAAGTGCCACCTCTCCATAAGCACCCAAGGAGCAGCACTTTACACCCACAGCCGATCTGGGGAAAGAGGGATTCCCTCTCTCAAACAGGGCTCTGAAGGGAATGCCCGCTGCAGCCCGGCCAGCAACGCTGCAACACACCCCACCGCTCTGATCAGTGCTGTGCCGGGGATGACTCCATACAGCGCAACAGGATGCCTGACTTATCATTAAAAATGATATTATTTTGCTGCTAATTAGTTGCTATTATTCAGCCTACACCCTTGAGCGTTAGCCTTCTCCCTTAACAGCTTTCCTGGGAGACTCCAGGCTCCCCCATGTACAGGCCCAGGACAAAAGGAGGTTAACCCAGAATTTGTCACTGTGCAGCAATGCAAACGCGGCCCTTTCCCGTCCTGGTGTCCCTGTGTGGGTGCGGACTCTGGGCCGAGAGCTCTACGCCGAGAGCTCTGCTCCTGCCACTGACAAGGGGCGCTGGATGAGCGCATCACGCAAGCCGGTAGAAACGTGTCGGCAAATCACACCTCTCGTTAAACCACGCCGACAGGTGCCGGCACTGGCGCAGCACGTTCCCTGAGGAGACGGGGTGGGGAGACCCTTGGGTGGCTGACAGCTCTCGCCAAGCTCCCGGAGATCCCTCAAGGACCAGTGTCTGCACACAGCCTTGGCGCTTCGCGTTGGGCATCTGCAAGGGCAGGCTGCATCACCGGAGCACAGAGACACATCAGTTCCGGGAGGTTTTCCCAGGGAACTTGGCATTTTCTGGACATCCTCCATAGCTCACCCACAGCAGCTGCCACCACAGCTTTTCGGGAGAGTAAAAGGCTTTCGGTGCCAAGCCCCACACTAACAGGGATGTTCCTGGGGTAACCGTGATCGAGATTAATCCAGGAAGCACTCGGTAAATACTGGCTGTGCTGCACATGTGCCAGGAGCCCGCAGACACCATAACCACACCGCGAGGGCTGCACTCACTGCCTGACTTTTCCAGCAAGGGTGTCACGTGAAGGGAACAACATGCAAAGCCTCTGCTGCTGCTCAGCCAGGCAGCTACTTTTACTGGAAAAAGAAA
Source organism: Astur gentilis (assembly GCF_929443795.1). Classification (NCBI taxonomy): domain Eukaryota; kingdom Metazoa; phylum Chordata; class Aves; order Accipitriformes; family Accipitridae; genus Astur; species Astur gentilis. The sequence goes on along the minus strand of NC_064893.1, from coordinate 18,891,347 downwards.
CATATAAAAAGCAAAACACAGAACATTTTTGAGTTTGGAAACGATGCCCGCCCTCTGCTGAGCATCCTGCAGCACGAAGCGCAGGGTATTCAAACCCACCTGGTATCACTAAAGCTGGTGCCAGCATCAGCCTGTCCCTCTCTGCTGCATCCAGCGCAGTGTTGGGCACCTTAAGAGACTTTTTGTCCCCACCTGAAATCCCTGCCCCAGGGTCCTCAGCACCCCCAGACCAGCACCACCGGCTCACGGCAATGTCCCACAGCCTCCAAGCAAAAGCTCTTCCTTCCCCTGGCAGAAAACACCCTGAAGCACAGCCCAGGTTATCACCCACAAACAGATTTTCTACTTCTCCAAGCAAAACCAGGAGACAGATCTTGGCTCCCACTGGTTGTGATCTGCAGTGTTTATTTGACCCCCCCCAAAAAAGGCATTTTCATGCAGAATCTTTTGGTTCGTAAAAGAAGTTATTTCTCAGAAGCCACCTGACAACCCTCCCCCCTAAACTGAGAAATAAAGTGACCCAGGAATTAACAAAATAAAACAAACTGTCCAACTCCAACAAAGAAAAGTGGTTCCTATCATTTGGTACAATATGGAAAAATTTGGCAAACAGAGCTGATTTGCAGTTCCCATCTCTCAAGCACTGCAGAGCTGGCTTTGGTCTCCAGCCCTCAGGTTGTCTGCCTGGGGGACAGACACGCGTCCCTGTGCTGCAGGACTTGGGGACTCTCCGGGGATTCCAAGCCAGGCGGGCAAGACCTGCCGCATCAGCATTTTAACTGGGCAATATAAATATAAAACATTGATACAAATGGGTTCTTTGTACAGAAAATATCATCTCACAAGGCACTGGGGTGACGACCGTGTGGCCGCTTGCAGCGGGCTCCAACCAGGCTTCTCCAGCTGCCGCCTGGCATCAGGGTGGAGGAAGGAGGGGAAGAAAGGACCGGAGAAGTCCCAGTGCTGCCATCCAAGAGGGATTTCACCCCACCACTGCCCCCAAATGCCCCAGGAGTGGTTTTTCCCAGCTGGATGGTGCTTTTCCTTGGTGGGGGTGGCGTGACCCCGCAGGGGCTCCGGTCTCCTTGGGATGGCTTGGGGCTGCGTTTGGCCTGGAGGGAGGTGCATAGATCGGCCAGGGGCTGGTGCAGCTCTGCCCAGCGCTCTGCTCCCTCTTCATGCCAGCAGCCCCAGCCGGGTCACCTTGGCTGAGAGGAAGGAGTGGATGATGAAGACGATGGTTTTGGGGCAGGAGTGAAGGTCCAATTGCTGCAAGAAAGGAACAGAGGGATGTTTGCAATGGGGAGCGCTGTTCCTGGAGCAGCCAGGTTTCTGCTTGCAGCAGGGAGCACCCAGAGCCCCCCAAACCCCACCACAGCCTTACTGGGGCCCTGGGAAGGGCTGTGCACCGCGGGGGCTGTGCGCAGCCAGGCGTGGGTGGATGGGCCGTGCCTCATCCCCACATGCCAGGCAGGATGGGTGCTGTGCGCAGGGTGGGTGCTCTGCTCCCCCTCTCCCCTCGGGGCCAGTGGGGGCGTGGGTGCGGGGTGGCGAGGGTAAAGCCAACTCACAATCTCTCCCTCCGGGCCGCCAAAGTCCAGGTAGAGCATCTTGGTGCCGTCATCAGAGGACATCTGCAGCTTCTCAAAGGGCTGCTGGAGCAGGATGGTCTTGCTGAGCCCGGGCTCGGTGGCGGAGATGGTGAAGCCCTTGTCAATGTGGATGGACAGGGTGCAATCCTGCCCCTTCCACGTGCAGGCTGGGGACGGGGAACAGGGGTGAGACGGCAGTCGGCCACCCCGCCGCCCGGCTCCGTCCCCCCCCTCCCGCCCCGGTCCCCCCGCTGACCTGCCGAGACCTCCTGGACCAATTCGGCGGCGCCGTGGGTGCCGTCCACCAGCAGGCGGGTCCACAGCGCCAGGTCGCGGGGGCTCTCCAGGCTGAAGAGGTGGGTCTGCACGCCCAGCCGGGTGCCGGTGCGCAACGCGAACGACAGCTCCGCCTCGTACAGCGCCGAGCCCTTGGCTGGGCCCGAGTGCACCAGCCTGCGGCACCGCCGCGCCTCAGCATCGCTCCGCGCCCCGCTCCGCGCCCCGCTCCGCGCCCCGCTCCGCGCCCCGCTCCGCGCCCCGCTCCGCGCCCCGCTCCGCGCCCCGCTCCGCGGCGGGGCCGGCAGGGGGCGCTGCAGCCCCGCGGATGCGGCCCCCCCGCCCCGGCACAGACAGCACCGTCCGCCGCCGGACCCGCCCCCCCCCCCTCCCCCCCCGCCTTGAGCCCCCGGCCTGACACCCTGACACCACCCCCCGGGGCTCTGCCCTCACCCCCAGCCCCCATCACCGCTCTGGGGCTCTGCCACTACCCGTGGGGCTCTGCTCTCACCCCCAGCCCTGCCACTGCACTGGGGCTCTGCCCCCACCCTGGGGCTCTGCCCTGACCCCCTGCCCCCAGTCACTGCCACGACCCCCGGGGCTCTGCCACCACCCCCAGTCACTGCCACCACCCCCAGGGCTCTGTCCCACCGCCAGCCCCTGCCACCACCCCCAGTCACTGCCACCACCCCCGGGGCTCTGTCCCACCGCCAGCCCCTGCCACCACCCCCAGTCACTGCCACCACCCCCGGGGCTCTGCCACCACCCCCGGGGCTCTGTCCCACTGCCAGCCCCTGCCACCACCCCCAGTCACTGCCACCACCCCCAGGGCTCTGTCCCACCGCCAGCCCCTGCCACCACCCCCAGCCCCTGCCCCCAGACACTGCCACCGTCCCAGCCCCTGCGCAGGGCAGGAGGGCGCTGGGTCGGTGGCCCCTACCTGGTGGCAATGAGGGGGTAGCTGTGCGCAGGCTTGCCCAGGGCGTCACGGCTCTGCGGCAGGCTGCCGTACAGCAGCAGCTCCTTCTCAGTGAGGACGGCCAAGAGGTTCCTGGTGCCAGCGCTGGGGAGCTGCAAGGGGACTGGGTCAGGGCCACCAGCAGCGCGGTGGCACGGGGTGGTGAGGGGCATGGGGGTACCTGCTCGGTCAGCCAGCCCACGTGCTTGACGTCCCGTCCAGCCACCGTGCCGGCACCTGCCAGCTGGGCTCGCAGCTCCTCCTTCACCCGCGGCAGCAGCATGCCCGCGTTGGCCTGGATGGCGCTGAGCCACGACTGCGCCGTGGCCTCGTCCTTCGCCCGCAGGAAGAGGGCAACGCGCCCGTCCGCCGAGCACACCTCCAGGTACCTGCAGGGACACGGCCCCGCTGGGTCCCCGCCGGCCCTCGGTGCTCTGGGGCACCGTGCTGGCATCGCCACCCCCAGCACCATGCCCTGACCTGTGCTCCGGGTCGGCGGGGAGGCACTTGCGGGACACGTAGCACATCTTCAGAGGCACGGTCCTGCCCTCCCGGAGCTCCCGAGCAGGTAGGAGGGGTGATGACCGCTTCTGCAGGGTGGCAGGCGAGGGGTCCCAGCTGACTGTTGCCCCCGTGGAGGAGTTCTTGAAGTAGGGCGAGATCTCCTTCATGTACTTCACTGAAAGAGAGGCAGCACCCAGCTGAGGGCATGGCACGGGCCAGCACAGCCTCATCCTGCCCGCCAGCACCCATCTGCCCTGCTGAAACTCCTCACACCCTCCCTGCATCAGAGCCAGTGCCGCCTCCGTTACCTCCCCAGAGCTGCCACCCTTGGGTGCTGCAGGTCCTCTGCCCTGCACCCCTGTGGGTGTGGGGAGGGGATGGCACTGGTGGGTGAGGTTGTGCCAGAGGGTGACATGACACCTAAGATCCTCTCAGTGCCTCTGCCCCACCATCCCAGCTCGGGGAGCCCTCCAGGAGGGATAAAAATGGCCTTTTCCCGCTTTTTTCTTTCCTTTAACCCAGATCAGTTCACAGATCCAAGTCTGATCGAGTCCTCGGGGCAGCACAGGGGGGCAGGGAGCAGGGAATGGGCAGGAGTCCCAGGCCAAAATTACACAGTCCAAACTGTGCTGGTACAGCCGGTCCCGCCGCCAACTGGGAGCAACAGCTCTCAAATACCATGGCTTGGCCCCAGGAAAAGCCTCGAACTGCGTGCTCGCAGCTCGCACAGCCCTGCCCCGTGAGTTATAAACCAGAGACAAGAAATCAGCTTTCAGTCCCCAGCAAGTCTGACTCTGGAGCCAGAGCCCTCAGAGCTGCACCAGGACAGCAGCCGGCTTCCGAGGTTTAGGGGAAGGGGGAGATGAAAGTCACCGCCAATTGATGGGGCCCCATAGCTACATCCTGAAAATTAGGTCTGCAGCACAGGCCAAAAAGCTTTGGCTGAGCAGGGGGGGATGCCAGCCAATGGTCCTGCCCTGGAATCAGCTGGTGGCTCCAGGGAAGGGCTTCCCTTTGGTCGCCCTTGGGGAAAACACCATGGGACAGACACGTGCCTGCTGCCACGTCCCCAGCCATCACTGCTGGTTTCATGCCAGGTCCAAGTCAGCAGTGTGGGTGGCAGGAGGGGGGGACACGAGCTTGGCTTTGCAGCCGACTCTTGTAGGTGGCTGGTTGGTGGACCAGCTCCATCGCTGCAGCAAAGCCAAAGCAGCCTGATTTTGTGCCCAAAAGAAAGCCCTCTTCCCACCAGGAGAGAGTCTGCACGCAAAGCCTACCACCCCCATCCTTCACCTGCCCACCACCCCCTATCTTCCCCTTCATTCCTATCCCAGCGAGCCCCCAGAACCTCTAAATCCTGAAATCACGGCACGAGCTACAGTGGGGCATGGCAGGGAGGCAGAGCCCCGCTGCATGTCCCGCTCTGCCCGGCCCCAGCGGGATGCAGCTATAAATGGCTGTGATGATGGAGCAGCAGCCCATGGGTCGGGTTACCCTGCGGTGGCCCCGGGGCCAAGGAGGCAGCATGGGGCCACCAGCCTCGTGCCCTACGCCTCCCGTTATAAATAGCCGCCGCGTTCCCACAGGCATTTGAGCCACATTGGATTTTACCCCGAGTCATTAATCTTGGCAGCGGGGACCTGCCATTATCCCGGTGCCTGGGAACTAATTGGAGTTCAGAAAGATACCATTCAGCCGTTGAAACCCGAGCAGCATCCCCACGCCAGCCCGTGGCTCCCTGGACACGCGGAGGACGTCACCAGCATTAGCTGTGCGATGGTGGGGTCACGTCCCGACAGAGCCATGGAGGAGAGGAGCACTGCCCAGCCCAGGACAAGGCATGGAAAATTAGGCAATGGCCAGCTGTGTGTCTGGCACGTGGCTTTAAGAAGGATTTAAGGCTGGTCACAAAGCACCAGTGTGTTCCTGCAGAACAGGGGGGTCCCAAGCCAGGACGGGGAGCTAGTATGAGTTGGAGGCTGCAGTGCTCCCCAGGGGGCTGTGCACCAGGGCCAGGCCACTGTCCCATGGGAGCTGCTGTCTCCTCTGGTGACACTAACGTGGGCTTTATAGCGGGTTGACTTATACTTCTGCCAGTCCCTTCACTGCAGCAGGATCACCTGGTATTGAATGGATTCATTAATTACCTCCATCTTATTAAAGCAAACAACTCAGACCATGTTACGCGTCATCTCTGCTACTGATAACTGTAATGATTGAATTTATTTTTTTTTTCTAATTAACATCTTGCAGTGCTGGGGCTCCCAGGCTGGCTGCTCTCTCCATGTTAGCCAGCACCCTCCAAAAATCACTCAGCAGAAACACTGCCTCACTGCTGTTGACTTAAAGCCAGCTTCAGCAGGCAAACAACCCTCTTGGTGGCTGCTGGGCTCATCCACATGGCCCCCAAAGCCATGCAGGCTCTCTGTTCCCCCAGGGAGACAGCCTGTCCCACTGATCCTCTCCAGGATGGAGAGGGGACAAACAGGACCTTTAACTGCTCAGGGATTTGCACTAAGTAACACTTCATTTTAGGTTTTGGGGGAACAGCAAAAGTCTCTGGGGAGGCCACATGTAAGCAGCTGCTTGTGGCCACCCATGCCTGGACGGTCCCTCTGCAAAGGGTTTACAGCACAGGGGCTCCCAAGCCCACAGCATCATCAGAGCATTGTATGTGCCCCAAACCCTGCAGCGAGCTGCGTCGAGGACATGTTTAACCAAAGGCCCTAGGTCTGCCCTGCTCTTCTGTCTGTGTTGCAGTTGTTTTTTTTCTCCTCAGCACTCCAGAAAGGGGCAAAACCATCAAAATTCCTTGGTTTTACTTCTTGGGTAACAGATTCTCCCCCTCCACCAGTCCATCCCTCCTAAGGATGGAGAACAAGCCCAAACCAAACACTCATGTACCCTTGATCCCAAGTCACCACAACCTGCCCCACACACATGCCCATGGCTCAGCACCGCCTGAAGCCAAGCTCCTAACCCCCTAGAGCTTCACCAAGGAGCCACAAACTTTCCTCCAGCCAGGAAAACAGCCCCAGCCACAGGGATACCCAGCAGCAGGCTCAAAGCCCCCACCCACCACTGGGCCACCAGCCAGGTGCTGGCAAGCTCTGCTTCAGCCCAGAGATCACGGCACGGATTCAACACAAAGAGGTTTAAGGCTGCATTGTCAGTCAGGGGTAAGATGAGTCCTGCTGTTTCCCTTGCCAAGAGCTTTCCAGCAGCATCTACACAGAATGGCAAGTCAAAAAGGTCCGACTGTACTGGTGGCCATCACATCAGGAAGGCTTCCAGAGAGGTCCTGGAGATCCAGCACTGTCCCCAAGGAGATGCTAAGCCCATGTCCAGCTGGTCCCTCTCTGCCTCAGGAACAACAGTGCAAAATGAACATGTTACATCGGGGGGGGGGGGGGTTTGTCAGCTAACGCACCTCCCAAAGAGACACCCTGAAACCACCTCTAAACTTCAAGCTGTGATTTTCTTCCAAAACACTCAATGCAGGGGCTGCCACAGCCACCCCATCCAGCATCCCACCCAGGGACTGTCCCCTGCCCCCAGCTCGGAGCACAAACAAGGCAGCAACTGCTGGTCCCAGCTGCCTCAACTCAAGTCCTTCTGCCCCAGGGAGGAAGACTCCATGGGACGCTGCAGGATGGAGGTGCCACCACTGTCCCTCCTGCCCTGGGACGCTGTCCTAGTACTCAGTGCCACATGTCACGCCCCAGCTCTTTGCTAAATATTCCCCTGTGCTGCATGGCCAGCGGTGACCCATGGGCTGAGTGATCCTAAGGAGATCATGGGACAACTCTCCCTGTTTCCACAGGAGAAGAAATGTTCCCAGAAAACTCTCCAGGGAAAGCAAAGCTTCAGGGCAGCAAGGTGTGAAGGAGGCAGGAGGATGTGGACTTTCACTGTCTCTCTGCATCAACTCCAGGGCAGGTCCAAAGCCTCTGTTTCTGCTTGGGTTTGTTACCACGCCTAAAGCACAAGAGTACATGCAGCACTGCCAAGGGCAAAGCCTGGCTGCTCAGACCCCGAGGACCGTCACATCTGCCAGAAGATATTCACTTTGGTGTCCCACAAAGAGCTGAAGGCCACCTCAGGGCTTTCTCTCCTGAAGCCCTTCTGAGGCCCAAAGGGCAGCAGTGATGGGGAACTGCACAAATCTCAGCTGCCACCACCTGCCTTCACTCAAAACACGCTTCCACCCTGCATTGTGTGTTATCTACCCCAGGGTCACCTAAATTTTGTTGGTATTTCACATTTCACACCACACACATCTCCACACTCTCCGACTGTCTGGGCTTCCCACGGTTAGGGCAATCAGCCCATCAGAGCTGGGCATCCCCAATGCTGTGCCCTCCTGGCACCCCTTAACTTTTCTGAATTTCAAGCTTCCAAGCTGTTACTTGGCCAAGTGAGTCCTGGAGAGCTGCAACAGCCCCAGGAGCAACCCTGCAGCCAACAAGCCCGAGGCTGCCACAGAGGTGAGATGCCCACGGCTGCCCCAGCTCCTCCTCCCCACTGCTTCCAGTTCTCTCCCCATGCCACTAAGGCACAGGGGCCTTGCAAGAAAACCACTCCTGGCACCAAAGACTTTCCCAGGGCAGCTGGAAGGATGTTTATCCGTCTTTCCCCTGCTGTGGAGGGTCTCTGGATACCAAGCAATGAAAAAAAAAAAAAACCAAGAGAAAAATTAAGGTAAGGGAGAGCAACTCTCCCCAAAATAACAATGTAATATAAATACAGTCAAACTCCTCCTGCAAATATCAAGAGAGTAGTTTGGCACGTCCAAAAAAAAACTTGGCAGGACACACTGAGAGGTATCTGCGTGTCCTCATGCCTGGCCAGCAACGACACCCAGGAGCCAGAAGCCAAGCTGAGCAGCCCAGGCTAAGATCTGGCACGTGGAGCCACTGCTGATATTCAAATTAAAATGCATCACCTCCCAGCTCTGCCACTTTGGAGAGTCTCACTCCAGCGCACTGCCCCGTGAGGCAGTGCAAGATCTCCCAGTTTTGTTACCTGCTGCAACACTGCTTGCAAACTACCTTAAAAACTCCTAAAACCAGGAATGAATGCAGCCACGAGGAGCAAGGCAGTAAACAGACACTGGCCATGCCACATTACTCAGCTTTGGTACTTACAGAAACCATAAGGGAAGTCAGAGTCACACCTGGCAGCATGCAGAGACCAGAAAGCGCCTAACAGATGTTAAGGTGCTTTTCTCCAAGTTCTGGAGCGAGCCCAGGCTGTAGAAGGGAGCAGGGAAGGCCCCTCCTTTAACACCCTTTGGGCACTTTAAGGCCACCCTCTGCCCCCGAGTCCTGTCACCCCTCCCTGGGGCAGGGCACTTGGCCACCAGCTCCTGGAGAGCCATCAGGGTGGCAGGTATAAGGCAGGGGACACCCCATCCCGAGGCAGGGCCACCACCTCCACAGGGCAGTGACAGCCTGACAGGGACCACACCGCAGTACCAGCCCCGCCATCCTCCACGGGCAGGCGAACCCAAAATGGGGAGGAGATGGAGATGCACTATGTTTATACCCCATGACTGGGATCAGATGAGCAGCAGAGACCCCTGCCCACTCCAGCTGCTGCCTGCAGCACCCCCAAGCAACACCGCACTGCAGGAGCCCAAAGGCATCAGCTACACACTGAGGTCCCTCCAGTGTCGTGGTGGGAGCCAGCCCAGCCCCGCTCTCCTCCTAAGGGTACCTGCTGGGAGTTTTAATTAATTAAGAAGCCCAGCAGGTCATACCTGAGCTCAGTGAGCTACAGCAAAGGCCCTGCCTGCAGCTGCCTCCTAGCAGCGCCTGGCTCCCCAGGGGGATGGAGGAGGAGCAGGTGGTCCAGGGCGAGAAGTTGTTCTTTACAGAAAGGGCAGCTCATCTCCACCTCCTGCAGAACCCCTAGCAGAAAGGAAACCCACGCCAAAGTAAAGGATGAAAAGAAAAAACAGAGAGAGGGTGGTCCAAGAACAGCAACTACAGGGAGGAATTTCACAGACTCCCAGAGAAAGAGGCTCTTGTGTTTCTCTTTGGTCAAAAAAAAAAAAACCCACCCCAACAACAACCCTATCTGCTCCCAGCAGCTGTGCAGAGCAGCACATTCCTCCGGCTGAACCGTGGTCCTGCGGCTCCCAGGAGAGGAGGAACCCACAGCAGAAAGGGCTGAGCGAAGCTAAAAATGAAAATCTGGAGCTGAGACAATCTGGGGAAGGCACAAGAAAGCAAGAGCCACGGCGGTCACTGGCAGCAGAAGACACAGAGCTCTTCTTTGTCCAGGCAGAGCCCAGAGCACTGCCCCCAAATAAAACCTCCCTTTGGGATCTGCAGCCCTACAACCGCACCAGGAAGGGTCTCTGGTGCCAAGATCCTCTTGGTCAGCTAGGGCGACCCAGGGAGCTAGTTTGTGGGGAGGGGAGGGGAAGGGTCCTGTCCTGAGGGAAAAATCCTGGGTGCTCAGCCCTGCCCAGCCGAGCTGGCAGAGGGTGGGCAAGCACGGACAGACATGATGTGAAGGGTAATGGGAGAAGAATGGGGTCTCTCCCTCAGGGCTCCCATGGTCCCAACCCACCAGCCCTCACCCACTCCCCAAGCGGGGTTTGGGGGTCTCCTGCAGTGTGCCAGCCCCTACAGGGCTGGGAGACACCAAGGACTGGCTGCCTGGTACGAAGAGGGAGCCCGTTCCCAGGGGAGCAGCTCCAGTCTCCCCTGGGATGGTGAAATCTGCATCCCTGGGATATTTGTAGCCTCAGCTGCAAGATCTGGGGGAGCTGCAGTTGGGGTTCAGCTGCCAGGGATCCCCTGGAAGGCTGCTCCTGTGGCTGCACTCCTGAGCTGGCCCTGCCTGCACCCGGCAGCCTGCTCCTCCTGCCTGCCCAAAATCCACCCCAGCAAAGCGAAAGGTGCTCAGCAAGGAGCGGGATGCCAGCATACCCCTTCCCTGCTGGCATAAGCATGCAGAGCCACACCAGCCAAGGACGTGGGTTTAAATGCAAATCATGGGAAAAGCAGAAAAAGTTTTCTGTTGCCCCAGAAACTGCAGACCTCAGGGTGATGCCATACAACGGAAGAGTCACAAACCCCATACACCCATCCCACACCTCCCATCGCTGCCTGCCCACGGTCCCACAGTGGGGAGATGAAGCTGCTGGGCAGTGGGCAATGGCACACACATGTCTCTCCCTCTCTGGAGGGAGATAGGGAGATCCCAGCAGTTACCTCCAGCTCTCCAGATGAGCAGATACACCAGTCTGCACATGTTTTCCATTTGAAAGAATATGCAAATGTGTATGCAGATGATGTGCCGCCCCACTGCTCCCTCTACATCGCCAGGAAAAACAGGGATCAGCCCCCTGGAAGCAGGAGGACCCTTGTACCCTCTCACACCCTCATTTCCTACCTTCCAAGACCACCTCCTTGCCTGTCTTCTTCAACGCCTGCACTGCCTCATCGTGCGTCGCCTCGGAAAGGTCAGTCCCGTTGACAGAGAGGATGGCATCCCCCACGTACAGCGCCTCGGTCTGATCTGCTGCCAGCCCCTTAAATATCTTGGAGATCAAGATGGGCATTTTATTCTCTCGGCCACCTTGAAACAGAAGAGAAACGAAGCAGTTGTGGTTGTTGGAGCACAAGGAGGAGCAGGTGGGGAGGGGGATGCTTGGGCACCAGCTGTCCTCAGCAAGGCCGAGCCCTTCTCCCAGCACTCAGCCATGCCATGCCAGGACAGCCTGCTGCCCCATTTCCTTGGATGCCCACATCGTGCCTGTAACAACCACAGTAGCCCAAATACGAGGCTTTAGAGCAGATGAAGATGATTGCTCCAAAACCACTCTGAATGGTCGCAGATTTCCTCACAGAGCAAACACGTAACCTGGCCATCTCCCCATCAATTTTGACAGCAAAGCATGTCTTTATTTGCATTATTAATCGTGTGTGCTGAGCGACTATCCCAGCTGCAAGGACTTCATGATCTAAACTGATAAGACAGCTGAATGTTTTTGGAGAGGCAAAAGAGCCAGGAAGAAGTGAACCAATCTGGCTGTTTGCTCCTCTCTGCACAGTAGCCCTATTTACCTGCTACTCCCCGTTCTCCACTCTAAAAGGATGCTATTCAAACCTCCCAGCGGCTTGAGGAGATCAATTTGCACGTTAACTTTTGAACCCGCAGGAAGATCCGAGTAGCATTGCTGCCTCCGTGCCAGGGAGCAGGGGTGCAGCAGCTACTGCCGAGGCCCAGCCTGGGCAGGAGCATCCAGGGATCCAGGGATCGGCAGCCCTGGACATACGCTACGCCCCAGGACGGCCTGTCCCAAGGAGCCTCCAAGAGATGATCTCTCATTCCGGAGGGAGATGTTGAGCCCAGCCTGTTGTCACCGCCTGCCCTGGGGCTGCTCCCAGCCAGTGCCACAGGCATTTCCTCACTGAGAGGCCTGCCAAGCCCCTCAGAGGGCTCTGGTTATCAGCTGTCAGAGGCCCCAGCGGGGGCTGCTCCGAGCCGTGGAGCCCGTCCTCACAGCAGCGGCTCCTCTCCCGGGCTGCCTGCACCGAGAGCCCCTGCCAGGGCCAGGAGCCTCTGCCAACTCAGCTCTCGCAGGGCTCCCCGCCGTCCTGCCAGTCAGGGGAAGGCCAGCCCAGCAGCTACAGCACCCATCCCCTCGCCACATCCCAAGGCAGGACACCTCACCCGCACCCTGGTTTGCAGTGAAGCATCCCTGGGTGAAATGTGCCTGGCACACTTTTGAACCTGAAAGCATCAGCATCCCGGGTGAGGAGCGATGGCCTTCCCCCGCAGCGGCGGTAGCACGGCAGGGCTGCCCCACCGCCTGTAACAGCTCCTAGCTCCCATTTTACATGACAACTACTTGGTTTCACATACGTCACTGCAAAAATAAAGTTTTAACTGAACCAAGTGGTGTTTCTCCTTTCCTGGGAGAGCCACAGAGCTAGCAGTAACTTGGCAACCAAGGGGTCATTACGAAGGGGGCTTTATGCTTCCCAAAAAGAAGGGCTGGCAGGCTCAGGCACCCCACAGATACAGCCAGCAGCACAATTTCGATGCAGTCCCAGCACCCAGACATCCACATCACAAAACCTCCCCGCTTCCAGAGGGAGCCGGAGGCTGCAGCCACATCCCCTCCAAGCTTGGAGAAGCCACGTCAGGAGGCGAGAGCCCCTGTCCCTGGGGCTGCCGAGCCCGCTGCCTGCCCTGCCCACACACGGAGATACGAGCCCTCTCACCCACGCACCATGACAGCCCTTTGCCTGCCTGTTTGCTGCCTGTTTCAGTCTCCTTTCACGGAGTTTCCAACACGCTCAGAGCCGCGTGAAAACCAAAGGCAGGCAGAAACGCCATCCTTGCGCCAAGAAGTTTCCAGCCTGAAGTTCAGGCACGTCACCAAGGAGCGGGGCAGCTTAGGAAGGAAAACAGGGATTGTAACGGAGGCTACCCGCTGCTCAGCTCTGTGGGAGCAGACATCTCCGAGCCTGAGTGTGTTGGTTTAACACCCCAGCTCTCTGCGCCTGGAAATCCCCAAGGGCTTTACGATCGCTTCCTTCGTTTCGCCGGCGGTTTAAAAGGGACATTTCTCAGCACAGGGGCACGGAGGGGACAAGGACGCACCGGCAGAGCCCCCCCGTTGGTCGCAAAAGGGCAGCGTTCATGTAACCGGGTACCCTGTGCACCCCACCTGCCTCACGAGACAGCACCCTGCCCTTGCGTGCAAAGGGGCAGCGGGACCCCCCTCCAGCTCCCAAACACGGGGGACACCCGCTCCGGCCGGGGAACGGCAGGCAGGGGCTACCCGGTCACTGCTGCACCCCAGAGCAGTGGGCTGGGGATCTTCCGGGCCCCGTCATTGCCACGCATCCCCTTCCTCGTCCTGCGCAAGGGCTGGGTCAGGGCCGTGCCGTGGGGCGTGAAGACCCCAACCCCAACCCCGAGCCCAGCCCTTGCCCCAGCTCCGCTCCCCCCCGCGGGGTTTTCTTCCAAAGCTGGGAGCAAGCCGCTGGAAGAGGCGGCAGCAACAGGTCCCGGTGCCCGACCTCCCCCCCCCGCGCCCCGGCCCTCACCTTTGATGCTGATGCCGAGCCCCCCCACGTCCTGCTTGACGACGCGCACCGTGCGCCTGATGTTGGCGAGCGCCTCGGGCACGGCGGAGCCCGGCTCGCCGCCGTTCAGCTGCGCCGCCGGGGCCTCGCCGGGGCCGGCAGCGGGGCCGGGGCCGTCGGCCGGGCTCACCCCCAGCACGTCCTCGGCCAGGGTGAGGAGGACGCGGAGCCACTGCCCGCCGGGGCCGCGCAGCTCCAGCAGCCCGGTGCGCGGGGCGCGCCTGCCCGCCGCCATCTTCCGCGCCTGCCGCGCCGCCCCCGCCGCTCCCGCCGCCCCGCTCCGCGCCGCTCCGCGCCCCGCGCACCGCCCCGCGCACCGCCCCGCCGGGAGGGAGCCAGCCGGGTGCTCCCCGCTCCGGCCCGGGACGGGGCACGGGGCGGGACCCGGCTCCCCGGTGCTCCCCGCTCCGCCCTGGGACGGGGCACCGGGAGGAGCCGGTGCTCGCCGGTGCTTCCCCGCTCCGGCCCGGGATGGGGCACCGGGAGAGACACGGCCCCCCGGTGCTCCCCGCTCCGCCCGGGGACGGGGCACCGGGAGGAACACGGCTGCCTAGTGCTCCCCGCTCCGCCCTGGGATGGGGCACCAGGAGGGACCCGGTGCTCCCCAGTGCTCTGTTGCAGGTCCGGGGTCTGGCCCGGGACGTGCTGAGCGTCCTGTGCTGGGCTGTGTCTCAGGAGGAGCAGCAGGAGCCGGGCAGGGGGCAGCTGGCTCAGCCCTTCACGTGTCCCCCAAGAGCCACAGCCCCCCCAGCAGTCACAGCCCCCTCACCTGCAGCCCACGCCCAGGATCTCGCTCTTGCTCAGCAAGGGGTACTGGGCCGAAGGCCTGGGGCGTGGATCTGCAGGGCCGGGCAGGATGCTCAGGGATCCCAGGGAGAACCCCACTCCCGCACCCCAGACCCTGCGGAGCACCTCGAGGTGGCTGCTCTGTTACAGGGGCTTTTATGCAATGCACCAGCTTCCCAAAACACTTTCGGCTCCTTTATAGGGGGCAGCAGCGGCTCAGGAGGGGACATGGGGCAGGGACGGGACTGCCTGCATCCAGCCCTGGACCAAGGAGTTTCTCGGTAGCCGGTTTCTTTGCAGTGACTCCTGGGCAGGCACCTCCTAACAGCCCCGGCAGGTGTTAAACAGCAGTGAAGCAGAGGGAAATGGTGTTTGCAGGCATTCAGAGCAGTCTGTGCTGCTTTTCCCTTGCTTGTCCTGGATCTTGAAAACAGGAACAGAACTTTGTTTCCTTAGGCAGACCTGCATTTTTTTTCTTGCAGCCAAGGGGCAGCAATTAGGAGTAGAAAACACCTCCAGGAGTAGCAAAACACATTGTGACACATCCCCTGTGCCCCTTGCACTCCTAGCACTTCAGGCAGCTCCAGAAGCCTCCGGGATGGGGCTACCGACGTCCTGGACCCTCTACAAAACACAACAATTTGTAAGAATTCAACAACATTTTCCACAGACTGGGAAGAGTCTGGAGCAAGGGGCTCTGGCTGCACGGGGCAGGGGGGCTGCAGCATGCACTGCTCAGCACAGCCCTTCCCCGGCCCCGGCCACAGCCAGCCCTGAGCATCGGCCACGCGCAGAGGGGAAAAATGCTCCCGGGGCTCCCTCCCACGCAGCAGCAGCTGTGGAATTTCTTGAGGTTGCAGCAGAGGAAACCCTGAAGTTTATTTCTTTACAAAACAGACGGTTCACATATTCCTGATTTTCTTTTTGCTATAAAGTCTAGGGTTTGGCTTAAATGACTCCTCGTCTTTGCAGCACAGTGCTGCTCACTGTAGCAAGCACTTCTACACTGCCCCATCACCCAGCCAAAGGTCTTTCCCTATGATCCCATCCCCTGCACACTCCACAGGGCCAGACAGGCCCCACTCCGGCTGCCTGTGCCGCTCAGTTTGTGTACAGCAGAGGGGAATTTTGTCCTTTGGTCCTCGAGTGGAGACAGGGCTCATTTTTCCTGCACCACCCGCTCTGGGAGCACTGACTATTTGCCAGCCAGGCAGCTGCAATCAGCAGTTTGTCTGGGTTTTTTTCCTTCCCAGCGCTGCTTTTGATATTTCCAGCCTTTAAGAGCACGTTCCCATCTGAAGCGGCAGTGGGAACTCTAAATACTGCTTTTAGTGCAGCGGAATGGCATCATTTGGGTTGTTTTCTTTCATTTCTCAGCTCTGTGCCGGCAGCATGGATGCTGTGAAGCATGGTCTGGATGCATGGAAGCCATCCAGATGGTGTCAATTCCAGGCAGAAGGAGAAGCCCTGCCTCTCCTGGTCCGGCTGTTGGGATGGAGAAAACACCATGGTCCCCAGAGCCAGGGCATGGCACGCCAACTTCACCTTCCTCAGAGAAACAGCCTCACCCCACCGGTGCAGCAAGGCTGACAGGCCCAGTAGAAAGCTCGTCCCACAGCCACCACTTCTGTACAGCTGTGGGACCACCTGCCCTCCCCTTCTTCAGTAATTAATATTCCTTTGGCAATTGCATCAATTACTTACGTGGGATGGAGACCCAAGGCAAGCATTGCACGTGTTGATTTCTTCTAATGCGAATCGGGAGTCCAAAGTGCCCTTAAGACCCTGGTCACAAACTGGGAGGCTCAGCCTGAGTAAGGGGTACATCAGGAGAGGAGTGATAGGGCTCGGCAGATGGTACAGCATTGGGGGGCTTGGCTTTAGGCATGGGGGGCTTGGCTCCAGGCTTTTATCAAAGACAAAATTCATTTGCTGGCTCCTCTGCACAGCTGGGTCAGGCGAGAGCTGTGGCCTGGGGAGGTTAGGCACTCCAGGACGTTCCTGGGGGTCCTGGTGCCCCCCAAGGAGAGGTGCCGCTGCTTCTGGGACTTCCCTGTGGGCTTGGCTCCCCTGGCCAGGCTCTCAAGCCTGCTTTTGCTCAGGCTCCTTCATTTATTTCTTAGAAGCCCCTTTGTGTCCCAGGGCACATGGTGAGCACTGGGAGCCCAGCGCATGGGGTGGTCCTGGCTCAATTTGACCCACTGCAAGATACCGTGAGCGTAATTCCCATGCCATAGTGCTGCAGGATGGACTGCAGGGTGGGAGGGAGGAGGATGAAGGCTCTGGCCATGGCTGGCACGCGGGAGTGAGTCGCAGCTTCCAGGCATGCCAGTGGCGTTCGTCAGGGCTCCCGCTGAAGGGATGCAGGCAGGGGGTGGGGGGGAGTTGCTTGAAAAATTGCTATTCACAGAAATAGAAACTTCCTGCAGAAACACGCGTGCGTCGGTGACAAAAGCCCAGCTGGGAATTTCTCCCTGGCAGCAGGAGCAGTGGGAGGCAAAGGGGGTGGGGAGCGAAGGAGGCTGCGGTGCAGGGTCAGGGGTGCTGCCAGGGCCCTGACCCTGGCCCCTGGGGGAAATAGCTGCTTTTTAGCTGGAAAGAGCATCGCTCGTCTCCAGCCATCATCCAAACAGTCCCCAGGAGGAGGACGTGGTGGTGCGGGCAGCAACGGGCTCCATGCCCCCCATGCCGAGTCATTCCCTCCAGCAGCGCTTTCTCAGTGACCTCTTCAGATGGTGCTTCCCCAGCTGATTGCCATCGCAGGGCTGAGCCCGTCCTGGCATTTTCTCTGCATAATCTCTCCAGCCTCCTGAACTTTTTCGTTAAGCAGCTATTATTAGACTCATTTCTTGGCATAGCCAGGAGCTGTGTCAGAGCCCACCAGTCTATTTGTAGAGTGCCGTGAGATGTTTTGTTACTTGCGTTAATTAAATTAATCCCTTCTGAAGCAAAATAAAAGACCTTAAGAGCTCACGGTCAGTTCCTGGGACAACATTCCTGAACCGTGGGGATCCAAGTAGCATCTCAGGCTGCCAGCGGTGCTCAGGATGCTCCAACAGTCCTCAGCCCTCAGCACCAAGGAAGTGCTGCTCTGCTCGGTGTCCCCCAGGAATTCATGGAGTGGGGGGGAGTGCATGGCACTGACCCTGCCCTGTAGGACTGAGCCCTGTGAAAACCCTGCAAGGGATGGAAGGGAAGTACAATAGCTTTTATTATATAGATAGATTTCAATGTAGATAGATTTTAATATAGATATTAATAGATTTAGATATTCAATATGTATTTAACTGATGGATTCATCCTTTGTTATAGAGGAAATGCAGCAAAACGGCATTGTCTGACTTTAAAATCACTGGAATCTCCAAGTCCTTTAACTTGAGCATGCTTTCTGTTTGCTTTGGGACATAATTAGTCCCTACAAAGTTTCTTCCATCTCAGTCCAGGCTCTTCTCTTACTGGATCCCTGTAAGATAGCCAGAGTCAGCTGTGTTCTCATGGTGTGAAAATACTTTTGCTACCTTGAGGCAGATCTTATCAGAGCAGGATCGTTTGTATCAAAGAACAGGAGATCGGATGGGAAAAAACAGTACCTGGGAGCTAAAATAGCTTTGGGAAAGGCAGAAGTTGTTGCACATTAAAACCCCATATTCACTGCCTGCTGCAGCTTCTGGCTCTCAGATGCTCTAAGACCAAGTGACATCAGTGGCAAGGACCTCAGTCAGCCCCTAGGGTAATTTAACAGACATAAATTGATCATAAAAGTCAGCACATGAACAGCAGATTGTAAAATCTACCATCATGCTTTCAGTTTCAGTTGGGCTGATTCACCCCACTGGCCTCTTCGGTGTGGAACAGGGCAAACACCCCAGTGTTTTGGTTAATTTCCAGCTTGCAAATGAAAATGCTGTTTCCTCCCTGCCGGGCACTGGGGAAGAGGCATCTCTTGGACTGCAGAGTTGGTGGGATACACCGCTGGAGATACCACCCATGATTCTGTATGTCCCCGGCATTGTGGCTGCAGTATCTGTGGCACCAGAGCCAGATCTCATGGGGAAACTGAGGCATGGAGCAAGGGCAGGCAGGTCATAGCTCAAACCAAGCCTGCAAGGAGTGCTGGGCACATTGCTGCCATGTTTCCTGGCTCCATGGGTGATGCACGGGGGCTTGGAGATGTTGTCTGCTGGCCAACACTAGTGATGCGGACTCTCCTGTGGGCACGGGCAGCATCTTCCCTCTGGGCAGCACATACCCAGACAATGCTGCCTGCTGGGGCATTTGATGTCCAGGTGCTTTATTTAGTGATATCAACCCCTCCCCTGCTTCCCAGCTGCTCCAGTGCAGCTTTAGTTGCATCCCAGGTGTTTGCTAGGGGGTTTGCTAAAATCCTGGGGTAGGCCATGAGTTCAGGAGGGCGACAGACAGACAGACAGACGGACAAACACGCTTGCAAGCAAAACTCTCCTTCCTGACAAACAGAGTCCCATGCATAGAGAGGGCTTCTGGATGCAGCGCTGCAGACAGGGACCCCTGTGCACCCCTCCCGGTGCCTGTGTGCCCACGCAAACACTGATGCACCCCAGCAAAGCATGGGTGAAAGCCCTGTCCCCTCCTGGCTCCTCCATCACACTGGGATGCCCGTGGAAAATGCCAGCTCCCCCGGCACTCACAGCTCCCCTGGGCTTTTTTTAACTCAACAACTAGAGCTTTGATAAATGTCACTTCTTTCCTTTGCTGTTGTTTCTCTCTGATGGCTCAACATGACAACACCAAGGTTGTCTGGAGCAGGAGACCTCGATGGATGTTATTTCATTCCCTGACTCAGGGGATGCTGCAGGAAGAGCCTCCTGTCCCAAGCACAGTGCAGAGGTGCAGGAGGGATGGGAAGACCCTTGTGTCCCAAGAAAAGGCCATTTATGAGCCCACAGGGATGTTCCCACGGGTCTGGCTAGAAAGCCCACCTTCAGCATCAGGTTTTTGAGTTCAGTGCATCCTTCTACTGGGGGTTCACCTTCCCTGCATGGCCCACGTCCCTGCAGGGCTCTGCTGGCCTTGCGGATGCTGCGGGCGGATGATAGACCCATCCTCCCAGGGACCTTTCCTCCTTCCCACGAGTGGGGTGAGGAACAGCTCCGGTCCGGATTTCAATACCGCTCCGTGCAAAAAGGCAGCTGCAGGATTTTGAGCTGACAGCAGATGCCAGCAAAGAGCCACTCTGCAGCCAGCCAGGGCCTGTCGTTGGCTGGGGGGTGGCCGCAGCCCCCCTACCCTGAGCGCTGGGGCACATTCTGGCCAAACCCACCCATCTGGCTGGGTGCTGCCTGCTGGTGGGCAAACCCCTTCGGGGACCCGGAGGAGCGCAGGTAGTGCTTTGCAGCCAGCTGAGAACCCCCACGCTCAGCTCACAAATTGTAGCATGTGCCCTGAGCCCCCTTCCAGCCTGGGGGGAGTGAGTGGGGCCATGGCTGCTGCAAAACTGGTGGCACTGATGAGAGAAATGGAGGACATTGCTCCATCTGGCTCATCTCACCAGGCATGGCTTTGTGCCCCAGAGCCCCAGGCCAGCACCCACGGGGGACAGGGGGCACGCTTCCCCCGGGCCAGCCACTGCCTGCTCAGCCTGTTGGTTGTCATAAAGTCACAGAGTGGTTTGGGTTGGAAGGGACCTTCAAAGACCATCCAGTCCAACCCCCTGCCATGGGCAGGGACATCTTCCACTAGATCAGGTTGCTCAAAGCCCCATCCAACCTGACCTTTGATGTCTTCTTCCACAGCTTCTCTGGACAACCTGGTCCCATGTCTCACCACCCTCATTGCGAAAAAAATTCCTTCCTTATCTGGGCTAGGGGAGCACTGGAGAGGGATTTTCACCTCTTCTCACTGCCCCAGCCCAGATTTTTTTGGGGTGATGGCCAGCAGAGTCCCCCAGCATGCCCTGGCTTTCTGCTCAGTACCATGGCCCCAAAACCCACCCTTGCCTTCCTTACCAAATCCCTTTCATAAGGACCTGGGAGGCACCTCATGCTCCCTCCCTGCTTGGCAGGCAGCCGTGGCACTCTTGCTCCACAGCAAGAGCTATTTTTACCCTCTAGATGCACGCACGCTCCCCCGGCTAAGCCTCCTGCCCTCCCTGTGCCCAGCACTGTCCCCTGTTCCCGGCTAGGACCCCTCTGCAGCTGGGGCCAGGCTCTGCTTGCGTCCTCAAGCACGCTGCAGCCGGGGAGGATGCAGAAGGGGCCGCTTCTCTTCATTTGCGGGCATCGTTTCTGCAGGCCTCATCCACCGCCCTGTGCAAAGCTCTTTTGTCAGCCTGACAAGTATCTGGAGTTTGTTTTATACGAGGATGTATACATATATACGTGGCCGCTGCTATTTCCCCCTCCTCAATGGTCTTTTCAGGTCCCTGGCCCAGGTCCCTCAAGTGAGCTCAGGGCTCCCTGGGGGATCGGCGCTGGGAGCTTTGCCAGTCAGCTTTTTGATGGTCAGGGACCTGGAAAAGCCCCAGCTCCTCAGCTTCAGGGGCCAGGCAGGGTCTATGAGCACTCCTTGTCCTTCCCCAGGCTGTTGGACCCCATGTGCCTCAAGGGGACCCACCACAGCACAGAGTCCCAGGCTGCTGTTGCCATGGGATGCACACTGCCATGTCAGTGCCACTTTTGATGGGTCCCTAAACCAAACATCAGGGCAGCAGCTTGAACCCACATGGCTCGGGGAAGACTGAGCAGGGAGATCCATCTTCATTCCAGGGTGGATGCTCCAGGCACGAGCCCTGAGGGGGCTTGTGCAGGGGCTGGAGGGGCTGCAGCAAGGGGATGGGGGGCATCACCCCTGCTGTGGGATCCCCATCCCACCTACAACATCTCCAAAGGGACCCACCAGCATGAGAGGGGACCCAGGGACAGCAGCAGTGGCACCCAGAGGAAGGACACCCTGAACATCACCCACTGCCCTGGGCTGGCCCCCACTCACCTCTGATACAGCCCTTTGCTCCCTTCCAATGAGAGGTTTTAATTTACCCTCTCGGCTGGTGAAATCCTAACCCAAGCAATTCCCCAGTTGTTCCTCCGAATCACAGTAATTACCTCATTACTTTGATATTAATAGAATTCATATGGCCTGGAGAAGATAATTGAAATTAGCCCCGTGCCGCCAGCGAGCAGAGAGGGCAGCAGGGGCCTGAGCTGGGTGAGGGGTGCAGAGCTGTGCCGGGGGGTGAGCTCTGACCCCTGGCCGGATCCTGGCACCCACTGTGCACCACCCATTGTGGGTCCTGGGGCCAGCAATATCCATGGGGCTGCAGCTCTGCCAGTCCCAGCCCCAGGGATGAATCATTGCCTGGGGTTTGCCCAATGGTACCAGAAATGAGTAGGCAGGACAGACGTCCGTCCTGGTCCCCGTCGGGCTCCTCCGAGATAGACCGGGAGGATCCTTGGCTGGGCCCTGCCCCTGTTCCTGAGCCGCTAACCCTCTTGTTGTCCCCTGCTTTGTCCCCTGCTCTGAGCTGTGGCATCCAGGGCTTCTGCCATGGGGCCATTCCCATTCATTTTGGGGGGAAAAAAGTAAAGAGGAAAAAAAAAATCATTATCTGGAAGAGCAACAAAGGCAGCATGGTGCTGAATAGCTCTCACAGGCGATGCTGTGCCCCCACAGCCAGCCACTGCCCAGCAGGGCCATGATGGAGCCATCCTGCCTCCCCTCCGGCCCCGGGCGCGGGCAGCTCCCACCCCACCTGCTCCCCGTCAGATGGGAGATGACCCCCGACAAAGGCCGGGGCCGCGTCTGCCACCCTTGGGCTTTGCCCCGACACGTGTCTCCTTAACCTCTTCCTTGGGACCAGCTGCTACCAGGGGACCCTCCTTTGTGGCCCTGGCGAGCGGCAGACGAGTCTCCCCATCTGGCCGGTGAGGCCTCGTCTGTTGGAGACCCCCTGCCCCGGCTTATAACGGCATTAACCTCCCCTGCTGCGCCCTGCTCTGCTCCCACCCCCCCCAGCCTCCCCCCCCCATCAACTGTCACCGAGAGCCCCGGGTCCCTACAGGGCCATTGGGCTGGGGACAGCCTGCATCCCCGGCTTAGCCCACCACTCACCCATCGCCCAGCCAGCACCTCGCAGGCATGGGCATCCCTTGCCTGCTCCTCTAACGCTGCCTGCCTGTGGGCTAATCCATGCACAGAGCGGAGCTGGAAGTCTCTCCTCTCTTCTCCCCTCCTAACATCATGGCAAAAATACTGCATGTAAACGTTGCTTGCAAATGTTGCATGTAAATGCTGCATGTCACTGCTGCATGGTGTAAGCGCTCTGTGCAAACGCTGCACAAGACAAATGCAGCACATAAATGCTGCTTATTGGCACTGCATCCAGAAATGCAGAGTCTCGGAGCCACAGGGGCTGGAGGAGCGGGGGGCAGCAGAGGGGAGGAGTGCCAGGGCTTGCAGCAACCACACTGCACCCAGCAGGGATGTCAGGCGGGCAGACCTGGTTGGCTCACCCCTTGGAAGGCGCAGGAGAAGGGTGTCAGGAGCGACGCCTGGACAGGGGCCAGGCAGGACAAGGCAGGAGGGGAATTTGCCTCCAGGGGCTTCAAAAGTTCCTGCACTCCTGTGGCCGCAGGTGGGGTGAGTCCAGCTTTGACTCCCACAGTGCTGGGGCTCAGGACCAGGACCCCAGCACAGGGACTCCATCCCAACCCTGCTGCCACCAAGCCACGTGCCCTTGCCCCTTGCTCAGTCTGGCACCAAGCTCCCCAGGGAGCTGGAGGGATGCTGGGGCACCCTGGTGTGCCCGGCAGGCAGGCAGGGGTCCACCAGCAATGGGATGCAAGGAGCAGCAGTGTGCAGGGTCAGGCCCCAGAGCCCATTGGGAAAAGGAGCCGAGGCGGAGGCTGGCATCCCCCAGCAGGCTCCTCTGCCCGGTCAGCGGTGTCCCCAGGCCAGGGACAAGAAGAGGCGAGACTCCGCCACTGCCGCCTCCCTTGCCAGACGTCCACCCCCGAGGAGGCCTTATCTGCCGCTAATGCTTCGCAGCAGCCTCCCCAAAGCTTGCGGGCTTGGCAAGATGCTCTGAGACTGCATTTGCTCCAAATGGATTGTATCAGGGGGAGAACAAAGCACTGGAGAGTTTTCAAAGAAAAGTTGCAATCGCAGCCCGCAAGAGAGGCAGCCGGTCCCCTCTGGCGGCACCTCACTGGGGACTCAGCAGGGAGCGGGCTCGGCACCAAAACCCACCAGGCAGCAGGCTGTTGCCCCTTGGCTCTCCCCTCCTGGCCCCAGCTCTACTGTCCCATGGTGGAGGCTGGGCAGGAGCCATTCAACGGGTGCTGGCCAGAAGACAGCAGCTCCATTTTCACCAAAAAATGTCCTGCTGCAAAATCTGGCTTCAGTCCAGCTGCAAATGAAAAACTAAGGTTGGGTTTGTGGTTTTCTCCTGCTCCAAGGTTTCTTGGAAAGCTGGTGCGGGCCAGAATCTGGAGCAAATGCTGATCGACCTCGGCATCATGTGATGGGACACTGAGGGTGTTGCATGGGTGCTTGCCCACTTCGCTCACCTTCCCTGGTGCAGGCAGTTCCAGGCAGCAGTCCCCGGGGCAGAGCAGCTGGTACAGTGGACTTTTTTTCCTCCAACACCCTCAAGGACTTGGGGAGAAAAAGGGAAATATTCTCTTCTCTGTTGATCTTGGCATAAATCGCAATGGCAGTGTCAGGAGAAGTGCTAACGCAGAGGCTTCACCTGCCCAGCCTGTGCTCCGAGCCCTGAGAGCATCAGCAGAGATGGCCATGGGTGATGCCAAGATTCACCCAGAGCACGATGGCCACATGTTGCATGAAGCAAGGTGCACCATGCTCATGGTGAGGTGTCCCCAAGGAAGCGGTGGCACATGGGCAACCATGCTTGTCAGGAAGGACTGGAGAAGAAGGAACCGTGTAGGCAGAGGAAGGAATAAGATCAGAAAGTCATGTTGGCTTGGCTTCCCCTCCGATATGCAGAGAAGATGGTGTCAGCAGTGAGTCAGCTCCAGGAGGTATGTGAAATCATAATTGAAGAATGCTGAGAAAACAGCAAAATCCCACAAAAAAAAAATTGTGGGGAAAAAAAACCACAACAAGCCTCAAGCAAAAGCAACAGCAATGGTGCAGATCCCAGAGCCTTGGCGCTGGGCAGAGACATGAAAGAGGACGGGTTTAGCAACTGGACGCTCTTCAGGGTGCGATGGGATAACTGCAAAATTGCATCAGGGCAGGGGAAAAAGGAAAACAAACCCAAGAGCAGTGGCTTTCTGCTGCGGGACAGTCAAAGGGCACCACATGGCCCTGCAGCATCTGGCTCTGTGGCAGTGGGCTGGAGGGACCCACGTGAGATCCCGGAGACTCTCCCAATGCATTCCCAACCCACGAGAAATGTTGTGGCCATGAGGGCTCCTTTGAACAAGTGTCATCGAGAATCTGGGGAAACAATAGAGCTGCACAACGCCAGGCTCTGCAAAATGCCTGACTCACGGCACTATCGCATCTTGAACGGCAAACTCATTTGTGCCAGATTAGCAAGAGGGAGAGGCACAGGGGCTGCT
Source organism: Astur gentilis (assembly GCF_929443795.1). Classification (NCBI taxonomy): domain Eukaryota; kingdom Metazoa; phylum Chordata; class Aves; order Accipitriformes; family Accipitridae; genus Astur; species Astur gentilis. The sequence continues at coordinate 18,866,554 of NC_064893.1, read as the reverse complement.
CCATGGAGGCTCAAACAGCCCTGTGGCCACAGCAAGAGAGGTGCAGAGCAAGCAAGCAGCCTCCTGCAGAACGTGTGGGGTGGTTCACTGAGAGCCAGAGCGGGAAAGACATGGGAAAATCAAGCAGAATGTCACAAATTCAGAAACTCAAAGGAAAAGGTGTAACCAGAGGGCAAAGGGAGGTCTCCGCACCCTGTGGGGAGAGACTGTGAGTGGAAGAGCTTTGCTGGGGGCTGCGGGCAGCATGGGGGGACAGTGCTACGTGGTGGTGGGCTTGGGAGAAGGAAGGGCTCCTTCCCATCACTGCTGGGGACTGCACCGAACCCTGGCCCTCCAGCCCTCCTGGAAAGCCCCAGACACCCAGCCGAGGAGGGGAGCAGGGACTCAAAGGATGGAACATTGCATAGTCCTGGTGTGAATGCAGCACAAAGCAGGGACAATACCAGTGCTAAACTCAGAGCAGCAGCAAAGCAGCAGGAGACTGAGCATCAGCTGGATGTCCATACCAAACAGCGCCAGGGCCCCTTCTTCATCTGCACACTGGAGAGGGCCAGAGGGATAGGGGAAAGCCAGATGAAAATTCAGCAGTGACATAAGCCCAGTCCATGTGGCCCACAGGTACCAGGGAAGGCTCCAGGCTGCTGCCCCAACATAGCAGCACCACTGCCATGAGCTACATCAGGTGAGATCAGGTCATACACGGCACTCAACTCAGGACAGGAACTCATCCATGGGGACACAAGGCACCCCCACCTACCAGGAGAGCACCCATGCCCTGCAGCATCCCCATGGGTGTGTGAGCTGGGCACCAAACCACAGCTGCAAAGTCCCAGGTGGGGACCAGCGCTCAGCGCTGGGAGCCAAACAAGTGTGAAACAGCAACAAAAGATGGTCTTTTTTTATCTTAAATAAATCAAAGACTCCACCCAGTTCAATGTACCCTGCAAAGCATATCCACTGGGTAAGACAAAAATGATGGCAGTAAGGAATAACCGTGTGAAAGGGGCTCCCAGCCCATGTCAAGGAGCAAGCATGGGTAGGAGCACCATAAACTGCACTTTTCGTGGGTATAGGCAACTGCAGTAGTGAATATTGCTCACTGGCAAACAGCCATCATTGAAGAGATGCTATTCAAGATGGCTGACATATTCACAGTGCTTCCCTCCAGAGGTGGACATTGGCCACAGCTCTGGGGTCAGCAAAGCCCCTGGCAGAGCTGGGCTAAGCTGTAGCTTGGTGCTGGATCCTTGCTGGGCTCCCCAAGGCGGGGACGTGCCTCCAAAGAGCTAAAAGCAATGTGGGAAATGCCCATAGGGACTGTGGAACAGGCAGGCAGGGGAGGTCCTCCTCCGGTGGCTGGAGCCCCGGTGTCACCATCTGTGTGACTGCAGATGCCCCCCCACAACTGTCCCAGCCCTGCAGAGCTCTTTCCCCTCGACAGGGAGGGTGAACAAAGAGGTTTTACATAATCCCATGCAATCTGCATAATGCACAGCCCCTGAAACATGCCACTCTCACCCGCCATGGTGCACAGAGCTCCTGCATGTTCCTCTCTCTACTCAGCCTGCTTTCTATTTCCCTGGCCATGTATTGAAGCTGGGAGCAAAATCATGCACCAAGCAGCTCTCCCAGCCCTCCAGGCACAGGTGTCCACAGCCCAGCGCTTTTGGGGATGCTGCCAGAGGCACCCGTGGCCTGACAGGCAGCTTTTGCTCTCGGATGTAAACACCACATGGTCGACTGGGGAGAGATCAAATGTGAAAGCACACTTTGAGGGTGCCATGCTGCTGGTGGTTCATCCTGAATGGTCCCCTTCTCTGCTCCCCCCATCACCTCTATCCCACCCCCAGGGAAGGAAACTCCTGCTGGAGCTTGGGTGCTGAGCTTTAGCTGGGGCAAAGCATTTCAGAACCACAAAATCCAGCCCCCTCGAGCCAAGAAAAGAAACTGTCCCTTGGTGATTACTGGTTTTGCTTTAAAATACAAAAAGCAAAGCAAAAAATAAACCCCACCAGTCCCTGCAGCCGGCTGCTGTGAATGTAGAAGATGCAATGCTTGGTCACTACAACCTGATGTGTTTGCAGGGTTGAAAGTGGCTGCATCCAGTGCCTGCACCCGTGCTAGACACAACCCTTGGCCTTACTGCTAGCTGCAATGACGCAGCAACAGATACCCAACACAGCCAGCTGCAACAGTGCCACGTGGAAGCAGCCCAGCACAAAAGTGGCTCTTCCCCATGAATCACCCCAAAAGGAGGGTTCTCACGATGGCAGCAGTGCAGACCTGGTCGGGCAGCACCTGGGGACGTACCCGGGCACCCGCTTGCCACAGGACGGGCATGGGCAGAGCCGGCAGCATCTCAGCATCTGCAACCGTCTCCAATAATACCACCCAGAGGCTCCAAAATGTTGGGAAAAAAATAAATATAGCTCAAAGGAGACTAAGAGATCGAAGGGAAATGGCCATTAGCAACCCTCCATCTGCAGTAAAAAAGCCAGCCATGTCCGGCACTCTGGATCTAATGGGTTTTTAATATTCTCGTGGCACGCACTGTGGTATATATGGTAAGAGACACTTGGAGGTCTTGCATGAGCACCATTACTCGGGGGGCTGCTCATGGAGTTCAGGCTCTTCCTTTCCCTGCCAGCTGCCTTGTAGATGTAGATGTTTCAATTATTCTGTCAAGCTGCATATTCCAAATTAAGGCCAGAGAAGTGTCTCTGTCTTATATAGAAAGAAAAAAAAAAATCCCTAAAAGGAAAAGACATGAACTCAGAAATTAATAAGGCTGATTGACAATGCTGCTTTGGAAACTCTGGTACCATATGGCATCCTTGAATGGCTGCAGTGCTGTTAGGATGGAGCTGACCAGCTGGAGAGTTACTGTGGGTTGTTTGTAATTGTAATAATGGATATCAGATGGCTGGTGTGGAGCAGTTTATAAATGAGAACAGACAATGAGCCGCACTGTTTGTCAGGAAATCATTGCTGATATGGGCTTTGCGCTACCCACCACTCCCCATTTGAGCTGGCTGGTCCCAGGGCACCCTGTGCTGCCGGTTGGTCCGGCTCTGGCTGGGAGAGGCGCGATCCTGGGGCAGGTAATGCATTGGGGACCGGGGCGAGTGGTCCAGCCGTGAGCAAAACTGCCAGAAAACCCCCTTGCCCTCCTGGTACTTTGGGCAGACCCCCAGATGCCACTCAGAGATGCTGGCCAGGCTGATGTCCCCATGCAAAAAACACGATGTGCAGCTGGGTGCCTCTCTAAGAAAGCCAAAGCAAACAGGGATCCGGCCGGGGATCCGCCACAGCCTCGGGAGCCATCCAGGCTTGCAGGACTGATGGGGGCTCGGATTCTGATACTTCCAGATTGGTTTTTGTGCTGAACAGTCGGAAAAGTCATGACATTTCAGAATTTGCCATTTAATGGATTTTTTTTTTTTAAAGTTGGTAACAGTGAAATTCATTACTTCAATTTCTGCTGATCTCCAGCTCTATGGCTTATCACATAAAATGAAGCCTGAGTTTGGAATGAAAACGTCACATGAGTGTTCCCTTGTCTTTTCCAAAATGAAATTCTACCTAAATTAACACAGGGCATTGCCCAGCTGAAATTTCCCTTCTGCTCCAATGGAAGCCACCCTGTGCCACATCGCCTGGCAGCCGAGGGCATCGAGCCCCAGCCCAGGGGGACCAGGGCAGGAGATGGCTGGGAGAGAAGGCTGCATTCAAGGCTTAGATGTTATGCCTATTTTTAATTCCCTAGCGCTCCTGGAACTCTTTCCCCCCTACCAACTTGTTAAAAAAAAAAGCCATAGCCATATCAGATTAAGCATCCTCTGATCGACACCCAGAGCCCCTTTGCTGGGGGGACCCACCAAGAGCTGGCAGCAGTGGCCAGGCAGAGCCAGGCGATGCGGCAGGGTAGGAGGAACACACCCTTGTGTCGTTTCACATTCACACACACGCACGCCTGAGAACCCAACACAGCTGGTCGCTCTGGCAGGTCTTTTTTTGGGCTCGGCAGCCCCTGCGCAGGGATGGAAGGAGTCCCGGCATTGCTGGGTTTTCTCCCTCCTTGGCTTCAGGCTGATGGCATCTCTGGTGTCGGGACTGGGGAGCAGTGGGTGCCCCAGGACTGGTCAGCCAGCAGCAGGGAGAACTTTCTAGGAAAGCAAGCTCTGCAGGAAGGAGGTCAGGACTGGAGCTGGGGCCATAGCACATGCCAAGCACCGGGCAGAGCATCCACAAGCCGACATGCCCCTCTGAGCCCCTCTGCAGGGCATCTCCATGGCCGGGAAATGCTCCTACCTTGCTGTATATTATATAATTAAATATTTCTTATATAATTCTTACATAAATATCATATATACTTATATTTTATATATATTTATATTTGTATGCTTTATATATATTCTTATATAAATACTTCTTTTATATTATTCTTATGTATTATATAAAGATTTCTTAGAAACACCTGGGCATACAAATCCTCAGACAAAACCCATTGTCAAGCTGGAAACGAGCAGGGCAGAACGGTTAAAGTCCGTGATCAAAATCAGCTGGCAGGAAAACTTGCTCTAAGCTATCACCCCTAACCAAGCTCTGTGGTTATTTCCCTGAAGAAAGACTGACTCCTGTTCCCAGCTTGGAAAACATGCCTGTTTATACCAGGGCAGGACTCCTCCTCAAAACTCCAGTATTTCTTTTTTTCCAGTTTGGAGAGGATTATTTGAGTCTGCTTATTCGGAGCCTCGGCTTCTAGGCTTTCATAGAAAAATGCAAGTAACTCATTCATTTTAATAGCAGAGATTCAGGGTTTGTCTTATTTATATCAATGACTATTTAGGGAAAATTGGCATTCGATTACCATGCACCAAACGTCATAACCACTTGGTTTTAATTAGTAAGGGGACACTGAGATGCAGTGCTGACAAAAGACACGGGCTTGTTTTGGACACCCCCTCCAGAGCTGGACCTGGCCCAGGAAGCAGGAGGGCTCATGACATCCCCCAGACCCCGCTGTCGTGTCCCCGTCCCCACGTCTCCGCAGACCTCCGGGCAACCCAATAGCATCCTCCCAGCTTTAGCCTAAAGTTGTCACTCGATAGGAAAACTCCCCTGCTTCCCCCAGCTCAACTTTGGCTGACCTCATCAGCGAACTGAACTAATTGAAGGAAGCGAAGTCAGAAAATAGCCTAATAGCCCTTCCTGATGAGGCAATCGGTGTCAAAGCTTGTTTGTCACCTCACCCAGGCCCAGTCCCCTGCAATGAGCAGCAGGTTCCCCGTTTGACTTTGGCATTGCAGATGCATTGCTTACCGCTCGCTATCACATTTTAAATCACCGTAACTGCAAGCCCTGACATACCTTGTCAGCAGTTTAAATGCAACAAGGTTTAGATTTCAAAAGAAAGAGGTATTCAACATGAATCTTTACTCAAACACACTATTTTTTCCAGCACAGGCACTCTGGAAACACTAAGCACCCCAGACTGGGTGCAGCCCTTCAATGGCGCCCAAGCATCCATGCAGTTTGGTGTGCCCAGCTTGGCTTGACATCACTTTTGGGGTGTCATCTGTTTAATCGGTCCCCATCCTGCCCCCTGACACCCCCCCACCCCCACCCACAGAGGGGCCCTGCTCACAGCCGTGCTGGCATCGTTGTTGGTTTTTCATTTACAGGGGTAATAGAGCCTGCCCACATCCTCCCAGCCCCAGCGCGCCCTGGCTCCCACCCACGCGCTGCCGGCATTAATGGGTTTACTTTGCCGTGCCTGGCAGGTAACGACCTCCAAAAGCGGGTGTCAGTTTGTCATCCCAAGCCGGCAGCTGCACGGCGGGTGAGTAGCAGGTGGCAGTCCCATGTCCCCTCATGCGGGGTGCGATGCTTGTGGGATCAGGGTGCCCTAGAGGGGGGATTTGTGATCCCCAGCTCTGGTCCAAGCCCTGACGCATCCCTGGCCCCGCTGGCTCCCTGTGCCCATCTCTCCCCCTCCAAGGAATGTTGAAAAACGTACCAAGAATCTGCTGGGGGGACTTGAAAATCCAAGGTAGGAGCCAGCTGAGCACCAGGACGGGCACGTGGTGGCTGTGAGCATGTCCCCTGCACAGCCACACCAGCCCGAAACCCTTGGCGAGCTGCCGTGTGGGATGAGTGCACCCACAGCCAGACACGGGATGCAGGAGAGGATGAGCACCACAGCCAACAGAGATGAGTCGTCCCCAGCTGGGAGGAAGAGGATGAAAAGCACAGCGCCAGGGATGAAGCTGAGGAGGTGCGTTAGGAGCAGAGGGGTGAAATAAAGTCAAACAGTGGGTGATGGCAGAAGTGGCGAGCTGTAAGGTGCACCTAAAGTTCCTTCTGCTTCAGATGTCTGCAAAAAATATCCTATTAAAACTGAAATTGGGCTCCTACGCCTGCCTCCACTCATCCACTATTTACTGAGATCCCTAAGACCTCCAGGGTGGCAGCTGACTTTTGCTTTCTGTCTGTGTTGGGCACACATGTCCCATTGCAGGAAAACATGCTAGCAAACCCCAGAAAAGTGCTGTGTGCTCACATGAAGATGGGGATGGCCATGAAATCTTTTCATGGAGGAGCAGCAGAAACAGGGGCACTCCAAGGGTGTGCAGTGAGCCCCATCCCCGAGCCCGGCTTTGCTCTGACGGGGGTTTTAGCTGTTATTTCCAAAACTATCACCCCTTAGAGAAATTATGGAATTTACCCCACAGGTGCAGGTCTAGCTCAAAATGGAGCACAGTGGTCATGCTGGTGGCGATGCTGCCACCCAAGCAACGTTTCCCATCACAGGACAACCCTTCTGCCTCCCCAGAGCCCCTCTGGACAAGGGTCTGCTCTGAGCATCCCCAAACCCTTCATCCTCCAGCCCATCTGCCACTCAAATCCCTGCTCTCTGGCTGTGACATTGGGGCAACTCCTGCTCCTCATTAGAGGTCGCAGCCCCTAAGCAAAGATTAATCTGGTTTGTGTGAATTTATCTGCTTGAAAAGAGAGGGACCAGCTCTGACCTCGCAGTCTGGAGACTAGTGGGGAGTTTACTGTCCCCTGAGCTGTCAAGCCAATTCCCTGCAGTACCAAGCTGTTGTTCTTGGCATCTGCTAGGCAGAAAGACTATGAAACACCCCAAATATCTGTTTGTTTTAAAAGGTAAATATTAATTTCAGGATGCTGTTTACATATCCAGACTCTTCAAGCTTGAAGTCATTGCCTCTTGCTAGTTGTCACATGGTATTAGTGTGTATTTAACATTTATTTAATTCTACTTGGTCCTGCTTGTGCCAGATGGCAGGCAGCCTGCGTGGCTAGGCTTGGGCTTAGCTGAGTGCTGCTCTGAAGTGAGAAAAGGGGGTGGTTTGAGACTGCAAAGTTAAAAGTTTGAGCAGTTTTGTGGCTGCAGGTCCCTGAATGACACTGAAGCACACTGCGGCTCTGGCATCCCTGAGGCTGAGTGGCGTGTCTGCCCTCAAAAGCCTGGCAGAAGCCAAAAGCAAGACAACCTGGAAAGTATCATCCTCTGACAAGTCCAAACCAGTGCAAGGGCTGCGCTTGCCTCAGCTCTTGCTGTGCAACAGAGCCAGGGCAGGGTCTGACAACTTGCCTTTGACTCGTTGGCTTTGCATCATCTTGGCCTGATCCTGCCTGGCACAGAGCTCTCTCACTGCATACAGGGAGCAGGTCTGTGGACCCTGGCAGAGTGAGCACCATCCCTGCAGAGGCTATCATGGTTTGCATGCCCCAGGTGGGAAACCCACAGCTGAAACCCTGAGCTGCAGAAGTGTGTGGGTGCCCGGTCAGCCGGTGACCTGGAGGAGCAAATGACATGGGAGAGGACCTGCCCGCTGTCTCCTGAGATCCTGAACAGCAAGTTTCTTCGTCTCAGTGAAGACCTGAGAGATCTCACAAAGTGATGCACATCCCTGATACACAGCCCTGACTACTGAATGCTCACGCATCTCTTTTCTGCTCTTCCAGTCGTTTACTCTCCCAGCCCAGGGCATTTTTGGGGTAATGCAGAACTGCCAGCGTCACTGCTTTCTCAAAGAATAAAGAAATGCAGCCAGATGGCCTTTGGAAAACAAATATGGTATTCAAGACAGTATCACCATCCTTATGGCTGCAGCAGGCACCCATCAGCTTGAATATACAAACGAGGAAGATCTGAGATGAGTTCAGGGACAGGATTACAGTTTCTAAGTTGGGCTAGACACTGTCAGGTTCAAACATTCATGTTTGAAGAAAGAGACCTGCATGATAACTAACGTCCCCAGACGCTGCACACTCTGCCTCCCACTTGGTGAACAGGTCTCATCCCACCCCTCCTCTCCTCCAGTGGTTCTTGCTCGATGAGACCCCATCCTCCTCCCATCGGGCATGCCTGCCTCTCTGCGCAGTGCTGACCTGCCTTTGTGCACTCACATCATGCCAGGAGAAACACTGACCAGACACCAGGACTGACCCTGGGAAACTCCACCAAGCTCCAGACCTCCCCTTCTGGCACCATCTGCCTTGCTCTCCTTTCACTCAGTTCTCACCCATTGTTAATGACGCTTGTACTAAACTTTCCATTTTGCCTTGTTTTGGAAACCAGTTCCCAGGGAAGGAATCAGGCAGGTTACTCTGCCATGACCTGTCCCATGAGATAAACCCTTTATCTCATTTCCCACTCATTTTTATGACAGTAATTACTCTTTCTTCAGCATTTTTAGAGCTACATACATCTGCGAGATGACAGATTTCCAAATAAAGTTCCCTCTTGCTCTTGTGTTTGCTGTTCTTTGATCAGACCCGTTAATCCTTGCCAGCAGGTTTGCCTCCCCAGTAGAGGAAATGGGAGGACTGAACTGGTGGTGTGGGACCTGGAAGGAGGCAGCAAGGGGGTGAGGAAGAGGCAGGACAAGGCTGAAGGAGTTGAGCTGTGGGGAGCAAGAATGGGCATGTGTCTTTGCCCGAGAGAGCTTGTTCCAGCCCAGGGGCATGGCCGTCAGCTGAGACCTCCCCCAACCTGGGAGCTCTCTAACTCAGCATCCCACTCCCTCCTTTAAACGTGGGTCCACAGAAACCTTGCCAGCTGCAGGGACAAAGTCCAGTAGAGATAATTAAGCACCTCAGATCTGCTGGTGACCCACCTTGCTCCATATCCTGCTGTACAGGGCCTCCCTTGAGGTGGGGACTCAAACAACCCCACACTTTGGAAGAACAGGAGCAAGGTTGCAAAGTCCTGCTCCCAGAGACTGAGCTTCCCACCTGCAGCCACTTTTGTTATGTTGGTGGACAGGCTTTATTCAGAGGGGGACTCAAGACCATGCAATGAAGGAAGTTTCCTTTGGTAGAATTTTTGCAGGAGCTGGAGCAGAAGCTCGAAGGAGCACAGTAAGTGAAAGAGGAACAAACCAGAAGGGTGCTTTACATCAGTGCTCGGGTATGGGTGAGGATGTGTCAGGACAGCAAACAGAACTGAAAAATGCACAGCTCGGTCAGCATGGCACAAGCTGTGGTGTGGGATGCCAGCAAATAAGCAGAGCAGGTGCCAAATACCTGCTGATACTGCAAGCACCACTCCCCCATGCACCAAATAGAGAAGTACACCATGGAAAAACACAATCCATGACTTGACTGTTTGTCTGATATGCAATTAAATGAGTTAAAGATGATGGGAGAATTTCTTGGCTTGTGGAGTGCATGTATGAATATTTTAAGGGGTTTTATGTTTTACTGCCCATAGATATATAACATACATAGTGGCTGTGTATTTATAGTCCTAAAAATGCTGTTTGCAAAACTGTGGATGTTCAGTTGGGTGTGATATACGTATATATTTAGACACACATATCTACCTCTCTAGGATGTGTGTGCCTGCATACTGCACTGGGCTGAGAAGTCTTCTTTTTTCTTGTCCTGAATACATCACGTTTAAATGATAAAAAGAGAAGGATTCCAAATGAAGTCCATGTGCCCGTAGAGCTTCTTCTCTAATGCACAAGCCTATTTCAAGGACATATAGACACATCAGCTAAGTGAACAGGTGTTGCTCGGTTGGACACAGAACACAAATCCATACTCATAAAGGCTGGGTGGGTTTTTTTCTCTTAGAGCAAATAAACCCTGCTCTGTGTACCAATGTACGAGCAGAGCAAAAATTGCAACTGACCCCTTTGATGGCTCTTGATGTTTCCCAACCTCTACCCCAGCTCCAGAGAGCACAAGACAAGCTCAGCAACCTGTATGGCTTAAAATTGGGGGAGCTGGAGGTGGGGAAGGGATGGTCCCCACAGGGCATGCTACAGCAGTGTGTGTCTCTGTGATATGGTCCCCCTGCTCGTAGACCATCAGGATCCAGAACTCATCCTCCCTAGAGGACCATGCCCATGCCCCAGGTCTTGCCCACAATGCTGGCACCACTCATCTCAGATCTCCTGAGAAAGAGCACGGAGAGCCCATTCCCTGCTCACACCTCTCCATCTCTGTAGAAGACACTTGCTGAACAAGCAGCAGGATAGCCACATTTAAAACATGAGCTTGCTTCTGTGGGGAAGTTGCATATAATTATGGAAACGTTCCCAAAGGTGCTGTCCTGAGCTCCTACGTCTTTCATTGGCATTGAGGTCTGCAAGATCAAGCCCTGTATGTACCGTGTCCTGGTATTCTGCAGGTGTAATGAGTGTTATTTAGCACAATCCTCTCCTCTTTGGAGTTTCCCTCTGCAGCTGTTTCATCTTTAGAAACAAAGCAGCAATGCAGACCCTGTAATGGAGCTGCTCTGTGCCCACCATGGCTTTACCTTGGACAACACCAAAGCTGTTGAACAGAAAGGAAGATGAAGCTTTCCCCAGCACATCTCAGCACTCTGCTTTGTGGTCCCAGCCCTCCTTGCCTCCTCTCCGTTCTGAGCAGTGACACTTTGCACCAGGGCACATCCCCTTAAGGTCGTGGTGCCCGGGAGAGACAGGACACGGAGCAGGGCAGCAACAGCTCCACGCCATCAGCACAGCAGTTCCCATCTCCTCCTCCATGCTCAGGCACAGGGAGGGCTCCAGCATGGGTGAGCCTCAGGGAGATGCCAGGCTGTGGCTCAGGAGTGTGGCCAGGTGGCTTGGGGAGCTGCTCCCATCACACTGGTGAAACCTCTGATGGAGCCCAGCCTGCTGCTCTTCTAGGGGCTTCACAGGCTTTGGAGACCAGCTTAATTAAAACAAAGCCCTTATCAGTGCCCCACACAACAGCCCCTTCTGCTTCACCAGTGCAAATTTGGCCACAGCGAGGCTGTAGATGACACTGAAATGAAGTGGTGGTAAACACAGGCCAGAGCCAAGCTGCAGCCAGCGCAGCAGGAGATAAGAGCCGCGTGGGGGATGCAGGCTCTGGCAGACAGGCTGGTCCAGGAAAGTGCTGGTGGCTTGCAAAGGGAGGAGGCAAGGCCACAAAGTTAAAACAAGGACTATGGGACTAGATGGATGCTCCTGTCATTTTAGTGCAGATTTGGATCTGCTCCATCATGAGACATCTGGGCCCAAGAGATGCCTGTTCCCGGCCAGCAAACTCAAAACGAGCCCGTGGCTCCCTGAGCATCTTGAGCTAACTACTGCCAAGCCACGCTGCACTGCAGCTCACCCGTAGCTGGGCTTTCAACAGGCTGCTGGCCAGCAACCACCAGCCCAGAACTGGAGGAGTTCAAACCCGGTTTGTTGTGACCATGCAGTTTCCCTAGAGAACACCTATCATGGCAAATCCCTCCAGGATGGGAGCAGGGTTGTGCTTAGTTCTCAGATGCCAGTCGGACTTCAGCATGGGGTTGCAGCCTCAACAAACTCCAGGCAGGACTTCAGGCTCTCGGTGAAGCTCTCGTGATCACAAACTCTGGCATTTCTGGGCTTTGAGGTACCTACCAGAGGTAAATGGCACTCAGGCTTTGAACTTTGTCAGAGTCAAAACACATCTCAGCTCTGACGTGGCCATTTGAGTTAACTTCTGGGGTTTTTGCCTTGTAAATCTAAATGTGTTTTCCTGTGGCCAGACTTCCTGCAGCATTTGTGGAAAGGCAGCAGCCCATGGGAGATCTCCTGACACACAAAAGTCCCTGGCCAACAAAGTCACACCTAACCATGACAGCTTGAAGCAAGGCTTTTCAGATCCCCCCCTTTCCACAGAATAAGGACCACGGAGTTAGCAGTCCCTTGGGAAGAGCCCCATTCTTCCTTATTGCAGCCTTCCAATCGATTAAGGGCTTATAAGAAAGATGGAGAGAGACTTTTTATCAAGGCTTGTAGTGACAGAAAAAGGGGCAGTGGTTTTAAAGAGAAAGAAAGTTTAGACTAGATATAAGGAAGAAAGTTTTTACAATGAAGGTGGTGAGACACCGGTTGCCCAGTTTTTACGATGAAGGTGGTGAGACAGTGGTTGCCCAGACACCAACTCCCAGAGGAGTTGTGGATGCCCCATCATTGGGGCATGAAGGTTGGATGAACCTTTGAGCAACCTCATCTAGCGCAAGATGTCCCTGGACTTAGACTAGATGATCCCCAAAAGTCCCTTCCAACCCAAACCACTCCACGATTCTTCATCCCACATCTCCTACAACTCTTCAAACATCATCTCCGGGATCCGACGTCTCTCCAGGTCAACCTGGCCACCTAATCCAAACCTCTCCTTCGAGGCATGGGGCTGCGGTTGGACTGTGGCAAGTGCCAGGAGGCAGCTCAGACACTTTGGTTACAATACCTGAGGCCCCGGCGCATTGTCCGCAGCCCAGCATCGGGGCCTCAGGTATTGTAACACCCCTTGGTTAGTGGGGAGGCCTCAGCGCAGAGGGGGGATGAAGGAGAGATGGTTTTGGGGAGGCCGTAAGCCACAATTCGCCTAAAATTCACAACTGAATTCACACAGAAAGCGTCGCCTCGGATCCAACAGGGTCTTCCCGCTCCGCTAACCGGCAACATGCCCGCCCTCCCGCCGCCTTGCCGGGGCGGGCCTGGAAGGCCGCGCCCCTTAGCGTCACGGCGAAGGGCCGGGCCGGGCCGGGCCGGTGGGGCCGCGGCGGGGAGCGGGAGGAGGCGCCGAGGAGCCGGGCGATGGTGGGGATCCCGGGCGGCTGCCAGTGTAAGAGCCGCGGCGTGGGGGGGAGGCGCCGACCCGCTCGGCGCCGCTCGGACGGGGGCGAAGGGCCTAGCGGGGCCGGGGCCGGGCGGCGGCGGCGGGGACGCCTTGGCCTGGCTGGGCCTCCGAGGGGCGGCGCGGGGGGAGCGGGGGGCAGCGCTGGTGCCGGCCTCGCCGCCGGGCTCAGCTCTCCCCCCAGGGCCGGGCTCTGCCGCGCCCCCCCCCCCCCCCCAACCCCGGGCCTGCCCTGCCCTGCCCGTCCGGGGGGTGCAGGGAGGGGTGCTGCGCCCTGCTCGGCTCTTCCAGATGCGTACGTTTATGTATAAAAATGCATATGCCTTTGGTTCGTGTGTATTTCTCAGCATGCTGTTCATTGCCCACAAAGTGTCGGGCAGCCTGGCCGGGAGCGGCTTTGGGGACCCCGACCTGCAAAACCAGCCCATCAGCAGTCCCATGGGCTGGCCCGCTGGGTTTATTTTTAATTTCCAGGCTGGATGGGGTTTCGTGACCCCTCGCCGGCGCAGGGCAGGGCGGGCAGCAGCAGGGCTGCTGTCTGCAGCCCCCCTCCGGGTCACCCCAGGAGCAGGCCGATGGGTTCGGTAGCAGCCAGACCTGTAACGTGCCCAGGCGCGCACCTGCATACGTGAAGCCTGTCTGTTGCAGCATCCTCTGCTACTTGGGGCTGGGAAGGTGAATAACTGGAGCGCCGTTTTCATTAATTTCTCAAAACAGGTTTGTTTCCAGAAGAGTTGTACTCTTTCTGAAAGCGATGAGGTCGGCAGAAGAGCAGAGAAGCACGTTGCTGCTGCCAAGGAGCAGGGTAGATGGTTAGCCTGTGTCTCTCACCATATTAACCTCCTGATCATTTTTCTCATCTGTGCTTGCGTGCACAGCATTTGTTTATCCACGATTGGGAATGGACTGTGAGCCATCCTGGGCTGAGGACCGAGGTGCCTGACAGAGCTGTGATGTCCATGGGTAATGGATGTAATGTCCAGGCTGGATCATGGCTTCAAGTTGATAAGTCAGAGTTCAGTGAAGGGAGAAAAGCAGTTAAAAGCATATCGCAAAGCTCAGAGGAAATGAGGGAATTTTAAAATGAAGTGCGATTGCTCATAGGGAAGCAATGTAAAGATAGATGCTGACGCTAATGTGGAAACCACCCTGAAAGCTGCATTCCTGATACAGAGAAGGAATTACCAGCTGATGGAAATTGCAGAGGGTGAGTGAATACTTTATCGTGCTGCTTAGTGCGAAATGTGTGGAGATGTTTGGAGTGGGGTTGTTATCCCTTAAGGCAGTTAGTATTAGTCTGTCAAGGCATGTGGACTTGAAACAGCCAGTGGCCCAAGGCAGCTGCAGCAGGAGGAAGGCAGAGTGGCGAGCAAGCCGTGTTAACATCCACGTGGGTTTGCAGAACCCTGGTACCTGGTGGACAGGCTCCTAACCTCACTGCCAGGGAGGGGTCTTCAATTTGTCTGCCTTGAGGAAAAGGCCCCACAGAAGGAGCTTGGGTGAGATCATCTGCTTTAACCTTGCTGTCCAAAAGTCATCCCTTTGTGCCTGATCTCTGTTCTCTAAGCTCCCTTTGCAGTCGCAGCAGAGAAATAGGTGCTTCTGGGGGTGATTCATCTCACCATTCTTGGACACCTCTCTCTGGATGAGATGAATTACGTGCTGGAGGTGCCTGGGCTCTTTCATTGACTGCAAGGTGAGTCCAGGATAGCTGGCTTAGGCTTTGGCAATGAGGAGTTAGATGAAACACATCCCACCCAGCGTGTCTGCTCATGGTGCAGCTTGACAGTTTATGCAACTGATTCAGATTCCCTGTTTCTCTTAGACTGAGCACTGGGAGGAGAGACAGGCCTTTGAAATCCTACTTTAAAATAACTGAAGCTAAGGGAGACAGGGATCTTGTGCCTAAAGCTATAGCTTCAGGGTGGGTATGTGAAACCCTGCAATCGCTTCCTGTCTCAGCTGTGACATTTTCTGCAACCTTTGGCAAGTTCTTCGTTTTTCTGGATCGTGGCAGGAATGTATAAATGTGTATGTAGCCGCTTAGTTTTGCAGTATTAAACCATGTCTGAGATTAGGGCTTTTCATTTGGGTCCTGTTGACAGAACTGAGTCAGGAAGTGATTGCACTGACCTTATGCCAGCAGGTACAGCAAGGCTGGGATGCTTTGGATGACTCAGCGGCAGCTAAAGCATTGTTTCTTATGCACCTTTAATACACCTGTGGCTCAACATCCATTGGTGAAGTGGTAATGATAACCCTGGTGAGCTAGACAGCTGTTTTATAAGGGTAAGCACATAAATATATGTTACAGCCTTCGGCAGCTTTATAGATAGAGCAGGTAACAATGTCCTGTTAGTGCCAGTGATTGAACAAGCAGAACACTGGCCTAGTGCCTGCCCAAGAACACTGTTGGATTTTATCTTTGGTCTCAAGAAAGTGAATAATCAGCTGTAGACTCATAATTTTTATAAGCACAAATTATATGCATTGCCTTGGTTATCAGCCCAATGATTTCTGCTGTTTTATAAATACAGTTACTGGCAATGTCAGAAGGTTGCTTGATTTCTTTGGGTATTTATTACAGAGAAGTAGTTCAGTGCTCAGTGTGAAACTAATGATCCAGAAAGAAAGAAGAAATGTGTGACTGCTTTGAAACTTTGGGATGTTCCATATCAGTTTAAGGCACATACTGACTCTCATGGACATGCTTTTCTTACATGGACATGTCCAATGGGCAGAAATTAAAATGGATCTTTCAGGGACTTAGTCTTGATTTTCATATGCTGTAAAATAAAAGGCTTAAGGTGTTACTCTTCCCTTGCACCAGTGCTCAGGAGAGTGAAATAAACTGACTTTTTAAAGAAGTCAGAGAGAAGAAAAAGAGTTTTTTGATTTGCAGCTTCTCTGAGGATAGAAAAGAGCATGTACTTCAGGTAGAGCTCACTTAGTTGACTCTTAAAAGCAGGACTGGAGTGGAACAGTGAGCTGAGTACAGTTTCCATCAGCCTGAGCTGCCAAGGCTTTGCAGTTACCTCAAGATGTTGCCATAAACCACTGGAGTGCGGGGAGGACTGCTCGGTTTTCCCTTTTGCTGGCAGGAATCGAATCTTTGACTTCAGAAGGAGGTGGCTGTAAAACTCACAAAGGCGAGAAATTAATCTGTCTCTCCCTCTCTGATGTAGAAAGTCCCAGAGGCAGTGCTTCCACCCAGACAGGCGATTTACCTGGAACTCTTCCAGACTGAAAAGCACCTTCCTGAAGGCACTTGTCCAGCCAGTGTCTGGGGCAGAAAACTTCCCCTGTGTCCCTGTCACCTTCTCATCCCTCCCTGCTGCATCCCGTGTGTGTGCACACCCATGCTTGTTTCAGCTGTGAAGGTGTCATGGACATCGTTTTGGCTGTGTTTGCGCACACCAGGTTCATCAACCCTGACTTTAGAGCTCAGCTAAAATGTTCTTTACTCCATTTCATGTTCTTCTAATAGTGACTTATCTGGCAATTGGACTTTGAGGTCAAAATCTGCACATATGTTTTCCTTGAAGATGTGCTTTGCAGTCTTGGTATAATTTAAAGGATCAGACTTTTCAGGCAGGGATTTTCTCTAGTGTGGATTTATGTTGGTATTTAAGATAGTAGTTGGTAATAGCCCTTGACCTTGGGTTGCAAGTATATTTTCAGAAGATAAATGGTATTCTGTTCTCTTGACTGTGGGTCCATAGGTGACACTTTGAAGCTTTTTGAAATATTACAGAATTCTCTCATTATAGGTATGGTTTTGAATGGAAAGTGTAGCATTAGCTATTTTTTTCTGTGGGTGTCATAAAATAATTGGACAAATACTTAGTGAATGCTTGCAGAATTACTGCTGCTTTTCTGTGAGTGGACTCAATAGACACACCAGTTTGTTAGCATCAATACCAGCTTCTCCCCGAACCAAATATACCTGTATTTTTTAATGCTCTTGATCTCTTGGGAGTTGGTCTGTCACTTCCTAATCGTGCACCTAGTTGCTGTAGCAGCAAGTTCCTCCAAATATATCACCTGAGATGCTCTCACCTGGTTTTTGTATGCATTTTGTCATGCATTACTGACAGGAGGCAACAGGAGGAGGAAAAGGAGGTATAAAATCCTAAAGGAAAGGAAACAGGGAGGCTGTATGTAGTTGTTGTATGTGGGAGTAGGCTGGTCTGGCAAGGGACTGGCAAAGGATGTTTGGGTCGAGCAGTCGCCGGCACTGGTGGGACTGGGCTGGTGGCAGATGGTAGCTGGGCAGCGCTGGGGATCCAGGGTCCCTCCCTGACGCCCGCCTGGCCAGCAAAGACTCTTCAGATGCCTTATCGGGAGTGATGAGGACACAAATGCTTAGCCTAATAACTCATTACGTCCCGGCTGTCTTTTGTGTCTGGTAGCCAACAACTATTTGCTTTATACTTTTAAGTTGTTGTGCATCCTGCCTGCGGATCCTCTTTGCATCTGGCTGGACGTGCTTGAACAAACAGAGATCTCAGAGGGGCTGTCGTGTGGGGTACATCTGTGTGGTCACACATGGTCCTGGCTAGGCGGACACTCGTGGTTGTCTGCTTGGAAGCATGGTCAGCTTTCTTTCCTTAAGTTAGTATTGCAGGATACAATATTTTGTGGCTACGTTCTTGGGAGCAAACATTTTGGTGGGTCTTGGTTAAGCAGAAACTTAATTTAACACCTTTTTTAAAGGGTGGAGTATCTCAGCTTGCAGCCTTTCCAGGTGCGGATGAGATTAATTTGCTTATCTTAGGTGATGGCAGGTAATTGCATGTGCAGGGGAGATACTGTAGTCAGGATGTTAAAACACAAAGAAGTCGAATGGCTCCCATGTTCCTCCCCCGCTGTGCAAGCTCTTTTGCATTAAAACACCCCGTCTAGCAGATCTGCAGGCAGGAGTCTTCCCTCCTCCTCCTCCTCCCTGATGGGGTTTGGTGGGGGCCAAGAAGCCACTGATGAATTGTGACTGTAAAGCGCTGAACTTTGAGGGGAGATGAAAAAAACCTTCGAAACATTTGCTGGCCTGGCAGCGGGTATGTGGGTCGGTAATGGGGTTTATCTTCTGACATCATTAGGATCTCTGACATTTCTAGCTTAGAAACAATAACTCGCCTTATCCGTCGTCATGTTTTTCTAATTAAAGACAAAGCTTGGTAAATATTTTTTAAATGATTGAATTTCCCAAGTATGGAAAACACATGTCGGGAGTCAGGCTGGCTGCATCCAATGTGCCTTTTCCCATAGCGTCCTTTGGAGCACGCGAGTGCAAATACAAATTTAGAGCTGTGGGTGACAGGTTTATCTGGGATGATTGGCAAGGATTTATAAACCAGGAGGGGATTTACTTCGCTCTCCCTCCCTCCTCTTCCCCTTTTTCTCCCTCCCTCCCCGACCCCCGTCTCAGAAATAGGAAATTGGGATCACATTAAACCCTAATTGGTTTGGCTCCAGCGCTAGTTCGGTGGCTGCCAAATAGTTAATTTATTGCGTGAGAGTTTGGCCATGTGTTGAGAGGCAAATTTGCTTGAAGCAAGGGATCTTTGTAAACTGTACATCCATTCCCGTGCCAGGTCCTGTTTACAGCGGCACCGGAGTGGGGTGCGGGAGGTGCTTTCCATACCCATCCTGGCAGGACAGCGAGGGGGGGGGGGGCCCTGCCACGGGGCTGCTGTTTGGCCTTCCTCGCTCCCCAGCCAAAAGGCTTTCAGGAATAGTTGCCTAAAAGAGCTTAAAGTGGTTTTAGCTGGACTTGGTGATCAACGTTTGGAAACTGCCAGCTAGATAAGACGTGGGAGGCTCTCAAGAGAATAAATGCATCTGTTTGGGAGATAACAGCAGGCCTGGGCTGTCACCATGGAGCGGGGCCAGGTGGGGAGTCCCCGGGGGTGGCAAGATGGCTTTTCTTGGATGATGTGAGGAGGGGCACCCGGGAAGCAGGCATATCCGGCTGGCTTCCCGTGGCCTTGCAGAAGCCCTCCTTGTTCTTGTCCTTCTCCGTGAGGTCGATGGCTGTCGGACATCCCAGATTTGTCGTTGCTTGCTGTTTGATCCGAGGCATCTAGTTGTGTTTGGCTCCCTTGACGGTTTCTGGAGGTTGGGCTCCATCAGAAGGGCTTGCGTGGGCTTGCAGGACAAGCAGCCCTCACTTAGGCCATTGCCATCGCTGCGTTCACCAGCACTTGAAAGGGAGTTACTTGGATTAAAGAGGATGCTGCAGCCTGAGTTAAAAGACTCTTGCTGCTAGTGTGGCTCAGGTTTTGGAGTATGATTTGAAAGAGGCTGTGTAAGGAATAAATCCACGGCTGTGGCATTTTCTTTCATTTCTCGCTGAGTTAAATAACAAACTTGGTGTTAGGGAGCTGCTTCCAGCTCCGAGGCAACAGAATTATTACCGCTGCGCTCAGTGGCGCCCTTTCTGTGTCAGCTGCTGTTTCCATTGTGAACTTGATACCTGAAGGCTCAATATTGTGACCCTTTAATTTTCAGCTGCTAAAACGTACCATGTGAGTTGGCTAAAAGGGAAGAGCTCAGAGGGGAGTTTGAAATAGTTATGCTGTGGGAGCAGTGTGTTTCTTTGGGTATTTCTTAAGTGCTGAGTGTTTAGGAGAAATTGATAGGTAGTAGCAATGCACTCTTAGCAATACTTTTCCTTCTGTAGCTCTTGCTTCCTGGGATGTAATAAAATCCATTAAGTTCTATTTATGATCTAGGGCCCAATATAGTAATAGTTTTATTTGGATAATTGTGGCTGTTCTACCGATAATCAGAATACTGAACACTTCCAGGCTGTGTATTTAGGAGGGTACAGGGTTGGCAAGGCCAAATGTTAGCCAGTTTTTCTGAGGAGTCAGAGAGACATCAGTTCAACAAAAAAAAAATCTGGATCAAGCTGAGCATCTTTGTAGGAAGGCAGCTCCTGCCTGCAGCTGCCACACTGGGGCCATGCTGCCCTGGATTTGCCAGCCATAGCATGGAGGTGCTAGCAAAGTTAGGCAGGCAAAAGGGAGACAAATTGGACAGGTATTGGAAGCAAACAATGACGGGGTATTTTGGAGAGCATCTTTTCATCTTGAGGTCTGAAGGCAGGTTAAACATTCATCAGGGAGCCACTCCTCGCTTGTGCATCTCCTGCTTAGTTTGAAATGCAGCCATTTCTGGGATGAGCTCCTGTAATTACTTTAAAGTACATCTTACTTCCACCACTTTTGGCAGGAAGGAAGGAGGAATACTGTCCTCCATCGCCAGACAAAATACAAATCAACAACTGGGATTTTTTCTCCACAAGCGGATCTATCTTCTCTGCCATTAAATCTGAGTTGGATGGAAGCCTTGTGCCCATTTTGCTTTCGCGATGCAAGCGTGGCGTTCTGCAGCATGTAGCCCATGTTCACATGAAGATTTAAAGCAGCAAATTCTAGCTAGAAATTCTTTCTAGTGCTTTGGTTTCCTTCTGCTGTTTGCTTCCCTCTTCGCACTGCAGATGCTAATGGATCACCTTCCTGTGGTGAATAACGATACAAGCAGTACTTTACATTGTGCTGAGAAACTGTCGTCTTCAGAAATGTTCTCTCTGAGATGCATTCCCACTCCTAAACCATCGCAGATCAGGCAGCACTGAAAAACCTTCAAGCTTAGCTTGAGATCACTTGTGTCAGCCTAAACACCTACCTCCTGTATGAGCCTGGACTCATACTTGAGGCTACAGCAGGCTTGTGCCACGGTTGGGTGCTTGTGCAAGCTGATGCATCCAAGTTTCTAGCTTTCTGTGCATTCTCTACTCTCTTCTTCCTCCATTTTCATAGATGGAAGTTATAATAAACTTGATGTCCTCATCGTGGAGCCTCCTGCTTTCCAGGACCAATTTTTTTTGCCAGGAGATCTTCTTAGAGGTAGAGAGAAAAGGCAGCAATCTGGAAGATGGCTTCCAGAAAAAAAAAAAACCCGGCAAATTTGTGGCAACCACAAAGCAAACTAGTTTACCAGATCTGGGAGAGCGTCCCAGGGACCTTTGCGGAGGTAAAACCATTGAGGGTTGTGGGATCGAGAAGCACAGAGGCAGGAACAGATCCTTAACTTGGTCTCTGCTGTCATCTATGCATCCATTTCTCCAGCCAAGCCACTCCTCAGCTGTAAAGGTGTACACAGAAAGGAGGGGTGAGAATTTAGATGCAGGCAGTACCTTGTTCATAGAGCTTGTAAATTTGACCATGGGGTAACAGAGACTGCAAGTCAGTGTCATGCAAAATTGAACTTTTGGTGGATTGTCTGCATCCGTTTACTGCTGTTCGTTTACTCCTCTGCTGCAAAAGTTCAGGCTCCAGATTACAGCTCTTACTCCATGTGAGTCTCCACATTTCAAAATATACTGGTTGCTGCCTTTTTTTTCCCCCAGCAGATGATTTTTTTCTGTGAAAGTGTGGTCTGACCTCTGTATCTAGGTATGCTGAGCACTTAGAAGTTAATTTGATGGAATCGTCTTGGGAAGAATCTTGGGCAGTGGCAGATACCCTTCTTTTGGAAAGCCTATGGATAAGGATCTTGCAAAGGGAGCAGTGGAGGCAACCTGCGCCCACTCTGATTTAAGCATTGCCATGCCTGCTGCCCATATCTAACAGCACCCTCTTGGCCTTGCACTGGTTTTGTACTGCAGTACTTCAGAAATGTTCACCAGCACTTGTCTGTCCTTTTTCTTCTTGAACATACTTGTCTTATTGAACAAACTTTCCCCTCCATCCCCCATGTAGTATTGATTTTAGCAAGAGGAAAAATAAAACCTCTTTGTGCATGTGAATGGGTAAATGACTATCAGAGCACACAAACTGTTGAGCAGGTTAATTTCTAGATGTTTCTTGATTTGCCTGCTACCAGTTTTATTTAAGTGTTAAGTCTTCAGTCACCACAGCTACTGTGTTCATCAGGTTTTATTTCCCATTTATAATTGTAGCAGTTTCCCTTGAGCCCTGTACCTTTAATTAAGAAAGCTAAGTTTGATGTAAAGTTAATGGAATGAAATTTGTTGTATTTTTATGGTAAAATATGCTCGCAAAAATAACATTTGTAGACTCAGTCACTACTCCTGAACATTGTTTACCGCATCTCCTGTTTTCCTTGACCTTCTGTCAGTACTGATGACTGTTCTGATGGCCAGAGACCAGGGTCTGATCTGTGCAGAAATTTTTGCCTTTGGTCTCACACATACTGTGTGCAATAGTTTGGCTGGCATAGGATTTCTGCTTTCCCTTTTGAGTGTGTTGATAAGGATTGCCTCAGTTCCCACCAGCAATGCACTTTTACTGTCCTGCCAGTGCTCTTGGTGGTGTAAGGTGGGCCAGGAAGCCCTGGAGAACCTGGCAGCACTGCACGGAGCTGGTCCTACTTCAGGTGGACTCTGGGCAGACGTGACCTAGCCACCATCCAGGCTTTGAAAGCCCTATTCAGTGAAACCTGATGTTATTTCAGGAATATTTCCTATGCTTAGTGACCTGTGAGTGAGCCCTGCTAGAAACAGCTGCCAGAGAGGCACCTCCCCACGCTGTGCTGCTGGGCTGCAGTGGTACCTAGGTGCCTCTCCACATGCACCAACCACCCTGCTCTGCCCTGCACGAAGCCTCCCTCGGCAGAATTTTGAAGCAACTTGCTTTTTCCACTCCTTGGTGCAGGATTTCTACAGCTGTTGCTGGTCCTCCCAGTCTGAAGGCCAGGGCAATGCTGGTTCTCCAGATAGCCCCAAAGAAAATGAAAAAACTCAGATGGGACGAGAAGCGGTGGCATGCATGGGCTTCTTCAGGTAACCACATGCAGTAGCCTTCTGTCTGCTGACTCTGCTTCTCCAACATGGGGTGAGTCTGTAGTTCAGCAGGAACAACCAAGGCAAGGATGAGCCAACGGACAGATCTGCCTGTATACGTGCAGCATGCCAGGAATTTAAATCTGTCACCAACGGTACTCTCCAAATGGCTGTGCTTCTCCGAACAGTGGCTCCGTGAATGGAGATGCACCTCGTCGCACCTGTTTTATAACACAGAGGCAAAATATTCGGGGCATCCAAATAGTTATACCCCGACAAACAAATTCTGGCAGTGAGAGCATGAGTTTCCATCTCGTTAAGCTGTTGGCAAAGCTCTGGTAATTCCAGTCACTGATGCAGCGCAGGAATTATCCCTCAACGTGACTGGTTGTGTCAGGTCAGAGCATCACTGTTTTTTCTCAGCAGTTGTGTGTTTATACTTGAGGGTAAAAGAAAGTGTTGAAATGTCAATTCATTGGGTTCTTCTCTGGTGCTGGAGCAAGGTCTCATGAGGTCAGAAAACAAGTGTCTGAGGATTTCTGTACAATGAGCATAAAGTGGATTTCTACACCTAAGTTGTAGTGAGGAATTGTTTTCAAATCTAATGGTTTTTTTTAATGCAAAACCTAGCACTGATTCTCTGTTTTGCAGAGGCTTGAAGGTTCAGCTTGGAGTTCACCAGCTCGGCTGCAGCCCAGGTTGGCTTTGTCAAAGTTCCTGCTGTCTCAAAGCTGTTTGTTGGTCTGTATGAAATCAGCTGGTGGTTTTGGTCCACTTTCTTGGGGACTGGTCAACTCACTATGGTTGGTCCCATTTTTGGCATGCAGGAGGTGTGCCATGAGTTGGAGAGATGGAGTTGGATGAGCTGGAGATTGTGGTGTCTTCTGGCTCCTCCAGCAGGCAGAGGATGAGGCATTTTGTTGAAGGGGTGGCACGCAGATGTCAATAGACATGGGAAATTTGCCTCCAGCGCTGTTGCAGATTTTACGGTGTCTTGCAAACAAGAAAGAGCAGTGTGCTCTCCCTGCCTCGTGTTACATTACACAGCTTGAGACAGGCGCATACAAAATTCATTTTAGTGGTCCGTCGTCCAGTCCCAGAGACTAAGGAATGTTTTAGTAGGGCTTTTATAAAATTTGTACGCTTTATCAAAGGTCCTGTTGTTTCCTCATTAAAGCAGGATTATGCCTCTGGGATTAGCTGTTCTGCATGGGTCAAGAGGACAGCCACGCTCCATTTTCATAGTAAACTTCTGGTGCAGAGGTGTATGGTGAAATGGCTGAAGCAAGTGGGAGGCTGAGTACCCAGGAGACACAGGGTTGCAGGTACTCAGAAACAGGGTCCAAGAGGAGCTTTTACAAATGTTAGTTTGATTGGACTTAACTCTTGAACACTTGGAAGGATTTTAGAGGGCTGCATCTCCAACGCTTCTTATCATTCAAACATTCCATCTCCAAGACTCCTTCTGGTGTTAAACAACCTCTGTTGTTTGTGCGAACCTTAGGGGGTGAATTTGCAGCTTTTCCATATGCTGAAACAAGCAGGCAGGAAGAATTTTGATTTGCACAAGGATCTTCTGTAGTCAATACAAGTTGACCCCACAGGCTTTCTTGAACTAATTCCTGTCAGTTTGGCTTTGCAAGATCTGATTTTTGCCCTCAAATGATCTCTTCTTCCAAAAGCTTATTCCATTGTGGATTTTTTTTTCCTGTATGGCTATGATTCTGAATTAGGTTCGAGTCATCAAAAAATCACTGCTAAGTAAGAGATAACTTCTTTTACTGATGCTGTAGTGCCCAGATGTTTGGAGCCTATTGGTTTTGTTTGGGTTTTTTTAAGTGCACTGTCTGTCTCTGCAGTTTGTAGTCACATAGTTGCATATTCTTGTGTTCCTAATATAAATATTGTCATTGCTGAACAGGGACCTGCAGGAAAATAGTGAAAAGAAATGCTGAAGCAGCACTGCTAATCAGGTAGATGTATTACACTGCTGTTTAGTTGTAAGAAGTCTCCAAGAAGAAGAATGAACTCTTGGACTGGAAGCCTGCTCAGACTGCAGTATTACCTTGAAGAGAGGTGTTATTTGAAATGACTGTTGTAAAAATACCTCAGAAAATGATTTTGGTGTTTCTCTTGCTCTGCTCATAATGACGTTCCCTAGAGGATATGTATTTGTCATCTATTTTTCTAGATCTGCAGAGAAGTAAAATCAAAGTACTCATGCTATAGCTTGGAGGATCAGGTCAAACATGAGCAGCTAACGGCACATGTGGTCTGCCTTCCCCTACGCCGAGCAGAGCATCCTGTGAGCCTGGCTGCCAGGAGCACGTCATGGTGGCCGGGCTTGGCCGCAGTGATGCTGGAGAAGCTGCAGCATGCTGTGCTCACACCCGCTCTGGGCCAGGCTGAGTCCCACCAGCAGCCCTGGTTGGGTTGGTGCAACCCAAAGCTGTTGTGCAAGGGGTGCAGCTGGTTTTAAGTGTACGATCATTGGGGCATCCTATGGTGGTGTACAGCTCTGAGTAGGACTGGTGGTGTATCTGTCACTCATCTCTTCCACACCTTCAGCGTGGGTTTTTTTGATGTCTGGTCAGTGGAAAGCTGACCGTGGTCATTAACTGTATGTAAATGAGTCATGCTGAACTCAAAACTCAGCATGCAGCATTTCAGGTTATTTGGGCTCAAAGCAGCCAGGTTATTAACCACGAACACAGCATTTGTAATCTAAATACTGTTAGGCCTTAAGTAGGGCAGGAGCTGCTGTAACTCTATTCTCCCCCTGCAGCACGGGGCAGGGCTGCAGCAGGCCAGGTGTTTGCCTTTAACTGCAGCTGCTCCATCTGCAGAAACAGGTGGGGACGTTCAGGACTGTCAGCAAAACACAGCTGGGAAAAGTTAAGAGCAGCCCCACAATGTGCTAGTTCACCTGGGCAGAGCACACCCCTAAGCAGAAGCGCCGGTGATAAACATGGCTTCACCTCAGCGTCAGCTCTGGGTGGGATTAATGAAATAAAGAGAAAGTAAATGTATGCTTGAGCTGCCTTCCACACTACCACCACCACCACCCCCCAAAAGCAGCAGCACAGCCAAATCAAATTGGCTATTTTTGGAATACTGCCTTTTAACTGCCTGTGCCATCAAATCCAACCCTACTTCGGAGAAGCTTTGCTGATTAATAGCTCTCATCTCCTACTCCAGGTTTTTGTTACTGTTTTTTAAATTAAGATTTCTTTTTATTTTTTTTTTTATAACTCATGTAGGAAATCAGGATTTTGACAGCTGTTAAAGTTTCAAGTTTAGTAAATCTGAGTTTTGGATTGGAGGTAATTTTTGGCCTCTTCCTTTTTTCCCTATGTGTGTGTTAATTAACTTCAACATACAGGTGTTTGACTTCTAGCTCTTAACAGTTGTCTGAATGTTGTAAGTCCCTTGCATGGGATAGAAGACCTCTGACTTCTTTGCTGTGATGCTCTCACCAAACGCTCCTTTCAGTCTATTGAAAAATCTTCTCTTTTAACTGTCCCAAGTATTCTTCAGCATATTACTTACCATGTTTTTGGGAGCAGGCAGAGGCAGGGGGTGTTGGGCATGCACGAAGCGGAGCAGGGTGCTGAGTACTTGCTCTGCTTGCTCTGCTGCCGTGGGGAACTTGCCAGGAGGAGCACAAAGCACAAGCAGGTCCCCCATTTCTCCTACATAAAAATGATAAGGGATCTGATGGCTTCTGTCCCCTTGCCTAGGGACGGTGTCACCTGGATGTAAAATACTTGGACCCAGGGCAGGCAGCACCTCAGTAATGGTGTGTTTCCTCCTAAGTGCTTAGGATGGAAAAATAAGTTTTGGGAACCTTGCATGACTTGTGCCTCCCCGTCTCTCTGACTCTGCTGGGAATTCTGTTGTTAGTGCTGCTGGGTTGATACAGGAAGAGCTCAAATGCCCGGGGAGTGAGTGGAAATGTGCACCGCTGGGTGAGGTGGGTCACCCTAATTCTGTGCTGGGGGCAGCTACGGCTGAAAGTGTTGGGTACAGACATGGTGGTGTTGGAGGGAGCTGATGCCTCCAACAGTTATGGGCTTCCTCTTTAGCTGGGTTGGTCTCTAGCTTCTGCATGTTAAATCCTGAAAGTTTTTAAGGGTGGGTGGGTTGTGTGCTTTGTCAGCTTGGTTCTAGTCAGCTGTTTCTCTAGGGAGAAGCTAGCTGTATTTTTTTGAGACTTGATTTTCTGTACCTGTTGCGTTTTGTTGAATGAGTTTTATTTCAGAACAATCTTCTGATTGAATTGTTCTTCTATTGGAAAATGTCCGTTCGTTAAGACAGACACTTTCTCTGGGACCAATATGTGCTCAGGAGATCAGAAACCACCCTAGGTGCTCTGTAATTGTATTTACTAAACTGTACAACATGGCCTAAATAAATATTTACTGATTTGAATATGGTTCTTTGGCATCCTGGTAGAGCACTGGCTGCCTGACCTTTGTCTGTCCTGATGTTACCTTGTTTTGTTAATTTTTGAAAGAGGGTTGTTTTTTTGTTTGGCTTTGGGGTTTTTTTTAATAACCACATGGAAGGGGAAGATTTTAAGTCCAGGTTTCACAGGATGGGACTGTTTCTGCCCCAGCCTCCTGCTTGCTGAAGGCAATAAATGGTGTCCTTAGCTCAAGGTTTAGCATTCAAAGTTTTACTCTGACAGTGTGCCTTTTCTGCACAGGGAAGTTGCTGTGAAATTTGGGTGTGAATTTGCAGTGTACCAGCTGCTGCACTAATGCCATCTGCAGAGATGCGCAGAGTGCTGGAGCGCTTTTGTGCAAATCGGCTTTCTGCGCTTCCCTTTCAGGAAGGCTTCAAGGTAGCACTGCTGCCAGAGATCTGCTCTGCAGCTGGCATGGCCCTGCTTTGGGGCTAAAGCAAGCTGCCGCTACCTATGCTTTCTGGTTACGGGCTGTGGTTTCACCATCACTGAAACCTCTCTGGTCACTGGTAGCTGCAGAGGAGGGTGCTTGATCTGGGGTTTAGCTCAGGGGGGAGGATGTATCCTGGTGGACCCTGGCAGGTCCTGGTGGATCCAGCAGCACCACCAGACACCACTATGGTCCTGTGTGGGCACTTGTTGTGGGGGAAGGGGCCACCCCAGTGTGACCGTGGGCCAAGCTTGGCTGCTGACCCTGGAGGAACAGTGTAATGGGAATGACAAGAGATTTGGACCAGAGGAGAAAAACGCATGTTAGCGCCTGAATGTAGTTTTTC
The DNA here is from genome assembly GCF_929443795.1 of Astur gentilis. Taxonomy (NCBI): domain Eukaryota; kingdom Metazoa; phylum Chordata; class Aves; order Accipitriformes; family Accipitridae; genus Astur; species Astur gentilis. Next base: position 18,838,371 of record NC_064893.1, on the reverse strand, counting down.
ATCCTCTTAAAATTCTTCTGTTTCTTTGAAGTGTGAATCCCAGATGCTACAAAAGTATTTTTCCAGTCATGGCTATGCTGTCTTGCTGTGTATTTTCCACCAAATTGCTGAATTACTGTTTTCCTTCTGGCCTTCAATTTTTTTCATAGCTTTATCTTTTTGTCTGGATGTTTTACATGGCTAAAACTCATTCCGTCTAGCATACCAATCTGAGAACTCCCACGTGAGACAGCGTCCCCACTGAGCTATCGCATAGGACAGGAATGCTGGCTTTTCTTCCTGGAACCTTGTAAACATGAACTTCCTGTTGACACGAGCTGTAAATCTGCAAATAGGTTCTGCTTCTGACAGAAGATGAAGGTAATAAAGTTTCAGGTCCTCATTCACTGCGCCTGGTCCTCCTTGAGCTGCATCCAAGCACCCCAGAGGCGGTGGAAGCACAGAGGCACAGGAGGGAACCTGCTGATTGCTCTGCACCTCTGGAAATGAGTCTTTCCCTTTCTTTTTTTCCCCTTTTCTTTAGGCACCCAAGTATGCGTGCAATGCTAATAGAAGCCAGGTGGAGAATCTCAAAACCCTAAGGACTCTAAAATGGTGCTTCATTGCTTGTTTTCTCCTTTCATTTCTCCCTGCCCCTCCCACCACAGAGCTGATCTTCAGTTTTGGGGAGTTAATTCTATCCTACATCCAAAACAGGTATTTTTGGATAACAAGCTGGCCAAATTCTGGCAGCTATTAGGAGACTTTGCATATTACCACCCATGTCACTTAATCTCGCTGTTATTTCTACCTTCAGGAGGAGATCTGGTGGGTTGCATAACCCACACTAGTTGTTGGTTTTCGCCTTCTATGCTTAACGCTCTGCTCTTCTGCGTTTTGTGCAGCAGCAGCAGCAGCTTGTGAGCCTCATCCCATGTTGGGGCTGGGGGCTCCCGGCAGCAGCCGGCTGCTCTCTCTGCCTCATAACGCCCATGCAACTTGAAGCTGTGGCTAGCAAGCCGTATGCTTTACCTTCCTTCTCCCAGTGCCAAGACAAGTGCCTGTAGCTCACTAGGAAAAGAGGCAGCAGCGCGTGGAGAATAGCTGTGTGGTTCCCCATGCCGTGTGTTTTTCGGAGGTTGATGCATGTTTTATTTCTGGTTAGGTAGCAGGGGCAGGTAGCAGACACCCGGGCAGGTGGCTGAGCTCAGCAGATGCTGTGGGCTTATAATGGTTGGGCATGAGTGTGCTGATCTTCAGGATTGACTGTTGGAGATGCTGGGGCTTCTCTGTGCTATCGGGGAAGGGATGGAGGCAGGTGAGGGGCTGGGAAATGGTGGAAGCAGAGTGGAGAAGGGAAGCAGAAATAAGGTGAAAAAAGACATTAGAAGCATGGTAGTGGAAAGGGAAAAAGGATATAGAAAAGAAGGAGGAGTGGTTACAGGACATGGAAACGTGGAGCAATGGGCAGGATAAAAACAAGATCTGGATGGAGGCTGGACTCTGTTAATAAGCATCCCATTAATTAATACTTTCTCATGTGGCAGCACTGGGGTGTGGATCAAATCCAGCCCTTCTCAGCCTGACCTCCGCACTCTCCTCGCTCGCCACCGTGCTGGTTTCTCTTTGGCTTCCCGCCCTAAGCAAAACCACAACCTTTCCGACTTCTCAGGGCAGAATGAAAGGCACATGGCAGCGGTGTAAGAGGAGCCTCTCACAGTCGTCTGCGCTTGGGTGGGCGTGCTGGTTCTTTCGTAAACTAATAGCTCCCAGCAGTGCTACTAAATCAGACTTGGTGGAGCCGGGAGCGGAGAGTTGGAATGCCGGGCCAGGCGCACAGGGCTGCGCCGGGTTGTTTCGTTTTTTTCCTTCCCCAAAACCCACCATTTGTTAGGTCCGAAGGGCCAACTGTCAGCAGGAGAGGGAGCTGGCAAGGATGAGCTTTGCAAAGAAAATTGTTTAAAAACTAAAAATAAAACCCCAAAAATAACACCCCCAAAAAAACCTGTTTAAAACATAATTTTTTTGTTGTTTGGTGAGGCTGGAAGGGAGGGAATCCTGTTCAGTGCTAAACCTGTAAAGCCAACAAACTGGGATGCTACTGGAAGGCCTTGCTTAAAATCCTGAACCAGTGGTTTTGCTGGGTAAAATGAACAAAACAAGTGGGGATTATTTTTTTTAAGTGTCTTAAAGGGAGGCTGTGGTTTAGGTGAGAAATTTGGATACTTTTAGTCAAGGTTACCAGGTTAGTGACAACTAATTAACAAGAAAATAAACCTCCTTTGGTGGCTGTCCGATGCCAGGACGTGGCTAGGCAATGAGATGGGGAGGTACCACCTCCTCCGAAGGGCTGGGCAAGGACCACAGCCCCAGCAGCGCTCACAGATGCAGCAGTCCCAGGGACTGGAGGGGAGGGAAGCTCAGGATGGAGTGGGGGAAAAAGGCTTCTGTTAAAAGAGCCCAAGATAAAGAAGGAAAAGCCGTTATCAGGGGGAAAGCCACAGCCTGCAGGAGGGAAGTCACCGGTGGAGGGAGGTGCAGGAAACGAGCTGGGGCGTAATGACCCTGCTGGAGGGAAGGAGCTTGGGATCCATCACATGCGTTTTATTGCTCATATTTTTTTATTATAAATGCTGTCCTTTCTGGGACGAGACCAAAACCACAAGTTCTGCTGACAAGTCTTGCTTTGATAAGCTTCAATGTGTGCTTTCTTAATTGTTGAAGATCTTCCACAGGGGAGGTGGTGAGGAGTACTGGGAGCCCAGAGTAGGGTGTCTGATCCTAGGACATGGCTCTCAAAGCTCGTCATCTCACCTGCAAAAGGGAAGATTTCTGCTTCCAGAGCTTGTCTGCACCATAAACACATGCCAAAGGGGATGGACCTGTAAGGTCTCAGGCAAAACTGTCAGATCTGGACAGGTAACTGGCTTTTCTAAAGTAGCAGGGAGGTGCCCGAGTTAGCTGCAGCAGAGCGCTCCATCAGCACAGCTTCCAAAGACAGAAATGCTCCTGATCTCCCACCTGGGGTGTTGGGCAATTAAAGATGATCATCACCAAAATTGCAACTGGAGGGCAGTGGATGGATGTATTTTAACAAATCTCTGTAATCGAACGGCACTGCTATTGATCTGGAAAATATTGTCAAGCTGCAGAGCTGTTGGACTAGACTTAATCCTCTGCAGGCTGGGTTTTACTCTCTCCAAATAGGATTACTCATTTTTTCCGTATTTCTGTGTTTGGTTTAAATACCCGTGACAGCTACAGAGGCTTGGATTTTTAATCAGAGCAAGGGTGTTAGATTTAGGAATTGGTGTGTTGTTTGGGGGGTGGGGTGGGGTGGATAGGATATCAGTTCCTGGGTGTTTTTTCCTTTACATATGCGGTCATATAGGAGGAATAAGGTAGCTTTTGCTTAGGTGTCGTCCCCCTTGCCCCAGCCCTAAATCAGCGGCCAGAAGTGATGTTTCAGTAACTTCTTTAGGTTGTGCTAAATTCCTTGCACCTTTGCTCCCACTATTTTTTTGCAGTGTCTGATCTGGGTGTAAATTCTGCCAGCATAGTTCTTCTGGGTGTAAATTCTGCCAGCTCAGTTAAGGCCAACTTTTAATACATTTTTTTCCCCTCTCTGGGCAGTATTGAAATGGCACAAAAGCTAAACGCTACTCGCGTTCACTCCTGAAGGAAGCAATATGATTAGATTTACTTGACAAATTAAGCTTGTTAACATAATCTGCCATGTGCTAATTTAAATAATGGATGTATTGAAAAGAGGATGTTTGTTAAATGTGATAAATTTGCTAGGAATGGAGAGGTCTAATCTCCATTTGGGGGGGGTGCATGCCCCTCTCTGCTGAGCTTGAACTCAAGTCAGTGAGCCTCCCCTGCAACCCCACCAGCATCGCTTCAAAGAGAGCAGTCCCTTCTTGGCTCCACTGACTTGTAAGTAAGGCATAAAGAAGGCAGTAAAATGCTTGACTTTCCTGCCAGACCTGAGCCTGGAGGAGGAGGAGGAGGATCCCAATTGGTTTCCATCAGATTCCAGTTAGCATGAATTTATGGTTTCCACTTAGCCTGATAAATGGCTTTGGCTGCCTTGGTGCATTTGGATTTATTTTTCTGTGCGATGGAAAGTGGTCAGCTTAAAAAGGCAAAGGCTTTCCAGGGTTGCCGTGAATATGAGTGAAGCTTCTTTCCGAGGTAAGAACACAGCAGGCAAAAAAATAAAGCTGTGGCATGTCATAAATATGGGTGGAATAGAAGAAAAATCAGAAGTAGTTCAGGACTCTTGTGCTTGCTGTGGCAAAGGGCTGTTATAGGCATAAAAATTCCACTGGAAACTGGAAAAATTCTTCAGATTTCCTCGCTTTCCTCAGAAACCACACTTAGCAGCAGGTATCAATAGCTCCCAGTGTTCAAACTTTGTTTGCATCGTTCTTTCCATGGAACATTCCCAGGAGAAGAAAGCAGAAGCAGATTAACGCAGCGAGCTGGGGAAAGCAGTTTCCCCCGTGCTGCCTGCAGTCCTCCTTCCTTCCACTGTAGTGGTGATGTCTGGGTTACAAAATCTATTTTAGTGCATATTTGGGGAGCAGGCTAGCCTCTTGGTTACGTAGAGGTGCTGCTCGAGGTCGGTAGATGACATATCTCAGTGTCTTCTATTAGTGTGCTGCCCCTGCTTCCTCCTGCTCCATTTGCAAAGGCAGTGGTTGAGCAGGGCATGGTGTGCGGGATGCTTTCTCCTGGCTTGGTTTGCAGTAACGGGAGTGGCTGTGTTGGCACTGCTGGAGAGACCGGCTGGCGGCAGCATGCTTGCCTGCTGCTCCACGCTTGCCTGTGGCTCCACAGACCTGCCTCTGCCAGTGGTGACCTTAGGGATGGGTCATGGTTTGAGCAAGCTTAGGCACATGGGTCATGTTTAAGATACAATCCATGAGCCTTTCAAAGGAGGCTTTGCAATGGCTCCTACTCAGGGCGCCCAGGTGTCCCCACCTTTAGTTTTTATGCCTTGAGAGCCCAAAACCACGCATACACTTTCCCTACTCTGAGGCCGAGCTGTGAGGTCTGGCATATTCCTTCTCTAGCCAGAAGTGGGGATGTCTTTCCTGAGGATGTTGGGGGTTTGGTAGAAGTTGGCCTGTGGACACCATGGCAAAGAATGCATACGTTTTCATAAAGGTTTGTAAAGTCAAATTGTTGTAACTGTACTTAAAATACTTGGAGTGGCCTGAGTTTTTGATGTTTCAAACTACTTTAGGTTGTAAAAATAGGGAAAAGATTTATTAGGCCATGGGTTCTTACAAATGGTAGTTACAATCCAGTTGCCAAGTTGGGGACAGCTTTTGTTTATGTAAAGTGAAATGTTTACAAGCTGTTGAGGTCCTTAAGTTAAAATACAATTAAAAAAGAAGGTGAGGGAACATCTAGTGCTAGTTAGCTATTTCATATAGCCCAAACCCCAGTCCGTTCCATGTAGCTTGTAAGAGGGCTTTCTCTGATGACTTTGACCCAGAGACCTGGCAGCTCCCAGGCTGTGTCTCTTGAGCATCTTCTGTTCATCATACAGCATCCCCCTCCTCTCTTGTGCTCAGATTGAGGTCAGCTTTTGAATTCACTGGCTGGTTTCAGGCTGGTTTGGTGATGTTGGGACAGGGCTGGACAGGGAACGGTGCTGTCTGATGCTAAATGCTTAATGCCTTAAGCATAGGGCTGCATCCATCTGCCTGGTACCATCTCCACTGGGGGCAAAGCTGCAACATGAGCTCGCTCCTCATAAGACATCAGAGAATCCACATGAGAGCCACCGCTGTCGGCACGACCCTGGCTGGGGAGGGCTCCTGTTGGGGACCTCACAGCGCGAGGCGCCGGGGAGCAAATCATGAGACGCAAGTCCATAGGAAAATAACTTTATTAATTCTGGAGCTCATGGAGCTGCTTGTTTTTTGTCTCCCTTCATTGTCTGTATAATTTAGAGATGATTTTTCCATCTTGGCTTATGAAATATTGAGAGCTTCAGTATTTTGCGCAACCTTCATCAGAAGTGTCAGAAGCCCCAGCGAGCTAAACTTTCTGAAATTAAATGTTTTATTGATGTGCCTTGCCAGCAGTCCTACCAGTGGGGACTGGGGTGCAGAAAGAAGTGGGTGCCAGGAGGCGCTGGTGGATCTGCCTGCAGCATCTGCTTGTTCCCAACCAACTTTGCTGTCCGAACGCGTGGTGCTCCAGGTATCCGTGCATTGATGCTTGATTGTGATTCACGTTTTTTAACTGAAGCATGTGAAATTGCTGGTCTTAGTTGAGGTTTGGAGGTGGGAGGGTAGCTGTAAATCCGTGCCCCCGCTGCCTGCAGCCAGGCTGCCCTTCTCGGAGTGATGTGCTCGTCCAGCCAAGGCTGCGGCAGCTTCATGTACTCCTACAAGAGCTGAAAGTCTCCTGCCCAAATGCCTCCTCCCATTTACCATCCAGCATCCTGCCTGTGCTGGGGGGCCCATCCTCTGTGGGAGGAGATCATGGCCTGTGTCTTCATGAATGCATGCCGTGTGTGCTCGCAGAGTGCTTCCTTTAAAGCACTTTTTTCCCTATCTTTACAGCCTTTTCCCTTCCCAAAGGAAAGTAGAGGTACCTTAAACTAATTAGGAGTAAGAGGCAGAGGAGCTGGGGCTGAAGGGTTAGGTGGGATGCTGGGGGGCAGTACTTCTAGGAGGCTTATGGACATGGCTTGGCAGTTAGGAGTAGCCTATTGAAGCACTGGAAATTTCATAAAAAGAAGCATTTTGCTGTTGGTGAGCGAGCAAAGTATCCCGCCACACTTACACCGACTGCGGAGAATGCAGTTCATGCAATTTCTGGGCTTTTAAAAAACCAGCATCCCTCAGCTTGGGCAATGGCAGACTTTTAGTTCGCTGTCCTGCCAAGGTGCATAGGTCTCTGGCTCTCAAAAAAGTAGCTGAAGGGAGAGTTAGTGTTGCCTGAAAAGATTTGGAAAGGATTATATCGAGACCTGAAGCCTCTCAGCTTAGAGGAATATGGATTGGAGTGATGAATCCTTCCTGAGATCTTAAAATGTGCCTGTGCATGGTCTGCAAGCAAAATGCAAATGTTGCTTCTCCTTCTTGGGTGGTTTTATGGAAGCTGGAAGGAGGATGGCATGGATGAGGATGGTTTGGGCAGTAGCTGGAGGGGTGGTTGCCTCTTCCCTGGGGCAGTGTCGCAGTGGATAGCGGCCAGGGGCACCCGCCTGCGTGGTGAGGAATGCTGTGTGTAAATCTGTGTTTCCCCAGCACCCGGCTTGCGGTGAATGGTGCTGGGCTGATGGGATTAGTCAGGGGCCTCCAGTTAATATCTGTTGTTCACACTGCACGATGCAGAGTGGCTATTGTGGCTATTCAAAATTACCAGGAGGTTTGTAGGTGGCAGAGTTGCCATGTCTGTGTATTAAGGGGAAGGGAAATGCTCAAATGTATTTTTGTCCAGTGCATTTCTGTTATGAGCCTCCCTTGCTGCTGTAAGATCCCTGGTGGAGTTTACTCCCTGTATAAAACATTTCAGATTTACATTTTCCTTTAACACTTCCTCTTCGATCCGAGTAATATGTTACACATTTAATTGCTCTTCCTTTGAATTTTCCAGTCCTCGTTTGGTACCCTTGCAACATCAGTATCTTGTTATCTTGTTGTTGCTTCTAATTGCTAACACATGCCAGCTTTCCAGCACTGCAAACCCTGGCGCTAGGGCTTGGAGGGGAGTTTACAGGGAAGATTTACATGCATGGGGAAACCTTCAGAAAATTAATTCACTAGTTTACCCAACAGCTTATCCAGGTTTCAGAATTGAGAGCTAAGACGAAGGCTGATTTACACCCAGTGCTGCATAAGGCAGAGCTGATTTCGGAAGGGTCGCTCCAGTGGAACCAACCCACAGCGCCTGTGTCGGCAAAGCCCTCCTTTCCTCTTTACCGCCCTGCTGCCGTCTCGCTGTTATTGCTGGCCATAAACAAATTACGTGTATTTAACAAGTTAATGTCAGCCCGGCTGCGAGGCGCTGGTAGGTGTGTGCTTGGTGACATCAGCTGGCGAGCAGCCTGGCAGCAGCACGGCGCAGGCAGGGAGCAGGCAGGGAGCCGAGGGTGTGTGCCTCTAAGCTGGGTATTCTGGCAAGGTGGAGAGCTGGTCTGTTTGGCAGGACCTTCCCATCTGGGATCCATCTGTGTTTCCCTGGAATCGGACAGGCGGCTCCAGGCAGTGAGAAATCGCAGATGTGCGGGACCTGACACATGTCCAGCTAATGAAAGGAGAAGGCAGGCTGGGCTCCGGCTGCGCTCGAAGATCACGAGCAGAGGAGGAGGAAGAGCGCTTTTATTTATATTTCAAAGAAACTAGGTGTATTCAACAGCAGCTGGATCGTTGCAACCTTGCTGTTTAGGGTAAGCAATAGAGGGGTCTATTTTTATATGGGACTGGGTAGGGTGCAGCATATCTGGGGGCAGTGGGGGATGCTCGGGGGGGGATGCTTAGCCACCGTGCCGCCAAGTAGGTTTGAAGAGCAACGTCGTTTTCGCTGTCGGTGTGGAGAAAGCCTCAACCTTGAGCGCAGGTAGAGGGAGAGGGTGGGAGCAGCGCCGTCCGCAGAGCTTCGCCACCCAGCCTGCCTCCAGTCGACTGCAGTGGCTTTGCTGGGGGAAAACTTCAATAGAGGAGCCGGCTGCATGCGTGGATTCTGCAGCTGAAAAAATACTAAACTCTCTCTGAGGAGAGCTGTGTTAGAGCTTTCTCTATGTTGCTATGGAATGGTTTATGATTTTTTTTCTTCTTTTTATTCCCCCCCCCTCCCGCCTCCCCATAAGCAGAAGGCTGGGATTCAGTATTTTCTGGGGAAATGGAAGAGCAGGAAGGTTTCTGTGTATTTTAGCAGAATGTGTTTTTCCACTGTGCCTAGCCTTTACTCTCATTTCTGCCTGCTGATACAGAAGGCGTAGGGGTAAATCTGCAGAGGTAGATTTCTTCCATCAGCTCCCAAATTTCCTTAATTTTTCCTGTGTTTTCAGTGCTTCCCTGCATTGTGGCAGAGGCTGCTCCCTTTTTGTCTTTGCGCTCCTTGAGCAGCAACTGATGCTACCAGCATCTAAATGTCTCGGATCAATTTTGCGATACCAGAACAGACCTCCCTGCCCTATATATTTTTGCTGTTGGGCTGCAGACTCCTGTATTTTCTCTTATTCCATTGTAATCTCCCGATCCTGCATATGTATTTTAAACCTGCACTCCCCCCCCCCCGCCGCCCGTGTTTTTTGGGAAGGTTCAGCAGTTGAAATTGCTCCTTCAGCCCTCTGGAGTAGTGTTGTAAAGATCCTTCTGTTGCACGTTTGCTGAGCTGCTGCTCCGGGTGTGCGCTCTGCAAAATATTACCGGCTTTTTCTCCTCCTGTCAGCACACGGCTCCTGCACGATGGTACTCGCAGTCCATTTTGTGTGCCGGCAAAATCCTGCCCAGCCACGGGAGATGCACCAAAATCAGCACTTGAAAGTTTGGGGAGCTAAAATGTGGCTGAGGATCACTTTCTATTGAGCTGGAAAAAGAGAGAGTAATATTTGCTGCGCTCTCTGGTGCAGGATGATTCCCTTTGGGGCACTTTGCTGTTGCTTTGTACGGGTTAGTTTTAAGTGTGCCAAATGACAGGGTTTCCCTGGGGAGAGCGCAGTGCAGCCTGGCTGGGCTCCCTGGCAGGGTGCTGCGCTGCTGCATGGGGTGCAGCTCCGTGCTCGTCCGGTTTGGCCGCTGCATGTGCCACCTTAAGGTTTTCCTTCTCTTGCAGCATGCAAGCATTTGGGTATAGGCTTTTAAAAAACGTATATTGTAAGTCTGCTTCTACAGACATGCCACTCGCCTCCTATGCGTCCCTTGCTGTCCCTGGAGAGGAGGCAGAAGGAGCACGTGCTGCCTAATGCTCTGAGACTTCAATGTCTCAGCACAAAGGAGGACTGAAACCCAAAAAATCTCCAGCAAAGCTGCACAGTGTGACGATATCTAAAAGCGAAAAGCTGTGCTCCTCTGCTGTGGCTCTCCTGAAGACTTACCAAATTTGTGAACACAGCGCAGCATGTTGGAGCATCTGCTCCTGCGGTCTCTTTGCAGGTCGGGCTCTGATTAAGCAAACCGAAGTTTTGCTGGCATCAGGGCGGCATGATTTGGCCATTAAACAACTAATTGCCAGTGTCTTGCTCAAGCCCTGTGGAAAACTTTTTTTTCTTGTCACGTTCCTCTATTTTTGGAAAGGCTTTGGGGTGCCTGATGAGCTGAGTGCTGAGGTTGTTATATTTTGGGGAAGAGGGTGGCTTGAAACTCAGTGGCCAGTTGTAATAATGGGGTAGCACATTCAAGTGAAGACTCTTTTTTGGGGGGGGGGGAGGGATTGTCTGCTGGATCATGTGATTTTCACTATTAATATGGAGAAGACGTTTAGTCTGATTTTTGGGACTACCTAGGCTTCACCTAAATGACTGTGGGTCCTCCCCAGCCAGGTACCCCTACCCTAGCACATCCACCAGTTAGAGAAACCTGCAAAACTAAGAGAACCCAGTGTAAGAAACAAGGTAAAAGGGGTAAAGCAAAGGCAGGTTGAGCAAATACTGCCAACAGGAAAACGCAGTAAGCCAAGTGAAGGATTTGAAGGGTCTGAGGAAGGAGCAGAATTGCTAAAGGCAAGGAGAATAAATCGTTAATCTGAGAAGTCTATTACACAGGGAATGCCCCGAGGAAAAGAGCAGAAACTCCATTTAATAGTGAAAAGGCCAAAACAGTGCTGCCAAGTCGGGTTCTGCTCTGCCCGGGGACTGGAGCCATGGCCCCTGCTTACTTCCAAGATGCTGCTATTTTTGCAAGTTGCATCTGCTGATTTTTGCAGAGGCTTGTTTAAACCCACTGAAGCCAAAAGCAATGGGAGCTTGCTTTTCTCATGTGAACCATGGGTCAGGCTCTTGGGTTTTTTTTTTCTTCTGTTTTATTTCTCTTAGTCTTACAGGACCAGTGCCCTGAGAGAGCAGGGTTTCACTTCTTAATGCTGCCTTGTCTGTGGGTTCAAGCGGGAGTCTGAAATTATTTTACTGCTTTACAGGGCTTTGTCAGGTGTCGCTGATGGTGGATTTTGGCTTGTAGACTTTATCATTGGGGGACAGTAGGCAAGAGGAAAAGAGCTGAGTTTTCAAGGCAACCAGTTCTTCGGTTCCTGACCCATAAATGCAGTAACCATCAGCAGCATTTTGCAGGAGGCAGTGCTTTCCCATGGTTATGCGCTGGGATGGGCGAGCCAGGTGGCCTCTTGTTTTTTCCAGCTCTGTTTTTTTTAGGGTTTGGACAAAAAATGAGATTTGTTTGATGTACATGTGCAATGTTTACAGTATAGCTGGATAGCTGAACAAAGTCATTTGAGGACTTGGGCATATGTAGCAGATTTTAAGGCAATGCTGGCTAGTTCTTAAATCTGAACAGGAGATGGTCATAATCTGTTGTCTGTTGGGTTTTTTCCCATAATAAGGGCTGGCTTATGTATACTTGTTCTGGGCTAGATTGTAGGCTTGCCTTTATCCTGGTCTAGTGACTATTTATGTATCCGATTGCTTGTTAGAAGCTAGGTATGAAATGTGTTTTGACAGACACTCCAGAGCAGTCCCTGGGGGCAGCATCACTGCAGGTCTCTGGGAGCCTGTTCAACTTTTATTTTTATGATGGAGACTGTCTTAATTCATGCAGCCTTCAGGGAATGGCTGGAAAAAACTTTGTTTAGAGCAAGAGCAGAAGCCGGGAAGAACTGGCGAGCAATGATCCTGCAGTTGAAGTGGAGCATCTAGAGGCTTGGGTTCAGTTCCTGGGTCTGCAAGCAATTTTCTGAGGCAAGACCTTGACCTTAGTGCCTCTTTTAGTGTCAGCAGCTTACATCCAAAAGGACAATAGCAATTTCAGAGGTTTCAAAGCATTTTAAAGTTTAACTATTGTGCCTTTTATTGGGCTGGCCAGTGGCGGTTTTATAAGCCAAGCTTAAGGTTTTAGAATAACGTGTATTTAATTTCCTTGGCATGTCCCGGCTACAGGACTCCTGTCTTTCGTGTTTGTGGCAGGACTTGTGCTATTAAAGGAGATCAGTTGCAGGTCGCCAGAAGACCATTTAGAAGAACCAGGACTATTGCAGATCTGCTGCTTGGTTACTCTCTGGTCCTATGGAAACTACAAAGGCAAGAGTCAGTTTTCCTTCCAGCAACAGGATGCTGCAACCTGACGGTGGGATGCTGCGTAGCCATCCCTTTCAAAGGCGTCTCTTTCACCAAAAAAACCTCAAGAAAGCCCTAGAAGTACTGATAACTGTCACTGAGCTTACCCCAAACAAGGGGAGGACAAGGAGCACGCTGTAGCCCTGAAACAGCTCAAACCTGTTGCTCTGCAGCAAGCTGTGAATGTTTAAAGACCCAGTATTACTTAGGATGCTGGTGGAGCATCGGGGGGAGTGGGTTATTGTGCGGGGAACAGATGTGCCGTGTGCTGTTGCCGCGTGCCGGCTCTGTGCTGCTGCTCCCAGCACCAGGTGCAGCCATTGTTCCGGCTGGTCCCTATTCATCCGCCCTCGGCTGCCGCTCTGCGCCCGCTCCCTCATTGTTTCTCCAGGAAATTAGCATTAAAAACCCATCCGAAACCCCCATGTCCCTCAACTGCAGGTGACTGTTATTGGCCCCAGCTGCCACCCTTGTGCTTGATTACTTCCACATGGGGTTGTGGCAAGAAGTAGGATCCACTTATTGATTTTTTTTTTAAAAAATATATTTTTTCCCCTGTTTTTTATTCCCCCCACTCCACACAGACACTTCAGCACTTGCAAGGAACAAAACCCTGAAATCTATTAAGCCTCCGATAGGCTCCAGTTGCTATTACAACTGGGATGAACATTTTACAAGCAAAGCTAATTACACCCTCTCCCCGCTTTCTTCCTTTCTTCAGCCCCCACCCCATAAATGTAAAATAACCAGAGGGCAATTGGTAGTAAATTAAATCTTTGCAGTGTCCTGAGAGGAGGTTTTCTTGCTAGCAGGAAGAAGTCTGCTGGGCTTTAGATGTTTGGTTGGTTGTTTGTTTGTTTTACTAGAAAATGGGAAACTCTGGTCTCTGGCATATTGCTGAGGCACACCTATTAAAGGGATACACAGATCGCAACCTGGCTCTGGATCGAAAAGGAAAAAATAATTGAAAAAGTGGGTTGCTAATTTGTGAGCGTAGCCAACTGTTGAGAGGACACAAAGAGAAACTACATGTCAATTGAGGTTACAAAATTCTAGGAACAATGTTATTTTCTCCTGGTATGATTCATCTGCAGGGCAGGAGGTTGAAACCCCAAACCCCCAGAAATCTCTTCTGGGTTTCCCACTGGCAGAGTGGCATGGGTTTGCCTTGAGGTGAGATGTGCAGCAGTTAGTAACAGGAGAGAGGGAAAGGGAGGCATGTCTTGCTGCCCTACCTAGGACTTGAAAGTGAACCTGTTCTGCAGAGGCACGGAGCACCTCCAGAGAGGAGTACAGGTGGGTTGTGTCCCATGACGAGAGGACCAGCCCACACAGCCCTGACCTACTTCGTGCCAGCAGGAATGGAGAAGAATGGCAGCTTGTCTCTGCCCTGGAAGCATCAGGCATAGCTTTCCTCTGTGCTCCTATCCAAACAACTTGGGTGACAAAGCCCTGTCCAAGTCTGGAGGTCAGTCGGTTGGAGTATATAGCTCTATAGAGAAGCGTTGGGTTTGCCTTGTGACACACCGGGCCTACCAAAAGGAGTTTGGCTATGCTACAGCTTTGCAGCTGACGAGGTTTGTGCTGGTGGCTCCTGACAGAGCAGCTTGCTGGGGGATGATCGTCCTCAAAGCACCATGACCAACGTGTTGCATGCTACTGCCTGGGCCTGAGCAGGCTGTTTGAAGATGAAAACCCATCAAAGCCCCATAAGCCTCAGCCATTACAGCTTTTGAGGCTATTTCATAAATAATTGGTAGGTTTTGTGTCTGCATTCTTGGTGGTGCTCCAGCAGCCACTTCCATGGGATCTGTCTTGTTCCCTGCTGCTGATGCACTGGGCAGCCCTGGGCAGCTCGTGCAGAGACCTGACAGGGTGCTCCGGCGTTTCAGTGCTGCTACAGTCTCCTGTTGCAGTACAGATACATGTATGCCAACCTCTAGCTAAAAAAAAATCTTAGATGTGTTCCTCTCTCCTCAGAACAAGACACGGAAGACATGTTCAAAACAGAGAATGACTCTTCATTCAGGTAACACAGCCCCTTTGGGCAAAGAGTCCCTTTTGCTGGTCTGGAATTAGATGCTGCAGTGAGTCTTTGCTCAGATACAGAAGTCTTTGGGAATGGCTGGGTCTTGGTTGGTTGACCTTAAGATTACAAATGCACACTTACAGATGGGGAATGGACTTGTCCTGAGACTTTGTGTCTCAGCATTGGTTCTTTGGCATTTGTCTGGTTGACCTCCACCTTGAGATCCATCCTGCCTTGACAGGTGGGACCTGCCAGAGTAGTTTGTGAGAAGGATTTAAAACAAAAATTCTGGTTGGTATCTGGGAAGGTGGGTTTAGCTGAAGTACTCGGGTTGCTAACTGCACGTACCTCCTTCCTGATACAGACCTGTCCTGGCTTGGCTGCCTGGTGTGGACCACCCAAATCTTCCTGGGAAGCAGCTGTGCAGATGGAACAGTGTAGATTGTGCACATGTGGTAGTGGGCTTCTAAAAAAAAAAAATCAGCCCCTTAGAGGCACTGTGTGGCATGGGGAGAGCCACCAGCTGAATCAGGTTAGAAGGATGGATGAAGCTAGCAAGATGACCTAATAGAGTATCTTGAGTGATTTTCCTCTTACTTGTTTTAAACCCTTCAAAGTCAAATCTCAAACTTAGGGGGTTTCTTCTCCCTAATTAAATTAACAGGCCATATGGTGTTTACTGTGAGCGCCTGCAATATGGAAGGAGCTACCTCCTGGATCACTTTCTTTTTTCAAAAGAAGCTGCTTTACCTGATGTCACTGTTCTGAAATGTTCTTTTCAGCAGCAGGCACAAGGGGTTATTTCAGCCACCTTGCTGCTGTTGGTGTCACCTTCTGATCCTGGGGATGAGCTGTATCATAACCTTTTGTGTTTCTGCAGCTGCCTTTGTCGTCTTCTGGCTTTTGTAATGCCATTTTGCTGCTCAGTGGGAGTGTGTACAGGTCAGGGGGTTTTCATGCTTTTTCACGTGCAGGTAATGATTCTGGTTCTTGGAGCTGGGGAGCATAGAAAACAACTCGGGGTGGTAGGTTTTTTGGGGGTGGTGGTGTTATTTTTAACTACTACTAATTTTTTTGTTGAGGGTAGCATTACCATCTCAGGGATGTGTGAAACCAAAAGTTTTGTAGAGTTTTGTTCTTTATTAATGGGCTGTTTTAAAATAAAAAAAGTTACTTCACATGTGCTGCTTTTATCTTTACATGAAATCTGGAGGAGGAAATTAAGACCTTGATGAAGAAAACCATTGGTTTGTTATCAGAACCTTGCATTTAGATGAACAGGAAAGTAGGGTAAGAATTTCTAAACCTGTAGGAGAAATGAAGGAATGAAAAGTCTCAGGTTTTGCTGTCTTGTTTTCAGCTACACTACCTTATTTAGCAGGGTTTTTGGTAAGCATATTTCTTCTGTGTGAGTGGACTTTGCTGCGAGCTCATCCTGCATCTCTCCAGTGATGTATGTTAACCTTTCTCTGCAATCTTAACTTGCTGACGCATCTTTTCTGTAGGGGCTTGGTGTTAAAAGGAGTGCTGGATGACCCTTCATCTTCAGCCAGGCTCAGCTTGTTCTGGGCTATCTGAGCTCCCAGAACAGATACATTTGCGTCCGCTGAAAACACCCTGCCACATTAGCATATTCCCTGTAACGTATGCTCAAAGGGCGTTTCTTTGCAGAGAAGCCTCTCTAAAGATAGCATTGTGAAGTTCTGTGTTGTCAACCAGGGACACTTGATCTAAAAAACAACATTTGATACACAGACAAGGTTTGCAAGTGCCATCTGGATTCTGGGAGATGAGCTAGGTTGTCTCTGTTTTGCATACACTTACTGGGGAAAAAAAAGTACATGCAGGCAGATTAATTCTTCAGGATCACCTGAGCAGAACTGTTTAGTCCATGCAAATGTCCTCAGTGACATGGGACACCATTGTAACCCCATACCACTGGGCAGCATGTGCCAGTGCACGTTCTTAGGGTGCTGGAAATAACTGTATAGTTTAGTGGTATATTTATTGAAACCCAGGTGGAATCAATTTAAATTCTGTGGGGCCAGTAATATTTTAATCCAGTATCAAGCATACTGCAAGGCAGAACCTGCAAATGATGCAAAGACCTGCAGAAATGGGCTTATTTTTAGGGAGGTGGGGATGCAGGGTATGAAGATGTCTTTGGCTTTAGTTCTGTGTGGTGGAGAAACTGTCCTCAAAATCACATCAGTGCAAAAAGCAGAAACCTGAAGACCATGAACATCTAACATAGCCCTGGACTGAACAGCAAACTTACTGTCGACATCTTCCCAGGGGTATGTAGGTTATAAAACGTATTTTACTTCAGGGCCTGTTTCTTGACTTTCTAGTTATCCTCTCATATGCAAATCTAATTTGCCTAATGGGGTGGTGAGTGTAATTGAAAGGCAGCCTGCGCTTACATGATAGTGAAAAGTCTCACCTGTGCCCAGGCACAGATGGGTCTCTGCCTCACTGCTGCATCATTAGAGGAAATTTATAGGCACTGTGTCACAGGCTTTGCTGTGACTGGGGGAGGAAAATAGCAGTTTGAAAGAAACTTGGGGTTTTGCTGGGTTTTTTTTGTTTGCAGGGTGGGCTCTCTTATTTCCTGATCTTGCAATTTTGGTGGTTGTGCTTCTTGGTTAACGTAGTCTTTGTCTTTCCTGTGTGCTCCAGTTGACGGTGAGCGGGCTAATGCAGGTTGCTAGTAACTAGTTTAGGACAACCCTAAGAATGATGAGTTGGAAGGTCTTTTCTGTGCTGTGTTGCAGTGTGATGCTTTGAAAGCAAGTGCATCAGCAGCTGAGCCAACACCTTGACTCTGTGGTCCCTGCACATGACTGAATCTCCAGAGGTTATCCATGGAAAATCTCCACTTCTGCTGCCCATGAGAGAGAGGGGAAGGAGGCACAGCAGAGACAGTTACTGCTGTGCATCTGTCTCTGCTGGGATCATTCCCTGAAAAGACCAAGAAGTAGTGAGTTTTAATGGCTCTTCTGTCCACCCCCATCTCTCCGTGCCTGGGCTCTGCAGGAGATGCTGGCTCACAGTGCTCCAGCACCGCACCAGTGGTCCCGCTCCTAAAGGTGTGTAGGTGCCCATCTACATCATCAGGCTCCTAAACACCTCTAAAACCCATCCCTAAATGCATTGCTCCTGTGCTTCCAGCTCTGTGGAATGGTGGAAAGCTTTCCACATGCTGATTGGGTTTGGGGTGAAGGGGAAGAGCAATTTGTGTAGCGACATGAGGAGTGTTTTTAAGAGACAGAATTGTCATCTTGGCAGGGCTCCTATGTGTGTCATTGATCGGGAGTGAATATTAGCGGGGCAGCAGTTAATGTACTTAGCGCCCAAGTGAATGAAGCATGCTATCTGAAGAGAGCCAGCGTGAGTTATGGCGTGATTAGCAAGTCTTGGCTACCTTAGGTACATTGACAGGGTAGCAAGACGGGTGTTAGTGCGTGCAGCACTGCCAGCATTGGTGCAAGGGTTGCAGTAGTAAAGTCACAGTGGGCTGTAGGGTAAGGGACACTTGTAGTCCTCAGTTTGGACTTTGGCACTTGTAGGAAGTTGTAAATAATGGCGATGAAAAAGACTTCCAAGTCTTTTCCAAGTTCCTTCTTGATTTCTTGAACAACTTGCCCAGTTTTGGATAGAGTTTGGTGGAACTTTGGCCCTGGAGCTGGCTGGCAGTGGGTGAGCTCCTGCTCTTCAGCCTCCATCCAGAGAAGGGAGACTCCCTGTTGGACTCTGCTTTATATTTGGAAAAGAAAGCAAACAGTGTGACTTCAGGGACCCAAGGAGGATTGTTTTTCTGTATCCTTCATTGATTGCTTCATTTTGGGTTTGTGGTAGAACTTGGATAGTGATTTGGTTTGGATTTTTTTTGTTGTTTTGTTTTTGCAAAAATTACCATTGTTTTCATCTAAACTAACCCTTCTGACTATGAGCTTCTGGACTGCTTCCTTCTCCAGATGGTCAGGACTTGTACCTGTTCTGAGCTTAACAAACAGCTTTGGTTTTTTTCCTAGTTAAATTTAGGCTTTTCATAATAGCTTTGAGTGTCCTTGGTATTATTTATGCCTCTCTGTGGTCTAACTGATTGTTATGGATTAAAAGTGGTGTTCTGTCTTGATCTTCTCACTTCTTTAAGAAATGGCCTTGCTTTTTTTTCAGTGGCATTATTCACCAGTTACTGGTAGTGGTGCTTGGGCACTGGTACTTTGGGTCTGTCTTGTATGCATAGACTTTTATCTCAGTTCCTGTATTACTCAGTTTGAGTATTTTCTACTCACCAGATACTCTCACCCCTTATATGCCAAGTCTGTTGTACCAATTCTCATTAGCTTCAGACCCCTGCATGCTCAGCAGCATTCATAATGCTGTAAGAAATCCAGATTTGCTCAATACTGGCTATTTTTCTGAGGTCAGTGGTGGTTTTTTAGGTAGATTTATAGTGGTGGGAACCAAATTGTCAAGCAGCAGGGCTTGGAAGATGGAGGACTGAGAGAAGGATGTATTCTTAAATTGTTGTTTTAAAGTTTCTGACTTAAACCTCCTCCTGTACATCTTTAGTAACCAGGTTTAAATTTCTTAAATCTTCAATTAGTGGATGATGTTAAGGGGAATTTGTGGTGGGTTTGAATTGATCCTCTTATTTTAAATGAGACTATTTCCTCCTCTAATGATTTTCAGGCTGTTCCCTTTTTACCTTGTGTTGTACGAACTTCTGAGGTGCTCTGTGATGGCTCTACCCTAGGCAGGCTATATGTTTCTGTGAGGTTTGTCTGTACTTGCCTCTCCAGTCAGGCTGAGTAGTGCAGGACTGAGAACTTGCCCAAGTTATGCACAAGGCTCATGTTTGTTGTACCCAGCGAGGCAGGTGAGGCAGGGTCTGTGAAGGTGCAATCTAATCTCCGGGATGCTCAGGTAGAAAGGCAAGTTTATATAGACAGCGGCTGTCTCTCCTGAAGGAGGTTTGTGCTTTCCTCTTGCTACTGTGGTTAAAGCATTTCTGGGTTCTCTGACAACACAAAACTCGAGTAAATCTTGCTGTCAGCAGCTTTCTGCCAGCCCAGGCCATGCCATGGTTCATCATCCATGGGTGCTCTTCCCCTGCCCCACAAGGTGCTGCTGGGGCTGCCAGGGCAGCAGAGCCCATGCCAGCTCTGTCCACTGCGGGAGCTGCTCATGGTGTTTCTTGATGCCCCTCCTGGTTCATGGGGGCTCTGAAAGGGCAGCAGAAAGCCTGCAATTTTGATCCCCAAAGCTTCGTGGTTATAAGCTGCTTGGGAGTTCTCCCATGGTGTGCTGGAGAGCAGATGGGTGGTGAACTGACAGCCTGCAGCCAGGAGCCTCAGGTGTGGGACACGGGGATTCTTCCACCTGAGGCCTCTTGGTCTGAAAGACCCTCTTAGCAATCTGTGGGAGCTTCTGTACAAACAAAACAACCTGTACACATCCCGGTAGGAACTGGTGCTGTGTGTGACCAAGCTGGTTCCCAACAGCTAACAGGGAGCAGAGGCGCAGTGGTGGGCAGGACTCAAAGCCCCAGGAGCCGTGGTGCTGGGATCCGAGCTCCCCTGGCGCTGTGGCACGGGACTTCGCACCATCACTTAGCTACTTGGAGTCAGGGGTTAAAAATGCACCAGGAAGTGAAATGGCCCCAGCTTGATGTGATGCTTTTCTAAAAGGAAACTCCCTAAATGATTGCTCCCCAACAGGCAGGGATTGATCCTGCAGTGAAGACAGAGGAATCACTGGTGGGAGGCCTTTAAGCAAAGGGGCTTGCTGTGCTGACCCAGCAACAGCATGCCTCTCAATATCTGCTAAATTTCTTACAGAATTGGCTAGAAGATTTCATCCTCTTCCACAACTTTATTTTTCCTACTGAAACTAAGAGCTGGCATATAAAACACCAGGCAGTGAAAAAGAAGGGTCACTAGCCTGGTATCTCAGAATAGACCATCGCTTTTTTTTCCCCAGCTTCTAGGAATGAACTGCACTCACAGCATGGAAGCTGCAGGACCCAGCAAAAATCCCCTGGGAAGGGGCTTGGGTTGGAAATGCGGCTCCAGTGGGCAAGCCATAGGAATGCCAGACCAGCAGTGCTGGCCTGGGCTTTTTGCAGCAGCCCAGCAGGGAGAAGGGGGCTGCATCACCGGGAGGCACTGCTGCAGTGTCATAGCTGTGGCCTTTGCTGTATGTGCAGCACCGGTGGATCTTTGGCTCGGCCAACTGTGAGCAGAACGGCGCTGTAAAATCGCAGCGCTGCTACTACCGAACTGCTTTTTGCAGATTCCCCGTTTCTGAACTGTTTTGTTAAAGAATAAAGTAGGGCAGCAGAGGAGGCATGGGGTCCCAGACTCTCAAATGGAGTTGTTTGAGTGGTGGTGAGATGAATTTGTGGCTTATGTCTCTTCTGTCAAGGTCTTGCTGGTGGATTTTAAGCAATGAGCACTGCTGATGTTGTGCCTGCTCAGGCACCTCTAATTGCAGTGTCCATGCGAGAGGCTTTTGTGCAGGACGTGCTGCAGAGAAGCTGCATAGCAGCCAGAACCCTCCGGGAACACTTCCTCTGGGAGAGACAATCCTATAGCCTCCCCAGGGCTCCTCCAGACCCGTACTTGGGACCAGAGAAGCCCAGCGAGGGCTGGAGCAGTGGTGGTCCCACGCTGGCTCCTCCATGGGGAGCTGCGGTGGTGGCCTGGGTTCCCCTGGCTGCAGCGGGGTCGTTCCTAGGAGTCTGCTCCAGCATCTCTGCTGCTCCAAAGCCCGTTTAAATCAGTGGATGCATTTCTGTTGACCATTACGAGCTGTGGAGAGCCCCTCAGAGCTAATTAGTAATAAGAGGATGCCAATTAAAAACGGCTCCCTGGGCTCTACCACCGCTTTTCTAATACTGCTGGGTTGGAGAGGAAGGTAACAAAATGGAGCCTAGTGCGTATGTGTTTCATCTGGAGAGCAGGAGAAGGGTGGAGCTGCTTGTTAAACGGCCAGCAAGCCAAGTTTTAAAAGGATTTATGAGTGCTAGATAAAATCATATCCTAAAGGCTGTCTCAAAGCCTCTGTTGGGGTGGAAAATGCTTTCAAAAGTTATCGAGCTTGTTTCACTGTGTTTTCCCCCTTTTGGGTCACCCAAAATTTTACAGGTATAAAAGTTGCAGCTCTATTTACGGCATTTAGCCTAAGCAGGAAGAAAAAAAGATTTCCACTCCCAAAACTACAATGCTCAGTTGTTGTTCTTCTATATAACCTATGGCATTTTTGATAACAAATTATTTTCTTTATACCTCAGCACACCTTTGTTTTAAAACCAGTGCTTGCAGAAGTCTACAGTTTTAAAGGCATTTGCATCCATTCTGAAGCTTTCTTTTTTCAACACTTGGGTCCTGTTTCAGAATTAACTGCATTTAATGTTGTTACCCTCTACAACAGGCTGGTGCTCTTCCAGAGAGGGCTTACGCCAGCTGAAACTGGTGGGTATTGAATAGACATCAATAACTAGGCTGCTAATCAGAAATCAGAGTTTGATTTGCTATAATGGGTACTTCTACAATCAAAAAGTGCTACTGAGCAATGTCAAAGACGGGGAGGAAAGCTGTGATATGCCAATGCTGGGTGTGGAGCGGTGGCAGAGCTGGTGGCACCGGCTCCGCTGGGAATGGACTTTTGGCGCTACCAGTGGCAGGGGAGGCTGGGTTAGTGTGTCCTTCAGCCACGATTTTCCCACATGTTGGGTCATTTCTTACTCTCTGGAGTAAACTTGGTGTTTACCCTCTGGACCCCAGAGGAGCAAATCACCCCATCCATGGTCTTGCTGCTCTGGGCAGGGAGTGATTTCAGACCTTTTGGGGGTAACTCCTTAAAGACAACTTTTTAAATGACGTTTCATCTCTAAAAAGTAGCTGAGATGGTAAAAGCGCTGTATATCATTCATATAAGCATGGCTAACTCAATTCTTGCTTTCGTTATACATAGCATTTACTAGAAGTGAAACTCAAGCTCTTTTTTTTCTGACATAACATTTCTCTGTATGTAGAAGCCCCACAGAATGATCATTAAAAAAAAAAATTAAAAAAATCTTTGATACTGAGCTGTTGCTCTGAGTCTCTAAATGGTATCCCTTTTGTACGTGTTGTGTCTGGGCTCCACTGGACTCGAGAGCTGTTAATCTTCCTGGTGTTTTCTTCCCTGCGGCAAATGAGAGACAGATGTTCCCATCTGGAAAGTTTGCTCCCGCCACCGTTGCTTTGCTCAGAGTTGGAGGATTTAGAGAGCCATGCAGCAGGCTGAGACTTTTAAGAACTAATTTTTCCATGATTGTGATAATTGCCTGTTTGATATCTGCAACTGCTTTCATTTTTCATTCAGAGTGCTTTAGCCTAATAAGTAAATAGTGCGGAGGAGTAAATATTTCTTAATACTGCAATAGGAGTGGATGATTTTAAAAAAAAAAAAATAAAAAAAATCTCGATTCTGTAACTTTCAATGGAACAATGAACTAATGAAAAATTACCAAAATACTTCAGCAGCAGCTAATCAAATGAATTAGCAAGCATCTCTGGCTTTGCTTGAACACAGCTGCCCTGCCCAGTCCCTGCCCGTGTCCCAGGTTATAAACCTGGCCAAAGAGGTCTGAGCAACCAGAGGGATGGTTTTGGGGAGGGAAGAACACTCCCCCTGATCCCCAGAGCACTTCCCATCCTAAAACTGAAATGCTGGCTGCTCTGTAGGCTTTGGTTTCCAGGAATATATTTTGCTGGGACTTATGCCAGGATTAGATCCCTCCCTTTGGGGTGGCTGTCTCTGATGGGGGCAGAACAAGTGGCTGGCAAGGATGGGGAAGGTTCCCCACCTTGGGGCATCGCAGGCTCCCTGGTGCTGCTCACTGCATCCCTTTGAGACAGCTGATGAGCAAAAGCTGTTGGCAGGGTCATCAAGAGATGAACTTGGGTCCTCAAAACTTATTTGCGTGGGTGCTAGCAGTGTGGGAAGGGAATTGCTGTGGCGTGTTGGTAAGAGCAGCAACAGCTCCCGGGTGGCTGTCACACTGTGTGTAAATAGTTTTTAGGGCACCTTTCATGGTCTGAGTAACTATTCCCTTGCTCCTTCATGGAAAAGATAGCAGGAGAGTGGGGGGTACCATGCCAGAAGTGGCTTGTGTTCTTGTAGAAGCAAGATGACCAGAATTTGGGGGGCTTGATGTATACCCCACTTTGGGGGCTGTTGGATGCAAAGTTTGTGGGATGGATCCTGCATCCATGGGTTTGCACCACTGGCCCTGGTATGGGTCCATGGACCAAGAGGAAACCAGATCTAAGGAGGCAGGGATGCCATGCAGGTGGGTTTGTGGTGATGGGTCTGACATGGCCAAGGCAAAGGCAGAGCCAGAGCTGCAACCGTCTTGTCTGGGCAGGAGCACAGCAGAAGAGAACTGCTGTGAAGTCCAACCTGTGCTACTGATGAGTTTGTAGAGCCAGGCACATTAATAGGTTTTTATAAAAATCACTGAAGGGCAAGACAGATAAAGATCTGCAGTCTGCCTTCAGGACTAAATTATTAATCTTATTTCCCTTATTAACTGCTTTCTGGACTGGTTGTGAACGATAACATACTTTGCTCTTTCAAGTTCTTCTATCTGAGTTTCACATTGAATTGAGATTTAAAGTGAAACAGCTGTGTGTGGGAGAGGAATAGATGGCAATGGAGATACACGCGTTTATTTTTGATTTATAAAATGCCTATCCCAGGCTCAGCAGCTCCCTCCTGTGTGATGCAAGGCTCTCCTGTGAGGTGCCGAGTCCTCTCCACTCCCACAGCATCTTACAGCTCAGGAGCCTAGATGTGCTATAAACCCAAGCTAAACAGTGTAAAAATAGGCTGATCGCATTTAGTGGAGGAAGTATCAGTACAGTAACATAAGTTACCCACTGCAACAGATGCTATAGTATCGTCTTAGCCAGCTCCGTGCTTTGGCGTGGAGGGAGGAGGACGGAGAAGGACCTCAGTTGACCAATATTTGTTGCTGACCTGTTTAGGTGACATGCTCGTGTCTCCCAGTTGTGGTTGTAAATTGTCATTTATTGACTTGAGCAAAGGGAGTTCTCTGGAAACCACCCTACATGAAAGTAAATGTCAATATTTGTATAGAAATATAATCTTGACTGCAAACCTCTTAACGTCTCCCTCTCCACCAAATTAGGACTAACCCAATCATCCTTCTTGTCCTAAGGCTGCTGTATTGGCTGCCTTGTTTCTGATGCTTATCTTCAGCCTTTCCCCTCCATTGCTTTTTGATGCAGTGATGCTGCAAAAAGATAAAATATTGGCTCTTTCCTTGACGATGTGATTTCAGTTTGAGCTTGGGGGAGGCTGTCTGGAAGCAGGCGATGGAGGGATTGCAGTGGAGTAGCAGTAAAACGGCATCTTCTGGAAGTCTGAGTAATGATACTCTTGCTTTGCATGTAGATAACCTCTCATCTGCATGCCTTGGAGAACTTTAAAGGTGCTCTACAGATGGCTTAGAGCTGTCAAGGGGAGGGAAAGGCAACCTTAGAGCAGAGGAAAGATGTTAATAAAATTTAAATGTAATTCTTCCCATTTCTCAGTTCCTAAATGTGAAAAATATTAGCTTGGTGGAGACTGAAAACAGATGGTGAGCAGTTGGAGCAGATAAGCATGTTATTCAAAATAAACATTCGCCAAAGCTGGGGAGGTGGCGAACCATATTTCATTTCACCCTATTTACATTATCAGGTCAGGTTACACTGATGCTGCCTCTCGTTTGCATTCAGACTATCAACAGGGAACCCTGCGATGCAAGCCAACTGCAGCGCGTCCTTTTCATCATAGACGTGTTTGGGCTGGAATGGATGGGTTTGAGCCATTTCCCTGGCTTTTTCTCCAGGACAATATATTGAGCTAGTTACCTTAAAACAGCTCTCCTAGGCTGTAGGCAAGGTTCCTGCCAGCCACTGGAGAGGGCACTGGTGTGTGTCCTTCGTTTCCCTCTTTCAAATAGCCTCTTTATCTACTTGGACAAGTTTTGCGTTGCTTTCTTAAACCAGAGACTCTTGCCCATGTAAACGGTGGGGAAATGAACCTCTGGTTCAAAGAACTGTTTCTAGGAAGGGTTTGTTTTGCTGACTTGTAGGCGATCTATAATTCATGCCTCTAGTCTGAGTGGTCATCTGAGGTGCTAGGGCCAGTGGAAAGAGAGGTGTGTCTGGAGTGTGGCTTATCTCCCTTGCTTTGATGAATGTTTTGTGATGGGCTGAATCATCTTTAGGGGTGTCTCTCTGTCCATTGGCTCCAGAACAAGCTTGGACCCGGTTCCTGGGTGACCAAAGGAATTTTTCCTGCCAGACTTAACCTTGACTGCTGCTACCGGGACAATTCTCCAGTCCCTTGCTCTTAAGAAGCAGGTATGAATTTTGGGCTCTTAACTTTTTGAGGTGAGGAATGGCTTTTTAGGTTATAAGCACATTCTGCCTGTTCTAGATGAAAGTTGAAAACATCTGCTCTGATTAAACCTCTTCTTTCTCTATGAAACCATTACATGCTTTCACTCTTGAGACTCTGAACCACTGGGCAAACCCTTGTACACAGTCTTTTGTTCAAAAGATATCAACTAAACCCAAAACTTTGTTAATTTACAGACTTTCAATCTAACCACTTAGTGGTGAAAGCCTTATTGACATGGTCTGATTTTTAGTCTGCTCTCTGCCCTGCAAACTGCAAAAGGGAAAAGCAAACCCTTACCTGTGCATACTGCTAGTTATGCAGTGCTGTCTCATGTTTACTGTGTTTTTCCTCTTATTTCTTCCAATATGTTTCATGTTTTGACTTCTACAGAAAGCTGGAGTACTTGAGTCTGGCAAACAGGTTTGTGAGAAGCAGTTCCGACTCAATGCAGCTTATTTATAAATGGGATCTACAAAATTGCTCCCAGGCCAGGCAGGTTCCTCCTTGCTTCTTAACTCTTGTGACAGTGAGTCAAGGGGAATCCTACACCCACGTCAAGAATGGCTTAAAGATATCGATGTTGCTGCTGTATGTGCCCTCCAAACACCCAGCCACAGACTTTAAATCCATTTCCCATGAGGGAGGAGGAGAGGATTTACTGTCTGTCCTGGTTTTGACTGGGATAGAGTTAATTTTCTTTCTGGTAGCTGGTATTGTGTTATGTCTTGGATTTAGTACAAGAATGATGTTGATAATGCACTGATGTTTTCAGTTGTTTCTAAGTAGTGTTTATATTAAGTCAAGGATTTTTCAGCTTCTCCTGCCCAGCCAGCAAGAAGGCTGGAGGGGCACAAGAAGTTGGGAGGGGACACAGCCAGGACAGCTGACCCAAACTGGCCAAAGAAATATTCCATACCATGTGATGTCATGCCCAGTATATAAACTGGGGGGAGTTGGCCTGGGGGGATTGCTGCTTGGGATCTAACTGGGCGTTGGTTGGTGGGTGGTGAGCAATTACATTGTGCATCACTTGTATATTCCAATTCTTTTATTAGTAGTATTGTAATTTTCTTATTGTTATTGTTTTCATTATTAGTTTCCTCTTTTCTGTTCTATTAAACTGTTCTTATGTCAATCCACAAGTTTTACCTTTTTCCTTCCGATTCTCTTCCCTCCCACTGGGTGGGGGGGGAGTGAGTGAGCGGCTGCGTGGTGCTTAGTCGCTGGCTGGGATTAAACCACAACACTGTCTTGAGCTGATAGCAGGGTTTAAGAGCCTGCACATACTCCATGTGCTCACTCATAGAGATTGCTGGATAGTGTTAAATTGTGCCCATGCAGACACTATGGTGTAAATTTGTATAAAGCATCTGTGTTTTCTGCACCATAGCAGCACCTTTTTCTTCCCTTGCTGTCGGTAAGCTCGCGGCTCTACCATCGCGGATCAACGTGTTCTTTTGAGCATCATCCTGCAGAGCAGAGAACTGCCAGTTTCAGGCACTTCATAACTACCCATCCATCACCTCTTCAAAATGTGACCATGTGTATGGGAGACACAACCCAGGAGTCGTGGCCCCAGCCAAGGATGTGAGACAGGTTCATGATCTGCTTTTTGTTAATAAATATAAATCTCCTACCCTGATACTATTCTGCTGTCTGTTGGAACTATGTTTCAAACTTCGGGAGGCGAATGGGAAGGAGACCATTTGTGTCTGTCTGCCCCCTGGAGTTGTTCCTGGCTGTCTTCTCTGGTTCCTAACTTGCTTTTTGGGGGAAGGTAACATCCAGTTTTCCTCATGCAGTTTTTTTGGTTTTTTTCATTGCTCAGTTTATTCTGTAATCACCAAAAGCATTTAAGGATTAATTTAAATTCCAGTGTGCTTGAGATACTCCCTAACTTGTCATTATTTTTTTCTTGTGCTTTTTCCCTTTTCTCAAACCTACAGGCATGAAGAGATTAATAAAGCAGCTTCTTTATACAGTTTACAATGCAAGTAAATGCTAGGCATTCTTCAGAGGTTACCTATCACAGCAGCACTCTTTGTACTAAACACCATACGTGGAGGGCTTCTTTAAAGAAAATAAATACGATGAAATCTGTCTCGAGTGGTTGTTGAAACTGCCCCCTCTAAAACATGCTGCTGTGTTGGAGAGCTGGAGCCTCGGTCCCACAGGAGCACAGGAGTGGGACTTCTCTGAGGACCAGTCGAGACCCCAGGTTTTCTCCTGGCATGCTGTCCTGTTGTCTCACTTAGCTCTTTCTCCTCTCCAGAAAGGAAAATCATCACCTGCACTTAATCTTGACATATGCTTCTTTTTAATTTGTTATGCTAGGATGAGAATTGGAGCAGCAAAGGAAATATGGTGCATACTGACAGTCAATGTGGAGAGTCAAATGAAACCGGGGCCTTTCAGTGTGCTGCTGGAGAGCAGAGGGATGAACGGTTTCAGGTGTATTCAAAGCTCTGGGGCTTTCTAGTTTCTTGCACACCTGGGCTCCTTAAATGGGACACGCAAATATATAGGGCATGCAGCATAAACTGACATGTGCCTACAGCTGTCCTTACCCAGACAGCAGCTTTGCAGCATCTGAAATCTGTAACTCCAATTGCTGTGAAATCTGGTCTTCAGGCTTCATCGGCTTTTGGAGAAGATGAAATTCTTGCATCAAGCCAAGACTAAAACAGCATCTCCGTGATCGGGTTTCGTTTTACTCCAAGTGAATTGTCTTCCCATGTGAAACTCCAGTGTGTTTGAGGCCTGGAAGGCAGCTCTTCCACCCAGCCCAGCGGCCATATCACTGCCACCTCTTTCTTCGTAGGTCCTGGGTGCAAGGTTGAGCATGTGTCCCTGCAAAGTTTTGACGTTTGGCAGCTTGACGGCAAAGGTGGTGTGCCATAAACATGTTCAACCTGTGTCCTGCAGGCACACTTGAAAAATAATGACACAACATTTGTAAACGTTTTTAAGTCTAGGTGGGGTTTACAAGGAGGAGTTTTTGAAGGAAAACAACCCAATGTTTCCAGTTTAGGCAGGTGTCCTGCTCTGACACTTGGAGTATTCGGTCATTGACAAGAATTATTTTTCTTGGAGCATCATCCAAAAATCTGTTACAGCATTTGACTCTAGCATGATTTCAGATGGGTGATACAGTGGAATGACTTGCAGGCATTTTGAGAATTGTCTCAGCATCTTCTCTGTGTATCTGGAGGCAGCACCAAAATGTTGCCGTTGGTGAGCCAGTAAAAATTTCTGAACAGTGAAATGCAGAAGAAAGAGACCTGGAAGGCAGCATTTCTCCAGGGACCATCTCACTGGCTCATTTTTAGCCCGAGGTCAACTCAAGGCTGACTGAAGTCCTCATTCGCAGTCTGGTTTACTCACATGATTCTCATTAAATGGATGTGTTTAGGCTAAAAATTAGGGGGTTTAGAAAGATGGTTTTTATCTGTGTTTATAGGTGCCCCAGGTCATTAGCAGGAAGCTTTTAAATTTAACAATCCTGTTTGCTTCTTGTCTGTCAGAGTGAGCTCAGAAAAGAAGGTGTTGACTTCTCATGGGCTTTAGTTTTAGTGTCTCATGCAGTAGCTGGTTTTGTTTTGGGGTTATAAATTCCATGTGACTTC
The DNA here is from genome assembly GCF_929443795.1 of Astur gentilis. Taxonomy (NCBI): domain Eukaryota; kingdom Metazoa; phylum Chordata; class Aves; order Accipitriformes; family Accipitridae; genus Astur; species Astur gentilis. Next base: position 18,809,012 of record NC_064893.1, on the reverse strand, counting down.
CCCCCCCCCCCCCCCCCCCCCCGTAAATTAACAAAATTAGTTCTGCTTTCTTAATGTGCACTAGGAACGTTTTAGGAGGAAAGAGGAGAAACCTTAAGGATTGGTTTCACGCTCTGTTTCTCTCGACAGCGTGGCAGGAGAGGTTGGCCATATACATCTGGGGAAGAGGGTTTCATAGGAAGGGGGTGAAGATCAAACGAGGTGGGTGGGTGACAGTGCGTTGGTATTTGGGGTGTGTGGTAGGAAAGGGCTAGCAACAGTCAGGGAGCGATGTGATGCTCCTTGGCATGCTGCAGCTGGGCAGGCATAGATGTGGGCAGAGAGCTTGCAGAGAAGAGTGTGAACCACATCTCACATCTCTGTCTGTGGATGATGTGCAAACAGGTCGTGGTTCTCGCATATTAGCTCACGGTTTTGCAATTATTCCTGAGCAAACACGTTTCTGTCCCCTGATGGCCATCAAGCAGCTGGCACCGAATGGTGGATAGGCACAACTAGTGCTGTTTTGATTGAAAGATTTGGGTCGTTTAGCAACATTTCCCTTCCCTGCCTGGGTGAGTGAGCTCAAGAGTTTTTGTGCTAGAAACCCCCCTAACTTAATCTATAAACTCTGCTCTTTGACTATTTTGCTGCATTTATTTTGAGTGGGAGGAAAGGCAGGAGTTTGTCGTCTCCTGTTCTTGACAATTAAACTCACCTGCTGGAATAGGTACCTATGTGCATGAATGATGTCCTGTTCCTACATCAGTGTATTGCTGTTCATCTGAATGGCATATTCATGCATGGATATGACAGGGAGAGTCTGCACATTAGTATTAAATCATAGGAAAGTTGGACCCAATGTACGTGAATAGTAGTTTGCAACATTATATTAATATGGTTATGATATGTTAAAATTAATAGTGCATTTAGTGGGTCCCTACTTTGTTCAAGAAAGCAAAGACTAGATTTATTTATTTTTGAAAGCAGGCTTAAATAAATAAAGGCACAAACTTTCTGCCATGAAAGTATTGTGGACACAGGTTTTATAGTGATTGCAGCCCCACCACCTCAGTTATTCCAGCTGCACTGAAATGGCAGGAAAAGGTGGGGTTTCAGCATGTATTCATCTGTGCTCCTCCTTCCACAAATCGTCCTGCAAACAGCAAAAAAAAAAAATGCTAGCAATAATACACTTCATTTGTTACCTTGCTGGCGTTAATGACGACTTGCCATAAGGAAAATAAATGAGCCGGCTCGTGCCTGGTGCGTGGTGGCAGAGCAGGTGCTGGTGGCTCACGGAGCAGATTCCAGGCTAGCAGCACGAAGGGCTTGGGTGCCAGTTCGCATCTTCTCTGCTCTCAAAAGCAGCATTTTTGTTGTCAGGAGTTGCAAAGTAACAGGTTTTGTGGTTGTGTTTCAGTGCAGAGCTTTGCCATCCATTCAGTGCTTCTCTGTTTTACGGGAATACAGCATTCAATTGCTTTGCCAGAACTTGAAAGCTGAATTTCTTACAGTTGATAGATATTTGTAAAAACTGTGGATTACAAATTAGATTGTGATCTAATTTGATTAGATTACAGCATGCGCTTTAATACCTTTCCTCGGTGGCTAAATGCGGCATCAGGACTGACCCCGGGTGGCACAGGGCCCCTCTGCACGTGTTGTTTTTTGTCTGTGCCCCCTTCAAGGGTGTGCGCTGGGAACCCCCTTTAGCCGCCTCGCCGAGCGGCAGCACTCACTTCTGTGCGAGCTCCCACATTCGAAGTGGTGCGCTTGGCTGCTGCCCTGAAGGTCTGGCAGACTTTTCTGCTTGCCAAAAGCCAACAACTGCCTGAGAAAATTCACTGGTCCAAAGCCCGGCTTGCTTGCGCCGCAGAGAGGTGAAGGATGAGCATCTGCACCTCCCTCACCCCCTGAGCCAGGGTGCAGATGGGCGTGCTGGGAACCCATCGGCGTTCCTGTGTGGGGACATGCTGGAGCGCAGTCACAACTCGTTAGCGAGCTAATCGAGCGAGGCGAGCAGCGGCTCGAGGAGCAGGGAGCGGTGACCGTGTTCTTGGAGGGGCAATTGGCCTCGCATCGCATCGTCTGGGGTCGCAAGCTCCACAGCCAGGCGGGCGCCAGAGCCGCCGGCAGTGTGACATGGAGCACCCCTGGGGTGTTGTGTTAGCTCCCATGGGAGCTGCAGTTGTGAGATGCTTAGGTTTTGTCTGCTGAGCTGTCTGGTTTTAAAAACCAAAAAACCCCGAAAAAAATCCCCCAAGCCCCCTAAGGCTTGCATAAGCTCATATTTCCTCCCTGTCTCTCATTTTCCACCAAGGATGCCTTTTGAGGCTGATTTCAGCCACACTGGAGCCAGGAGCCTGGCCACGCTGTTTGGCTGAGTTAGGACATCCCACCAGAGCTTAGGTCCCCGGAAGGGACCCTCAGAGGCTGAAAAAGAAGCTGCGGTGTGAGCTGGTGCTGTATTAGACACTAGAGACTCCACACAGGAGGGAAGGTGTGAATAGCTGGTGTCTGCTCATTTTTACAATGCTGTGACCATTTTGGTCACTTGCTGACACAGCTGCTGCCGAAGTCGCACCAATGCTCCCTGCACAGCAGGCCAGCACCCACCCAAAAAACAGGTTGCCTGTTGCATGGCTCTGAGCTGGCATTTCCTCCAGAGAAGCCGTCTTAGGGCCAGGCAGCATGGATGTAGGGTGTGTGCAAGGCTGCGTGTATGCAGCCATGGGGAGGCTGCGCTGCTGGGCAGCGAGGACAGAAATCCCTAGTGTAAGGGAGAGGAGGTGCAGCAACATTTAATTTGTGAGGTTTTTTTAAAAAGCAAACGTGCAAAGCTGGTCAGAGAGCTGTTTGCCAAAGTGGCTGCTTCAGAGCATGGTTTTGCTGGTCGGGGAGCAGGGCTGGAGGTGAAACCTCGGCAGCCCTCACCAGTGCCACCCTGTGCATGCTGCCGAGGTGCGTGTGGGTATGCCTGGGGAGTGCCGAGGGCATCTTAAGCAGGGGGAGAAAGCAAAGCAAACAGCAAAAATACTTTGAGGAAGCATCTTTGGGCACAGAGGGTGAGAAGATGCCGTTGAGAGACTGGAATGGTGAACACAGGCATCCCGAGCCTGCCTGGCAGCATCTCAGGGACACCCACTGCAGCCTGGTTGCCTGCCCGCCAGCTCGGGACCATACCCTGCCTCCCCTGTGGTGGCATGGGGCCATGCAGACCAGCTTGGGAGCCTTGTCCCCCCAGTCCCCTATTTTCACCCTTGCAACTGTACTTCATGTGCTGGGCGGGGAAATGCTTGTCCGTGACTGTCACTAAGTGTTACCACCTTCTCTTCGTACAGTTGCTGGTGAGAAGAGGGTGCCAGTGATGCCTGGATCGCCCGTGGAAGTGAAGATACAGTCCAGGTCCTCTCCTCCCAACATGCCACCGCTGCCACCTGTGAACCCTGGCGGCCCCCGGCCAGTGTCCTTCACCCCAACTGCACGTAAGACCCCAATAACGCTGCTTTTCCCTGGGACCAGCTCGAGCTGGGAGGAAAGGTTCTGCTTGTAGAAGTCACCAGGGATCTCGGCCATCGGCCAGGGCTGCTCGCCAGCATGGCAAGCGTTAGTCATGCTGTAGGGCTGTAAGGAAGGGGCGGAGAGGGATGGGCTTCCCTGCTGTTCTGCTATGTATGCAGGATGTATAGCAGGGTCTGTAATCTCTCCCTACCCCCCTGCCTGCTCCTACCTTACTCCTGGTGCTACCTTGAGTCCTTCTCCTTGCAGGTGCAGCCTTGATTTCTGCCATAATCTCTTTAAGAAATTGAAGTCTTTTATCAGGTCAGCTTCAAACAAGCCAAGAGCTAGGCTTTTCACTGTATCCTCTGGAGGAGTTAATTCCCGCTCTGCTGTATCTCATTTTGCAGACAGTGTTTCTGCAGCTGAGATTAGAAAGTTTTCCTTTTTTTTTAATTTCCCAGCCTCAGAAATTCCTTGCTGTCCATCCAGCTTCTCTTTTCTCCATCTTCACTTTATAATCTTTGCTATTAAGCCATAGTAGATCCTGGCCCTGCCCAGCTGCAGCGCAGCCTCACGCCCACTTCTTCTGGCAGGGGGTTGCACAGAGGTGACTCTGCAGACAGGATGGACATACAGCCTTTTCTCACAGCCTAGAAAGAGCACAGACTTTTTTTTTCTCCCTTAGCCGATATTTCAGCCATTTAATGTATTTTAAAAAGCATCGTTCTAGAGCAAAGCTGCTTTACTTTGTTGGGAATGGAGTTATCTGACCCCGGCATGTGGCATGTACATATTTTCCAGGCTTTCCTCACCTCTTTTCCCGTGCACTGAGCATCTCCCTAGCTGGTTCGGCATTGCTTTGCTGTCCACGATGGTGTCTGAGATATCTCAGTTTCACACTGGCAGTGGATTTCGGAGATTTACAATCCAGCCTCTTTCAGGACACACACTAATGCATTGCATGATGCTGGCAATAGCACTAATCGCCGGGTTATCCCGCCAGACACGTTGTCCCGATCTTTATGCGCTGAGGGGTTTTTAATGGCTCTCCTTTTGCTCAGGCAGAAAAAGACCATTAGCAAAGTGACAGAAATTAATTTTTCCAATGAGGTTGCTTGGCATACTGCTAAGGGCCAAGGAGCCTGAATCTGCTGATCGCAGATGACTTAATTGCTCTTTCCAAGAGAGATGAGAGATGCAACGTGTGGTGAAGTTTATTCTTGCTTTTTACTTCTCAGTTGCACCAAAGGGTCTTTGTCAGAGTCAGTGGGTATGTATCCAGCCCTGTAAAAGTCCACAGCTTGGGCAGGCAAGGAGGAGTGTGCTGGAGGAAGGCCATGCCTGCCTGCGGATCAGTAACAAAAGGGTTGGGGAAACGGGGAAAGCCTTTGAGTATTGAGGTCCTAAGGCAGAATTTAACAGAGCAGCCCTAGAAGATGACTTTTATGTTTCCAGGAATTTAGCATCCTCCTCTCCCCCCACTTGTAATCCCACCAGTCTGGGTACACCATCTCACTTGCTTCATCACTGTCCTCTCACCTGGAAATAGAGGCCCCAGCCCAGCTCTGTGGTCTGTGGTGGAGCAGATCCTGGAAACGCGCAGGATCAGATAACTGCCAGCCGCCCTGCGGTAACACCGTTTGCAGGAGGGTCAGGCAAGGTAAGCCTAAAAATGCAGAGAGCGGTTACAGTGCTGCATCTAATGGCAGCCCCAAGACGACTCAGCTCGCTCCGCTTCCGTGGCATCACCTGAGTCCATCAGCCTCTGCTGTTCCCATCCTTGACAGCCTCTCCCAAGGGTCCCCCACAATCCCTGGGTGGGTCACACAGTCCCTGCTCTCTCCCCAGGTTTAAATTTGAAAGAATAAGAGAGAGCAAAATAGAGAAGGGAGTAAAGCACCTTGGTCGCACCTGCTGGAGAGTGCGGAGCTGCACAGCTCTCCTCTGTTTGAGAGAAGCTTCTCTGGGTGACTTACCCCCCTATTTATAACACGCTTATCATGAAATAAATGCTCTTTATGAGTAATTGCCAGAAGCCTTGCCTTTCACATAGCTCTGTGTTTGCTGGTGCTCCGTAGTAGCTAACCCTGCGAGTACATGCTGTCTCTGCAGGTCATCTCTGTTCATTTGCTGCTTTGGGGAGGCCGGTGTGGACAGTTTTTCAGGTTGCATTGGTCCATAACAAAAGGCATGAGCTTGCTTTGCCTTTGCGCTTCCATCCTCTCAATCCTGGCCTTTGCCTTCATTTCATCATCTCTTTGTCTATGAAAGGACACATCTTTGTTATGCCCCAGAAGAGCCTATCACCCTCCTGGTTAGCAGGAACCACCTTTGATGGTCTCTTTAGCCTTATCTTTCCCTTGCATCTTAACTGACTCTGGTTAATTTTCTCCGGTTCCCTGCCATGCTCACCATGGCAGATCCAGGTGCGTGGAGCCCTTCCAGCCTCCAACCCTGGTGGGCCCCAGAGCGGTTTAACTGTTCAAGTACGTCCCGCTGCCTTCTCCAAAAAACCTTCACTGGGGTCATGAGGATTTGGTATGATCCTCGCGAAGCTGCAGTGGAAATTTTAGCATCTTTTTTTGCAAGCTGCTGCTCCGTCATGGTGCGTGTCTTCCCCTGCCCCACATGCAAGGAGCAGCTCTGCCAAGGCTTCACTGCTTCTGCTCTGAGCGCTGTTGTTTGAAATGGTTTTTATAGCTTGCAGCCTTCTCTTCGGTGCTTGCGTCTATAAGGGATTCAAGGCTGGGCTTTTAAGGATAACCCAGTGGATCAGCTAAAACTATATTTACGATGATGTACTTTTCACCTCTAAAATGCTGGGTTTATACTGAGTTGGGGCCCCAAGTGCACAGCTGCTCTTCAGACAGGCCTCTAGATTGCACAACAGCGGCGCGGGGATGTCAACAATTTATTCTAATCCCTTGCCGAGTTCCCAAACTTCCAGCCCTTCAGTCTGTTTCAACATGCTTGCCGCTTACAGGAGGTGAAGTTGCAGATGGGACCAGGCTGGAAAAAACAACCATGTTTGCAAAACTGCCTGTAAATCCCCAGGGAGGTACAGCAGGCAGGCATAGCAGGGCAGGATGCTGTCAGCCATCCTTCAGGCAAGGTGGAGGCACCTGAGCTGTGGTAGCTGCTAGTGGGACCCTGGCTGTAATGAGCACTGATGACTCGTTGTAAAGGATGAGGCTGGGAAGGATCCTTGGATCGTCTGGAGTAATTTCAGCCTGGTACAGACCAGAGAACACTGCTTGGGCTGTAAACTTTGAGCTAAAGCACATTTAATTCCTTAGGCTGAGCGTACGGCAGACTGAGTCATACCGCGGCATTGGCTTTACGCAGCCTGACCCCATGTCCTCCCAGGCCACTTCAAATGCAAATGGAGGTGTGCCTGCTCTGCTGAGCCCTAATCCTGTGGTGTTCAATGGCCCTGGAAATGAAGCTCGCTGAGCGGAGGCTGGCAGAGGAGAGAAATGCCAGGGAAGTCACTGGCTGTGGTGTAAATCACCACTGAGCAATCCCATAAGGAAAACTCCTGTGTGTGCCTTGGCTGGGTGCATGGTTTTTACGTGCTGGTGGCTGCAGAGCATCCCCACAAGCTCAGGGGAAGGTTGAGGAGAAGGCACACACGTTGCCTGTGACCAGCTCCATAGCTGGGTGCCCTCCAACACGGCGTGCATGCTCTGCTCTGGCCATAGCCCCTTTTCTGGTTCTTGCCCTGTTTGCTGGTGGCAATTAACCACCAGCAGCAGGCCCTTGTGTGGAAGATGAATCCTCTTAAACACCAGACTGCAGGCACGTGCCCATGTGATGCTCGGTAACGCTTCTGTCTCCCGTTTGCAGTGCCCAACGGAATAAATCATTCGCCCCCAACGCTGAATGGGGCACCATCCCCACCCCAGAGGTTTAGCAACGGTCCCTCCTCCTCCTCCTCCTCCTCACTGACGAACCAGCAGCTCCCGGCCACGTGCGGTGCCCGGCAGCTCAGCAAGCTGAAGCGCTTCCTCACTACCCTGCAGCAGTTCGGCAATGACATTTCGCCAGAGATTGGGGAGAAGGTCCGGACCCTCGTCCTGGCACTAGTGGTAAGCCCTGCACGCTGGCCTGGGCTGCCTTGCTTTTGTCAGACCACTTTGGAGATGGGATCCTGGCAGGCAGTGCGTGCACATGTTACACAATATTATGTTTGTGTCTTTATAAGCAGAGCTGTTGACTGAGCAAGACTGTGTAATGTTTAATGCTTTCTGCTAAACTTGTCTTCTCTTTTTCTTGTCTTCAGTGGATTTCAAAAAGCTGTTTGTCCAGTGGCTTTGGTATGAGCTTGGGTACAGCTGAACTTAAGAAAACTTTGAAGGATTGGGACTAGGCTTTTCTATAAAGGCCACAAGTCTGGTGCCATGGGCTTGCTGGAAGCTGTGGGCTATGCTGGGCTTCTCCATTTCCCCTTGCAAATGAAACTTTTCACACAGTTCAGAGGAGCCTGTAGTTTTGTACTAGAGAAGTGTTTTCTTGCTCATGCAGATTTATGATTGCCTGGCTCTGACTGTGGACCGGTTTACCTCTGATGTGTTTCAATATAAAGAAATGCCAGTTCCAGCCACCACTTTGTTAGTGCTGCCCTGACTTCAGTGTGCTCAAACTCAACGCTGCTTTGCTCAGCAAGGCAGCCAGGTGTAATGGAAAAAGCAGGGTTGCCGATCGGGAACTGGGTCCTGGCGCTAGCAGGGACTTGCTCTGGAAAGCTGGTAGTGCTTCTCCACTCCTCGGTGTGTAGAGAGTATCATGACACTTCAAAGATTTAATTTATGATATGCAGTGAAGTATTTAATGGGGTTTTTTCCTCTTTATGGGCTGCTCCTGTATGTCTTAAACAAGCCCACTAGCACGGCAAAGTTGACTATTGCCAAGGTCTGCAGGGGATGGGAAGGCTGCTGTTGCAGAATAGGAGGTTTGAGCTTCTGCTGTGCTGTTGCTTTTCTGATTGCATATTTGCCTGCATTACCAAAGGCATTGATTCTTTGCTTGTGACAGTCTTAAGGTGCAGCTACAGGAAAAGGCTTGGTAAATAACTTGTATGTATCTTTTGCCCTTCTTCTGCACTCCTACCCTTGGATTTGAGAGACCTGGGGTTGGTGGCAATGTGTGCATGCATAGCGTGTGTATGCGCTCCTGCCCTTTTGCAGCTGTGACAGCTGAAAACACCCTTCAAAAAACGAATGAACAGGTCTTGCTGAGGAATTGTGACTAATATTTGCAGGTATACAAACTGACTGGTAGGAATGCTGTGCAAGCCCATACCCTGGACTGAGACCTTGGAGCACAGCACCACACCGCCTGCCTGGCTGTGGTCTGGTGTGGCACCCAGCTCTGCTCCCAAGCTGATCTCTGCTTTTTGGCAGGTTTCTTTTGAGGCTTAGCATGCAGTGAAGGTAGCTAGACTGCAGGCAGCCTGGAGTATTTCTGCTTCCAAGGTTGGCGTGGGCAGAGCAAACGTGGGTCTGTCCATGGCCTTGGGGGCTTTCACAG